>NC_072733.1:113001191-114201191 GCF_026930045.1 Uloborus diversus
AAGAACGTGAACAATGTCTTACATACGTAATTTATGTTCAGAAAAAAAATATCAGAATTGAAAATATAATCCGACATTTGCAAATCACACGCATTAGTATACTATCCTTTAAATTTAAAAAATATTTCAATTTAATTTTTCTCTTTTTGTGTAAAAGTATTCATGAAGCAGAATTTTTAAATTGTTGAGTGTACTAACATTTAATGCTCTAATTTTTCTTTTTTTGATCTCTTCTCGACTTCCCGGGGAAATTTTAAACTGTTAGCAAAATTAGGGTAACTCAAATAACTCTAGAACGTGGAAGAGAAATCTTTCAGGCCCAATAAAAACTTTTTGAATGATGTAAAAGACAGAAACACATGTATCTATCTCTATTGATAAAGATGTTCTTAGTAACCCCGAAACAAGTGTAGTTTAATTTGCACGTTTGTACATTAAAATAGTGTAATTTCTATGTTAATAAAGGTTAACATTTAAAATCAACAAAAGTTGAGAGATGTGCGCAAAGTTGCGTGAGACTAATACCAATCATTCGCCCTCGAATACCTTATTATTGCTTGACCAAGACCAAATATATTCTTTTTTGAGCGACCACAGTAGGTTATTGTTTTCACTTGTCCGTAGTTGTTGTTCTTTCGACTTTATTTTTCTATGCTTTTAATGCAAACTCGTCTGTTCCACGTGTCTTCGCGAGCATGTCCCTCCTCCTGGGCGGTGAAGTTCATGTCCCCCGCCATCGACTTTAAGCCTGGACTCCACATGCGCGGAAAACCGACTGAAACCGAATGCGGAATCGGAAAAACAGGTTTTTTTTCCGATTCTGCCCGACGGAAACGCGACTGAATCGAGAGTAGAAAAATTTCAACTTTTCTGCTTCCGTTAGCGGATTCCGCATTCTAACAGCCAATAGGAGCTCGACTTCAGATTGTAAACATTAGCAATGGCGGCCACCGAAGTTGAACGTATGCTGTATCATCAATTTTTTTAATGGAAGAATTAAAGAAATATTTTTGCTGTTATAAACAACGAGAAGAAAGTAGCGATAAGATGCGCTATCCTTGGGACAAAATGTGGCATTTGCGGTAAGTGGAATTTTTGTTGAACTCTTATCATAACTTTGTAATGTACTGAATGTGTGCATAGTTTCATTTAATTGTATCTAACATTCACTTTTCGCAGCTCCAGAAGCACAGAAAAAGGAGGTGAAAAGAAAAAAAACAATAGAGCGAAATTTTATCAGATGAATTGGTGGATGATGAATTTAATACTGGACTGGATTTATACTTCTACAAAAGTACAAGGTTAGTTCTTTCATTTTGGATTTTGAAGAATCCTACCCTCCTTTTTGCTTGATACATGTATTGATAGCCGTTTGTTTGATCATTCTTTTTGTTTATTTGAGTTTAAATCATGTAATGACACCATAGTTTTGATATTTTACCTTTATGAAAAGTTCATCTTCTGTACTCGATCACCGTAATGTAGTACAATCAGTGGTTGGAAGTAGCGCGCTACAAGTAGCGACGCTACTGTAGTAGCTACATTTTTTAGCAGTTTGTAGTGTAGCGCACTACTTTTAAAAAAAAGTAGAGTAGCGAGTAGTTCGCTACAAAATAAAGTAGTTTGTAGCGATTTCTGGAAACTATTTTTAAATAAAATTAAAAAAAAAACGTGGTTTTAAACAATTTGACTAGTTGAAGTCTTACGCGAGTAAAACTTGCAACAATCAGACTCGTAAGAGTTTGAAAAATACGAGTTGACATCAGACATATTTTGAGGTTATACGTTCTATCTGTTTGACACCATTAGTTAGTTTAACATCGAAATGTTCAGATTTCCCCAATAGTTGCCTTGAGCAGAGCATGGCTTAGAAAAAAAAAGAATAAGCGAGAACTGCCAAGTGGTACCACGTTTGTGTTTTCTGTCAACAGAAATTGTCCCGTGGATAAACATTTTAGATTTCAATGAGATTATTGTGCCAAAATATCCTCCTAATATGGAAACTACTGTAAATATTATGTAAGAGCATGATATTGAACTGCCTTGGCCGGTTTACAATCTCAGCTTACGTGAGAGATGAGTTCCAAAACGGCTCGAGCAGGTTGAAATTTCGCTTTGTGGAAAAGGGTATCTATACGATTTTTTGAACAAACCAATTATTTTAGACATTTGAAAACATCCTTCAAACTGTTTTAACCTATTTCTTAACTTCCTATTACCGAATTTAAACATAGAGAACTGAAATTTTACTGTATTTAAATAAAAGCTCTGTTATTGAATAAAACTATGGTTGGAATGCACAAAATCAATGGGAGAGCATGGCATAAAATTAAGCAGTCCATAACCATAGTATGTAGCAATAATAACATGCAGTACTACAATAATACTGTACAGTAGATACAGTAATTATATTCGACGCAATTTTTAGTTGTTCAAGCATATCGAAAATATTTAAATTTCTTTAGTTGTCTGAAACTTTTTATTTTTACTTCCATTTAAAAAATTTAGATTAACAGCCCGCTTATGTGAAATTACGCTTCATCAACTTTATATTTAAAATGAAAAAGATGCGGAGTGGCGATTTGCAAATTAACAAAGCGATGTTTCGACTAGTACAGTGCGGGGTACTTTTACTTTCAGTGATGGTAAAGGGAAAGTCCAAGAATTTACGAAACTAATATTTAGGACCCAATAAGGAAGATGATACCTAAGTCTTGCGATTCCCTTCCGAAAACTTTCGTGTTGCGCGATGAGGAATTCGCATAAGCTCCAAAATTCGTTTCTCGAGAAAAGCTCTCTATTTAGCCATTTCGCGTAAGCCGGAGCACGAGTCCACTGTAGTTTAAAATTGCACATTGAAGTAAAGTAAGCGTTCTTAGTTACGGTTTCATATTTCGGATATTTATTATAAATACTAGTACCTTTTGGGATATTTTCATTATTTCTTTAATTTTTCAATTTTTACTAATTGAGTATTGATATATCAACAAACTAAAAGTCAATTATATATTAAATACTGTTAGTTTTTGAGGTCATTCGGTAAAATTGAAAACTGCTTATTTCATTTTATCAGTAGCAGTGGCAGTATCAGTAGCATTTTATCAGTAGAAAGGAGATGGTGCCCAGGTCCCGACCACTAGCTTGAAATTCAAAATCAATTAACTAGTTCCTACAAAATGTAAGCTCCTATAAAATTAACTCCAATAATGAAAATAATTTTTTTTCTCCTTTGTTTAAAAGATGTTTTTCATCATCTAAATCCATTTTATATACATATATGTATGTTTTTTTTTTTTTTTTTTTTTTGCACTTGAACGAAATATTCACTGTCGGAAAGGACTAAAAACTTGAAAATGAACGTCTTTCAATTTTTTTCAATCCATTTTTTTCAAACGCAGCGAATATTCGTAAAAATCGTAAAAATTGTTTGGAATGACAAATTGGCTAAGTTAAGGAATGAAAGAATAAATAATTCTTAGTAATATTCCATGTTCAAATGAGCCAATTCATTAATCTAAACTACTTTTTGAATTTTTTTGTTCAATCCTCAAACGGTGTGTATGTGTATGCTTTTCATTTATTTGTTTTTTAAGAAGTAGCGAAGTAGCGACTACTTATCAAAAGTAGTTTGTAGTTGCTACATTTCGAAAAAAGTAGTTGTAGTTGTAGTTAACTACATTTGTAATAAAGTAGTTGTAGTTGTAGTTCGCTACAAAAAAAAAGTAGTTTTTCCAACCACTGAGTACAATATTGCTTACCTTCTAAATGTTGCGTTAGGTAGGTCATACTTTGTTATGGTGTATTTTGTTAGAATATTGATAAAGCCAGAGAATAACAAACTTTTTCTCACCACTCTGAAATCATTATTTATTGTATTGTATTACAATATGTATATTTGTTTGTACAGAGTTTGACAGGTAAAACATATTTGCTAATTTGCATGATTTTGTAGTAAAAACTTGGAAAGTGTGTAAATATAAGGTTTTCACTTAATATTTATTTATTGAAATAAGCACAAAAAGTAAAACTTTTAGATCTAGAAAAAAAAAATTTAAGTACAAGGCACGTCTATTTCTCATAGTTTATGGTTAAATTCAGTGGCATTCTGATAGATTTTGTTTTTAAGAAGTTTGACAAGATTTTTTTAGTCACTTGTGCGATAAATCCTGGGTGATAACCAGTGGTGTTCCCATAGGGCACAAGAGCGCCCATGTAGGGGGGTAAGGGGGCCCAACCCCCCTCCTCTTTGAAATTAGATTTTCCTTGCTTTTAGTACTTTTTTCTTTGCAAAAATGTGAAAACGTTTCTTCTCCAGCCATTAATGAATAAGTTATAAAAAACATCAAATTTTAATAACTCTAACCTGCACTAAAATCAGTTTCCATGGGGTAAATGTCCTGCTAAACCATGGAGAAAATATTTGAGCCCCCCCCCCCCCTGCAATTTTGCATATGGGCGCTCTTGATAGGGTATACTCCATATACGCCGTATACTCTCGAACATTTTTTTACAAAAATAACGTATACCCTCAAACTTCAAAATTTTTCACATTATGACTTATTATGTATATGATCACATACATTTATTGTGCGTAATGGATTACTGGGAGTATACCCTAAGAAAAAATGATGGGAACATCACTGGTGATACCAGTGCCCAGGATTTGTCATATTCCTGAATGAGGTCATTTAAAGGATGTTTCTTTCTTGTTAGTTTTTTTTCTTGAAGTAAAGCATTTGAAGTCAGATGAGATATTATGTACTCAGGGTCACCGAAAACCAAGGCAGGATCCTAGTTTGACCGACCCCCAACTCCTTATAAAATTTATTAACCACACTACCATGATTCTAAGCTGGGCCACTTGTTTCTGACTGGGTTGAGATGGCCTCTTGTCAGACCTATGAATACTTTACATTTTGTCCATCATAGATGTTCGTTTTTTTTTTTTTTTTTTGAACGGTTACAAATTGCTTATTAAGCTCCCTTGACCGAGGTTGATGTTGCACTGATTTTTCAGATTATCATGACAACGAGAATAAGTCTAGCTCGTTTCATACTTTATTAGGTAGACAATTTTTTGTCGCCACAATTTGTCATTACAAATTGTTTTCATTCATACAAAGCTAAACTTAAGATTTTTGGACCTGAGCCTCTACAAACTCAAGCGGGACCAAACCTGGGTGGTGAGTTCTATATGCCCTACACACGCACACAGACATGCCTACACACATTCACGTTTGCACACATAAACATTTGCACACATACACGTCTGCACACACACATCTACGCACACACGTCTATTCACACACACGCCTACACACATACATGTCTACATACACACACACTTGTGATTGCAAAAAACATTTTTTGAATTCAAGATGTCAAAAATTAAGTGTGCCTTCATTTTTTTCCCCTGCCCTTAAACCTGTGCACCTTCGTTTTATTTATTTTTTTTTTAGCGCCTTTTTGGTAGTCAAGGTTCGCCCCTTCTTGGTAGACCCAGCATAAGCGTGCACACGGGGGTCACCAGGGGTACCGTGGTACCCCGGTTAGCACATAGAAATGAAAGGTAATGTAAAAGTGGTTAAAATTTTATATTTCAAGGCACATTAATTTCTTGCCTCATACGCTTTAGAAATGCTTTTTTACTCAAAATATTTAAAAATTTTCCTTAAGCGAACAAGTGTGGGAGCTTTTACAAATGCAATTTCAACTTCTTGGTACAGTGGTACCCCCATTTCTGAAGCCCTCCGCACGCCTATGAGACCCTGTCCGCCCCTGCTCATGAGTTCGTGCTCATTTTTGAAAGCCCGAACCCGGTTGATATTTCTCATATCAGAATTCGAGTCCGAGGAAAACTTCTTGCATCAAAAACTTAACCCGTGAGTGGTCAACATTTGAATTTTTTTGTTTTTAAAACTTTTAATGAAGAATATTTTAATAAAAAATTCTTGAAATGCTCCACTTCAGATGCATTACTATTTCATACTTTGTAACAGTAATTCAAAACATACTATAAATATCTGTTAATTTTCTGTTTTAATTTTTGTTAACTTTACACATGAGGCAGAGGCACTGCAAAAGGAGGGGGGGGGGGGGTTCAGGGTAAAGACATATCTTAAAGGCCTTGGTTAGGAAATTTTTGTAGATCCTTAAACAGCAGTTTTTATGCATTTAAGGACTGTTTCGACAAAAAAAAAATCCCTCTGGCAGGAATTCTGACAAAGCTAGTGATGTGAGGCAAATATCAATTCAAACATTTAAAGAAGTAAAAAGGATTAAAGTCATTAAAAGAAACTATTATCACGTTCTTCAAATTCCAACTGATTAAAATGCTATTTTTCACAACATATAATTATTTCTGTTTACTTTGTATTTGTATGGAGATTGACGATTGAATATTTCACTATGAGTTCAAGCCTAAATCTGTATTACATTCTAGAGCCCAAGCCTGGCCTAAGCCAAGCTCATCTCTATTATTACTTTAAACACATGCCTACACCAGGGGTGCCCACCTAGGGGCACCCCTTTCATGGCGCAGACTGCGCCATTGAAGTTTTTAGGGGGATTTGAGGGGTATTTTTCTCATTTGGGGGGCTCATGTTTTTGGGGGTCTTTGCAAAATGGGGGGAGGGGGGGGGGGTGTGCCTTTGCCCTTCGTGGGTGGGCACTCCTGCCTACACACAGGCAAGCCTGCATACACACATGCCTACACCACCGCAGCACACACACACACACAGGATTGCGGAAACCATAATTTAAATACATGATGTTAAAATTAAAAATATTATCATGCAAAATTATATGTACGTGTATGAATTAGAAATTTAAAACTATTTTTTAATGCAAATTTTATTTCAAGAGTTAGCATTTAGTTCCTTCTGTGCCCTCCCCCTCCCCTTTCTAAAAGTGAGGGGTTGAGTATTTCCCAACTTCTGAATCATATGCTCTTTCTCGTGGGCAGAACTCCAACCACCTAGGCGCTGTTTTGTTCAATGTCACAAATTAAAAACTACAATTAGTCACAATATCAAAATTTGTAGTTAAATAAACAAATTGGTTTCTGGAAAACAAAAGCAATTATAATGTAAGCATCAAGTAGCAAAAGCAAAAATTCTAGGTTTTTAATTTCCCCCTTTTTTTCTGCAAAATTTTATAGTTGAAAATTTCATTTGCATTCTGGCCTGTGTGAATCATTTTCATATGCGGTGCGACCCTCTGGTAAAAAGTGGGTAGGTTGGTGCTACTGATCTGAGGCTGTTTAAAAATCACTGTGAAGAAGAATATATTTTTATACTTGTGCATTATTGCAACATTTGCTGCCTTATATTACAATGCTAGCCGCCTGCAGTGGGTGGATGTACGTCTCCATTTCCTTAAAGTATTCTACCCTCGATGGTGTCATTCAGGGAATTTGCCCCTTATTGTCTACGGCCTCTTAAGTTAGCGAAAAATTCATATAAATATCTTTCTCAATCCACCATTGTTCAAACCAGGCATTAATGGCGAGCAGTCATCCACTTAAGACCCCTTTTGGTAGAGCTTTGGTTCTCACCCAAGTTGAGAAAACAAATACTCTCATCAACATAGGGTTTCCAGAAGGTATGATTGAAGAGATTGACGTCCGTGTTCACTAATGGTGACTGGGGCACATTTAATGTTTTCATAGTCAATGTCCCCCAAGTTCCTATTCCAAATCCTTTCCTCTGGGGCTGCTGGATCAGGGGTTGCTCGGCTCCTGCTCTGGATACAAAATCAGAGCTCTCTTCAGAACCCTATCCTACCGGTTAACTGTTTTTCTTTGTATTGTTTAGGAAATCTGAATAGCCTATATTATTATTAGAAAATAATTTGAAACTTGAATATCAAGTGTTTAGTGCCTCAAAGCAGTTGATGATGAATATTTTGAGTACAAAATAGATGATATGATCGGTAGAGTTATATATAAGTACTAATTAATAAATCATTTAAGAGAACAAGATCATTAAAGGAAAATAGTTTAACTGAGCATTTTCTATACTATAGCTCCTATTAATGTTTGTGTATGTGACACCGTCCAAAAAGATTTTTGCTTCCTCAAAACTATCTTTCAAAGAAATGATTGTTCAAATCAAGAAGTATTAAAAACTATCTACTTTGATCAACAAAGCAACTAAACCTAAATTACACGACAAAAATGAGCTTTGTAACCAATTATTGAAAACTTAAATTAGTAAGTATGTTAAGTATATTCTTATTATAGTTTGTTCAGTTGAATCAAATTTCAAACATTATACAAATAATCTGAAAACTAACCCTCTATTAAAAATTAGATTCAAATGAGAATTTAAGCTTTTTTCAACATCCCTTGAACTGCAATGATTGTCTCTACTGCTCACTACTGAGTTATATACTTATGTGTTGTGCTGCATATTAGTTTCTTTCCTTCTTTCTTTTTTTTTTTTTTTTTTTTTAATTGTCACTATGAAGACCCCAGCCCTATTCAATAATCATCTCAGATTAAAAACAGGAGGGTGTTGTTCCTGAGAAAGTGTGAGGCCTCAAGAAAGAGGAAAAGATTTAACTTTGGCCTTTATGAATGACCACCTCCATAATAAAAGCATAGCTCTTTGACGGGGATAAACTCTTATAAACTGGTTGTGTGTCTGTGTATACATATGTTGTACCTTTGCTTTGTAGCTAGGAAAAAGTTTACCACAAAAGAAAATTTTCTGTTTGTACCATTGATCCTGCCAAGGATCTACATCAGGCTCTACTGCTGCAGTTACCCGATTTGTGTGTAAACAATTTTATTTTATATTTCAGATCGAGCAAACACATTAAAGAAGGATTGGCGGATTAATGCTGATGCAGGAATGACTTAAGTAGAACTGCCATTTTGCTGTCAAGAAAGCAAAGGAGAATGTTTAGTTAAAGATGATCCCATTTCAAGAATTTTCTAGTTAAATCTAAATTCCTTTCAGGGAGAAAAAAAATATTAAAGCAATGTCTGACATTGAACTTTTAATACAGCAGAATAAATTGAGTTAAAATATGTAAATAAGTGGAGCATGTTAAATAAAAAAATTATTTATTTGTGTGTTATTTTGATTCACTGATGTGTGAAGTATTAGTGAGCTTTGTAAAAATGCAAGCTTTGAATGCTTTTGATTAGAATTAAAAATATTTAAATAAATTAAACATAATGAGATTTAGTGAACAATGAAACATTCAGAACAATATATTAAAATTTATAACACAAAATATTTTAGGCCAGTAATGATTATATAATAAGGTTGTGGGTGAAATGGTTTGAATTTTAAAAAAAATCAAACTTTTTGGGGTCTAAAATTAAGATTTAATAAATGTTTTCGTTCTCAGTTTGATTTTATGAGTTTTGCTAACAAATTTCTTAGAACATTTAATTCAAATAAAATGTTAACAAAACGCTCTATAAAACCAGCAAAATGCTAGTATCTTTTGTTACTATGTTATATCTTAACATCAATGAAATATGAATGGATAATATCAACAGTTGAAGTGTAATTAGCTATTCAACCAACTGTGGTTTTCCTAAAAATCTAGGCATTATATATATTTTTTACTTTAGTTTGCTACATTCTTATGTATTATTTATAAAATCCCCCCCCCCCTCTTCAGGCACATAAACTTCTTTAGGAAGATAAAACACCAAAATTTCACTATTTTTGGCTGATTCTTGTAGTTAAAATTCCATATTGCTCTCTTAGAAAAACAATAGCTTTCCTTAATGAAATATTAAATCAAATTAAAATATTGAAATATGAATGAATAATTGAAATTATTATTGTTTATTATCCAAAAAGGGGAAGAAATAATATACGTCGTGAGTAATCTTAATTTTTTATGATTTTCAATTTTTCTTACTGAATACCACACTGTATGGTTTTGTTTGGAGATTTATTCAAGTAAAAATTTATTCATTCACCTTGTTTTTTTTTTTTTTTTCTCTCTTGGCTCCAGCAATGTCAAATTCACGAAATCTAAGCTCATCATAAAAACATCTACAGTGGATCGTTCATGAATGGGTAGAATTCACCTTCAGCTCTCTTATCAAAGTAGCTTGAAAGCCTAGTTTTTTTCCCGTTCTTGCAGTATCTTCCTCAGTCACTTAGAATGCTTTTGTTTTTTTTTTCTCCCCCTTTTTTTATTCTATTCTATTTTATTTATTTATTTTTAATTGTAGTGGTCAAATTTAAAAAAATTAATTCGCCACGGCGATCTCTTCGTCTTGATCATTCATTTTTCCCGCTGATACCAAAACAAAAAGCTGAACGTCCAGAAGCCACCTGCAGATGGCGCTCTGGAATTCCGCTCTAGAATTCCGCGTTGTCTTTTCTGCTCTCAAAACCACCCGTTGCGCGGAAATACGACTGAATCGGAAATTCCGTTTATGCCGACGCTTTCGGTTTTCCGCGCATGTGGAGCCCAGGCCTTACTTATTCCCGACCCTCTCGATTTTACACAATACTTTTCAGTCAAAAACAGCATTCAGTCATCAACGTCCAGCATCCAGCCCCTGGAATTCATTTGAATGTAGACGTTTTGTATTCAAATCATGACTTTTACAAATATAATTCGGATAGGAACCATTTGTAGAAATAGAAACCCAACGATAAGGGTTCTACCACAATTCGTGATTGTGAAAAACATAATTTAAATTCAAGACGTCAAAATTCAAATGAAAGCTATGGGCTGGATGCTAAATGTTTCTTTCTTTTCTGTTTGGTATTAATTACTACTAGTCGACCCGTGCGGAACTCCGCTTTGTGCTTCGAATCGTTTCATAAGGCATTTCGCTCTTTAAAAATTTCAAAGGAAGAAAATTATGAAGAAGAACCGAAAAAAAGGAAGCGCAGAAGAGAAGGCATGTAATTTAAAGATATCAGTAATAAAACCTCGTTAAATACAACGTTGTGATAATTTGATCATCGCTCACCTTTTGGTCGTACATATTTTCAATGCAAACATAAATATCATTAAAAGTGTGGCTGAGTAGTGACTCGTGAAAAAGGAAAAATTGTGCATGTGAAAAAAAATGCTGTGGCAAATACAGTCCTGCCCATAAGAGCATCTGACGGGGAAAAAAAGAAACATTAAAGAGATATTTATTGGCACGGATTCGAATTGGCGCCATTCTGATTAACAGCCTGACCCCCAACAAACCTAGCAATTGTGCCCTTTTCGAAAGCTATTCATTGAAGGAATGCGTAGTAAAAAACAGCAAAAAAGCTTTTTGCCAAAAAAAAAACCAATAATAACATGCTTCTATATTTTGTCATTAACCAGCATGATACGATTTAAAATTATTCGTAAAGCATGGAATTTGATTGAAGAATGACGAAGACCTCACGTAGCGATTGAAACAAACATTCTAGAGAAGTAATAAATTAGATTGAAAATAAGTGTTTTTATCTTTGAATATTGAACTATTTAACGTAGAAGGTTGCTTTAACCGTTACGGCTTAAATGCCCGTACATGTTTCTCTTTTAATCGAACACTTAAAATTCAAAACCAAAACCAGTTGAACTGAGTCCGTTTTTTAAGTGTAATTTTTCGAACGTAGACAAAATGAATTTTTTTTTCAGCAGAAAGCAGAGGAGTAGAAAATGATTTCTTGCTAATGAAGTTGATAATAATTTTAATGTTTTATATCGTATTCGCGCGAATAAAAAATTAAAGGTTTACTGGATGAAACTCGTAGTTTTAATTTGGCGTAGTATTTTTTGATTTGTACAAAATGTCGAACACTGCTATTAGAAATATCTACATTTCAGCATACAATGAAAATGTTTTTCTGCAAAAAAACGATTTCCTTTAGGTAAATCTAATACTTTTTTATGCTTACATTATGCTGAGTGATCTGGATGTAGTCAAAGCTTAAAAAAAAGGAAGAACACCCTTCGATTAACAGTCAATTTATCCGAATGATAACTGTAGCCTGTATAAAGGAGTCGAAACACCAAGTAGCATTCCCACTGCATTTATTTTATTACGTGTGTATGTTATGAGTACATGTAATGCGTAATACTAATATAAATTTGATATTATGTCGGACAGCCCAAGCTTGCCCGAAGTTCAGATAGTTTATAGCCGAACGCTCTACCGAAAAAAACTTATCAATTTAACCGAACAACTAAGTCCAGGGCTTTTAAGCTTTATTAAAATGTGAACACGCACACACAGGCTATTTTTTTTTTTTTTTTTTTTGGCGAAAGCGACGTAAAAAATTGGAAAACTGCATTAGAACTTTGCTTTAAAAAAATGCATAAGAACTACAGGCTGCATCAAGGTTTTGAAACAGCAAGGGGCGTTTTCAAAAACTTGATTTTTCGACCGTAAGTTTATTTTTCGTCATTAGCCACCCTGATAAGTTTTAAAATGAGAGGGGAATAATATATAAGACAAGATATTGAAGAAAAATGTGTTTGTTTTTGAAAATTTTTACAATTTGTTACCGCAGGCTGCTTGAACCGTTATGACTTAGATGGCGGCACGTGTTCATCATTTAACAGCACGGTTAAAATACAAAATAAATTGAACTATGCTCTTTTTTAAGCGTAGCTTTTCGAATGTAGTAAAAATGTGATAAGCTATTTGTTTTTTTGCAAAAGGAAGAAAAAGTATATATTTTACCCTTCAAATTGAGGTAGTAATTTTTTTATTTGTACAAAGAGTCAATAACTCATTAGAAGAATATATATTTCAATATACGATTTATTATTTTTTTCTGAACAAAAAACAATTCTATTGTAGTCTGAAATCTTAAACCTGTTACTTATATTTTCGCTTACATTATGCTTTAATTTTCTTACCAGAGCCAAAGCTTAAAAAGAAAAAAAAAATCGTACACTTCCGAAGTAATTTAGCACAAAGCCACTTCAAGTTTTCATATCAGCAAGGAGCGTTTCCTTCTCTTTTATTCTATTCCTTTATAGTTCTTATTCACTTAATTAAGTGTTCATGTAATGCGCGATATTTCTCTAATTTTTTGTTGCAGATTGTCCGGCCGTGGGCCCGAACACGCACCCTCCTGGTTACGAAGAGAATGCTCTGCCAATCAAGCTATTCAGCTCTGTCGGTCACAGTACAAATAAAAGTTATAAGTTTAACCGAAAATCTCATTCTGGTTCTTTAAAACAGGTTTTTCGGCTGAAAAAAAAAAAACAATTTTTAGACCGTGGGTCTATTTTTCGTCAGTAGCCAGCACCATAAGCTTTAAAATAAGGCGTAAATCAAAGAAATCGATGAAGAATTGAGGAAAATCTGGCGTAGAAACCAAAAACAGGCTACAGAAATATATAAGGATTATTATTATTTTTTTTTTTTTTTGAATTCTTTTCCCCCATTTATGAATAATATTAAGTAATGATAATGTTTCAATGAAGCTTTAACACCATTTTAAATCGGGTGTTCCAAAATATTTTCAATTTTTAAATGTGTAAATTGTAAATAAAATATGCACTTTAAAAAGCATGAGCTTTGTGCAAGAAACAGATAAAAGTCAAAAACAACGTCTTAAAAGCACAAGTAAAAGATGTAAATTATAAGTGTAGAAAATGCATTGCTTGATTGAAAACTTGTGGCTATATATTTGTTTTTTATCCAGGATATTAAAAAACTTTGACCTTTGACACTTTGAATTAAAATTCAACTAGAAATTCGGTTTTTCGTTCTAATATTCAAGCCGTATATATTGTATTTATGGTTCAGTTCCCTTCTTGTTGTTTACCTTTTCGTAGCGAAATTGAGGCTATAAACGAAATTGTTATTCGGTTCCTTAGACTTCACTATGAACAGGCGCGACTGCACAGTGCATACGCACAAATATATATTGATAAAGACCGGCTAAAATTGAAAAACCTTAGGTTTCAGGGAAATGTTTTAGACGTCAGACAAATTTATTGTCTGAGCTTATGAAAATTTCAGTGTAACACGACTACCGAAAGATTCTTAGAACATTGTGTATTCATCCAGTTAAAAACAAAATGGTCAGTGTTCTCCCCCTTCCCCCATCATTTCTCTAATTATCTGTAAATTTAAACCAGTGGTTCCCAATCTTTCGCACGTTGCGACCTTTTTTTTGACTAAGTAAAGGACCTGCGATCCCGTAGCCTACATGTCAGTAAAGTATCGCTAGGTGTGGACCTAACCTGGCAACATTGTGAAAGCTACGTTAGATCCTACATTACAAAACTGCTATGTTAGATTCGATCCACCCCCTACTATACTAGGACTCGACCGATGCATCGGCGCCGATGGTTCAACAATTTAGCCATCGGCGTCAGCATCGGCGGCCGATGCTAACTTGCAGGAAACATCGGCCCATCGGCCTTAAAAAACATCGAAAAGCCGATGGAATTGGCCGATGTTTTTGAAAAAAAAAGGACCTTTGTTGTTTTACTTTTTAATACAAAAGGGAGTTATTGTTTTCATATAAAATTGTTTACTTAAATTTCAGTATGAATTTCTATTTTAGTCACCCTTGAAAGAGTTTTTTATACAGCATTCATGTACCAAATAAGTTAATTGTTGCGTTGTTTCTTGCGGCTGGATGTACGTATCTCTCATAATTACTAACTCAAAAATGGTAAACTGTAGAAGGCTATATTTTCGCATGTGGGGTGTGCGTACGTTCCAGTTGTGAACATCACTTTTTGTTTTCGATCGGGTGTTCTAAAAATCCTATTTACTCATTTTTTGTGGCTATTAATTACTTATTTTAATGCTAAACTAATATAGCGTCTCAGACTGACGATCATTCGATGATATATTGCCGAATTGGAGACCATGGAAACAAATATGAGATGGCGAAACCGGTTTTGTTTCATTTTGTTAGATTCCAGTTGAAACGACGGTAATTTTTAATTTTTCGATATTTGTAATATGAATCACAGTAATGCAGTCTTTTCTGTATTGCTTCGGCGGACCTACAAGTTTGAGGCCCGTCGAAATACATTTTTGGGCCCTATTTCTCTAGCACAGAAGTTGTAAAACATTTATCGTAAGCATTTTTGTAACTCCTACGGTTCTCCTATGGTTATGGGGCCTCTCGCGCAATTGCAACATTTGCTATATTTTAAATCCGCCACTGCACGTCAAAACAAACTCGGGTGCAAGTTTTAAAAGGGTTTTCCTGGCTCATTGTTTATGATTATTTTGAACTCTATTTTTTACGGTTATTTTTTGTATTTCCGAGAACACTTGCGTGCCCCTTCTCAAAATCGAGCAATTTCTGAAATTAAACTCTAGTTGTACTTCTGAGTTGTTTAAAACTAACACCATTCATAAAATTAGAGTTTTTTTTTTTTTTTCAAGCTTTATCTATTGTTGTCAGAAATTGATTAAAGATGTTTTGAATGGAAACATAATTCGGAAACCAAAGGGACTGTTGAATTTTTTCTTCGAAAGTGCTGAAGTAGATTCAGAAACTCTTCCGAGGCGTTGGTGGTAGCGGTTTTGTACTAAAAAAATGAGGCCGAAGTTTAAAGTTGTGAGTCACTCCAAAATCAGAGGGTGACCCCCCTAACCCACCCTCGTCGTTTCAAGCACTTCTTAAATATTTAGCGATTATTTATTTTGGTCAAGAAATATCATCTTGCGTATTTCTTATACTTGTTTCACCTATATTTCATAATGCGTCATCTTTTTTGCATCGTTAATAGCGATCGATTTTTTTTTCTGTTGTATAAGTAACTATTTTTATATATATATAAAATAATTGAATAAGTTATTTTCGTTTTCATCATATTTTTAATAATATGTTATAGAAAAGTTTCTTTGGATTTTCTATTATGCAATTTTTTAAATTTCAGAAAATTATTGTTAAATTTCAAAATTTAATTTGAACTTGTTTGTAGTGCTTCATAAAAGATTGAACAATCAAATTGTTCAATATTACGTGTGAAAACATCAGATCAAGTAGTATATGTATTCAGTTATTAACTTGATGTAAATATCCAGTTTGTTTATTGTGGCTGCGTTTTAAGAACCTCACTCTTTTCGTGGCTATTTTTTTTTTTTTTGGAAAATTTATGTCACGGTTATAGCTTTTATGAAAAATGCAAACATTTCTATTCATAAATTTTAAATAAGTATATAAATATTCCTATTATGATTTAATATTGTAATTTTATCTGTTCCCTCTTTTGTTTAATTTGATGACTAAAAAATGTCTACGTGCAATCTTTCCACTTTAATTGCGTAATTTGTTGACGGTTTCATAGTTTTATTCTTAATTTTTTTTGAATGATTAAACAACATATTTTAATGATTTTTAACGATGTTTAGTGTACCTAAATCCATACATTATTACAATATTACTGAAACCTTAGTTATATGTTCAATTTAAAAAAAATGTCAATTGGTTATTAAACAGTCTCTTTGTTTTTCTTCCTTTATTTTATTTATTTATTTATTTATTTTTTTATTTATTTTTATTTTTTTTTTTTGTTGTTCTTTCTCTTCCGTTATATAGAGTCAAAAAAGGAGAAGCATACCTACACCCTATACAGATTGTACGTAGTACGATCCAAAAATTCGAAGGACAAGCTGTATAAAACCTTACCCAAAATAGTTCACATTACCTTAGCACATCTACCTTCAAAAGTTCACCTATGTTATTCTGCATAGGTTCTCTCACCTATGAGAAACTATGTAATTCTGCCAGTTTTCATATAACTCTTGGAAACACTTCTGGAAGCCATTTTTCGCTACCTTCTGTGATGCAGCTTTATCTTCTCCTGACGGAAAAAAGCGGCGTCCATGCAAATGTTTTTTTTTTTTTTTTGGGAACAGGTAAAAGCCACACGGAGCTAAGTCCGACGAAACGTTATGTTATTTGTTTGTCACATCAACGTTGGCAGAAGTGCATAGTCGTTCAAGGTGACTATTTTGTAGATAGATGTACTTCGGTAATGTGAACTATTCAGGATAAGGTTTTAAACAACTTGTCCTCGAACTTTTAGATCGTACTACGTACGTATGAGTTTTCAACTTACTATTTCATAACGTTTTTGAGTGACGCAAGTTTACTCGCATGAAGCCATCACAAGAGAATTTGCGATAATTAACTAAGGAGGCGTTTAAAATAGATATTTCGGTCATCTATATGTTCTTAGGTACATATGCATGTACAGATGTGCAGAAAAAACTTGTGAAGTTTAAATTGAGTGATCGTAAAATAAAAATTTAGGTCGAAATCTGATTTTTCCTTTTTCTTTTTTGTGATTACAATTCCTTCTTCGTAGAAAGGAAGTAAAGTGAAATGAATCAATGATCCTTAAAATCCCTGACAATCTTATCAATTTATTTCTGTTAGATTTTTTTTTTTTTTTTTTGCCATCGGCCAACGCCATCGGCCATTTGGAGGAAAACAATCGGCCATCGGCGATCTTTGAACAATCGGCCAACAATCGGCATCGGCCCATCGGCCAAAAAATGCCATCGGTCGAGCCCTATACTATACTGTGGTAGGAATAATGTTTCGACCGAATGAGAAACGCTACACGACCCTGGGCACCCACCCCTGCTTTAAAACATTTTTTTATACCCATTCATGCTTTAAAGAAATGCAGGTATGTATCGTTTTTCTCCTTAGGAAAAATTAAAAAAAAAAAATTCAGTGAAATCCTGTTACAACGTATATCAGTATAACGAACCACCCGTTTCAAGCAAATAAGTTTTCAATCCCGATTTTGAAGTTCATTGTTACTGGATTTCACTGATGAATTACATGATCAATGTGTACATACCTTGTGAAGAATTTTTTACGAATTTGGCTCGAGAAATTATTTTCAAAAATGTTTGTTGAGCTGTGGAAAGCATTTTATGCCTTTACATTTGTAGTAACATAGTATAATATAGACAAAAATAGATTCCAAATATCTAGTAAGTATCTGGAATACGGTTTTGCACCCCGTTTTTTTTTTTTTTTTTTTTTTTTTAGAAATGGTCGCATTATTTCGAACAAAGTCTCAAAAGAGTGCTGAAAATATTTTGCCAGATTTTTTATGGAGCAAAATGTCAAACAGTACCTACCACCTTTTTCAACGAAATTTCATTTTTTCTCGAATTTTAAACAATCAAAGTATGGATATCTCAAAAAAGCACACGACACAGATAGAGGCTTGAAAAATACTCGGAAAAAAATTTACATGAAAACTTCAAAGGAATTTGTAAAACCTTCATCCAACTTTTCAGGCAGGTTAACATTGGATCCGTAGGCTTTCAGACTCTCAGTGAAAAGCATCCTTAAATTTGCTTATAAAGTAGCATTAATATACATATTTATCTTTCTTTGGATGCACCAGCTCCATTGTTTATGCCTTCTTGATGTAGTGAAAAATAATGAGGGTAGTGCATCCCCAGAAATATTCATTAATGCTATATTATAAGCATACTTAAGATCATTTTAATCTGAATTATATCCGTGAATTAATTTAAATAACACGGAAAGGTTCTTCACTGAAGGTCTGCGATGCAACTTTACGCAAAATGCGATACTTCCTTTTTTTTTAAAATTTACAACGTGTTTTTTTTTTTTTTTTTTTTTTCGGGTATAGGGTTTATAGGTGTGAGTTCTATACTCTGGTTTCATGCCAAAAAATAAGGGAAAAAATTGTAAAACAAACCCCTAGAAAAAAGGGTGGGTTTTGATGATTTTAAAAATATAATAAGTGGTAATACCCCCCCGAGTTAACCAATTTCCTCCATATGTTCTTGCGTACAAACTTAGCACCTCTCTAGCCCCTCAAAAGTATTAATGTATAAAATAACGATCCTTTCCCCTCCAAATAAAAATAATGGCTATGAAACTGTCAAAAACTGAAAAAAATTGCGGGCGACATTTCCAAAAAAGCGGGACGTGTGAATGGAAAAAGGTGGTCATATTTGGATTCAGGAGGTCATTTAGCACAAGAATTCACAAGAATTATCTCAGGAGCACTCTTTAAAAACTATATCCTTTCTAAACACAAATCAAATCGTGAAGATGTTTCCAAGCATGTGGATTCACTTTCAAAAGCACTCATTCATTCCTTCATTGAAAAATGCCTCCGGAAAAGAGGGGAGTAGTAAATTGAAACGGTCGTTTGCGCTAATGGTTGTAAATCTTATACACCTCATCCGGTTTTTCCCCTCAAGAAAGGAGGGATCGGTGGTAGGCGTAGATCAGTAGAGAAATTGAGCTTTTTCGAAAATATTTCAGATGGTTGGAACTCCGATATTTTTTTAGAAATGGTCGCATCATTTCAAACTTAGTCTCAAAAGAGAGCTGGAAATATTTTGCATGTTGGGGTGTTCTTAAAATTTCGATAGCACAATTTGCAGCTTTTTTACAGAGCGAAAGGTCCAACAGTACCTCGTTTTCGAAGAAATTCATTTTTTCTCGAATTTTAAAAAAATCGAAGAATGGACGTATCAAAAAAAGTAAAAACTCAAATACACAGACATAGGCTTGAAAAATACTCAGAAAAAAAATTGACCCGAAAACTTCAAAGGAATTTTGTAAAATAACATTCAACTTTCCCCGAAGGTTAGCATTGGATCCAAAGCTTTCATACTCTCAGTGAAGAGCACCCTTAAGACGATTTCGGTGCATTTTTTTGGAAAAGTATTTCTCTGAAGGTGAACTTCTCTTGCAACCAACGCTACTGAAGGGCTTTGTAAACTTCTTTAGGACTTCAATTTTTTAAAATTTCAGTTGAAGGAACTATTGAGTTCTCCCCCCTAACATCAAATGTCGCGTAAAACTGCGTTTTTTGAATTTCAATTTCGAAAAATTGCCGCAGAAGAGTTTCTAAACCTTATTTCTCCCCCTAACGCTACCAGTGATGATTTGCAATCATGTTTTACAGACAAACTGGATAATAGAAATAGATCGAAGGTTTAAAGAAAATATTCACTTATGAATATCTCCAACACATTACAGCACAAAGACCAGTTTTATATACACACTATAACGCAACAGCTTTTGCACTGCACCAAGTGTAGAGCTATTTTTAGCAGAGATGAGCGTTCATTTTTACTTCCTTTTACAAAAAAGGAAGTATTGTATTCGCGAAAAAAATTTCACCCAAAAATATAACTTAATTTCCATTTTACTCACCCCCGAATGAATAGAGTTTTTTTTTTCCACTTGACCACACGTGGATAAGTGCCTAAGAACGTATAGACGAGCGAAATATCCATAATGACGATTCCCGAATTAAGTACAACGAATTTTCTCGTGACGTCTGTATGTACGTATGTATGGCGTATGTATGTCGCATAACTCAAGAACGGTATGTCCTAGAAAGTTAAAATTTGGTACGTAGACTCCTAGTGGGGTCTAGTAGGGCACCTCTTTTGGTTGCATTCGGGTGTTTCTAAAGGGGTCTTTTGCTCCTTTTTGGGGGGAAATCATTGTTAATTTCGATGTAAACTCAAGTGGTGTTATAATTTGGCGGACACTTGGCGATATATCGCCAGTCTTTTGGTCGCCAAGTTTTGTCGCCAATTTGGCGATAATTTGCGTTTTTTTTAAAAAAATCTGTTTCAATTTGGCCACTGTTTGTGATATTTAGAGATTAGACTATTGAATCACATTAAGATTGCCAATAATGGTGAAATGAGATTAAATTGGAGTAAAAGAAAGTCATGTGATGCACACATCAGCTCGTTTTTTAACCTGCTCGTTGGATTCGTCATTTGAAAAAGTTGCGAGTGATATCTCTGCGAGAATTACTCCCGTAAATTGAAAACCCGTAAAGAAAATCAGCTAAAATTAGCTAACAGTAAGAAAATGTGCAGGTAAAAACTTCACCAAAAAATAAAAGTATTATTTAGGTTTAGATGTTTAAAGCAATTGCATAGTTTTTATAAGATATTCTTTTTTTATATAATGGTATTTTATGTAATATTGGTAGACGAGAGGTAAGGTTTTCCTTTCCAAAATTCATATTGATTCCTGCTTGGTACAAATTTAAATAAATAAATTTTATTCCATAAAAGAAAAATACATAAATAAAATTGACGTGGCGTCAGAAAATTAGCAAAATTGATTTTTTAAAAAGATTATAAAACAGCTTTCTCTAAAAGTCTTTCTCAACCTTTCGTGACCCGCGGACCGGCAAGAACTTTTGAAACATGTTCGCGAAACGGTGAGTTTTTTTTTTTTTTTCCTTTTCACTTTCTATTCATTCACCGTTAAAAAAATAAGGGTGCTCTTCACTGAGAGTCTGAAAGCTTCGGATCCAATGCTAACCTACGGGGAAAGTTGAATGTTATTTTACAAAATTCCTTTGAAGTTTTCGGGTCAATTTTTTTCTGAGTATTTTTCAAGCCTATATCTGTGTATTTGAGTTTTTACTTTTTTGATACGTCCATTCTTCGATTTTTTAAAATTCGAGAAAAAATGAATTTCGTCGAAAACGAGGTACTGTTGGACCTTTCGCTCTGTAAAAAAGCTGCAAATCGCGCTATCGAAATTTTAAGAACGCCCCAACACGCAAAATATTTCCAGCTCTCTTTTGAGACTAAGTTTGAAATGATGCGACCATTTCTAAAAAAATATCGGAGTTCCAACCATCTGAAATATTTTCGAAAAAGCTCAATTTCTCTACTAAGCCACGCATGCCACCGGTCCCTCCTTTCTTGAGGGGGAAAAACCGGGTGAGGTGTATAAGAGTTACAATCATTAGCGCAAACGACCGTTTCCATTTACTACTCCCCTCTTTTCCGGAGGCATTTTTCAATGAAGGAATGAATGAGTGCTTTTGAAAGTAAATCCCCATGCTTGGAAACATCTCTTCGATTTGTGTTTAGAAAGGATATAATTTTTAAAGAGTGCTTCTGAGATAATTCTTGTGCTAATGACCTCCTGAATCCAAATATGACCACCTTTTTCCATTCACACGTCCCGCTTTTTTGGAAATGTCGCCCGCAATTTTTTTCAGTTTTTGACAGTTTCATAGCCATTATTTTTATTTGGAGGGGAAGGGATCGTTATATTATACATTAATACTTTTCTCAGGGGCTAGAGAGGTGCTAAGTTTGTACGCAAGAGCATATGGAGGAAATTGGTTAACTCATGGGGGGTATTACCACTTATTATATTTTTAAAATCATCAAAACCCCATCCTTTTTTCTAGGGGTTTGTTTTACATTTTTTCCCCTTATTTTTTGGCATGAAACCAGAGTATAGGACTCACACCTATAAACCCTATATCCGAAAAAAAAAATCACGTTGTAAATTTAAAAAAAAAAGGAAGTATCGC
Source organism: Uloborus diversus (assembly GCF_026930045.1). Lineage (NCBI taxonomy): Eukaryota > Metazoa > Arthropoda > Arachnida > Araneae > Uloboridae > Uloborus > Uloborus diversus. The sequence continues at coordinate 113,023,467 of NC_072733.1, forward strand.
ATTTTGCGTAAAGTTGCATCGCAGACCTTCAGTGAAGAACCTTTCCGTGTTTCTCAAATTAATTCACGGATATAATTAAGATTAAAATGATCTTAAGTATGCTTATAATATAGCATTAATGAATATTTCTGGGGATGCACTACCCTCATTACTTTTCACTACATCAAGAAGGCATAAACAATGGAACTGGTGCATCCAAAGAAAGATAAATATGTATATTAATGCTACTTTATAAGCAAATTTAAGGATGCTTTTTCACTGAGAGTCTGAAAGCCTACGGATCCAATGCTAACCAGCGGGAAAAGTTGGATGAAGGTTGTACAAATTCCTTTGAAGTTTTCATGTAAATTTTTTTCCGAGTATTTTTCAAGCCTCTATCTGTGTCGTGTACTTTTTGCTTTTTTGAAATATCCATACTTTGATTGTTTAAAATTCGAGAAAAAATGAATTTCGTTGAAAAAGGTGGTAGGTACTGTGGCATTTTGCTCCATAAAAAATGTGGCAAAATATTTCCAGCACTCTTTTGAGACTTTGTTCGAAATAACGCGACCATTTCTAAAAAAAAAAAAAAAAAAAACGGGGTCCAAAACCGTATTCCAGATACTTACTAGATATTTGGAATCTATTTTTGTCTATATTACTATGTTACTACAAATGTAAACGCATAAAATGCTTTCCACAGCTCAACAAACATAATTTGAAAATAATTTCTCGAGCCAAACTCGTAAAAAAATCTTTACAAGGTACGTACACATTGATCATGTAATTCATAATACAGTGAAATCCAGTAACAATGAACTTCAAAATCGGGACTGAAAACTTATTTGGTCGAAACGGGTATTTCGTTATACTGATATACGTTGTAACAGGATTTCACTGAATTTTTTTTTTTGAAAACTTTCTAAGGAGAAAAATGATACATACCTGCATTTCTTTAAAGCATGAATGAGTATAAAAAAATTGTTTTAAAGCAGGGGTGGGATCCCAGGGTCGTGACCCCAAATGGGGTCGTGTAGCGTTTCTTATTCGGTCGAAACATTATTCCTACCACAGTATAGTTGGGGGTGGATCGAATCTAACATAGCAGTTTTGTAATGTAGGATCTAACGTAGCTTTCACAATGTTGCCAGGTTAGGTCCACACCTAGCGATACTTTACTGACATGTAGGCTACGGTATCACAGGTCCTTTACGTGGTCAAAAAAGGGTCGCAACGTGCGAAAGATTGGGAACCACTGGTTTAAATTTACAGATAATTAGACAACTGATGGGGGAAGGGGGAGAACACTGACCATTTTGTTTTCAACTGGATGAATACACAATGTTCTAAGAATCTTTCGGTAGTCGTGTTACACTGAAATTTTCATAAGCTCAGACAATAAATTTGTCTGACGTCTAAAACATTTCCCTGAAACCTAAGGTTTTTCAATTTTAGCCGGTCTTTATCAATATATATTTGTGTGTATGCACTGTGCAGTCGCGCCTGTTCATAGTGAAGTCTTAGGAACCGAATAACAATTTCATTTATAGCCTCAATTTCGCTATAAAAAGGTAAACAACAAGAAGGGAACTGAACCATAAATACAATATATACGGCTTGAAAATTAGAACGAAAAACCGAATTTCTAGTTGAATTTTAATTCAAAGTGTCAAAGGTCAAAGTTTAATATCCTGGATAAAAAAAAAAAATACATAGCCACAAGTTTTCAATCAAGCATTGCATTTTCTACACTTACAATTTATATATTTTACTTGTGCTTTTAAGACGTTGTTTTTGACTTTTATCTATTTCTTGCACAAAGCTCATGCTTTTTAAAGTGCATATTTTATTTACAATTTACACATTTAAAAATTGAAGATATTTTGGAACACCCGATTTAAAATGGTGTTAAAGCTTCATTGAAACATTGTCATTACTTAATATTATTCATAAAGGGGAGGAAAAATTCAAGAAAAAAAATTAATAGCAAACAGAAAAGAAAGAAACATTTAGCATCCAGCCCATAGCTTTCATTTGAATTTTGACGTCTTGAATTTAAATTATGTTTTTCACAATCACGAATTGTGGTAGAACCCTACTCGTTGGGTTTCTTATTTCTACAAATGGTTCCTATCCGAATTATATTTGTAAAAGTCATGATTTTAATACAAGACGTCTACATTCAAATGAATTCCAGGGGCTGGATGCGGGACGTTGATGACTGAATGCTGTTTTTGACTGAAAAGTATTGTGTAAAATCGAGAGGGTCGGGAATAAGTAAAGTCGATGGCGGGGGACATGAACTTCACCGCCCAGGAGGAGGGACATGTTCGCGAAGACACGTGGAACAGACGAGTTTGCATTAAAAGCATAGAAAAATAAAGTCGAAAGAACATCAACTACGGACAAGTGAAAACAATAACCTACTGTGATCGCTCAAAAAAAGAATATATTTGGTCTAGGTCAAGCAATAAGGTATTCGAGGGCGAATGATTGGTATTAGTCTCACGCAACTTTGCGCACATCTCTCAACTTTTGTTGATTTTAAATGTTAACATTTATTAACATAGAAATTACACTATTTTAATGTACAAACGTGAAAATTAAATTACACTTGTTTCGGGGTTACTAAGAACATCTTTATCAATAGAGATAGATACATGTGTTTCTGTCTTTTACATCAATCAAAAAGTTTTTATTGGGCCTGACAGATTTCTCTTCCACGTTCTAGAGTTATTTGAGTTACCCTAATTTTGCTAACAGTTTAAAATTTCCCCGGGAAGTCGAGAAGAGATCAAAAAAAGAAAAATTAGAGCAATAAATGTTAGTACACTCAACAATTTATAAATTCTGCTTCATGAATACTTTTATACAAAAAGAGAAAAATTAAATTGAAATATTTTTTAAATTTAAAGGATAGTATACTAATGTGTGTGATTTGCAAATGTCGGATTATATTTTCAATTCTGATATTTTTTTTCCGAACATAAATTACGTATGTAAGACATTGTTCACGTTCTTACGAGCAAACAGTTGACGTAAGTAGGGAATATTCCACGTAATTGTTACGATTGTTTGATTGATTGCAATAATTTGCATCAATGAAAGCTTGATTGAGTGCAGCTAACAAGTTTAGGACTTCGTTTGCACGAAGCTGTCAACATTGTGTGGTAATAAAGAGGTTTCATTTAATTTCGAAATGCGAGCATGAATGAATTTTCTGAAAATTGTGCTTTTAGCCGTTGCTTTTCTCACCATAGTATCCGCAGAAAGGAAAGCATTTCTATTGTTATTATTACTATTTTGAATCGCAGAAAGCAATGCATAACTAATGTAACCAAAAATTGAAAACTATTAGAAAAAAAGACCTGAGAAGAAAAAAAAAATCAAAAAAAGTTTTTAAAAGTTATTCTATTCCTAATAACATTTTGCATTTGAATAAGTCGAACTACATTGTTCCAAGTGTACTGCAAGTAAACTGCAGCTTGTATTTTTAATTTAAGTACATTATTGCAAGTAATTCCCTGTTGCTCGTGTAATTCCACCGAAGAAATGTATTTTCAAATGTTCTCAAACATCATATAACTGCGTGCTTCGAAAATACACTTCAATAAAAGACTTACCAACTACTTATTATAGCATGTTGCAATTTTCGTCTAATGCGTAGAATATTATTATTATTATTATTTTTGAAAAAGAATTTCAATTTTAAGAAGTATATTAATCATTTAGTCTTGTGTATGCTGCTCTAGTCACCATGCTGATTATCTATGTTTTTGCGGGATGATTTGTTTACTGATAGTAAACAAATGCTGCCCTGCACATGATGAATCACCGGAAAAATATAAATAAATATCTAAAATATTAATTGATTAATTAACAAAAATGTCAGTTCAGCGTTGCATATCCTCCATCGAATTGCAGAAGTATTCCGTTTTCGACCATATATATATATATATATATATATATATATACTAAAAAGAGCGGGATCCCCGCCCCCTCTTTGAAATGTAACCATATCCTAATCAGAAATTGTTTTCTGATTACGCCATTTCTGCCGTCCTCCCAATAATTAAAAATAAAATCAGCATCGTTCCACCTCTTGACTGTAAATATCCGATAACCGATATGTAATCATCCCTCCTCACCCCTCACCCTTTTTTTCCGGAACTACACCACAGTTTTACACTAAGCTTATACCACTTATGTTTTATATATATATATATATATATATATATATATATATATATATATATATATATATATATATATATATATATATATAATCATATCCTAACGCAAAAAAATTGCATTCTTTAATTAAACTTCAGACAAGAAACGAATTAGCTTTATGAACGAAATAAGATTCGGACGTGGTAATTGAGAACATCGTTTGAAAAAAAAATAAGACAATCGTTTTTCCTGTTCAATTTATGATAATTTTTCATTTCATTCATCATTTTTTCATGAATATAAAATCTGGGAACGCATATCCAAAAAAAAAAAAACATTGTTTCAAAAATTACCGCAGACCCTTTGGTACTGTTCAACCTTCGCGTCGGTACTGTTCAAGTGGGGTTTTGGCCGCCAGCTAATTTCCTTGATTGCTTTTCACGACGGGGTCATTTAGGGGTTCCTTTCCCTCCAGAACAATGACAGCTGTGACAGGTCACGTGTTCCTGCCTTACATCGATTACCGTCCACTCCATTGGCCGTTGAAGTGTCAATCACTTGATTCAGTTTCACTCCCGTCGTTCAAGGAAGAAAGTCATTTACACCCTAACTTCAATGTCTTCCCTCACTGAAGAGCAGCCTTAAGGGAAAAAATCGAATTTAGGGAAAATTGGTAGGGGAAACATTTTGGAATAGGGATTTTTCGCAGGACTTTGTTTATGTGGCGCACAGGATATTCTACTATTTTAACTTGAATTACTGAAGTTTGTTCCAAAGGGGCGATGGATAAGTTGTTTTATGCCGATGCAGATTGCATTCATGTAGGAGAATAACTGAAATAAATTACAAAAAGAAATAAAATTTAAATTTTGATAATCTCGAAAATTCAATTAGTTTGTTCCAGAAGTCTGAGTTTATGACTTTTCTAAAAAGCATTTTGGAGTTTTATTCTTCTCCATTCATCCTACAGTTATTATTTATGCTACTACATTATAATTCAGCAATTTTTCGGAATTGAGTGGTTTTTTGTATAGGATTTTTTCCCAATATTTTTACATTTTGTAGTGAAGTTGAATACTTCAAACTTTGAATTTTACCTAAGTACAGATTCTAAATATGTTTCTCATAGAAATTATTAAATATTTTTCTTAATTTAAGTATAAACACTTTATTTTAAATTTTTTTTAAGGCGTTTTTTGCTTTGGGAAAGGTAAAAACTTTTTAAGGCATGAAAATTCAATTTTTTGAAACACATACGAAAATAGCCTATACACTAACTTATTTTTAGAAGAAATGATTAATAAGAGCAATTCATTCAATTACGTGTTCTATCCTTTTGTTAAAACTAAGTTTGCACTGATAAGCTAATTGGTCGATTACCGATTAATTGGCAGCCGGTGACTTGATCCGATTAATTATAACACAAAAGCGAATTAATTGCAAATAGATATTTTTAAAAGAATTTTTTTTCTTTTTCAAAGTGACACTAATTTCCATATAGAGTAGTACTACAATTAAATGAAAAAATATTGTAAAATAATAATATTGCTTCAATAATCAATTTATACAGGACAAAAAGTATCAGTTTTTAAAACAAATTGCAAAACGTATGTCGTAGTGTATTTAAAAGATGAATATGAAGATTGATTTTTTTTTTCTCCGAATAGTATTCCCTCAAAAGAGAAGCGTGGAAAACTGAGACAGAAATGCATATAACCCTTTCATAACCACCAACTTTGCTTTTAAACAATAAAAAAATTGTATTTGTGTATTGGAGTATTGTTAAGAAAGTCATCCTGCATATGTCCTCGTTCTAAGCATTTTTAGATAATTATAATTAAAAAAATAAATCCTTTCGCTAATTAGCTAAAATTGGATATTAATTAAATATTTGGTAATGTGACCGATAACCATTATGGCCGATTAATTGGTTCACCCCTAGTTAAGATTTAGGACTACTTATTTACTGTTAAGAAATATCCTTTCATGTTAAAGCTTTAGGAATTTCTCCACTATAGTTTCGGTCCGTTTTTAAATTCACCAATTTTCAGAAGAGCTGGTTTTGTGAATTGCTTTATGCTATTTTTAAACTGTTATTCGCAAATTTTAATTCTAGATCGCCGTTTTTTATATTTTTTTAATTAAGTATTAAGAACGCAATAGGTTTTATTTAGTAACATTAGAACAGGACCTTAACCAGAATTTCGTTTCGGGAAGGTTATACCAGACACATTTCGAGTGAAATCTGATCAAAAAAATTTGAATTCATATGCATTTGATTTCTGTTACAATAAGTTGTTTAAATGAGGGGACGTTGTTTTAAGAGCGTAAAACATGATTAAATATAAATGCTGATCTATCTATTAAAAAAAAATACTAATGAGTGCACTACATCACTTCAGCCGTGTTGAGTATTCAATGTCTTTTCAATAACTTAACTTAGATGCATGCACTCATACGCGCAATGGAAGTAATACTTCTAAAGATCATATTTTATCTATCGTCCTTCAGGGGTGATGTCCCTCAGAAAACGGTAGTTCTGAGGGAAGAACTTCTTCCTCAGAAATTTTCCGAAATGAAGTCCGGAATTCGATATTTGTCATAAAAACGAAAATTGAGACGATTGTAATATTAATTTTGGCGTAGTGAGGAGTTTGGAGTCGCTTGTCAGGAATGTGATGAGGTTTCAAAAATTAAACGTTTGTTGATCTTCATTGATATGGGGAATGAGGTGTTTGGGAGTTCTCTTCTAAATTTTTTTGTAAATTAATTCCTAAATTCGTAACTGTTCACTGTCAATTTCCCTCCGCGTTTTGAGGAAATAAAAGAGAAATCCATTTTGCAATTGAAGGAGCTAAAAAAACGGTCAACCAAGAGAGAGATTCCCTACACGTGTTGTTCAGAGGGAAAAGAAAAATTCCTATTCTACCCTTTTCTTGCTCTCCCTCAGTTTGATTGACACTAATTCCCTCTGTGGGCGATGCCCACTCGTCAAGTTTCCGTTTGACTGGAGGGGCGAGCGAACCGTGGGTGACACCAAATGGACCGGTGAAGTTTTTTTAAATAAAAATAAAACTTTGCGTGTTGTAAAAGAATTGTGACAAAGGGTGCGTTCAAAAAGTCTAACGAAACTCACCGACTTAACGAACGATAACTCTTCGGTTTTTCGTTACCCGCGTTCACTTTTTGAACGATCAGTTAAAATTAAAGATGGCGGACGTTAGGTTAGCAGACGACGCAGATCATTGCTTTTTCGGAGGATATGTATTTTGAAGTTAGTGATGAAAAAAGACTAGAGGATTCTTTTTTTGAATAAAATAAAAAGAGGAAAACAAATTTTCAGATTCCTTTCAACTAAATTTCATCTTAATTAAGATATTTTTTTATATTCCATCATTGTTTCCTAGCACAGAACAACAAATAGTACTTTTTTAAAAGAAAAAGAATATGTTCCCACACATTCTATTTTCTGCCCTACTGTTTGCAAATATTATTAATTTCTAAAACATCTTTAAAAAATTTATGGAAAACAGTCTCTTGTTTACTCTTAAATTGATGTATCCCCGGTATATGCAGAAAAAGTCACACCGACTCTTTTTGGATAGAAAACATTTCACTATAAATCTACTAACTTTTATAAAATCAGATATGACCCGACTTAAACAAGGTATTTTGAATTATTTCTTGATGAGTTACAGGAAAATGCAAAGTGTGTTTTTGATTTAAAATTTCCGATCTCCGACACATCCCCCCCCCCCCGTTAAGAAATGATAGGCAAAGGTGTATTTAAATTATTTGACTAAAAGTAAAGTACAATGCATCGGTAAAGGCTAGTAAAATTCAAAATGCATTATTATTATTATTATCTTGTGTCATAGTTGTCTAGAGCAAATGAGTAATTAAAGCGTGAAGTATTTATTTCGATTTCTTTTACTGAAATTTTCTCAACCCTGTAAACCTTGATGTTTTATCGCTACAAGATTTCATATGCTCAACAATAAACTCATTATAAACCGCACATATATCGCATTTAAAACATAAACATTGCATGCACTGGGCGCCGCCATGTTTTCTAACTGAGCAAACCACCTCTTTCCTTCGTGAGCTTCGTTAAGAATTTCGCTTCACGAAACTAACCGAGTTACACTTTCTGAACGACCAGTTAGCTAACGCGTTCTCTTTTTGAACGCCTCGTTCGATTAACTCGTTTCACTCGTTAAACGCGTTCGACTTTATGAACGCACCCAAACAATACGTGCTTAGATAAGTAATTTGCAACAACAAGGGGGCATCGCTCCCTGCTGCTCACAAACTCTCGAAGATTGCCTCGCAGTCTTATTCGGTTCGTGAAGATTTAAAGCGCCTGTTAAGAAGAATCTGATTAAAATTAACGTTAAGCATTAATTGGCTTGAGAGAATAAAATCATTTATGTATATTTTTTGAATACTCAATATTTGAAATAATGCAATGATATTTAAATTTCGTGATTTCGTTTACTTCAGTCGCTCCCCTCAATAGCTGCAGAGAAATGATTTTTTTAATTGGATTGTCACAATACAATCGAGGGGAAGTTGAATATAAAATTTAAGGAAATGCAGTTTTTTCTTTTTCTTTTCATTTTGGATCCCCGCTCAAAAAAAAAAGAAAAACCTAAGGCGACGATCTATAAAATTATAAATACAGATTTCAGTGAAAAAACTAGTCTTCTTTCAGGCCTGAAACGTGAAAAATAAAAATAAGACTTATAAAGGATTTTGATTACCATTACGACAGAGCATTTGCTGCAATTAAAGTCTTCAATGCCAAAGGCTTAAGTCATCAACCATATGATATGTCATAAAATCAGGGTATTTATTTCTTTAGTGTTAAGTTAACAAAGTTAAGTTAAAAATCCGGAAAATAACAAGATTTACGATATTTTTTCGGGAAGGAAAAATTTCGGAAATTTTATCCCCCGGCATAGGGTGACCCCCCGAATTCGAACATTGTTTTTTGTGCAAAATTGCTCGATTGACATTTTAACATTTGCTGTAATTATTTCAATTCAAGAGCGTAGAATTCTTAAAACTCTCAACAAAGTGACTGTTTGACAAGTGTCTGCTATGCTTGTTGAGAAATTTTCGGTACTGATCCAAAATTTGGCATGCTCCAAAATCAAAAATTGGTGTTGCTCCCGTTGCTGCCTGACTTCGGGTCCTATGCTATACTTACTTTTAAGCAGTAAAAATTAGATAAATAAAAAATAGGTTTTTTCCCCTTCTATTCCAAAAAAGCATCAGACATACATCGGCATTTAGATGTTTTTCAAGGCCGACGGGTCGATATTTTCTTTATGTTAGCATCCGCCGCCGATGCCGATGGCTAAATTTTTTAAACATTGGCGCCGATGCATGGGGCGAGTCCTTATCCATACCCTTATTTCTCGTGGGGTCTTTTACAGCAAAGTGGAACTTAACCCTTATTTGCCGGTATCCACTCATTCATTTTCATATCAAAAGGGGCGGCATATATCCAAATTTGAATTTGCCACTTCTAATTCAAAAATAATAGACCAAGAGCTGACCCCCCCAAAACGCGATTTATCTCTTTTCTGGCTTGTGGCCGGTTAAAATAATAAAAAATGCAATGAAAAAACTTTGACTCTAATCCCCCCCACTAATTTTGGGTCACACGGCTGTGTGGGTGGATGAAAGGTCAAAAAAAAGAAAAATATTAAAGTGATGAGTTAAATGACTAAAAATTATATAATAACATTAAATTAATAAGAAAAAACACGTAGCAAATGTCTCCCCCAGCTATGTTGGGGCGAACGTGGTGCCCCCCCTGGTAAAGTATCGATTATCAAACTAAAAAAAAAAATGATCACTTTCGTGTCGGGGAATTTTACAGGGTATTAGTTTCATTATTTTGATTGCCAAAAAAATTCCCCCCCAGTAACTAATGGTCAATTTGTCAAAAAAAATTTTTTTGTTCCTCTTTATTTGGTCCAAGTCGAGTATTATTCGAACTTACGCATGACTGTTTAAGTTGCAAAAAACCCCCCAAAGTTTGAACGTTTATTCCTTAAAAAAAACTCGTAGCAATCCCCCCCCCCACACCTACGAGGGGTTGCTACGCGGTGCGCGGTTTTACAACGTGGTGCCCCCCCCTCAGGGGTGAATTATCGATTGCTTAAATAAAAAATGATCACTTTCGTGGAGGGAATTTTACAGAGTATACATTTAATTGTTTTAATTGCAAAAACAAATCTCCCCTTCCCAGCAATTATGAGTCTACTAGCTGCAGTGCTCGGCGTTGCACGGTCTACCTCAAAAATGTAAGTGTATTCGACGTTCCAAACATTTTATACAATTATATAAATTTTCCCGTTTTCATTACATTTCTTATTGCTGCTCCACTCCTATTAGTCAAAGCGCAATGTTATATAGCCTATAGCCTTCCTAAATCCCCGTCGTCCCTGTAGACCAAGAGCTGAGCATCCCAAAACACGGTTTATCTGTTTTATGGCCGGTAGCCGGTTAAAATAACTAAAAAAATGTAATTAAAAATTTTGGCTCTAATCCCCCCCCCCCCACTTTTTTTGGATCACACGCTGCGTGGGTGGATGAAAGGTCAAAATAAAAGAAAAATATTAACATAATAAGTGAAATGACTAAAAATTATATAATAACATTAAATTAATAAAAAAAACTACGTAGCAACCCCCCTCCAGCTATGCTGGGGCGAATGTGGGAGCCCCCCCCCCCCCAGAAGGGAATATCGATTGTTAAAATTAAAAAATTTGATCACTTTCGTGGAGTTGGGGATGGGGAACTTTACAGGGTATTTGTTTCATTATTTTGATTGCCAAAAAATCTCTCTCCCCCCCCCCCCCCCAGTAACTATGGGTCAATTTGTCAAAAAAAAATTTTTTTTTTTTCACTATTTGGTCCGAGTCGAGAACTATTCGAACTTTCCCATGACCTCTTAAATTGTAAAAAAAAAATGCAATTATTTATTCGGTAAAAAAAAAAAAAAAATCCGCCCAAAAAAAAAATGTTGGGGCGAACTTGTTGCCCCCCCTCAGGAGTGAATTATCGATTGATTAAATAAAAAAAAAAGATTACTTTCGTAGAGAGGAGGATTTTCTCAGAGTTTACATTTGATTATAGCAAGAACCCCCCCCCCCAAAAAAAAAAAAAAAAATAATTTGAATTAGAAATTTTGAAATATTTTTCAAAATGAAAAGAAGCAATTCAGCGTCCGTACATCTGCTTCTACCATTGTGTGCTCAGTGAAAAGAAGGAAGGGGAAAGTATACGCCTGTCATGATTTCTTCTTGCTATTTCGAGGGCAGTTTCGTCAGTGATCAACTGTAGCCAACACAGTGAAGTCGTTATAGCTGTTGGTTTTTCTTTTCGGAGCACGCTGTACCGCATCCTTAAACTGAAAACGTAAAAAAATCCTTTTTTCAAAACTATATTTTGATGTTTTTATATTATGAGTGTTTTAAAGGGTAATTTTAAGTGTAGCCAGCCATTAGATAAAAGATTGAATGTTTTGACAGAAACACTATTTGAAGGAATAAAAGTTTCAAAGATTCGAAAACACTGAAAACTGAGATTCCATGATTTAGATTTTTCCGAGTTCTTAACAGAAGCAGATCATCGAGATTGTAGGAACATTTTTATCAAACTAGATAGACACTATCCCAACCAATATGCTGAAGGTAAATAAATCTATATGAATTATCAAATTATTATTTTAAATATTCATTTAACGCATCGGATTAACGCATTAAAATTTACAAGTAAAAAAAACGTTATTGCAATTTTAACATAAAATCACTTTTGTTTGTGAAATAAACTCGTAATTACTGGGGTAGCGGGAGATTTTTTTTTTAAATTAAAACAATAAAATGTATACTCTGAAATTCCCTCACGACAGTTATTTGTTTTTTATTTAATCAATCAATAGTTCACCCCTGGGGGGCACCGCATTGTAAAACCGCGCACCGCGTAGCAACCCTCCCCCACAAATAGATGGGGGGGGGGGGGAATTTGCTACGAGTTTTTTTAACGAATAAACATCCAAGCTTTGTTTTTTGCAATTTAAGCGGTCAGGCTAAAGTTCAAATGGTACTCGACTCGGACCAAATAAAGAGAAACAAAAAAAATTTTTTTTTTTTTTTTGACAAATTGATCCATAGTTACTGGAGGGGGAGAGATTTTTTTTTTTGCAATTAAAACAATTAAATGTATGCTCTGTAAAATTCCCTCCACGAAACTGATCATTTATTTTTAATTTAATCGATAATTCACCCCTGGGGGGGGGCACCACGGTGTAAAACCGCGCACCGCGTAGCAACTCCCTCCATAGGCGTGTGGGGGGGGGGGGGGAATTGCTACGAGTTTTTTTTAACGAATAAACGTTCAAACTTTGAGGGTTTTTTTTTGCAACTTAAACAGTCATGCGTAAGCTCAAATAATACTCGACTTGGACCAAATAAAGAGGAACAAAAAAATTTTTTTTGACAAATTGACCCATAGTTACTGGGGGGGGGGGATTTTTTTTGGCAATCAAAATAATGAAACTAATACCCTGTAAAATTCCCCCCCCCCCCCCCACGAAAGTGATCTTTTTTTTTTTAGTTTGATAATCGATACTTTACCAGTGGGGGGCACCACGTTCGCCCCAACATAGCTGGGGGAGAAATTTGCTACGTGTTTTTTCTTATTAATTTAATGTTATTATATAATTTTTAATCATTTAACTCATCACTTTAATATTTTTCTTTTTTTTGACCTTTCATCCACCCACACAGCCGTGTGACCCAAAATTAGTGGGGGGGATTAGAGCCAAAGTCTTTTCACTGCATTTTTTATTATTTTAACCGACCACAAGCCATAAAAGAGATAAATCGCGTTTTGGGGGGGTCAGCTCTTGGTCTATAAATAAAATAGCAGAGCGAGGCACTGGCTGAGCATTTCCAATCAAGCATGATACCCATCCGTATTAAGAGATCGCATCACCTTGGGCAAGTCTTATCAGTTAGGCAAGCCCGACCTCAAATTGGGATTACTAAATTAATATTAAATAATTGATATTACTATTAAACTGATTAATTAATGATTAAATTGTGATTAATTGAAAAATTGTGATCCATTTATATATATATATATATATATATATATATATATATATATATATATATATATATATATATATATATATATATATATATATATATATATATATATATAATTGTTGAGTATTTTGTTTCAGTTTTCAAGTTTATTTCTGAAGAAAATGCGTGTTTTTTTTTTTTTGCAAAAGAGATTATATCCACTGTTTTACACCAAAAATGAATATATCCAAATTAAAATTGGCAATTTAGGTCTGATAAAATTGAGAAACAATTTCTAGATTTATGCCAATACTCACTTTTTATTCTACCAAAACATTGTGAAAAACTCGATATTGTAACAGCTAGAGTTTGCGCGAAAAACGTTTTTTTCTTTTTGCCAAAAAAAAAAAAAAAAATGTAACTGGATAATATCCGTTTTGAAAGTAAAAAAAAAATATGTACATTGCTGAATTTAAATTTTCCGTCTGATCTTTGGGAAATCAGATCACATTCTTCCTCCTGGCTAACTTCTTTCTTAAACCGAGAAAACGGTGGTTTTAAATGAGTTTTTAGAAGGTCAAATCTTCATAATTACCTTAACCAACGTTTTTAAATAAATATTTCTTAAACTCAAAAAGTTCAAAGTGCAAATAACCTGCGCCAAAACGGCTGTGTCCTATTGCCAAAGCGTTCGCGTCTAATAGTACCAAAATTATATTCTCCCGTTATACTACTTTTACATAGCCGGGAATTGATGATTGCACAAACTTACTGCTTTCATACAGATAGCATAGTAATAGATAAGTGAAATTCTATAGTGATGCAGAGAGTATTCGTTTCACAATATCACGAATTAACTTAGAATTAACAATGTTATTCCACACAAATTTGACAATAAACAAGAAAGCACGCCGAATAAAATTGAGACAGAAGTCAGGCCCGCTCCTGGGGTAGGCGACCTAAGCCTAGGGCGGCAGATTTTAGGGAGGCAAATTTCGAAGTTGAAAAAAAAAATTTTTTTTTAAGTATGAATATCTTTTAGCGCCGGAAGATTCCCTGCTTCGATGCTAAAAAAAAATAGGCTTATAGAGCGTGTACCAGTGCTTGGACATGCAAAGCATATTTTGAAATTTAACTAGAAATTCAATTTGATTTTAGAGGCGGCAAATTGCGTGATTTAAAAGTCATTTTAAAATATTGACACTACATATTTCAGTGCCATAAGATGCACTACTTTATGTTAAAAAATATGATTTAAAGTTTGTACCAGTGCTTGGATATGAAAAATCCAGTTTGGAATTTAACTAGAAACTCACAAAATTGAAAGCATTTTACTAGTATTTCTATTTGTTTAATTCATTATTATTTTATACTATTTTTATATAATTCAATGGGGTTGGCGGCATTTGTCAATATCGCCTAGGGCGGCAGAACTACTAGAGCCGGCCCTGACTGGAGTAAAAACGAAGTAAATAAAATTTCAGATAATGATTAATTCATATATATTTCTGCTTCATACTTTTTAGATTTTATTTTCATGCCTGATGCTCACAAATTCGATGTTTGCATCTAAACTGCAATTTTTTTGCTGAACTTAAAATTTTACGTCTAAAGATCAGGCCTCTCATTTAAGTCCCATTCCCAGACTCTCGAAAGGGGGGGAGGGGTGAGGCGTTGGGAAATCAATTCAGTTTATTTCTTAAAACTTATCACATTTTAGTAAGCGTGGTTTTTGCTGTTATTTTGGGATATTTTTGTTGAGCGCCTTTTGCCTCTCTCCCCCCCCCCCCCTGGAAAAATTCGAAGTTACGGGTTTGCTTTCCTTTTTAATCCAAAATGAAGGCACTCGCTTTCTTAGATGAATTCAGTGCACATTGAAACTTTCAAAAAAATGTTTGTTTTATTTTATATTTCCTCATGCTAGGCTTGAAATTATTTAAAACGGATAACGTACTCTATTTCACAGATAATTCGCTTTTCATTCAAATAAAGATATAAAATCTTTTAAGTACAGAAAGCGAATTAAGAAATAAGGAAAATTAAGTAGGCAAAAGCTTGGGTGAGGCACGTAGACGCTTACGGCTAGTGTTATTCATGGCTTATTTATTTGCTTTTTCAGCATTCCATTGTAGAATTCAAGCTTAACGACACATCGCATAGAAATGTAATTTAACAATAGAAGATAAAAGCTTACTCTTCCAAACAGGTTGAACACAGGTTGCCTTCATTCCCAACAGTTAGAAGGTAAGGACATCCAGAATAAATTATTTCTCCAGCACTATATCCACGTTTTAACGCCATTTTAATCAACGAACAGAACGAACTTGTGCTTAACCTAAATGCACAAACCAATACCAAACTTTTCGTCACTCACTATATGCTTCAGGCATGGAGTGAACACGGTTATATTATGTTACACTACAAGTCTAAGCGCAAGAAAATGATCAAGAGCTCTTGTAAAAGTCTCTTCTCTTCAGCACGTATAGAATAATATGTGCTATTTATGTATTTCTTCTTTTTTTCGTCGACTTCAGCTTGATATGATCATGATTAACTACGAACTACACGTTTTGTCACCCTTACATGTAGATTTACCATTTAAACTGGTTGAAATTTTTTTTTATATACAATTAGCAGGGCACTCACAAAGTCAAAAAAAACTTGGGAGGGAAAGGGGAAAGGAGTTTGGCAAGCTCTTATTTTTTTCAAACGCACATATAGATATACTGGCTGTACCTGCACCGCGATGCCCGGGCTAAGAATTTAAAGAATTTCCCTTAAATACATGAAAATCCACCCCCCCCCCCTTTCCCGCACACATCATTAAAAAAAAAGAAAAAAAAAAACAGCAAAAGCAACAGCATGAAAAATATTTCTCCAAAGAAATAAAAAGCATTAAATTACATTAACAGTTGCTTTAAATGTCAAATAATCCACAACGCCATTGTTTATCGCCTATCTCACCAAGCGACTATGCTACCACAACAGAACCGCTTAGCAAGCGAAGTGAACTCCTATTAATTAGCGATCCGATCTTTGATCTTTTAAACTAAAACTTTTGAACAAAAACCCCGCTCTCTCCCCTTTCTTTGAAGAAAAAGAACGTAATTAAAAAACATATTACATTTAGAATAAATGGAAATTTCTGTCCCCCGTAGAAAAGAGAATTTAACTCAAATACGCAGCGCAATTTACATAAAATGATCATTCCGCTCCACCTAGGGAAAAAAATGTTTTAAATTAAAATCCCCATTGCAAATACAAAAGGAAAATCCTGCTGCACAGTAGAAAAAAGAATTTATCTCAAATACACAACGCAATTTATGTAAAACCAGAAGAGATAAAAGTATTTATTTTGATATAAGGATCGCGCACACCTGAATAGCTCACAGATAGCAGAATTTTTTTCTACTTACTTGACAATTCACGCAAATTGTAGCCTATTTGTTATTCTGATGTATCAGCTATATTATTGTATAGTTAGATAAGTTTAGTAAAGTAAGAAATAACAACGTCAAGTAGCACAAATCGCAGATTACTGCAGACACGTGTTTTGGCGTTACAAGGAAGGCCTTTTTCTAAGGAATGAACCTATGGATGAAAATACGGATGATTTGTCTTTTGTGGGATGTCTTTTCATTCACCAGCTCATTTCTTTTACATTGAAAGAGGCTTTTTTTTTTGCAGTAAGTTACCGCCCAAAGATGGGCTAAGGCAGAAATACATAAAATACACCACCAGCTCCGTTATTCCATCCTGTCCTCGGATGGAATAACTGAGCTGGCGGTGTAACTTACGCATTGAAGTAACGCCAAAACACATACCTGCAGTAATCTGCAATTTGTGCTATTTGACGTTCTTATTTCTTCTTTTACGTTTTATGCACAAAGGTATTTATTTAATCCATTCAGTAGTTTTTGCGTGAAAGAGTAACAAACATCCATACATACGAACGTTCGCGTTTATAATGTACAGTAGTAAGACATACAGAGGGAGAGAGAGTGGATTCAACTTATTCTTGTGAAGGAGGGAGTCATCATACTTGATTCGGTGATTTCTTCTCAAGTTTTCAAAATTGCAGTTTTTAAAAACTCCGGTTTTTTCCGGTTTTACTCATGTGTGACAAAAAAAGGGGAGGTGGATTTTGGACCAAAATAGAACTGTTGCCACGAAAACGAACAGAAAATGACACCCCTTGTCCAGCAGAAACTGCCTTATCTATAACATTTGAGGAATCATTTGAAAGTCAGTTGATTCCCACACTGTTCGCTGTCCGTCTACCACTTGCCTTTTTTTCCCCTCTACTTCTTCTTTTTCTTATTTCCTGTATCTTATTACTCCCCACCTCCTACTAACAAAACTCATTAAAAGATTCTGCTCCAAATTCGCCCTCTCCGCATATTCGCCATCCAAGGCGCTCACAAAGAAGAAGGCGTGTCTTCTCTACAGGAGAGGGGGAAACATTGCAAATCAATGAACCGTAAAAAAGGTCTATTCACGATTTGGGTTCGAGGTTAGGGGAAACCACGTGATCCGTGAGTTTACATTTTGAATATCAATGCTAAGTGCTGGAAAAGTTCGCCGTTAAAATTCAGGATTAAAAATATGTTTTTGTTGTTTTCATTCTATGTTTTTGGTTTGGGAGAAAGATTTCATTCTGTCGCGCTTCTGTTGGCACTCGAATGTGGGAATAAGGAATGAAGATCATGTTGTAGGGTAAAATGTAGAAACTTCCATACCTGTCATTTGCTCGATCCATAGTCTTAAAAAAAAAGCATGTAAAAAGTCAATCGGATTCGTCTTAAGTATTCTCCGGTCTTCTATTTAGTTCTCATTTTTGATTTTATTGAATATGCATTATCGGCGTCAGAATCAAAGAAAGTTTTTTCAAAAAAAAAAAAAAAAGTTTACAAGCCTTTTTTGTTGCTATTCCTGCATCGTTCTTTTAAATATATAGTTAGTCTGTATAATACGCTACTTCATCAAGCGAACTTTGTTATGGAAACATCGATAATAAAATGGGCAGCAAAAGAGAGTGCTAGTATACTTTAAAATCTTACTCTATTGCTGACTTTTTTGTTCTATAGGCTACACTTCTTTGGATTGTGACAGGTAGGTAAGAATAGTTCTTGTCCAATGTTATTTCAATTATGGTGTTTTGATGCTCAAATTTTTACATTAGTTTCATTTGATTTCGTAACGTAATAATCAGGATTATTGATATTGTTTGTTGTTATTGTAAAAAACTCTACGCTGGTGTGCAAAAATTAAGGACGAGACGGTTTTTCCAATATAACTTTGTACAAAAGCTTTCCAAATCAACACATTTAATACCGTAAGATCCCCAATACGTAAGGACATATGTAATGTAAGCAACACTTACTAAAAGAGAAATCAGTTGGATAAAAAGAAGCTTTATTGAAAAAGTAGCATGGAGCGCAATGCGACTGAAGGCCGAAACATCCCTGTGATGGGTGTCCAGCAAGAAACATCCGGTCTTTAGTAGGGGATATGATCTCCCCCGACTGCTAGGCAGGTTTCACAGCGTCTGCCCATGCTTAGAATGAGGGTGTCAATGAGTTGTTAAGGCATTGCTGCCCATTCGTCTTGCAGCGCCAATCGAAGCTCCCGAATCGTTACTGGTGGTAAGGTACGAGCTGCCAAGCTTCTGCCTAGAAAATCCCATAAATGCTCGATGGGATTGAGATCCGGAGATCGTGCCGGCCTACGTTCAATATCCTCACTCTCCAAGAGCTGTTCGGCAGCTACTGTGCGATGACATGATGCACTGTCGTCCATTAAAAGGAACTGCGGACCCATAGCGCTTCTAAAAAGACGCACATATGGAAGAATCTCGTTACAATAACGGGTCCCGTTGACTGAACCTGCGTCGAAGATGTGAAGGTCTGTACGACTACCAAGCATGATGCCTCCCCAAACGAGAACACCGCGACCTCCATACCTGTCCCTTTCAATGATGTTCGAGGGATGATTGCGGCTTCCCGCTCTCTCCAGATGAGTATGCGATGAGAATCGCTACTCAGACTAAATCTGCTCTCATCTGTAAAGAGTACTCGTCTCCATTCATTGTCTCTCCAATTCCGGTGTTCCCGGCACCACATAGAACGCCTTTTCCGATGGGCAGGCGTTAGAGGTACACACCGTATGGGGCGTCGTGCAAACAGACCACCAGCGTGCAGTCTTCTGGCAACGGTAAAACGCGATATCGGTCGTTCAGTCGCCTGTGTCGTGTGTCTAACGATTTCTCCCGCTGTCTGCCGCCTGTTTCTTCTGGCCTGTAAGACAATATACCGGTCATCTGCGGGTGTGGTTCCTCGTGGACGACCACTACTGAACCCCCGGATAGCTGTTCCAGTGGTTTGGAATTGTCTGCAAAGTCGTGAAACGATGCTGCGAGCAATTCCAAACTTTGCAGCCACACTTGTCACACTGCGGCCTTCCTCCAACTTCCCAATGATTTGACCTCGGGTAAAAGCATCCAGATGTCGTCTAACAGGTTGATTATTCGCAATTTCTCGCTGAGGCAGCAACTTGGTGTGATTTTAACTGCTATACGGCGTGCAATCTCTTTGGCAGAAATACTGATCTTACACCGACAACATGCTGTATACTACTCAGACACTCCCCCATTACGTCTGCCTGCATATCTGCGCACGTGCTACCGTACATCACCTTACTTAATCTCCTGATTGGTCTTTCTGTCCGCTCTGCCTCTTCGTTCAGCTGATATGCTAATTTTTCGACTTCGTCCTTAATTTTTGCACACCAGTGTATTACAATTGAAGTTACTTGATTTTTTTTTGTTGCATGTTTTGCTGTTTTAAGTTGATGGTTTTCATTGAATTCAGAAACAATACTTTACAGTACAGTACAACCTCAACCAAGATCTTGATAAAATTTAAAACTGTGAATTCAAATTCCCTTAAATTTCTGCAAAAAAACCGTTGTATTTCTCCAGAGTCTCCAGTGCTATACCATAACCAACAGCAAAAATGTCGGTGAGTAGAGTACCACAATGATACCAGCATGTTTTTTAATTATAATTGCTGTTTAATTCGGAGAAACATAAAATTAGCGAACAACATTTGTTGTTGTTCAGAGGCCATTTCAGCCTATTCTGGAATTAGGGGCCCAGCTTGGAATCTGAGATACATAAAGGTACAAGTTTTATGAGAAGAGGGAGACCTGGCGACCAAAATGAAAAATGACCCGCATCGGCTCTATGCGGCCCTTCGCTCACCAAAATAGGGTCGACCCCCGACTGGAATTGGGTTCACTTTGTAGCCCCTTCACAAAAATTTGCATTGTAAAAGCGGCTCATTCACAAAAATTTGCATCATGAACTAAAATTCAAGATTTAGGGTCGCCCCTTGCCACATGGTGATCCAGTGTGACAAATTGGCAACCTCCAACAAACGGATTTTGTGATTCTATCACTAGGACACTAACAATTCTCTTCTTATACTTCATATTGTGAATGAGCATCATTTTGCCATGCCCATATATAACCTAGCAATTCACAATAACTTCATTTTCAAAAAAAAAAAAAAGAAAATTTAGAAAAATATTTTGTTTTTTTAAGAAAATGGGGACCCAGAAAATAAAACTTGGATCGACCCCTGAAAAATTTTCTGAAAATTTAATAAGTTTTCAAAATTATTGTCTAAGTAAGGGGGCCATTCAGTAACTACGTAAAGATGATTTTGGAAATTTTTGACCACCCTCCCCATCTTACGTAAGATTCCACTTCGTTATTCAAAATACCTTAATAACCTTAAGACTTGTGTTCAATATAACACATTAGCATTTAATAAAAATGCTAAATTTGAAGTTGTACGTTTTGTCATTTTTTATGCACTGTACGCTACGTAAGCGAATTCCCCAAAACCTTAAAAATGTTGCTTGATCAGTGTACCTTGCAAACTATGGAATTGGTTATCCAACGGATGTGTGTCCTTCGTTATACATAAAAGTTTTTTGGGTGCTAGCCTTCAGTCTCCGTCTAAGTGATAAAAATCTGGCTTTTGAAAATGTCCGAAGATGTATGCACCAAAAAAGTGGGGGATCAAAAAAAGTTTAGAAGTTAGGAGGCGTGGTCCCTAAAGCTGATTTGTTGTTATTTTTTTCCGGAAAATTGGGCTATATTACTGTCTTTTAATGTTACTAATTTAATAACTGCCAAAAATGTGGAATATGGCATCAAAAATCGGACTATATGGCCACCGCAGGTTTTATCCTTATCCATTCTTATGAAATAAGATGGGAAAAGGTCATTCATTTAGCGTATTTAGTTTTTACTTTCATAAAATAAATCTATTCGCACTCAAAAAAAAAAAAACAATTTTTCTATAAATCATTAATCCTCTTAAAAGTGGGCGAGCAGTTCGCCCACCGTGCTAGCCGCCTATGGCAGAACTACAAAAATTACTTTTTCCAGAGTAAATAAATTATGTGATTGGTGGGCTAGTTTGCGAATTATACATATCAAAGCTCGAAAGTTCAACTTTAGTTAATGGCAAAATGAAAAATAGAAACAAATTTGACCATGAGAATAACTGGACCAACTGTCAGTAGCTGATAAGTCAGTATTTATTTTTTGCTAAATAAGCACTGCACGATTCTGGCATGTATAATATGTTACACACCTAGTACAACAATGCCACATCTCCAAAAACTACTTTTCGAGAAAAATCAATTTAAACGTTATGTGCCTTAGCTTAAATTCTTATAGTAACACACTGACACATCTCAAAAATAAGGTTAAAAATGTTTTTCTCTCGTGGCTTCATTTTTTGGGGGAGGGGCCCAATATAAACATTTTTCTTTTTTTTCTGTGCTCAAACGATTAATGTAAAGATATTTTGGAAGATCATTTTTTAATTGACTGATTTAGCGTTACGAACAAATGTATTGTTGTGGCAGAAAAAGACATTTTAAATTTAATTACCCCTTTTGAACAAAGTTTCCGTGCGAAAAATGATTTTCAGCATGTAGAGATAAATGCAGAAGGAAATTTAATGCTGAACCTAATGTAAGACTGAGAACTGTCAAGCAAGACATTTGAGCCAATCTTTAAAATTTTTTGTTCCACAACCATTGCGTACAATATCAAAGACATGTTCATGTTCATGACTGGTGCACTCTCACCCCCTGGCTTTTAAATATTTGCGTTAATTTTAGCGCTTACCAGTAAAGCTGTTTGCGGACTAGCATATATTCATGTTCACTGGTCTCGACGGCCCTGCATTTAAGCTGGCTCGGTGATTTCTGTTTCAGTGCTTTGGCACTTATAAGGCTTTGTAGGTTATTTCCTACATCACTCCTTCATTGTGTTGTAAAATTCCTTCACGATAATTTTTTTCTCATCAAGTTCGTGGAGGTGAAAACCTGTCGTTTTTTCAGCTATATTACTTTCCCCTTTAGCATGATGCGTGCTTTACAAGAACAATCAAAATCACATCTCCAGTATGATTTCCCGTTTTTTCTGTAAGCGATGCGATATAAATATCCTTGGAACAAAGCTAGTTTCCCTTCGTGTTGAAATCGTACGAAATTGACCACCATTTTTTTTAATGCGCACCTCTCTTCAATATATGTGCAAATGAACACCCACGAGGTGATAAGGGGCTAGGGGGGGAGGTCAAGGGATCTTAAAACTTTTACGAATATTTTCTCTCTTTAAGCTCAGTGATAGAGATAAATAATCCCTACAGCTTTTCCCTACCTACTTTGTAGGGAAATCACTGAAGTATGATGATGCCTCATCTAATTTCACCTGTCAATCATTTGGATGGCGAAACGGTGGAGAGGGCGAATTGCCGGATACACGCATTAAAACGACGATCCACCCCATTCAAATCCCACCACCATCTTTCTGACCAGTCGGACGGGGGTGATAAATCTAAGTTGGGGTTTGCTTCGTGTTTCCTTCCCTTGATCACACGGTCTTAGAAGAAATTGTTTTCTCAGAATTGAGATCAAGGTCGAAGGTGTCCCCTGCAAAAAGTGTATGTTACAGACATGTGATTTTTCAGTATTTTTACTGAATTCAGTATTTCTTGAGAAAGCAAAATGATCTACGCAGAAAAAAAAGGGAGCATTGGATTTTAAATTCGGCATGTATAATTTCATTCTTCCAATTAAAATGGTCTGCTATGTATATAGATACAAAAATATATGAGAGAGCTTTCATTTGTTGTAAAATATACTAACAGTGTTGTGTTAGTTAACACATCCAAGCAATTTCAATATTTTTCATCCTGTTTGGGTCACATGTCTGATGTTATTTCTATCCAAACGCAGCTGTGTGAACAGCAAACTTCGGACCAAAAAATTCTGTAATTCGAATAAACTATCATTTTCAATTTCTCCAAAACTTCAAGGCCCATTTTAATTCTTTTATCGTAAGTACTGCTCTCTTTTTTTTCGTTGAAAAAGGCATAACGATGTACAGCTATTGGAGGTTCTCAAAAAATCTTTGAAGACACCCTCATTAGAAAAATACCTCTCAAATTTCTTTTCCCTTTAGGAGGGCCCTCGATTCTTTAAGCGCCATGGACCCTTGAGTTCAAATTGGTATCGGATATTTTTATCTTATGTTTTCTCTTAGCATAAACATGAACCATAAGCCTTTGTCGAAAAAGCGAATATTATAAGAAAATTTTCGGTGTTTCGTTTTTATTTTTCATAGTTTTCATCAACTTGCTATGAGCTACGTTAATAGAAGAACAGTTCAGACGAAAATAATGATATTGCGCGATTGATAGCATAAACTTTCGACTACAACATTAAAATAAAAGTATTTTATTACTTATTAACAGTTCACAACATAAAATATTTTATCCATATTTTTCTAATACATTACATTACTTCTAAGATATATAACAACTGAAGAGAGGATTCTGGATTCTCTCTCCATAGAAGAAATATCTTAATTTCGTTCTTTGATTATCTTTTGACTTGCAAGAATAGTGACCAAAAATGCACTAAAAATTAATAATTTAAGTTCTTAAAATTCAAAACTTTTCTTGTTTTTTGCACCAAAAATTTTCAAAATTTCATTGTTATAAACATCAGTAAAATTTGCATTTAAATGAATGCGCACATTACTGAAGGGAGACGTTACTGGTATAAATACTGAAAACTCGAAGTTTGGTTGGAATTCCTAGTTGTAATGGTAAATTTAAAATGGTTTACAAATCGTTTGGGGTTTTTTTCCCCTCTGTTGTAAAAACCGCACTACAAAGAAGGGATTGAATGAAGCATCCGGCCTGGTTCAATCATGAGGTATGACTCGGCCGCTTCGACCTGTAATAATTTATGTAGAGAATATTCATTTTTGCAATTATAATTTTATAAATTATTGTCCTTTTAGTTATACACAACTGAACCATACAACAAAATCTAGTGGAAAATTATATTTTATTAAAAAGTTTTTGTGCTGAATCCCTGGAACCAGAAACTGCATTAGAATTGATAATATATTCTTTTTAACTTGAAAGTTCCCAAAAAATAAATAAGTTACATTAATTTATATTTAATTAATAATTATATGAACAACTTTAGTTGCTTCAAAGGAAGTGCCGTCAAAATATTGCATTCTTGAAACATTTCTAGCTTTGAAACTTAAAAAAAAAAAAAAAGAAAAGTACCAGTTTTTAAAATCTACCGGGACAGATGTCGCAGCAATAAGAACACCTAAGAAATTTCTTTTAAAATTTTATTTTATTGTTTTTATTAGTATAAAATTTCAGTTTTATTTATTTAAGTATATTTATGTAGCGGTAAAACTTACTCAATTCCCAGTCTATGATCAAGATTATTAATAATAATCTAGGATTATAAAATATCCAGAGAATTATAAAAGCGTAAATAAAAGCTAAATTTTTAACTTTTAGTGTTTATAAACCTAAATATGAGAAGAATGCACCTTCCTTGCGCATAATTTTCATCTAAAATCTAAATATTTCCTCTCTAGATAATTAAATTCATTTACAAGATAAACATTGATATAAGGCTATAAAAGAATAGTGAAAGATATAAAGTTTGGATTTAATTTGTTACTTTAAAGGAAAAGGTTTTGAGCTGTATTATAGGTCAATGTGTGAATTCACGTACATTGTTAATTATACTATTATTTCTTTGAAAGTTGAATAGTACGGCTTATTTTGCCATTATCCTTCTAGAAATGAATAAATTTGTTCTTCCTTGTCTTTCAAAGATAAAAACCGATTTAAAAGAATACATTTTTCTATTCATGTAATTTTTATTGTTTATAAGTAAATACGAAACGAAAAAAGTAAGTTAAAGAAAGAAATAAAAAATATTATAATAGTGCAAAATATATCAAAAATAATAACTCCGCTGTTATAAATTAACACTGAAGTTACTGATATTTTTGTATCACTATTATCTTGAAATATTTCGAACATGATCATATGGATATTCAATTTTGTGTTCGATGTTCAGTCGACTCTCGGAATTGTTTGCATTTTAGGGCAATGCCTAGGGTATTTTGCACTACAAAATACCAGGGGAAAAGGTCCGTTATCTAGTAAGTTTTTTTTTTTTTTTTCGAAATTTAAAACTGCTACTTATGAAATAAGTCGAGCTATTCTCCCTTGAAAATAAAAAGTGAAAATATTGTTATTTTATTGCTTTATTTACTAGTATTTTTTCTTGATGCGCTTAACTATTTTATCCATAGGGGAAACGATTTCACCTGTTTGTTTGCTTTTAGAGATTAACATTTTATTTTCAGTTATCTTATTGAAACATTAAGAATACGCTTATTTGAGACGGTTTTTGACCGTATTTTTAGCCTTTTGAACGTCAACGTTCCCGAACGGAAACATCAATTTAAAAAAAAAAAAAAAAACTTTATAATAAGTTTCGCTTGAGAGTATTTTCAAAAAATTACTTTTATCAACAAAAGTAGACTTAATTTTTTAAAAGAAAAACTCTTGCAGGAATGCTGTTCCTACAAAACATACAAAAAACCCGTTTTTATCGATTTTCAGAGTTAAAACATTTTTAGTTTAATGCTGATAAAATTTCACAGACAATACGTATAGAAATCATGTTGATGAACAAACACGACCGATAAAAATGAGCTATCCATAAACTCCCTTCTTTAAGATAGAAAAAGGGTTTCTTGTAACTCCGAAACACGTTCTTGCTGCCTCCTGAAAATTTGTACCTATGAACTTTGTTTTATCTTCTTTGACTTTTCAGCACACGGATATTTATTTAATTTTTACTTAAATTCATTATTTCATTCTTTTTATTTTTGAGCTGGTAGGCTTCCCGTTTCTCGTTTCTTTTAACATCACTAAATTAAAGTTCCCGTTTTAAAAAAATGGGGGGGGGGATAAACTCTTGGTGAATGTTCTGCATTGCATCAATCGTCCCCCCTCAATAACGAAGAGCCAGCGACGCCCATGGAGCGCAGCACTTCCAGGGGTCGATAAAGTTCCTAACACATTTATTTATTTTTATTTTCATTGATAATACTAAACATTAATAACACAATTCGCAAAACATTACCAAAGATTGTATAAAATTGAATTCTTAAAACTACAATTCCGAAAAACTGCCAGGAACAATTCTCTAAACACCATCTCTTCCCTTTTGTTGCAAAAAACAATCTGCAATCACGTTTTTACCACTTCAATACAAAAAACATCTGGGTAATAGTCTTCGAACCTCTTCCTCCCCTAACATCAAACATTTCATAAAATTGTATTTTTAAGATCTCAGTTTCAAAATTTTTCCATGGAGAGAAAATTCCCCCCTTATCTAGAATTTCAAAACATTTCAGAGAAGAGTGTTGGTAACCCCATCATTACCTTTGACGTAATCAAAGGCCTTCAATTGCGCATTTCCTATTCCTATTCAGAGTCACAACTGACTACAACTGTATTTATGTCGAGGACTGCATACTAAGTGCCTTGCCTCCATTATTTTTATATACCGATAGATAGCAGCACCATCACCGGATCGAACAGTTAATGAGAATTTAGAACTAGTCTAGGAGCTAATAGCTACCTAGTGCTAGCACCCCCAGAGGTATCGTTTCACTTGGAGGACATTGAGACCACGAGCATATTTAACGTCGCCCAGTCCCCTTTAATGACGACGGTGGATCTTCGACCATCGAGGTTCGAACCCAGGACCCTCCGGCCCCGAGTCCGACACTCTACCGATCGGGCTACCACGGCCCAATTGCGCATTTAGAACTTCCATTTCGAAGAATGTGCGAGGAAGAGTCCCGAAGTTCCATTAACGTTAACATCACCAAAAATTATCAAAAAATGCGTTTTTAAAACTAATTTTGAAAAAAAAGCGGGGGAAGATTCCTTTAACCATTCTGTACTTTCCTTACCGAGATGTTTTATTTCAATGGCGTTTCTAAGACCTCAATTTTGAAATTTTCCGGAGGTGAACCTCCCACCCTCCTGTCTTGACATCACGAAAGATCGTCTGGAAGTGCGTTTTTGAAGTCACAATTAAAATAGTAGCCGAGTGATTCACATTTCTATAATTATCCAAAGATGGTGTGGGTGGGCCCTAAACCTCCTCTTCCCATGCACAAAAAAACACCGAAAAGTGTATTTTTTAGATCTGCAATTTTTGAGCAATTGCGGGGAAAATCCCTGGACCTCCTCCCCATTTCTGAGCGAATATTGCTCTTAGGTTTACTAATGTAAATGAGTAAAAGTGTTCTTAAATTTGCTGCCTTGTAACGAAAGATACAGTTATAACCAGGGGTTCCAGACGAGTGAATATATTCCCCCTAAGATGAAAGCATGGTGCCGAAGGGTGCCATGCTGGCCAGGAAATAGAGCAGGGGTGCCAAAACAGCAGACAATCGCAGACAGGGGTGCAAAAATAGCAAGCAATCGCAGAATGACTTGCTGGCGCATGCGCTTCCGGCATACATTCAACATTCAAGCACTTCAATATGGCGGACGAATGATAGGTTGCATATATGCGTGGCCTTCTATCTCTTTCACATTGAATAAAGTACACTATTGGATTAAAACTCAATTTTCCTAGGATTATTTCTAAAATTAATTGTTATTTCTCAAAAATAACAAGTACAGCTTTTGATCACTTTGTAGCTTTTAGGGCTTTCAAACATAGTTAAAAGTGCATTTACTGCTTTTCAGTTACCTTTACTGTCGTTTAGGTCTTAGTTTACTGATCGTGAAATTTCCATCATTCAAAACGCTACTAAAAATATCTATCATAATTTTCTTGAGTACTCGATTAGCAACATTTATTTACCGAAATAATTGAAAATGATTCCTGTGTTTCGTCTAAGAGCAAGCGCAAAATATAAATGAAAAAAAAAAAAAACTCTCTCCATCTAGCTTTTTTGTTTTGCTTTTTAATTCAAGTGTTTGAATCATTTCCTGTTAGCGGTTCATGCCTCGATAGCGTTAGAACTTTCTTTTGGTTTTTAAACTGCCGAAAAACTTCATGTGCATTTTATTTTGTTACTCTTGATTGAAATTTCGAACGTTTATGAAACGATTTTGTTTTTCCGGAACTGTAATATCCCAGACTATTTTTGGCTCTTCATGTAAATAATTCATAAGTACATCTATGATTCATTTTCGGTACGAGTAATGTTGTAATAAATGCATAATTTCTCACATAATTGAAATAATTACTCGTCCTTAAATTATAATTTATTTGTCACAGCTCTTCGATACCAAATAAAGGGGTAGATATTTATTGTTTTATTTATGTTTAATATTACTTTGTAAAAAAAAAAAAACTCATCAGTACGCAGAATTTTTTCACAACGTTTTAACGGCCCCAGAGTTTGAATTTTTAAGAAAAGGATAAAAAAAAATTATGGTCCGCAATACTTTTCATTTGCTTTTACTGGCCCATGGGTCAAAAGAGGTTAAGAAACACCGAGTTAGGCCACGATCAGATGAATTAAAGAAATGAGCACTTCTTAACTATGTTGAAGACTGAAATATGATCAAATGCTGCAATTACAAGTTTTAATCATTTCCAGCATAGTGAAACCTGTGTAAGTTCACCACTTGCGGTGCAGTACTTTGGTGGTCAACTTAGACAGGTAGTCAACTTATAAAGAGTGGTAGTACTGTTTTTTTTTTTTTTTTTTTTTTTTTTTTGTCATTTCTTGCATCGTGTATTCATTTTTAGAATAATTTACACTTATTCTTTCTGTTCAACTCACTTTCATTGTTAAAAATTATTTTGAAACAATAATTAAAAAAGTTATTCAAATATTTTTATCCCCCCCCCCCCTTGTTTTTTACTATATTAGACAATGTAGCTTTAGAAATTTCATATGTGTCAGCTAATTTTCTCTTGCTTTCCCCCTTTTCAGTTAATTTTAATATTTCATGCTTTTTTATCAATCACAAGTTCAACTAGTTTTCTTTTTATAGCCATTTTACGTAATACTTATAACACAAAGAGCAACAAGCCGGACTCTCCTAGTTTATAAAGGCAGTTGAAAATGAAATTGCTCTATCTCTTAATACCTTACACCAAAAATAAATAACTTTACTCTTAAGCACAATTCCAATGTTGCCACAAAATATTGCAACTGGAAGAAAAGACTTAGTACTTTTCTACTGACACCTGTTTTCATTGAACAAAGACTAATTATATCTCAAATAGAACAAAAAAAGAAAAACAGCTTTAAACACTATGTCATGCTTGAACATTTTCGACCGGGAAATGCGGAGCATGATGGCGGAGTTGAGCTATTTTTGTGGAACAGTTGGCAACCCTATATCAAAGCATTAAAGTTGTTCATGGAAAGCTATAAAAAAAATAATAATAAAATAAATTAATTTGCTTGATTAAGTTTTAAAAAAATACCAAGTGGTCAACTTACAAAGGGTTTTTCACAATACTCCAAACCAAATTTGGTGTACATTAGTGGTCAAGATAGACAGGTGGTCAAACTACAGAGGTTTTCCTAAGCGGTCAACATAGGCAGGTGGTCAACTTTACAGGTTTTACTGTACTGAATTCAATGGGAAAAATGTCCAAAACGTAAAATATCATGAATCAAAACTATATATATATATATATATATATATATATATATATATATATATATATATATATATATATATATATATATATATATATATATATATATATATATATATATATATATATATATATATATATATATATATATATATATATATATATATATATATATATATATATATATATATATATATATATATATACTGCTTGACAATTGCTAAGGAACAGTTACGTTTTTTGGAATAATCAAGAATAGATAATGATTAAAGGAACAGAACGAAGTATATAATTAGTAGGGATGATGTGCCTTTATTATAAGCACAAAATAATACAGATATTACTACATCAATGAAGTAAAAACTTAAAAATACAAAAATAATCCTACTTAGATGATTTTCAAACAACCACAAAAAAAAGATCTAGGTCAGAATGATGAAGACATGAGTACCTTAATATGATGTATGATTACCAGGGACACTAATGCACATTTTACATGTGTTTTCCATACTCCCCACTAATTATTGAGGAGTGCTTGGGGGGTGTTTTCCCACTCCTCTCTCAAGGCGGATTTAAGTTTTTGTACTGTTTTGGGAGAGACGATTCTTCGCGCAACACGTATGCCAAGGTCCTCCCAGGCAAGTTCAATTGGATTTAAGTCTGGAAAGTTAGCAGACCATTGCATATGGAGAATGTTTTCACTTTGCAGTGTAGCTGACACTTCAATGCTCCTGTGTGGTCGTGTATCGTCGTCCGTAAAGAGAAAGTCTGGACCTACAGCCCCCCTAAAAAGACGAACATGGTTCAGCATAACTTCTCTGCAATACATTTGCGACGTAACGCTTTCTTGTTCGAAAATGTAAAGCGGTGTTCTGCCATTGTGCATGATGCCTGCCCACACCATCACGCCTGGGCCGTACCGATCACATTCACAAACAAATTTTTGTGCATAACGTGTTAAACGCTTTCTTCACAGTAGTTGCTGACCAGAATCACTTGTCTCACTGAAACGAGATTCGTCAGGGAACATTATTCTAGACCAATTTTGACAATTTCAACCAACATATCCCTTACATCAGCGTAATCTCTCTCGACGATGGCATGGTTGAACTTGGATGCAACGTACGGGCTTCCGTATATACAAATCAACATTATTTATACGCCGTGAGATGGTTCTTGCAGAAACATGCTAAGTGGTAGCGGTTGTAAGATTTGCAGCTATCTGTCCAGGAGTGAAATTTCTGTTCTTCTTTACCACGAGAGCTACATAGCGGTCCTCCGAAGGTGTGGTGCTCCTACCACAACCCCCGGCATGCTTTTGCAAAACATTTAACATTTCGAAAAAAAAAATTTTTGGCCCACCCTAGTGCACACTATGAAAATGCCAAGATCAGGCTCTGCTCGTATTTTATCATTCGGAGTTTTCATTCTGCAAATTTCCCCTACCCAAAAATTTAAGTGAGGCCCTGGGTTTTTCCGACGCCTCTTTGGAAGATTTATAAGTGGGCCCTATCTTAGACTTACCGCAAAAAGTTAAAAAATATAATATGAAGTAAAAACACTATGGTTCAGGGAGGTTCGAATAATCGAATATAATCATTAATTTTATTTCAATTTAAGGTAATAAAAATCGTAATTGCGATGTAAAGGCGGGGTTACAAAAGCAAGCTTGAAATTCTTCGCGAATCCACAATTTTTTTACTTTTTTTCCCTTTTGTTTACACATAGTTATATATTTTAATAATATTACTCACTTCTTTACTCTTATTATTATTATTTTTTAATAGTGTGCTTAAATTTTTGCTTATCTTGTCGCAATTCGGGTGTTGTTAAAAATGGATTTTCAACAACCAAATTTGAGACAGAAACCGTGAAAAAAGAACGCCGAATTTCGAATACATGAGTTTTCTATACTCAATGAAGGGGGAGGGGGCAATCCCATGTCGTTCTATTGGACAAGCAAAGTAAAGGGATGGGTTCCGCTTAAAGGCAATACTTGCGAAAATTGTGAAATATATGTAGTGCTGACTCTGGTACACCTTGGTACACTTGCTTAGCCATTCTTACATTTTAGCTTTCTTGTATGTAAAATTCGCCAAGAGATGATGACGTAGAGTCCGGCGACAAAACGAACAGCGCCAAGGGCGGTAAAACTTTTTTTGATTAGTTAATCATTTTGATGAGACAAAAGATGTAAGACGCGATGTTAAGACGAGCAGCAAGACGGCTGTACTAATAGAAACTGAAAAAATAACAACAAACAAAAATAAAGAACTGAATGAAATGTGACTGTGCCTTGTGAACTATCGAAAATTGTCTGTTGGATTATCTGATTTCAAGCATCCGGAAAAGGGGTGAGTGAATTGTGAATTTATTTTCTACAAATATGCAATTGAAAGAAATTAAAAACATTGACTTTGCGCTTAGAAACTTTAAGCGAGAAAAAATAGTGCTTCTCCACCGTTTTATATTTTCTGATAACGGGGGACGTTTCTCTAGAAAGCGCTTAAGAAATTTTACGGGATATGAATACAACCCAGAATCAGATGAATTCAAAAATGAATTAAAAGACATTGAGAAAATTTTTTTCTCTTAACGAAATAATAAGTATTGCAAACTTTTTGAATATTCCCTTGGAAGGAAATAAAGCTGAGTTAGCAAAAAGCATTCTCTCCTTTCTGACAGATATTGCTGCGCTGGAAAAGCTTGCCAAACATTCCGAGTCAGAAGATGACTAATTCTCGGATCAGCAGCAGTCCGGTGAGAACGAGGAAGTTATTAGTGACGATTTATCCGTAGGAATTCAAAACAAAGTAGCACCGCCGCCTGTAATTAATTATTCTGATTCAGGCAATGTTTTGGCTACGAGCTATCTTTTACATTATTCTGATATTGAACACTCTCTGCCGAAATTTAATTCAGAACCGCATGAGAACATTTCTTCTTGGGTAGAAACTTTTGAAAGTGTTTCTAAGTTTTTTAACCTTACGGAAGTTCAAAAACTTATTTTTGCTAAACGCTGTTTTGGAGGAAATGCCGCATTATTTATCAAAACCGAACAAAATATTAATTCATATGAAAAATTAAAGAAAGCGCTAATCAGCGAATATTCAACACAAGTTAATTCGGCTTCGCTTCATAGTTTAATGAGCGAGCGTAAACGTAAAATGCGACTTTCTGAAACTACGCAAGAATATTGTAACGGATTCCGGCGCGACTTCCACTTTCTTGAAATGAAGACACAGTTCTTGATAAAAACACAGGAACTTTATTTACACTATGTACAGTAGAAATCGTTAACAACTGCTAAATTAATCATCAGCAATTAAGCAAATATCACTCAACACCGTAAACTTAACGGTTACACATGTATTTACTTCCAAATACGAAAACAACACAGCGAAATGCCTCGCTATAAACAGAGCAAATACGCTCTCAGTTCGAAATCTCAATCGAAACTCCCCTCTTTATCCAGCGTAACGGTTTATATACACACCGAAAAGAAATCTCTCAAATATTCCACACGCTTCTGGAAAATAGTAGACCGTTATCAAATTTTATCAATGAACAAAAAGGAAATAGGGGGGTCGTATACTTTAGCCATATGAAAAGGGGTTGTATATTCATTACGGGAAACTATTTACAGGTTACGTTACTACAATAATTACTATTTACAGGATTTGTAACAGTGCCCCCTTCCTAAGGACTGCACGTCCCGGGCAGTACAATCCCCAGAAAGGGTGCCAAACTTCTATCACAAGTTCACAATTACACACATTAAATAATAACCAATAGTGCGAAGGAAACACAATAATAACAAGAAATATTACTAAACATTAAAAGCAAAAATTATCTACAACTTTTATGTTATCAACCATTGTTGTTTACGTAATACTCATGAACTATGGCCATAGTATGGGGCTAACCTATCATAATGTACAGCCCTAGGTTTTGCATTAGGTGATTTTTGGATCCTCACTTCGACGTCATTTAGTCGGTTAAGGACTTTGTAGGGTCCATCCCAATGCGACTGCAATTTGGGTGACAGACCTTTCCGTCGGATGGGATTCCATAACCAAACCTTGTCGCCTTCGTTGAATTCATGTCCAGTAGACCTTGTGTCGTATCGGGTC
Source organism: Uloborus diversus (assembly GCF_026930045.1). Lineage (NCBI taxonomy): Eukaryota > Metazoa > Arthropoda > Arachnida > Araneae > Uloboridae > Uloborus > Uloborus diversus. The sequence continues at coordinate 113,057,929 of NC_072733.1, forward strand.
TTCATCTTCTCCGCCGCGATGTTGATTCGCTCTCGTGCGAAGTTATGAACGTCTTCCAACCGGGCCTGGAGATCCTGGATGTACTCCTCAGGCAGTGTTGGGCATTAATCAACTAAATCCTCTATCGACTAAAGTAATCCGACTCTCATTTAGTTCAGACTAATATTTTAAAAATTTAATTCAATTGCAGACGCAGATTAACGTTAGTTTAAACTAACTCGTTAGTTGACTAAAAAAACTAATTTAGTTCAGATTGATTTAGTTCAGATTAAATTAATCAGATTGAATTTAGTCAAACTAATTTAATCAGATTGATTTAGTCAACTAAAGTAATCAGATTAAATTTCGTCAGATTAAAATTTATACTAAATCTAAATATCTACACTGTTAAAACTACAGATTGCGTTTGGATTCTTTAAGGGGTTCCTTTCTCTTCTCCCCCCTCCAATGAATATTAAGTAGCTCCTAATGTGTTACGGGGGGGACATTGGGGGTTGGGGGGCTGCCCCCCTTACCGATTTAAGACCTTAAAAAATCAATAATATTTAAAAACACCCCCTTTGGAGTGACGCAGTTTGCGACATGAACCACACTACCCCCCCCCCCCATTTGGTACACAATACTGCTTTTAGTCTTCCTTATCTTTGTCTTCTTTATCTTTACTAATAATAAAGCTGAAAGTCTCTCTGTCGGGAGGATGTCTGTAGGATGTCTGAATCTCTGTGACGCGCATAGCGCCTAGACCGTTCGGCCGATTTTCATGAAATTTGGCACAAAGTTAGTTTGTAGCACCTCAAAGCGATTTTTCGAAAATTCAATTTTATGAATTTTCTATTAAAATTATAAGGCCTTTTTCACATAATCTTTACTAATAATAAAGCTGAAATTCTCTCTGTCCGGAGGATGTCTGGATGTCTGTAGGATGTCTGGATGTCTGGATCTCTGTGACGCGCATAGCGCCTAGACCGTACGGCCGATTTTCATGAAATTTGGCACAAAGTTAGTTTGTTGCATAGTGGTGTGCACCTCGAAGCGATTTTTCGAAAATTAGATTTTGTTCTTTTTCTATTCCAATTTTAAGCCCATTTTTCACAGAAATTTAATAAAAGGGGAAAGAATTTGTTTGAAAATTATCTTTCTTTATCTTTCTTTTCTTTACTTCATTATCTTTCTCCTTTTCTTTTCTTTTTAAATAACAAACCTGAAAGTCTCTCTGTATGGATGTTTGGATCTCTGTGACGCGCATAGCGCCTAGACCGTTCAGCCGATTTTCATGAAATTTGACACACAATTAATTTGAAGCATGGGGGTGTGCACCTCGAAGCAATTTTTCGAAAATTCCATTTTATTAATTTTCTATTAAAATTTTAAGCGCTTTTTCACAATCTTTAGTAATAATAAAGCTGAAATTCTTTCTGTCCGGAGGATGTCTTGATGTCTGGATCTTTGTGACGCGCATAGCGCCTAGACCGTTCGGCCGATTTTCATGAAATTTGACACACAGTTAGTTTGTATCATGGGGGTGTGCACCTCGAAGCGATTTTTCGAAAATTCGATGTGGTTATTTTTCTATTCCGATTTTAGGAACAAAATTATCATAAGATGGACGAGATTACCACAACGTGGAACCATAACATGGGCATAAGCCAATTGGCGATAAAATTCACCATACATTATTTGTAAATATACAGGCGGACCAAAAGACCCTTTTAATTTTCTATTATGGGCAAAGCCGTGCGGGTACCACTAGTACTGGAATAAAGGCTTGATTTTTTTCATATCCAGATAGCCGATGCCTATTCCCTATTGCAGTTACTTATATGAGGGGATGCCCCCCTCTCAAAAAGAAATTCACTCCACTCAAATTATGGGGGGTGGTTAAAAACGCGAAAATTTTCCAAAAACAAACCTTAAAATTTTGAAGTCTGCGCCACCCGCCCCACTAATTCCCCCCCTGTAGGCCACACCACTTCTGATCTTATTCGAATAAAATGCTTGATTTTTTTATCCAGATGGCCGATGCTTGTTCTGTTTCAAAGTAACTTACTTAAGGGGATACCCCCCCTTAGATTGAACCCCCCTCAAATTACGGGGGAAGGGCGGGCTCCCCCCAAAACAACATAAGTACAAATTTTTTTCAAAAACAAGAGCTAAAAATTTTAAGTTTGAACCAACCTCTCCACTGACCACGCCTCCCCCCCCCCGTAGACCACACTGCTTCTGGTTTTATTGGAATAAAATGTTTGATTTTTTAAAATCCAGATGGCTGATGCATGGTCTGTTTCTGAGTAACTTACGTAAGGGGATAACCCTCCTTAAATTTGAAAGTCCCTCATATTCTGGGAGGCTCCCCCACCTTCAAAAAACCTATTAAAACACGAAAATTTTTCAGAAACAAACCTTACAAATTTGAAGTCGGCGCCACGGACCCCGTTAGTCTGGATCACCGGATAATCCGGCTCGATCGATTTGACCGATTTCCCTTTACATTTAAAGAGCGATCGTCAAAATTCCATAATAATTATTTATTTAATCCTCTCACGGGGAAGACCGTGTTATGTCGTTGATTGAGTTCCCTTTTCTTCGCAATGCAACTTTTGAATCAATTTGTTTTACTCGATAGGGAAAAAATTGAACTGTCACAGGAGAAGGTTACAGACTTTGTAATAACAAAGTAGACATAATTACTGTTTATTTGTAATTCTATGTGTTTCCTTTTAAGGTGATTTTCAGTGAGTATGTTTTATTTTGTTTTGTTTTTTTCATTCTCCGGATTTTCGATATTCCGGATTGGGTCGGATTCCAATTAATTCAAATTATCGAGGTTCTACTGTAATGCCCCCCCCCCCACCCAAAAAAAAATTTCAAAAAGATTATTACATTTTCTCATGGTTTCGATATTTTTTTGTATTTTTCAAGCAAACGTTCAAAATTTTCCCCGCGGTGTGGGGGGGGGGGAGCGGGTCCTGATCTTCATGACCCCTCTTTGTATCTGCAATTGACATACACTTGGACATAAAACTATACATCTGTACATCAATATACTCGGGATAACAAGTTACACTTATATACTCGTATATACACGTATTTACTTGTGTTTGCACGTACTTTGATGTACATACACGTGGCAAATACAAAATTAGTGTGTAAACGTATCTACTCGGATTAACACGTTTACATACGCGTATGCACGCACATACTCATATATACACGTACTTACTCGTATATACACGCATTAACTCGTTTATGCATCATAAATATGTATTTTAACTTACAAATAGAAATGTACGTCTGTACACGAGTATACTCGGGTTAAACAAGTATCTACACGCATATTCTCGTCTGTACACGTACATACTCGAAAATACAAGTATTTTTTCTTATATGCACGCATGAATATATATATACACGTTTAAAAGCTAATTTACCTCTGTACTCGAGTACACTTGGGGTAACACGTATCTATAAGCATATTCTCGTGTGTAGAAGTACACACTCGTATATACACGTATTTACTCGTGTAAAAATGCATAAATATGCATATACGCGTAGAAATACAAATGTACCAATGTACACGAGTATACTCAGATTAAACACGTATCTTTACGTCTTTTCTCGTGTGGAATCGCACTTACTCATTTGTACACGTAATTTCTCGTATATGCATGCATAAATATGTATATAAACGTTTAAATACAAATTTACCTTTGTACGCGAGTTTAGTCGGGTTAACACGTATCCATACACAAATTCTAGTATGTACACGAACATACTCGTATATACAAGTATTTACTCGTGTTTGCACACATAAATAAGTATACAGGATGTATCAGTACAGCGTTTACATACTTTCAGGGCAGATACAGTGCACCTAGACGCGATAGTGACGACACAAAGCGTAAGACAGGGCACGATTAAGAGGAGAAAACATGTTTATTATTTTTAATGCAGCAAAAATACTGGTAAGATTTGTCTGGTGCATACAACAGATGTTGCTACGTAAACCGAAGCATCAGATGACGGTGGATGCGCACACGTGGTTTTTGTTCCACCAGGAAGTCCGGAACCCGCCCGGTATTTTTGCTAAATTTCGATATTACGGGCGGGGTCGTAATTTCGAACACCTTCTTTGATGATGATCGTTGGCCCCTTAATTTTCTTTTTCCTTAGTTTTTTGCTGTACTGAAGATTCTGAACTTGTTCTCTTTTCTTATTCGTGTTTTGTCTTTTTGGTGATTGGTGTTGTCACTACCGCGCCAGCCGCGCCAGGAAAGTGTTTCCGACCATGCATTGCAATGTGTTTCCCCCCGTCTAGGTGTACTCTATCTGCCCTGAAAGTCTGTAAACGTTGTACTGATAAACATTGTGTACACTTAGAAGTTTGAATATAAATCCGTGCACTAATAGACTCGGGAAATACGTATTTATACGTAAAATTTCGTGTTTACACTTACGAACTCGTATATACACGAATTTTCTTCTGTTTGCACGTAGAGATACAAAATTCCTGTAGACACGAATATACTCAAGTTAACACGTACAGCTCCGTATATACACGTACACACTCGTATATACACGTACTTACTCGTATATACACGTACTGACTCGTGTATGCACGCATAAATATGTATTTTAACCAAAAATACAAATGTACCTCTCTACTCGAGTATACTCGGGTTAAACACGTATCTATATGCATATTCTTGTGTATGCACGTACATACTCGTATATACTTGTATTTTCTCATGTATGCACGCATAAAAATGTATATGCAATCTTAAATACAAATGTACCTCTACACACGAGTATACTCGGTGTAACATTTATCTATACGCATATTCTCGTGTAAATACAACGACCTCTACACACGAGTATACTCGTTGTAACATTTATCTATACGCATATACTCGTGTGAATACGTACATACTCGTATTCTCTTATATGCACGCATAAATATGTATATACAAAGCAAATTTCTCTGTACACGAGTATATTCGGGGTAACAAGTAATGTGGGAAAAAATTGCAATTCTATGTCGATCCGGTGGTTCAGCGATAAGTTCAAATTATCACGACTCGAAGTGAACTTAACATATTTATTGAAGACTATGTACATATTTACATATTGGTGATTAAACCAAATCATTTATTCTAAACAGCGAATTACTCGCTTCCACGGAGCTTGCGCTCGTGTTATGAATTCTATCCATCTCTTCCACTGTCAGAGTTGCCACTAAATTTTTCCATAATCAACTTACTTAATTCAATAAGCGCTTGCAGCGCCCTCTATTGGAATAATAGTTGGGAAGGAGCATAGAGCTTAGGTTTCTCTACACACTCCCCACCTAAACTCCTCGAGTTTACATTTTCTTTGTAATCAAAATATATTGAAATATAACAATTACAATTTTACACAACAAAAAATGAATATAGCAATATAAAAGAAATATTTAGAGAAACAAATAATATCATATTCAAATTATTATGCTTTTCAATAAGTAATGAATATCAAATGAAAAATAATTAGATAAATTCAAAAATCAAAATAAAGAAATTAAAGTTCTTAACTATCAAACCGTTTGACTAATATATGGAAAAGATATAAAATGAAAGTTCCAAAGTTTTTTTTTTCACGGTCCATTGATCATTTCCAAAGGATACACTAGCTGTATCGGCCTCCTATATTGTCCGTCCTTTGTCTTAACTGTGCAGGCACGAACAAGTCCATCACGTCCTTTAAAGAGTTCTGTAATTATACCTAAAAGCCACAAGAACTTATTTTTGTTACTTCCTTCGAGAAGTACCACGTCCCCTATCTTGAGAGATTTTCCTTCTTTACTGCAATCCAAGCGATGTCCAGTTCTTAAATCTAGAAGATATTGGGTCTTCCATTTCAGCCAAATGTTCTATTATATTCTATTCTAGAGTCACAACTGACTTCAACTGTATTTATGTCGAGGACTGCATACTAAGTGCCTTGCCTCAGGCAAATGTTCTTTAACAGTTTTGTCTGATACTCCTTTCTTCTTCTCAATTGGTCAGGAGAAGTTTTGGCGATGAGATCAGAGAAGTGAACTGGATAGCTGTGGTCATTCTTTGCATAATTTAAAAAATGTAAGGGAGTTAATGCTTCAGGTTCATCTAACTCGTTGTAGGTGTAAGATAGTGGGCGCGAGTTCAAAACTGTTTCCACTTCTGTTAGAAGCGTTGTCATTTCCTCGAACGTCAGAAGGGCTTTTCCTATTACTTTTCGCAAACATTCCTTAACCTATCTAACAAGGCGTTCATAGAATCCTCCCCACCATGCGGCTCTTTCGATGATGTATTTCCATTGTGTTCTTTCTTTAGCTATGAAATTTTTAAATGTATCATCTTCCAATATTTTAGAAAACTTTCTCATTTCTTCTTCAGCTTTCTTAAACGTTTTAGCGTTATCGGAATAAATGATTTTGCAATTCCCTGTTCTACTTAAGAATCTTCTAAATGCCAGTAAAAAGGCTTGTGTCGACATGTTTGACACAAGTTCAAGATGTACTGCACGAGTTACTGCGCAGGTGAACAAAACAATATACGACTTTTGCATGTCTTTGGAGTTCTTTACATATACAGGTCCCGCAAAATCAATTCCGCAAATGGAAAATGGTGGTGACTCTTGGATTCTATCTTTCGGTAAAGGCGCTGTCATTTGATCTGCTGGTTTGGCTAAATATTTCTGGCAAATCAAGCATTTTTTGATGATCTTTTTAATTAGCTGGCGCCCCTTCGGGATCCAGAAGCGAGATCTAATTTTGGCTAGAGTAGCAGATGTACCTCCGTGCATGATTTTTTCATGCTCTTTAAGTACTATCAGTCTTGTTAGCGCGGAGTTTGTAGGCAAGATGACTGGATGTTTATTATCCAAAGAAAACTCTGAGAACTCCAATCTTCCTCCTAATCTCATGATTTGCTTTTCATCGATATAGGGGGCGAAATTGTACAACAGGGAATTCTTTTCAACCGAATTACCCTCACTTAAAGATTTAAATTCTTCTCCAAAGTGTCTCTTTTGTTCACATCGTATCAATAAATTTTCTGCTTCTTGTAGCTCTTCTGTAATTAGAGCTCCTTGTATGTTACTAGATTTTCTCAATTTCGCGATAAAGCGCATTGTCCATGCTGTAACCCTCAATAACTTTTCTAAGTCACTATATTTGGATAAATCAACTGGGTCTTCTCTATTTTCGACTATACATTCAAGTTCATGTGTCTCCAGGAATTTTTTTCTATATTCTAGCTGAGATTCTTCTACTATTTTCTCATGGGTCAATTTTGGCCAATGGTCAGGCGACAGTCTCAACCAAGGTGGACCTTGTGTCTAAAGGGGTTCATTAATCAACTTTGAGATCTTGTCTCCTCGGCTGACTAAGTCCGCTGGATTATCACAACTTCTGCAATGTCCCCAATTATTTGGTGACGTCAACTTCTGAATATCCTTAACACGATTCTTAACAAAGGGTTTAAATGCATCGGGCTGTTTCTTGATCCAAAAATACGTTATGCTTGAATCGGTCCAAAAATAACAAGGGATATCCAAATTCAAAATTCTAACTATATTATTTCCCAGTTTGGCAGATAGTAAAGCCCCCATTAGTTCTAATCTGGGTAAGGTGAGTATTTTCAATGGCGCTACCCTATTTTTGGAGGCAATGAACGTCGTTCGAATTTCTTTACCATTCGTCTTGAAACGTAAGTACGCAACTGTACCATATGCCACAGTGCTAGCGTCTGAGAAGCAATGTAGTTCGAGATTTCTAATGTCTGAGCACAAACTTTCAAAAAAATAATGTCGAGGGATTTTGAATTTACTTATTTGATGCAACTCTTCGCACCATGTTCTCCATAGGGAGATCAAATCTTCAGGAAGTGCCTCGTCCCAATCTATATGTGATGCCCAAATCTTCTGAATTAAGAGTTTGATTCTTACAGTGAAGGGTCCCAAAATTCCTATTGGGTCAAAAATTCGTCCTAACACTTGTAGAATAAAACTTTTTGTCTCAATTGGTTTCGATAAAAATGACAATAGGCTTTGAATATCAAAATACAGTAAATCCCTCGAATTATCCCACGCCATGCCCAAAACTTTTAAGGCGATGTTTTCAGCATCAGAAATTTGAAAATTTGCATTTGAAATTATGCCTTCTTTTTCCCAAAGTTCATGTAATTCTCTCTAATTAGTATGCCATTTGTGCAGTTGCATGCCCGCCCAGGAAAAAATGTCAGCATAAAACCTGCATTGAACTACAGGTTTTAGGAAGGTTAATGCAGGTTTTTCAAAGGGAAAACTTGGATATAGGTTTAATGCAGGGACAATGCAGGTAATAAACAGGTTTTAGGAGGGTAATTTAACTTTTCATAAACCAACACAGGGATTTGACAGGTAGATGCAGTCACTGGAGAATAATTTGAACTTAGAAAATTTTCTACTGCCATCAGTACAGGTTTTTCGAAGGAGAATTAAAAGCAGGTTTTATGCAAGGAAAGTTCTAGTAATGAACAGCTTTTTACATGGGCGCCCATATGCAAAATTTGAAGAAGGGGGGGGGCTCAGATATTTTCGTTGTGGTTTTGCAAGATATTTTCCACATGGGAACCGCGTTTTCAGTTGATTAGAGTAATTAAAATTTGACATTTTTAATAACTTATTCATTAACGGCTGGAGAAGAAATGTTTTTACATTTTTGTAAAGAAAAGAGTACTAAAAGCAAAAAAGTTCTAATTTCTGAAGGAGAAGGGGGGGGCTTGAGCCCCCCATTCCCCCTCATATGGGCGCCCATGGTTTTTTAAATCTATGATGATTGCAATTCAACGTTCTAAAAAATAGTACTTGAGGAGTGAATTCAACCATTTTCGAAAGACTTTATAGTTTTCTACTGACAAACAAAACAGCAGGCCCGTCATTAGCCCTCCCCCCCCCCTGGCTTTCGAAAACGAATGTGAGAGTGATTTTTGCTGTTTTCTTTCCTCCTAGTATAACTTACATTGTTCTCGTCAGCCTATAAAACTCGAAAGGGAGAGCCTGCAATGCAGGTGTTACGCATCAGTTTTTCGGACAATTTTCTTTAATATAGTTATACTTTTAGATTGGGTTTCCATTTCAAATGAGCTATTTTTGAATTGTTATCATCTGATTTTTTTCCCTTTTAAATAAATATATTTATTCAAAACCGTAGTTTCAAAAAATTGCTCCCCCCCCCCCACCGCTTCTCTCCACGAAGAGCGTGCGGTACTCAGAACATTCAAGTGAAAAAAAAATCAGTTTTCTATCCTGCCGGTAAAACAATATATTTTTTGTAAAAAATGCTTTTTTTAAGCAAGGGGTCCTCCTCCCAGAACACAAGAACACTCCCTTGTAAAACTACTGAACTTCCGAAGAAGCGAGATCCCCCAAAGAAGCGAAAAAAATGTCGAAAGAATCCCTTCTGAAAATTTTAATGGCGCAATGATCCCCCCCCCCCCCGGATACACCCAGCTCAAAGAAAATCAATATTAAAAGAGACTTGAACGACTTTTTGCTGACAAACTTTTGTGGATCCTCACAGAATTTTTGAAAAACGAAAAACATTCATCATTTGAGCACAAAAGACATAATATTATAGGTTTTTCATGCTTTTTAAAAATAGATACTTTGTTCACCATGCAATCAGATACTGCGCGTGCGCACAATGTAAAAGGCGGGAGGTTTCGACGATGCTTGTTCACGAAAAAGTGGCAACAGCCAAAAGCCACGCCATCGCCATGTTGATTGTTTGTTTACGGAAGAAGTGTATTTTCAGCTCTTTGCTCTTATTAGTTAAAATAAGTATTATGTGTATTAATCTTTCATCTTCCCCGCGAATATCAGTTTATTATTTAGTTCCGGAAGTCAGTAGCACTTCACTAAACTTATATTCAAAAACAGTTGACCATTAAAAATTTGGATACAGTTCTCTTAGCGATTCGTACTATTCGTACAGTACTATGCGATTTTGATCTTACTCAGCAGCTGGGTCTCACAAGGATTCGTACAAAATGCATTGCCAGAATATATTCGATGCATCTTTTTTTTTTTTTTTTTTTTTTTTTTTTTTTTTTTTGCGTTTATCTTTATAAAAAAATTTTTGAGATCATGATTAATCTTTCTGTAGCTAAATTATAAAAGCTCCCATTTTGGCATGACAAAATAGAAACTTATTGTCGTATTAAATTGACAAAAGGAATTGTTTGAATTCCTTTTATTATTGATTATCATCCAAAAATCAGCTCAACATAAAGTTTAATAAAAGACCTGCTTAAAACTTTCAAGCCGAAGACTTTTTTGATAACTTTTTATTAAAATACGTGTGAAAAAGAATTAATCGAGATAAAATTTAGTTAAATTTATCTATATTTAATTAATGAATTGTTGATTGTATATTAATTATTAATTAATTTTGTTTTATTATGATTATTTCTTGTGTGTACAATATTGTTGATTGCCTATCAAATTTATCAATATACCTGTCTAATTATCAAAAGAGCTGAAAAACGACTTCCGTATGCACACAATCTGTTATTTCTAATATTCCACGGTAAGAAAAAGTTGTATTCAGTTTTAGGTTTTTAGTGATTCTTCCCGCTCAATTTATATATGTCTCAAACAGAAAAAAAAAGTGAATTAAATTTTATTATTTAAAAAAAATCGAATAAAAGGGGATTAAAGGTTTAAGGGAGTGGCCGCTAGGGCTGGGCCATGTATCGTAAAAACCAGTGTACATCCTATATCGTTTAACCGGTTTAGAATTTTCCTCTAAACCTACGCATCATTACCTCACCGACTACGAATCCAAGCACCAATGTACAGACACAGGGCTTCAATTGTTGCCATTTTAATCTTAATTGTTTCAAAACACTTGTTGAAGCTGTGGCATCCCAATGGGAGGTCCAGGTCACTGTGACTAACCTACCAAAAATGTTCATTGTCGATGCAATTTTCTGGTGATTCGGTAAATTTAGAGACTGCACATTAAAATTATTATTATGATTTTTTTAAAATTAATGATGTTTAGATACATGTTTGTGCTCATGCTCGTATTTTATCATTCGATAAAATTCAGAACATCATTCGACAAATTAAGATTTTTTTTGAGCAACTTAAAATTTTCTTTTTTTTTTTTTTTGAATGACACAAATAAGACTAGAGACGTACCGAGTAGCAGTTTGACCGAGTACTCGGCCGAGTACCGAGTTCCAATTATGTTTTAAGAAGAACCATCGACACACACGTGACGAATTTTGAAATCATTGCAATAGTAGTATAGACTTCCATGTCTAAATAATTTTTTACAACTACTTGGTATTCGCCGAGTGCCTGATCAAAATTTGGCCGAGTACCGAGTACTCGGTACGTCTCTAAATAAGACAAAACAAGCTTTAAAAGCAAAATTGAAGTCAGGCGGAAAAAAGTCTCTCTCTCTTTTTTTTTTCAAAGAAGCAGCTTGTTGAAGTAAAAACTATTATATATATAGCACATCATCTAAAAATATAAAACAGTTCAGAAATTTTCTTCAGAGTCTGAAATCAAAATTTCTAGAATGAAGGACCACTTGTTAAGGTAATTTTGTGTGTCAATAATTTCAGATATGTTTTGGACATGAATTAAAGTTTTTGGCAATTATGTCAAAAAGAGGTTTTTGACACGACAGTAAAACCCGCGGTCACGCACACAAAACCAGATAAAACCATCACCTGTCAAAAACTTGCCAACCCTGTGGATTGTGATAGAAAATTTTCATGAAAAATCATACATTGTCTTGAAATCTTTTTTTCCCCGCCTCTCTTAAGTGTGCAACAATAATAAAAATATTGTTTTCAATGTTTCAAATTGATTAAAAGGTAAGTGAAGTAGTTTTTTATGTTTCATTTGGTTTTATTTCAGAAAGTATAAATTATATTATTTGCAATACTCTCAACTACTTTGATGTCAAAAACTGATTTAAACTTGAAAACTAAAAATTGCTAAGTTGATGCTGAGAAAATTGGGCAAACTTTATGTGTAAAGTAATTTTTCAGCACGTTTTCATTTAATTATATTTAATTTAATATATAACATTAATTGCATTAAATATATATGCTTCAATAATAACTTTAATTAATTATTGCTAATAACCGTAATAAAAGAAATTCAAGTCATCATAGACCACATCAACATTTTGTGATTGCTTGATCCAACCTAAGTTGAAATGACATGACATCTTTAGTAATAATACATCTGAAAGTCGCTCTGTCTGGATCTCTGTGATGTGCATAGCACCTAGACCGTTCGGCCGATTTTCATAAAATTTGGAACAAAGTTAGTTTGTAGCATGGGAGTGTGCACCTCAAGGCGATTTTTCGAAAATTTATTGACTTATGATTTATATGATTTTGTTCTTTTTCTATTCGAATTTTAAGAACATTTTCCCGAGCAAAATTATCATAAGATGGATGAGTAAACTACCAAGTTATAACGAGGAACATGGGCCAGCCAATTGGGGAGAGATTCACCATACATTTTTTGTAAATATACAGGTGAACCAAAAGACCTTTTAATTTTCTACTAAGGGCAAAGCCGTGTGGGTACCACTAATTTAAAATAAAATAGGTAGCACTTGAAGGGTAATGAGGTGTCATATCAAATCATTACAGAAAAATAGAATATTTTGTTTCTCTCACATTTTTTGAGGAGATAATTTTTCTTTCCTTCTTAACTTCAGTAAAAACTGATCATTACAAATAATGCAATCTTGATGGAAATATGCAACTTAGTTTTCTTACATCTTATGAGACATACAACATCAACCTTACTATAACAAAACATTCGATTATTGTAACAGAAAAAAAAAACTTCTAATGCTAAGTGTTTATAAATATGTAAAGTCAATAAACAGCTATTTTTAAAAAAATAATATTCTGTCAACTCATAATAACTTGAAGTCCCAAAAGACCAGCTAAAATGTACGAGTTATTGGTAGTTTGAGCTATGGGGAAGTTTCCACAAAAGTCTCAAGAGTTTGGGAAACGATGAAAATTTCGAGATAAAGGAATATTCAAGTTATCGAGATTTGACTCTATTTAATAAGTTAACGATGATTAATAATAATACAGTAGCCCCTCGTTATATCGCTCTTGTCGAGAGAATATAAAAAAACGCCATATAACCGAGACCATTAAAAACAGTGATCTCTTTAACCTTCAAGTAACTCATATGTGCATCTAAAATTTTTCTGGCCTGTTCCTATATTAAGCTGATTTTCCAAATAAAAGATAGTTGTCTTACCAAATACTTAGAAAACAAATTAAAAATATCTAAAGTTTTTTTAATTGTTTTTTTTTCTGGTGAAATAAGAAATCAAATTAATATTTCAATTTAATTATAATTAAGAATTCTAATTGATATCTTGAATATTTTACATGCCCTGCCGGTTATGTTTGTCTGAAAAATAGATGCCCAAATAAAAATTTTACATGTTCGGTTTTTTATTGAAAATAACAAAAATATTTAAATTTGTCATATAGCATTAATCAGACAAAAAATTTAACAGCATTATATCTGAAACAAGAATTATTTCAATATTAAACAGAAATGGAAGTTTAAATAAATAGTACATAATAAGTTGCCAGTAAAATTACCAATAATCAATAAAAAAAAATTATAATAATTATATGCCAAGCCGGGCATATAAGGGTTAATTGTCCAATCAGAATTTTTACAAGCCCCAGGTATGTTGGGCAATATAATTTTTGAGCCCTGCTAGATACATTTAAGGATTTTAAATTGAAATGAATTTACTTTACACCTGAGACACAAATACATGAACTGCTTTAAATTGACCTAAAATAAAGATACAAATAATATGGTTAAAAAATTTCACCACAGTTATTTGGTATTCAGCCAGATATTCAGTTAGAATTTTGACCAAATATTCGGTTTTTAGCAAAATTTGGTACTCAATGCATCTTCAAATTTAATTGCTATTATTTCTTAAATTGTATAAATCTTATTTACTGCTGAGAGTCATGTCACAGTTGTTAGGCAGGGACCTCAAGTTAGTAAAGCCCTGACCGCTTTGGGTTTATTCTGCCTTGGAGGTCATAGCTAAATAATATAGATGCAAGCATGCTTTCCATATGCAGATCTATTATTCGAATAATAATCATTTAAGTTCTCGACAGGGATGCCAAAATATTTTGTGTTAACCGAATTTCGTGTTAACTGATTTCCACGTTTACTGGATTTTGTATACGCACATATTTTTTTTTTCGTTCTTGTGTCTCAGAAAATATAAGAACCAAGTACCTTTGTACAAAAATGCACAGCCAAGCATTTATGTTTATAATTTCTAAGTAAGAAACAAGTAATTCGAAACAGAGGCAATGGCTATTCGAACCAGTTCTCTGTGATAGTGCATTTTCAAACATCTGATTTTTCCTTGATCTCAAGACTGGAATTTCACTGCTGTGTTGATGGGTAAAAAAAACATTTGATCGCTTTTAGAACTTAAACCTCTACTTGGGCAGAACAAGTGTCCAGAATTAGACTTTTTTTTTCACAATGAAATTTTAAATCTAGGTTTGTCAGCCATTTGTCGAAGATTTCACTGTTCATCCCAGCTTTTTTACTGTAAGCATAGTCTACAGCTAAATTTAGTACTTTTTTGAACAACGTGGTTTTCCCGATTTTCCTACACAAGGAAAGGAATTTTCTCGCTGCCAGCCATGTCGCTTGCATTCAAATGCAGATCTTTCGACTTTCGAAAGTAATTTTATGTTAAAGTATGGAGATTTTCTTTTTTCTTTTCCCTTTTTCTTCAAGACCTTGAAATTTTCTTTGTCTTATGCGGGATTTCGTCTAAATCCTCTTCATGTTAAAGAAATGGTTTAAGACTAATTTGTAGCTTTGTCTTACAAGGAATGGCATTTCATTCACGTTAAGCAAGTTCGTTTTAACAAGGTTCGACTGTATAACATGTTATAATTGCCGAAGCTTAAATATTTAAATATTTTCAGAATCACAGAGGTGTGGCACTTGATCAAACTAGAAAATTAGTTAAAATTATGTATGCGATTTTATTTTCAATTCAAATTTTAAACTTTCTTTCACCATATCCTATATATACCAATAAATTTATTCAATGATTTTAACCTGCTTATGTATTAGAATTTGCCAGTTAACTAGTTTTTTGCATTTTGAAACATATTTATTTAGTTTGGACATTTTAACCATTTTCCGTTTCGTAGTTTTTGCAGCAACTCCAATATTTTGTGGATATTTTTAAAATTTTGTCTTTATTTTCTTATTCTTTTAAAATAGATATATTTTTGCAAACTTGAACAATTGTATCATAGGGACAGGATACCGTTTTTTCTAAGAAAAATGATATTTCTTTCTCTGTCTGGTGAACAATACAGAGCAGACATTGTACAACAATGAAAGAAAAGTTGCTTTGCAGCCATTCAGTAAAGAAGCTATTATGAGCTGTTTTCTAAGCTGCATCTAGCTTTAAAGGAACATGCATTAGGAGTTAAAGTTCCAAGTTAGCATACTTTATTCTGAGTACAAATGTGGGTGGATGCGTCAAGACTGTTTCAAATCATTCTGCAGACTACCGAGCACTAATCATACATGAATGTTGTCGCAACCCATTAGTTCAGCCGCTCTTCACTCCTTGTGTTTACAAATCTTGATGCAGTTTTGCATGTGATCTATCTATAGGTGTTTCAAACGAGGGGCTCTGTAATAAAGAAGCCGTGAATACCAGTGCTGACCCCTTTGTCTAACGGTGTGAGAAGTCTGACTTTGAATGGGGAGATCCTAGGTTCGAAACCCGGTTGGGGCGTAGATGTACTTTTTCTCTCCTGTCCTTGTGCAGGGGCGGACTGGCCCATCGGACCACGGGCCGGTGCTTCCACCTGCCTGTGCTCCCTCGAAACTGGAACTTCAGATTTTTTTTTGCGCTCTCAAACCTGTGACCTCCACAGATTTTTTTTATGCCTCGAACAGGTTTTTTTTTTTTTTTTTTTTTGGCTTCAGCTTTTTTTTCTGCTTTTTCACACCTGTGCTCTTTATTTTTTATCCTTTTTGCTCCCTCGGTTTTCATCCTGTGCCCTCAAACTGGTGCGCCTTTGGTTTTTTTTTTTTCTATTTCCAGCTTTCCGAACCTGTGCACCTTTATTTTTAATTTTTGCGCCCTTTGAGAATCAAGGTTCACACCCTCTTGGGGGATCCAGTCCGCCCCTGCCTTTGAATGTTCTGTGAATAATAGCTCACCCATTAAACGTGTCCTTATGGCATGTGTGTGTACAGCGGAAATCAGACTTTACTCCAAATTACAGTACAGTTGGAAAAGTGAAGCAACCTACTCCAAAAGTTTCCAACTCAGCTGGCACAAGACAACAACAACTACATGTGTTTGATTTTTTCAAGACATAGAACCTGTACAGAGTCTGAACGTAAATCGAAAGCTTTTCAACACCGGTTATAATGGATTAAAAAGCCTGCGGGTAAATCAAAGGTGCAGGCTATTAACAGTTAATTCGGACAAAAAAACCTGAACAGAGCCTGCAGGAAAATTGAAGGCACAGGTTATTAGCAGTTATTTCGGACTAAAAAACCTGAACAGAGCCTGCAGGTAAATCAAAGCCGCAGGTTATTAGCAGTTATTTCGGACTAAAAAGCCTGAATAGAACCTTCAGGTATCTCGAAGGCGCAGGTTATTAGCAGTTATTTCGGACTAAAAAACCTGAACAGAGCCTGCAGGTTTTGATCAGGTTTTACGTAGGGAAATCAGTCCGAAATAACTGCTAGTTTTACGAGGTTTTTTTTTTAAAGGTTTTACGCTGACATTTTTTCCTGGGCGCTTCCTTGAATATCTGGATTGTCTCCAAAGAAGTAGTTAAGGCTTCTCTGACTGTGTCTCGACTTAAAATTACATCATCTACATAAACATTATTTTCTAAAATACTAACTGTTTCAGGGTACAGTTGTTTATACTTTTTAAAGTGATGTTTGAGAGTTGCTGATAGTAAAAATGATGAACTATTTAATCCAAAAAGAATTGTTGAAAAGCGATAAACAAGTGGCGGGATATTGTCATTGGTGGGGGAGTCAGTGAAGAAAAACCTGGTTACGTCTCGATCTTCTTTATCTAAGAGAATCTGTAAGAACGCTTGCTTTATATCTGCAGTAAATGCTACTGGATAATTCTAAATCTTAACAGAATTTCGAATATCTCCGGATACAAATTTGGGCCAACGTGGAGACAGTCATTTAAAGATGCGGAGTTTGAGTCATGTGATGACGCATCAAAAACAATTCGTAATTTGCTTGTGGTTCTATCTTCACGTATTACTTCCCTATGAGGCAAATAAAACACGATATTTTCTTTATCCGTTTCGTCTGTGACGGGTTCAATTATATTCTGTTTCAAGTAATCTTGTATTATGTTTTGGTATTCAGAAAATAGTTGCGGATTTTTTTTTTTTTTTTTTTTTGAATCGATTTCTAAGTCGGTTGAACCTTTGTTCCGCGATTTCTCTATTATCATCCAATCTTGATGTGTCATTTTTCCATGGAAATTTAACTTTATACCGACAATCTTCGTATACTACATCAGATTCGAACTGTTTGAGGATTTCATTTTCGGTTGAATTATAATTTTGGTTTTCGCATATGAGTCCGGAATTTTTCAAGTCCCAAAATTTTTCTATTTGTTTCGAGATTAAATCTTCCTCTACTATCACATTAAATGATAAAGTAAAGTTATCTTCTCCTTCTCGTCCTTGTAGGCTCCAGCCAAAAATAGTTTCTACGGCGACAAGATTTTTGTTCAAACGTTTAATGTGACCCGTTACTATATTGTAGTAATAATCTGCTCCGATCAAAATGCCAACAGGTTGTTGACTGTCAAGAGAATCCGCTAATATCAAATTTCGTAGCAGTTTATTTTGTCTAATTTCTTTTGATTTTGGTGGAGGAATATCCGAACCTGATATGTGATCGGTTACCAATAATTCAACTTCTATTCTAGAATTAGGGGAACTTCTATGTTCAAGTACTAATCTAATGACGTCATAAGTCTTTTGAATTGGCGCAGTAATTCCAAAAGTGTAAACCGATAATTTTTCTCTTCTAATTACTTCAATATATAATTTATTAGCTAATTCTTGTGTAATGAAAGACTTCATGCTTCCATTGTCCAAAAGAAGACGCGGATAACTTATGCCTTGTTTTGTTTTGACTTTTACCGAGCAAGTTTGCAAAAGCATCGAATTGGATTTAGAATGTGATACGGCAGAAATAATTTCCTTATTTTTTTCAACTTGACTATCATTATTTCTCGAAAGTGAACTTGCTTCTTTTTTGTCGGTGTCATTATATTTTAACTTTGATTGAGATTTATAACAAATCGCCTCGGAATGAGCTCCTTTGCAAATTTTGCAACGCTTAGTTGCCTTAAAGTGGCAAGCAGATATTCTGTGATTTTTTCTAAGGCATAAGTAACACCTGCCATCCCCCCGCAATACATTCCTTTTTTCATCCATGTTGAGATTTACGCATTTTTCCGACTCGTGATCTTCTGAGCAAAATAGACACTTGTCAAGATTTATTGACGTTTTAGCAATTAGCTCATGTGTTGAAGGACATCTGTTTTCTGTAAAGTGCTGTGATCTGGAAGGGATCTTTCTGAACTGCTTATTATTCAAAGTACTTGTTTTAATCTGTTCACTGCTATTCGAAGGCGGAAGTTTTATAATAGCGATTTTTTCCCGAGATTCTATCTCCGAACGGAGAAAGTTTAGAAATGCATTCAAATCTGTATTGGCTGAATTCTCTCTATTGCGGTGAAATTCTAGAGCGATATCAGCAGGAATTACTTTCATCAAAACAGGAATTAACATATTCGCGTAACTCTCGGGTTGGACAT
Organism: Uloborus diversus; assembly: GCF_026930045.1. Classification (NCBI taxonomy): domain Eukaryota; kingdom Metazoa; phylum Arthropoda; class Arachnida; order Araneae; family Uloboridae; genus Uloborus; species Uloborus diversus. The sequence goes on from NC_072733.1 coordinate 113,076,887, forward strand.
TGAGTGAAAAAAGGCTTCTTATTTGTACGTTAATTTTATCATACAATTTTCTTAATTTCGTAACTTCATTTGAGCTTTGTACCGGGGTCAAACTCAAGAGATTGGAAATGTGCGTGTTAATTATCAAGTCATTTTGACCAAATCTATTTTTGAGAATGTCTATCGCAGAATCATAGTTTGTTTCCGAAATCGAAAAACCTTCTATAGCACTAGCAGCATTTCCGCTCAAATAACTTTTCAAATAGTTGAATTTTTCGACTTTTGAAAGTGTTGTGTTCTTGTGAATAGTTACTTCGAAAGAATTCCAAAAATTTATCCAATCACCGTAATCACCGTTGAATTTTTGGATGGAAGTTTTTGGTAACCGTACGTTACTTTGTGTTTGGTTTCGAATTTCATCGATAAGAGAGGAATTATTTGATACGTTATTAACGGACGTTTTATTTTCATTTCGCTGCTCTAATTTCTTAAAATAACGATTTATCCGACATTTCGTCAAAGTTATTTTATCTTTATAATTCATGGAAGTTTCTATATCAGAATCTAGTTTCTTCTCGTCTTCTATCAAAATTTGTATTTTTTCATCTTAGTTATCAAGTTCTATCTCCTTGCTATTTAACAGTTCTAAACTATTTTCTAGTTCTTCATTTTGCTCTTCTTCTATGTATTTATCAACATTTTTTACGATTACCGTAGTAGAAGAGCGAAGAACAGTTCTTTTTTGTATAAATGATTTTGGTTCCATTTTCAATGATTTTCAACAATGTAAATGATTCAAAAGTTCCTACCTTTTGCAGTCTTCGCATAAAAATGCTATCCAAATGAGATTCACTTACTAAAAGTTCACTAGTTCATCTTTCCCGGCCGATGCACCATGTGGGAAAAAATTGCAATTCTATGTCGATCCGGTGGTTCAGCGATAAGTTCAAATTATCACGACTCGAAGTGAACTTAACATATTTATTGAAGACTATGTACATATTTACATATTGGTGATTAAACCAAATCATTTATTCTAAACAGAGAATTACTCGCTTCCACGGAGCTTGCGCTCGTGAATTCTATCCATCTCTTCCACTGTCAGAGTTGCCACTAAATTTTTCCATAATCAACTTACTTAATTCAATAAGCGCTTGCAGCGCCCTCTATTGGAATAAAAGTTGGGAAGGAGCATAGAGCTTAGGTTTCTCTACACAAGTATCTATACACATATTCTCTCGTGTGTTCACGTACATACTCGTTTATACACGCATTTATTTATGTATAAACGCACAAATATGCATATACACATATAGAAATACAAATGTACCATTGTACACGAGTATACTCGGGCTAAAAAAAAGAACCTAGAAATCTATTCTCGCTTGTACACGAACTTACTCGAATATACACGTATTTTCTCGTATATGCATGCATAAATATGTATATATACGTTTAAATACAAATTTACCTCTGTTCACGAGTATACTCGGATTAACACGTATCCATACGTATATTCCTTTGTGTACACGTATATACTCGTGTATACATGTATTTACTCGTGTATGCACGAATAAATTTGTACATACACTTAGAAATTAAACATATCTCCGTGCACGAATATACTCGGGATAACACGTATTTATACGTATATACTCGTGTTTACAAATATGTATCGTATATACACATATTTACTTGTGTTCACAAGCAAAATTCCTGTATACACGAATATCGTCGAGTCAACACGTATATACACGTATATGCACAAAAATACTCGTATATACACGTACTTACTCGTATATACACGTATAACTCGTGTATGCACACATAAATATGTATTTTAACGTACAAGTACAAATGTACCTCTGTACACGAGTATACTCGGGTTAAACACATATCTATACGCATATTCTCGTGCGTACATGAACATACTCGTATATACTTGTCTTTTCTCGTATATGCACGCATAAAAGTGCATGTACTAGATTAAATACGAATTCACCTCTGTGCACGAGTATACTCGGGTTAACACGTATCTATATGCATATTCTCATGTGTACACGTATATACACGTATCTTAGCTTGTGTGTACGCATAAATATGTATATACACAATTAAAAGCAAATTTACCTCTGTACACGAGTATACTCGGGGTAAGTCGTATCTATACGCATAATCGTGTGTACACGTACATACTCGTATATACACGTATTTACTCGCTTATAAACGCATAAATATGCACATACACGTAGAAATACAAATGTGCCAGCTTACACGAGTATACTCGGGTTAAACACGTATCTATAAGCCTATTGTCGTGTGTGCACGTACTTACTCGTATATACACGTATTTTCTCGTATATGCCTGCATAAATATGTATATACACGTTTAAATAGAAATGTACCTCTTTACACGATTATATTCGGGGTAACACATATCTATAAGCATATTCTCGTGTGTGCACGAACATACTTGTCTATACACGTACTTTCTCGTATACGCACGCTGGAATATGACGTAGAAATACAAATGTACCTTTTTACACGAGTATACTCGGGGTAACACGTATCTAGACGCATATTCTCATGTGTACACGTACATACTCTTATATACACGTACATACTCGTATATACACGTATTTACTGGTGTATGCACACATAAATATGTATATTTACTTAAAATTTCAAATATACCTCCGTACACGAACATACGCGGGATAACACGTTTATATACGTATATACCCGCACGTAGTCGTATGTACACGCATTAACTCGTGTATGCTTGCATAAATATATATATACACGTAGAAATACAAATGTGCCTCTGTTCATGTGATATTTATATTTTACGAATTTAATCTGAATTAAAAAAGTAATCAAATCAATTTGATTACTTTTAATCTGATTACTTTTAGTCTGACTAAATTCAATCTGATTAATTTAATCTGAACTAAATCAATCTGAACTAAATTAGTTTTTTTGAGCAACTAACGAGTTAGTTTAAACTAACGTTAATCTTCGTCTGCAATTGAATTAAATTTTTTAAATATTAGTCTGAACTAAATGGGAGTCAGATTACTTTAGTCAACTAATCAATCAATTACAAATTTAGTTGATTTTTTTAGTTGATGCCCAACACTGTCCTCAGGCGATGCAGGCGCATCCGGAGGACGACCGAAGACGAGATCACAAGGTAGCCTTAGCTCTCGTCCGAAGAGCATCTGAGATGGGGCATATCCGGTAGTCTCGTGGACAGCACTGCGGTAGGCCAGCAGGAACAAAGGTAGCTTCTTGTCCCAATCCTGTTGATTTCTGGATACCATAAGCGAGAGATTATTCAGGATTGTGCGATTAAATCTCTCCACCATGCCGTCCGATTGTGGGTGTAGTGGTGTTGTCCTAGTTTTCTCAATTCCGAAAATGTGACATAGGCCCTTAAACACAGCAGAGATGAAATTCCTCCCTTGATCGGAATGAATTTGCAAAGGTGTTCCATATCTCGAGATCCAATGTTGGACTAGAGTCTCTGCTACGGTGGTAGCCTCTTGATCTGGAATGGGATATGCTTCGGGCCATTTGGTGAAATAGTCGATGGAAACAAGAATGTATTTGTTCCCATCAGCAGTTCTTGGTAGAGGACCCAGGATGTCGATCCCAATTCGTTCGAAAGGAGCTCCAACGTTGTACAGATGAAGCTTCCCTCTGCTTCTTTTCTTCGGTTCTTTACGAGCAGCACAGGCGTCACAAGAATGGCACCACTTCTCCACGTCATCCTTCGCCTTACTCCAGAAGAAGCACTCCCGAACTTTATTGAGGGTTTTCAGGACACCAAAATGTCCTCCAGTCGCACTACTATGTATTTCTTTCAGAACATCTGAAATCCTTGATCGGGGAAGTAGTAACTGCCACTTAGACGTTTTGCCGTCATCAGATTCCCATTTTCGGTACAGTACGCCGTTCCGTAAATGGAGTGAGTTCCATAAAGCCCAGTATCTTTTTGTTGCAGGGCTGAAGATGGAAACGTCCTGCCAGCTAGGGCGCCGACTGTCACTTTCCATGAACTCCAAAATTGTTTTTATGTCGGGGTCTTCAAGTTGATCTTTTCGAACTTGGTCGTCACTCCATGGATCAGGTTCTGATGATATTGGAGTCACTGTCACCTGATAGGCAATAGGGCTAGTCGTTCCATACTGTTTCTCGAATCGGGAACAATAATTGCAGTTCTCAGGACAGGGTCTTCTTGATAAAGCGTCTGCATTACCGTGAGACAATCCTTTTCGGTGCTTGATCTCCATGTCATATTCCTGGAGCCGCTGTATTCACCTGGCTATCTGACCTTCCGGATTTTTGAAGTTCAAAAGCCAAGTTAATGAGGCATGATCTGTCCGAAGCAGAAATTTTCGGCCGTAGAGGTAATGATGGAAGTGTTCTACAGCTTTCACTATGGCCAGTAACTCCTTTCTGGTGACGCGGTAATTTCGCTCCGACTTTGATAAGCATTTGCTCCAGTAAGCGATGACGTGTTCATTGCCGTCAATTTCTTGGGATAAAACAGCTCCGATGCCCTCGTGGCTCGCATCAGTGTCTAGGATGAAGGATTTTCCAGGCTGAGGATTTGAGAGAATAGGCGTTGATGTTAAAGCCTCCTTCAGTCGTAGAAATGCATCTTCGCATTCTTTGGACCATTCAAACTTTTGCTTGCTCTCCGTCAGCTTATGCAAAGGTCGTGCAATGTTGGAAAAACCCTTCACAAACTTCCTGTAGTACGTGCAGAGCACCAGGAAACTTCGCAGCTGATGGATGTTTTCGGGACGACAAGTCCAAAGTCGAAAACCACTTGTGTCCGGAAAGAGTGTCCAAGGTGTCGTCTATCCGTGGAAGAGGGTAACTGTCTTTCTTGGTGATTTTATTCAGCCATCGCTAATCGACACAAAATCTGGTGGAGCCATCTTTCTTTCGGACCAAGACGATGGGAGAGGCTCAAGGACTGGATGACGGTTCGATTACATCATTCTCCTTCATCTCTTTCAGGAGGGTTTCAACCTCTTCCTTCTTAGCGAACGGTAGTCGCCTTGGATGCTGTTTAATAGGGGGGTGTTCTCCAGTGTAAATCCTATGCTGCGTTAAATTCGTACGGCCAACATCCTCCGATGTAGACGAAAACAGATGCTTGAAGTCGTCCACCAATTGTTCCGCAGCAGTTCTTTGAGCTTTCGATAATGACGCACTCCCAATTAACTTCGATGTCAAGGACTCGGAAGACACAATCTTGGGGGAATTGATTCTTCTAATGATGCAGTTTACTGGAGTACAAGTTGCCAACACTTCACCTTTTCGGATATTCCTTGGCCTTTCACTCACGTTGGCGACTCTCACAGGAATTACATCCTTAGAAAGGTCACAAGCGTAGATGCCACCAGCACTCCCTTTAGGCTATTGCTTAGGTTAGGGTATTCAATGAGTCCAAATCGAAAACTATTGCTTTTTTCAATGGAGCCAGGTATTAATGATTCTGACCTTGAGGGAATCCATAAATCTGTTTGGGCTATTATTTGATGAGCGGATTTTACATCATTTTCAACGTTGAAGATGGCTATGTCTTCTCTCATAGCGCAGTTCATTAGTCTTGAAGTCAAGGGTGAAGTCGTATTTCTTTAAAAAGTCCAATCCGAGAATGAAGGGGTCCGTGATATCCGCAACGAATGCCGTATGATGGTAGGTGGCATTCCCAAACACTATTTCCAAGTCCACTTTACCCTCAATCTCAATTTTGTTGCCTGTCACAGTCTGGAGACTTACGCGTGGCGATGTCCACAACAGTTTCAATCCAAATTCACGAGCCACGTCTGTCCTAACGATTGTCACATTGGCTCCAGTCTCGACAATCAGTTTGCAAGGATTCCCATTTACATGGGCGTAAATGAGAAATCCATCACTGCCACTACTAGTAGAGGAAATCTGCAGAGCTCTGGTGGAGGTGATTTCTTTCCCTCGCGTAGCTTGGCGAGCAGGACAACTCCTTCGCAGGTGTCCTTCACTACCGCATTTCCAGCACTTCTGCTCTTGTTTCTTTTGGGCTGTTATGCTGTTCAGATGTCTTGCCAAGTCACCGAGTTGTCTCTCAAGTTCAGCGAAATGGGACGACCTGGAATCAGACTCATCAGCTTCCAGAGTTCGGATGGGATGGCGATTCACACGGGTTGCTTGCTGGGCGGCCTCCAACTTCATCGCATACACAACAGCAGAATTCAGGTCTTTGACATCCGCCATCCGTAGAGCTTTCTGGATTTCCGGATCTCGAACCCCGTCGATGTAGTAGTTGAGTGCCAGGTTGTCTCGAACATCCGCAGGGCAGTCGCAAAAAGCAAGATGAGACAGTCTCTCGATGTCCGCCGCAAGCTCTTGCAGGGTTTCCCCGGTTTTCTGGAAACGGGACTTCAACTGGAGTCGGCTGAAATCTTTCTGGCACTTCTCACCGAAGCGAAGCTCCAACGCAGATGTGAGGGCGGCGAAATCCAGGCGCTGGCTGTCCGGAAGGGTCGGAAGAATGTCCGCTGCGTCACCTCTCAAGGATGCTGCAAGATGGCAGGCCTTGGTAGCAGAGTCCCATCCGTTCGCTTCCGCCACTATCATGAATTGGGTCTTGTACACCTGCCACGATGAACTTTTCCCATCAAATGTGGCCAGTTTAATGGACGGTCGAGCAACAGATGTGGGAGCGCCAAACTGTACAGAGCTGCTTTCCGCGGTCGCCAATCTCCTTTCCACGTCCTTAATTATTTCTTCCTTAAATGAAGTCAATTTCTTGTCTTCTTCTTCCAACTTATTTTCCACATTGGCGATGCGCTCTTCCACAGTATCAAATTTTTCTTCCAGAGCATCGACTTTATCTCCCATGGCGGTTAGTTGATTCTCCATCGTGGTTTTCATCGACGTTAGGTCACTTTTCATTTCATCTTGACTTGTAGTAATTTTAGCAGTTAAATCACTATTTAACAGTTCTTGGTTAGTCGCTAATTCATTTTTCAATTGTTCTTGATTAGCAGCCAATTCGTTTTTCAATTGTTCTTGATTAGCCGCAATGTCATTTTTTAATTGTTCTTGATTTGCAGTAAAACTTGCAGTCAAATCACTTTTTAATTGGGCTTGATTAGCCGCCATATCATTTTTCAATTGTTCTTGATTAGCCGCCATATCACTCTTCACAGAGGTGATTGCGTCAAGAAGTTGTTTTAATTGTTCATCCATTGCGCGAGTAATCACCATAAAAACAAAGTCTATAAATTCAAACAGTCTTTATGAAAAAATGTTCAAAGTCACACTTACTCCAAGAAAGTCCAGAAGTAGCCCCACGTTGGGCGCCAATTGTAACGGATTCCGGCGCGACTTCCACTTTCTTGAAATGAAGACACAGTTCTTGATAAAAACATAGGAGCTTTATTTACACTATGTACAGTAGAAATCGTTAACAACTGCTAAATTAATCATCAGCAATTAAGCAAATATCACTCAACACCGTAAACTTAACGGTTACACACGTATTTACTTCCAAATACGAAAACAACACAGCGAAATGTCTCGCTATAAACAGAGCAAATACGCTCTCAGTTCGAAATCTCAATCGAAACTTCCCTCTTTATCCAGCGTAACGGTTTATATACACACCGAAAAGAAATCTCTCAAATATTCCACACGCTTCTGGAAAATAGTAGACCGTTATCAAATTTTATCAATGAACAAAAAGGAAATAGGGGGATCGTATACTTTAGCCATATGAAAAGGGGTTGTATATTCATTACGGGAAACTATTTACAGGTTACGTTACTACAATAATTACTATTTACAGGATTTGTAACAATATTTTTTAAAGATGAAACAATTGGCTCTTTCTGGACGTATTGATGACATATCTCTTATCAGTTATGTAATAAAGGGTATTCAAGATAAACCGGAAAATAAAACAATTCTTTATGGTGCGCGTGATATAAATGATTTTAAAGAAAAACTCAAAGTATACGAAGTAATGAAAAACGACTTAGCTGGAAATGAGAAACCGTTTGACAGAACCAAGCTGAAAATGCCAAATGATGATCGCTTGAAAAAGAGTGGGTATACTTCCAATTTCAAAAGAGATTTAAACAATAAAAATAAGTTACATTATGAACAAAATAATGAGAAGACGCGATGTAACATCAACAACGAAAACTACAGAAAAAAATCTGTTATAATTGCGGTTTGAAAAACCACATTTTGAAAAATTGTGTACACAAGGATAAGGAACTTAAATGTTTTCACTGCGAAAATTTTGGGCACAAAGCTGCTAATTGCCCTAATAAGAAACCAGACGTTGCTCATTTAGATGTTTCGAAGAAGCAAAATTTAAATAAAGAAGTAAAAATTGGTAACTCAGTGGTAAAAAATGTTATTGTCGATTCAGGGTCACAAGCCACATTAATCCGGGAATCAGTTTTCAAGAAATTGAACTCTCCTGGTAAGCAATTTCAATTACTTCCTTTAAATACTGTTTTGTCAGGATTCGGTAAATGTCAAGTAAAACCAGTTGAAGTTTTTGAGAGTGATCTTCAAATTGACAATTTTAAATGTAAAGCAGATGTAGTTGTGCTGAATAACGAAATAATGGCTTGCGATGTAATTATCGGACTAAATGTCTTGATGCAAGGAATAACAATAATTGATGATAATGGTGTTACAATTCAAACTAAACCCAAAGATGCAGAACATTATGATGTTTTATCTTGTCTTGCCAATTAATATATGTGTTGAAGAGATTGAAATGAATATTTCCCCTGATATTCCTCATGATTTAAGATCCAAATTAAAGACATTGATTTCCAACTATGTGCCTCAAAAAATTAAAACCACTAATTTTGAGTTAAAAATTTTGGTAAAAAATGACGTACCTATATCTCATTATCCCCGTAGGTTGGCCTTCTCAGAAAAAATGATCGTCGAAGCTCAGATTGCCAAATGGTTAAAAGAATGTGTAGTGAAACCCAGTCCCTTTGAATATTGCAGTCCAGTGGTTATTGTAAAAAAGAAAGATGGGACAGCGCGCGTATGCATTGATTATAGAAAACTAAATAAGGTTATAGTAAAAGATCGATTTCCCCTCCCACTAATTGAAGATATTTTGGATAGATTGCAGGGCTCCAACATTTTTAGTACTATTGACCTCAAAAATGCTTTTTTTTCATGTAAATGTTAGTGAAGAGAGTAGAAGATATACGTCATTTGTAACGCATGAAGGACAATACCAATTTGAATTTCGCGAAGTTCCTTTCGGATTATGTAACTCTCCGGCGGTCTTTACAAGATATATATCAACACTATTTTTCGAGAATTATTAATAAGGGTATTATTTTCCTTATATGGATGATATAATCATTTTGTCTTCCTCTCTCGAAGAAGGTATTGAACGCCTTGAACTGGTCTTAAAAACTGCAAGCGAATACGAACTTGAAGTCAATTTTAAGAATTCCCATTTTTTGAAAAAATGTATTGATTTTTTAGGACATGTAATCGAGGGTGGAAATATTTTCCCATCTACTTTAAAAACTAAAGCAGTTTTTAATCTTTCAGAACCGACTAATTTGAAAAAGGTTCAAAGCTTTTTAGGTTTAACAGGATATTTTAGGAAGATTATCCCTAAATATTACATAATAGCCAGACCGTTAAGTGATCTTTTGAAAAAAGATCGAAAATTTGATTTTGGAGTCGAAGAAAAACATACGTTCAACCAATTAAAAATGATATTAGCTGAAACACATGTTTTGGGAATCTACAACCCTAAATTTGAGACTGAACTTCATACGGACGCTAGCCTAGAAGGGTATTCTGCAGTTTTAATGCAAAAACCCCCAAATGAAAAGAATTTTCATCCAACCTATTTCATGGGTAGAAAAACGACTGATGCCGAAAAGAAATATTCTAGTTATGAACTTGAGGTCCTCGTCATCGAAGGGATAGAGAAGTTCCGTGGTTAGCTTTTGGGTATCCATTTCAAAATTGTAACCGATTGCGCCGCGTTTGAGAAAACGTTGTCAAAACCAGATTTATGTGCCCGTGTAGCTCGTTGGACTTTGTTACTACAGGAATTTAATTATGACATTGAACATCGTCCCGGAAGCAAGATGCGACATGTTGCCGCTCTTCTATTGACGTGTTTTGCATTTCAGTCGATAATTTGTTGCCACAGCTGAAATCAGCTCAAGATAAAGTTACTGAAATTAAAACTATTAAAGAATTACTTAAAATTTCAGATTATGAAGATTATTATGATAGAAATGGAATATTATATAAATTTGTTGAAGGTAAAGAATTAGTGGTTGTGCCAGAGAATATGCAAACAGAGATAATGAGAAATGCTCACGAGAAAAGTCACTCAGGTATCAAGTATACTGAAAAGGAAATAGAAGAATATTATTTTATCCCAAAACTAGAAAAAAATAATAGGAAATTGTGTCCATTGTATATTGCTGAACCATAAAAAGGGGAAAAAAGAAGGTCTTTTGCATCCATTTCATAAAGAAGACGTCCCACTGAAAACGTATCATGTTGACCATATTGGACCCTTAGAGAGTACGAACAAAAATTACAAACACATTTTTATTGTAGTTGACGCCTTTACTAAGTTTGTATGGATCTACCCAACAAAAACAACGACGTCTGCTGAAACCATAGCCAAATTAGAGCTTCAAAAGACTGTATTTGGAAACCCTTCACAAATAATTTCCGATAAAGGACCACCATTTACTTCCAGTGAATTTGCTGATTACTGCGAAAAAGAGGGCATTAATCATCATTTTATAACGACAGGATTACCAAGAGCAAATGGCCAAGTCGAACGAATTAATCAAACAATTATTGCAATTCTTTCTAAATTGTCCTTGGAAAATCCTGCTCAATGGTACAAGCACACGAATAAACTGCAACAGGCCATTAATCCAACATATCAAAGAAGCATAGATAAAACTCCATTTGAATTACTTTTTGGAACGAAGATGAAGGTTGCAGGACTTGAAAAGCTGAAAGAAATGATTGAAGTTGAATTTCAAGCCAGTTTTGAAGCCCAAAGAGAAGATATGAGAAAACATGCAAAGGAACAAATTTTTAAAAATCAGGAAGAAAACAAGAAGACATACAATTTACGAAGGAAAAAACCGAAACCTTACGAAGTTAACGATTTGGTCGCCATCAAAAGAACTCAATTTGGACCTCACCTAAAACTTAAACCGAAGTACCTAGGCCCTTACAGAATAACGAAGGTGAAAGGAGGAAATACGTTTGATGTCATCAAAGAAGGATCTCACGAAGGACCAAACTGCACATCAACATGCGCAGAATTCCTTAAGCCATGGAACAACTTTTCGGAATGTTAATTAAAAAAAAAGATTAAAAGAAGCAAAGAAGTGTAAAAAATGGAAGAAGAAAACATCGACTTTTTGTAACCAACTGTCCATACTTTCAATTTAAAGACGAAATACGAATACCAAAAGAAGACGAAAAAAGATGAGAGAAAACACAAATGACGAAAGACGAAACAATTGATAAAAGACGAAACACACGAAGACGACAACGAAGATGAAGAAGAAATTTTTTAAAGATAAAGACGAAATTTTCTAAAGACAAAGACAAATTTTTTTTAAAGACGAAGACGATATTTTTTAAAGACGCAGACGATATTTTTCAAAGACGAAGACGATATTTTTTAAAGACGCAGACGATATTTTTCAAAGACGAAGACGATATTTTTCAAAGACTAAGACGAATTTTTTCAAAGACGAGGACGAAGAAGAAATTTTAAAGACGAAATATTTTTCAAGACGAACAATTTTTAAAGACGGACAGTTTTTATTTGAAAACGAACATTTTTATTTGCAGACGAACATTTTTGTGAAGGCGAAAAATTTTAAGATGAGCAAAATCAAAGACTGAAAATTTGAAGATGAAAAACTTTTGCAACCAATTTAATTTTAGTTTAATTTTTTTTTTTTTTTTTTGCTTACTATATTTTCAGGTTCGCCTGGAGGTCCAGTCGAGTGCAGTACGGCCGTGCTTGTGGTGCCGACTCTGGTACACCCTGGTACATTTGCTTAGCCATTCTTACATTTTAGCTTTCTTGTATGTAAAACTCGCCAACAGATGATGACGTAGAGTCCGGAGACAGAACGAACAGCACCAAGGGCAGTAAAACTTTTTTTGATTAGTTAATCACTTTGATGAGACGAAAGATGTAAGACGCGATATTAAGACGAGCAGCAAGACGGCTGCACTCCTACATTGTAATCATTTTTGTAAATATTAGCTATGTGTATTTTAGTTATCATTAAATAATTAGTATCGATTCAGTGAGAATTATGTCATCAATGAATGGTGTTATAAGTGAATAGTACAACCATTTTCATAGTTATTATCAGTAGCTCGGCATCCCACATATATGTATATAGAGAGAGAAAGAGAGGGGGGATTGAGCTTTTAGTTTAGATAGGGATCCAACGTTAGGAGAAGAGATTGAATTGGGGACTCTGCCCCCGAATTTTACGAAATTGAAGCCCTAAAAACGCAGCTTTAGGCGAATTTTTGTGATATTAAGAAGAGGGCAAGTTTTGGGGACCTTCTTAGTTAATTTTTTGAAACTGAAGTTTTAAAAGTGCGACTGAAAGCCATACTAAAGTTGTCCTTTTGGTAACTTTAAAGTATTAGCTTTAAAAATCTTTCGAAATTGAACTACTGAAGACGCAATTGTAGGCCACCTTTGATGACCTCAATAGGTGGGGTTCCGGAGCTCTCCCGGCATTTTTATAAAATCGAAGTTCTAAAACCGCAAACTTTAGTCAATTTTCAGTAATATTGGATTGACGGACTATTCGAGACTCTAATCCGAAAACTTTTCTCATTTAAAGTCCTACAAACGCAATCATAAGACATATTTAAAGATGATAAGAAGAGAAGTTTTTCTGAACTTTCCTCCGGAAAGTTTTTGAAATTGCTCCTAAAACGCAATATTAGACGATCTTGGATAATACTATAAGGAAATACTCGGGGACTCTTCTCGAAGATTTTTCGAAATTAAAGTCCTAAATACGGGACTCTCTCCCGGAATGTTTCCGAAATTGAAATTTATAAACTATAATTCTTTTGGTTGACTGTTTTTGGTGAAGTAAAAAGTATTTAGTCTTGGCTACGTCCCTAACTTCCTTTACTTATTCCAAAGAAAATGTAAGAAAACTCCCCCCCCCCCTCTCCCCAGGTCCGTCATTTTGAAGATCAGTGTGATCACTCCAACCCAGATGTTAGAAACAAAGTATAATTGTGCATTTGTTTATGCAATCGCTGTTTTTCTCTTATGAAATGTATTGAATATTCTTTGCCTTTTCCTGGAAATGATGGGACTGATTTCCCCAATTTATTTTTCTTTTTGTGAAAACAATTGAATTTTCATGATGAAATTTTCAAAATCGGAATCCCTACTAGCAAAATTTCTTGCATCAACCTTGACAGATCTTGATATTATATTGATGGCGTCAATATTGACGTGTTTTATACTGCATAATGGTTGCATAAAGATTAAAAAGCAATATTGTGATAACCAGGGGTGCCCTCAGAGGAGGGGGGATTATGGCGCAAGTTGCGGCATCAAAAAAAAAAAAAAAAAATTCCAGAAGTTTTTTTTTTTTTTTTTGAATAGGAAATTTTTGATTTTTGAAATCAAAAAAATATTTAAACTTATTTAACAGGAAATTTGACGTACTTGTTCCAAAATTTTTTAGCCATGTTTCTTTTTCAATAGAGGGATCATCAAAGACGAGATGGAGTCAGTGTCCATTGCAAATCAGGATCAGTCGATTTGATTTCTTTTTAACTTATTATAATCTAGCTGCGTCGCCCGGCTTTGCACCCGCGAAAATATAAGTTATGTCAAGTGATGCGTGTTTAACAATCTGGCTTGAACAAAAAAAAAATCTAAAATTTCCCGACAGGTAGCGGTAAAATAACCAGAAAGGAACATTTTTGAATCCCCCGATTACAGCAAAAGCCTCAAAACAAAAGCAATAATATTATTTGTTCCCAACCGATAAAAAAATGGCGACAGATCTTTCTTCTCAATGATTTTACTAATGATAATTAAAACTGAGCTCGCAGTAGACGATAAATTTCTGATTTGATATTGATGTTCCTTTGATTAAAAATGCGTTACAACTTTTGTCCTGTTGATTTTACAGCCTTGTTGACGGTTTTGAAATCCAAGGGAAATAAATCTACTTCAGGGGTATTTTTGCGGGCTTTTGAATGAGGCTAAAACCGAACCGACCAGATAATTATTTCGGGTTGCAAAATTTTTTTAATGCCATTTATGGTCGTAAAACTGAAATTCGAACGGTTCAGTACTTCTTTGCCGCTTGAAAATCCCTATACGTTCCTTCCTGTCAAATTTGGTCGAGATCCGACATAAACTGGATCTGTATAGGGACAGGCACGTAGCTAGGATTTTGTTAAGGGAGGGGGGGGGGGGTCCAAGGTTGCACGAACTTTAAAAATGGAAACATGCTAAATCAGAAGTATTAACTCTTAATTGTATAAAGTAATACTATTCCAATCAAAACTACAATTAATAAATATGATAATTAGCTTAATTAAGTAATGATATAATATTAGTATGATAGTTAAAGCTTTGCAATATATTTGCTTTCAGAAAAAAAAAAAACGCTCATATTTATTTTAACTACATTATCAACTGTCTAACTCAATAAATGCTCCATAATTCCCCACTCCTGACTGTTTCGAATTGGATTTTGGACTACATTTAATGCTTCTATGGACGAAAATATCGCCAAGGCTCATAAATAGAAGCTCGAAATGTTTCCTAATTCATTTAAATTTTTAGAATTCATTCAACGAAAGGAAATGGAATGATACTTCTAATCTTCATCTTTTTTAATAGTATTTTCATGTAAAAGCTTAGGAAAACATTATTAACGCTGTTCAAACAACTAAAATAACGCTGTTCAAACAACTAAATTAACGTTGCTCGTTAATAAGTATTTTCTTGTGATGTATTGCTAAAATAAATATCTAAGGATCAGTTATGGTATTTACGATGAATTAAGTTAAACAGTAAAATTTATTTGTCAAAATTTTGAGGAAAATTTGAATGATAATTTGTTTATAAATACTATTTTTAGGCCATCAAAGATATTAAACATTTTTCTTGGACATTTTCTATTTAAGGAGTTTCGCATGCAGGATCAGTTAACGGTGATAAGAAGAAATATTACTTTTAGAACTTAGGAAAATGAATGAATACACTTACGAACACATTGTATATACATAGTATTTTTATGTATAGTCTTTACCCCTCTTCAGGAAAACAAATAAACTAAATCAAATCCGTAGTTCTATTCATTATGCTCATTCGAAACAATTTCTGTGCAAAATGTTCCATTCTAAATTTAAAATTTCAATTTAAACAACTGTAGGGGAAATGACCGATAGTAACAGTAAGGAATCATCACGACAAAATTTGACACTCTAAACCTAGTTATTTTACTAACAATATGGAAACATAAAAATGTTAAATTTCTACATTTAACGGTAGTCATCCTTTAGGAAGTAATCTTTGCTCTATTTGTGATAATACGGCAGCACCAAAATTAAATTTTACTGTAAAAAGCTAATCATTTTTCGGTGACAAATATAAGAGGTTTATAGGTAATTTGAAGCCTCAATTAGCAAACATTTTGCTCTAAGTCATCAGATGTTATAATCTAAAGGTTTAAAAGAAGACAAATCTCCTGTAAAAACTCTAAGAAAAGTTGTAAATAAAAAATCTAGATACGATTTAAATTGATATTTTGAAATTATATAACAACTAGAGAAAATCAACCGTCAAGATATGATGGATGAAAATTAATTCCACATTTGAACGAAGCAATAGCCTGTTTGGTGACATTTTGATGGTTGACATTTTAAACCCTTACTCCAGTGGATTAACCCTAGGCTTCAGTAGATAGCGTTCATTGTTGACCACTTTTTCGTTTCTTTATTGCCCTGAAATGACACAGTCTCACCAGTAAAACAGTTAAGTTACCGGATCCAGTTCAGTCTTATCACAATAAAGTCTTTCCCTGCATTTTAAACATTTTATCAAAACATAAACTATTATCAAATTATCATGGCATGGCGCGAGTTTCATTGTTGATGACGTCAGGAGCGTTACTTGATCATTGGCTATTATATATATGAGGATAAGAATAACAACCATTATTTTTGCGTTTGGAGTCGACTGTGCTTTTTAATTATGAATTTACAGATACTTATTAAATAATTCTTCAATACAAAGAAGTCAAAAATTTGCTAAATGAAGCATATGCACGAATATTATGTAGTACTTTATTCGAAAAATGGAACTAAAAGATAGAAGAAAATATATTTTTTCAGTTAAAACTAATTAATAACTTTTTCCTTTTGACCTCGTGAACACAATTCAGTTAGTATTTTAAAATAATGATTTAAAATAATTTTATTGAAAAATATATGCTGTCAGCCCTGCTTAATCGGGTAACGGATAAATGAATACCCCGCTTGTACGAATAAAACCTTCGGGAACCGAATAATTCCCCCATAGACGCAAAGTTAAAGATCCCCGCTTAATCGAATAATTTCCTCGAATAATCGAATAATAATCAGCTTTCTCAAATATTTTTGTTGAGAATATTTTTGGATATTTTATAAAGAAATTAAGTAAGAACAATTTTTCACGTTAAAATATAAAGTAATATTTATCGCTATCATATTCCATCAAAATGTTTCCACTATTTTATCAAATTTCTTTTGTCTTTGTCATTACAAAAAAAAAATTGTGCAGTCGATAATTAATTAAATACACATTTTAGACGATGATAAATTTATGAAAATTAAATGTAAGCTACGATAGTGGGGAGGGGGAAAAAGAAGACCCAAAAGATCTTGAGCAAGCAATTCCCCCATCATGGAATTTTTCAAAAAATAACGTATACTGAAAAAAGGTGCCAAAACAAAGATTTCATAACTAAAGTTTTAGGTTACTTTTTATAATTTTCATACGTACTTATAATTGCATACAAATTATTGAACAATTTTATTTTTTATTTAGCTTATTTCAAAAACTTTTTAGCAATAACATTAATTATTTCCTTTATATAGCTATTGATATTACGTTTTAAGACACATGTTGTCAATTTAGAAAGGTAAATAAAATTTCCCTGTTTAATCAAATACCCCGCTTTATCGAATAATGTTTCTTGAAACGTATCGTAGTATATCTTAAAACTTACATCTTGACACATGCGTTAACTATTCAAAACTTGCAATTAAAAAAACCGAGCATATTCAAAAAAATTTCAGTTCAATTCCTCGTTTTGTTTTTTAACTTTGATATCGCTGAAATCAATTTTGTTACATTAGTATTCACCTTTATTTATTCATCATTTTTTTTTACCTCCACACAGGCCCGTGTCCAGGATTTCATAAAGGGAGGGGTTTTTGCAGGCCTGTCACTTCAAAATATTTTGTTTTGAAGGGGAGGGGCAAAGCGTTTGATCGATACATTTTATCTGAAAAAACAACAAAATATGTACAAAAATGCTTAAATTCATCATGTTTGCAGGGATGTGACAGTTGCGACAAACTGCTCCAAAAGACTGCTAAATGAACTTTTCTGCTCCAAAATCGGACAAACTTGCGCCAAAAGTGCGATTTTGCATTTAATGTTGCAGTTCCTTCAGCATATTTGGCAGTTTTTTCAGATTATCCTCAAGTTTAGGCATTTGGAGCTTGTTTTTACGATTTTTTTTATATAGCCCCGATTTTTTGCGTATTTCAAAATCCGATTGCATTCGCTTTTGAAAAATTCAATCGTTTTAACTTATTATGTGATCGTTTCCTTTGAGTTGAAAAATTTTGCATTGACCATTATTTTCAACCATTCTTATCTTTTGTTTTCAGAAGAAGAGGACTTGTAAGTTCGTCTTCTTGCCACGCCCACTCAAAAATGTCAAATCTAGTTGCATCCGAATTGATCTAAGCAAATGCCATGTGTAAAAATTAATATTGTTCACCAGTTTTTAATCTTGGGTTTCTTAAGATTTTAGGACAGAAAATTGATCTCTAATTTTGGTTGGAGACACATAAGATAGCAAAAATCGGGGAATTCTAATGCTCTGCCGATGAAAATGCAGACATTTAAAGTTTCTGAGACTCAAGCATTACTTTCCATATTCTAAGACTGCCTCAAAATTTTTATTTTTATTTTTTCACGTGTATTTTAAAATTCCTTTTCTTATGACATCAAAAGCATTTTTTTTCATTGTAATTTCATTATTAATTTTGTGATTAAATATCAAATAGTTAAAAATTAAAGGTTTTAATGGTTTCCTTTGCTTGATCTTCAAATTTGTTAATCAAGTATCTCAGTATGTAACATATATGACTGTGTATAAGGTCAAATGTTAGTAAATAACTTACAGGTACCAAAAAAAAAAAAAGATTAATAAATAGCTCTTTAAAACTCACTTGTAATTTGTTGAGATAAAGTTTTTAAATGTAACTATTCTTTTTGCTTTTTTTTTAGCCTTTTTGAATATGTTTTTGAGTTTTATGTATATATATCTTGTGTCTTTTACATATATGTATGAACTACATAAAAGCAAACAAAATTTAAAAATAGATATCAAACACACCAAAACTTAAATGTAAACAAAAGCAGTGATGTATTAAGCAAAGTAAATATGTGAGCTAAATTTAAATCAGTGTAAGAAAAAAGTAGAGCAGGACATGGCTTGTTTTTTGTGAAAAATATTAGACAAAAAAGAAAATAAATAAATAAATAAATATAAAATAAAATAAAAATAAACAAGTAAATAAATGTAATTAAGAGAGCTTCAATTAATAGTTGGAGTGTTGAAGTTACGGTTTTTTTGCATCCTTAATCTCCTTTTATCATGTCACACATGTTTCTGTGCGTGAAATATACATAGTTGCTACAAATTGATGCAACATTTAACTTTTCGCTGCTGCAAGCTGCTCCAAATTTGCAATTTTACTGCTCCAGGCTGCTCCAAATTCACCGTTTTACTTCTCCAAACTTACCATTTTCCTGCTCCCAAGATTGCTCTAAAAACGAGTTTAGGACGGCACATCCCTGTGTTTGTAAAATCCAGGGAGAGGGAAAGCAATTGACCCCCCCTAATCTCCCAAATGACGGGCCTGCTTTTGGCTTCAATTATTTTCATTCTTAGTTGCATTGTCAGGAAAACACACTTCAGTGTGCAAATAATTCTTCACTGTTTAAGGTCACAATGAGGAGCTTAGCAGTTTGGAGGGGAGGGGGATGGTTCAAATTCACAGAAGATTAGGTTTTAAGTAATATACTACTAATGTATTTTACTACTAATATATTCTATTAATGTATTTTACACACAGCAGAACCTCGTTTAGCCAGCGCCTGTTTATCCGTCAAATTTGTAGAAAAAATGTATTTACGTAAATAATCATTTAAAATTATGATTTCAAGAACAGAAGCTTAAATGCGCCAAATACTCGGTTTCATTTCAATTAAGCATACTACTCCTGCAAAGGACGTACAATAAAGTATAGTACTAATTTAGCAAACAATATGATATACTTTGGATGTCAGCCCAATACTATTGCAGCTGAATTATAACTGAGGAAGTAATTGAGAGAAAATGGTATGATATAGTTTTGTTAGAAAGCATTGTTTTTTGGTGCAAAAAAAGATAAGTCTGCATATTTAAGAATATTATTGATTATTATTAGGATTTTCGTTTATTAGGATTGCCTTTGGTCTTATCTAGTCCGGATAAATGAGGTTGTATTGTACATGTAAGGATCGTTATGAACACCACCTCCCAGAAGGAAATTTTTGGTTGGGCAAGAAAACCTCAGTATTTATCCATTTTACTGCTTGTTTAGATTCAAACATATTATCTGTTTACAGTGCAATATATTGCAACAAGTACTGAGAAAATTTCACAAACTCTTTTATAACATATGTTTTCAGGTTTTAATATTGTAAGATAATGCTTAGCAAACTAAATAGGAAGAGTTTTGATGCAGATGTAAATTACATTAACAAACGCAATTACTATGCATCTACAGAGCGACAACAGTTATCGCTTTCTGTGAAACGCCCCAGATCAAAACCCCTTATGAGAAGCAATATTAAACAAAGTATTAACAGCCCATTCAACTGTTCCTCCATCTCTGTTTTTCCAAAATATGATTTTAGTTGATTAAAAGAAGACAGTGTCGTAAGTTACCAGGCAACTTCAAAGAGAATGCTTTTAAAAAAAAGTTCTGTACACAAATTTGAACATTAAAGCTAATTTTAAGTCAAATATGCACAATTCTTCATTTATTTATTTATTTTTTCTCCAATGGGAGAGGTTTAACCCCTAAAACCCTCCCCTTGGACGCGGCTCTGACTCCACATACATACGCTACTGGCCATTAAAATTGCTACACCAAGAAGGAGTTGTCAGAATGCAACAAAATTTTGCACACGTGATGGTAACATTGACACTAGAAAACGATTACAAAATGAAAGCAAAATGATCATTTATTACTGGAAAAATCCCACATAAATGGAGGTTTAAGTACCCCGTTTCGCCATCTCTAGTGTGAATGTAAGAGTCGATATAGTCGAGCATTGAGGCACAGCAGTTTCGTACGATGTCCTACGTCCTCTCGTACAACAGTTGCTGTTAACGCGCCACTAATTCGATCAAAATTAAAGGCTGTCCAATTTACCGTCTCAAATGATCCCAGATATGCTCGATTTGTGACAAATCAGTGCATTGCGCAGACCAGAGAAAGTGATAATGTGGAAGAGAAAGTCCCTTGACATACTTGCTATGTGTGATCGCGCATTGTCAGGTTAAAAAATGATTCCTGGGAGCCCCATCGTAAGTGCCAACACAGATGTTTGATCGAATGAGTGGCACGTTTGCAGCAACTATGGTACGAGATGACGTAGGATATCGTAGGAGACTGCTATACCTCAATGCTCGATTGTACCGCTTCGTACATCGTACATTCATGCTAGAGGTTAGCTTGGAACTTAAACCTCCATTTATTTGAGATTTTTCCAACATTAAATGATCAATTTGCTTTCATTTTGTAATCACTTTCTAATGTCACTTTTGCTATCAAGTGTGAAAAATTTAGCTTCATTCTGGCAATTTCTTCTTTTTGTAGCAATTTTAATGGCCAGTAGTGTATTTTGTTTCATTTTTCATACAGTTCTATAATCATATCTAAAAACGCAAGAGATAAAACATTCGCAAAAATTCTAGTTCTTTTCTTTACTTTTTCCTCAGAAAGAGTGAAAGAAAAAAAAAATCTCTCTGTTACCTTGTAATGAAAATGAACAAATATTCAGAACGAATTTCCAGGTTGTAGAAAGGCATTTGATCAATGCTAAAGTTGCGAGCTTCCGGGACATAATGATATATGTCATCATTGTTACGAATGAAAATTATAAGAGAAATAAATTGAATTGGTTAGTTAAAAAATGAAATGATATTTGATGCTATTCTTGTCTGGACAAAATTTTCAAATGAGAAAACAACCCATGAAATAAATAGTTCCTATTGTTAAAAAAAAGAAAAAAAAAACATTTAAAAAACTGCAGTACAACTTACCCAGTGGGGGTCAGCTAATTTTTTCTCATGATTTTCCCCTTTAACTTTGTGGAGGGAAACATTTGTGCAACCGACCCATACCAATGGCAGCTATAGAGAAAGTGAATGTGAGAGTTCTGCGCTATCCACGACGGTTCCGTGCTACTTCCGCACGTAGTTTTTCCGCACAGCTCAAAATACGTGCAATTTCCGCACAGCTAAGTGAAAGAGATAATCCTATTGTTATAAACCCTGGTTGCTCACATCTCCCCCTATGCGCAACTCGTGCAACATCCGCACAGAGCTGAACTCTTTTGGGGGGAGAATCGGATTTCCCCTACAGCAAAATGGAGAAAGGGAAAATTGTCTATTCCTTCCAAACTCTTGGCGACAAGTATTTACCATCAAAAATTTGAGACGAGAAGAGTCGCCAATCCCAGTACATTAGATATTTTCAGCAAAGACAATCAGTACGTAATCAGTACGAAAAATGAACACTATATAAAGCAGTTAAAAGTTTCCACAAATTTTAAGGTACAATATTCATTTAAAAGTTTCTTTAACAGTTTCTACAAATTGATAAAAATCAAATAAGACGTTAATAGACCATTGTTACCAATTTAGTTCCCGCATAATAATATTCCCCGCCTAATCGAATATTACATGTTGAAACAACCAGTATTCGTTCAAGCAAAGACGGCAATGCTATTTTTCACCAGAAATTCAGTACAGTTGAGACAAATATTTACAATATATTTTCATCAGGATTGCTGCAATTGGTAGCTGGAATAAATTATTCATGGTACACGTATATTTGAAATTAATTATTCGTGCTAGAAATATTCGTTCATAATAAAAGTAGATATCAAGCAAGTTAAATAGGAAACTTTTTAATTAAATACTTTTACTATTTGCAACTAAAATTGAAAGTACCAAGATTTTTACCACAGTTAATACTGGTTCTACGAAATTGCTCGAAATACCTGTATTCGGTATTTTTTGTGATCACATTACGTATTCTACGCCATAAAATTTGTTTTCCTTTTTTTTGCATAAGAAATGAATATTTTGTTGTTTTGAATTATTTTTTAAAATGTTAAAAAGCTATCTTTGATAGAATTTGCAATCTCATCTAATGGAGAAAATATTGATCTAAAAAATCGCTGTTGGTATAACGGAAAGTAGGATAATTTATTGCCTAAACTTCTTGTTTCTTATTATTTTTTCCCTAATAATTCATTTTTTAACCGTTCATTATACAACAATACTACGCATGCATTAAGTCACTAAATATCTGTTCGTGCTAGTTATTTAAGAAACTAGTTTCAAAATACAAGTTATTACTAATTATAAACATTTATTTTATAATTACTCATAAATTAATTACATCTTATTGGAAAAGACAAATTGAAATACTATTCTATTTTGTGTTGAAAACTATTTTGTGTTGAAAAGAATATATTGTTAGTTGCAAAAATAAGGCATATATTTTCAACTCAAAATGCGAGGGGTGGATTGATTCAACAATTGAAAGTTAGCTATTTTCTAATCAACTGGTCTTTCCTTGAATGGATCTTGATTTTTATCGGCATTTTTTCCCTTGCAAATGTTTTAAGGAACAAGAAATTTTAAAATCGCACAAACCAAATCAGTTCATTAAATAAAAATAATTAAGTAAAAGATGACCTTTTAAATTCATATACGTTTATGCATCGCTAAACTGTAACGAGATGAGACTTTCTTATATGCGAAGGTATTTGTTCTTATAGCAAATTTCAAAAGAATAGTTTTTAATAATAACTGTAAACACCAATTACTAGAGTTTTTTTTTTTTTTTTGTAATTTTTTTAAAAAGTGTTTAAATATATATAGAAACATCCGAATTAGTCTGATGTCTCATTTTTTTGCGTTGAAAATTGCGTTCCTTTAAATGTTGAAACACATGCATGCAAAAATTTGCAAGTTTTGTGGTATTATTCTTATTTGGTAAAAATATGGCATAATTTTTAATTTTATTTTTCTGCACAAAGGTGTTCATTTATTTTTTTGCTGTAAGTATTCTACGAACTTAACTAATGCTTACCTACTAATGTTTACCTACAATCAAAAAAACTATAAACCATTAACGCTATCTATAGCAAAAAGATTACAAACTAAGCTATTTCGCCCGGTTAACTAAACGCTTTAACTGTCATATAAAACTAGTGAAACTAAAATTGCATTTCCCATATTTTTCTTCCGGAAATGTTTCGAAACTATTGCTGTTGTTAAATGATGAAATTCAGACATGAGAGCAATTTTTTAAACGATTTGCTTCGTAGTTTTGAAAATGTTATCAAGAAAACTTCACTGAGGAGGCCCACTTCCAGGTACTGGCTCCCCAGATCTAAACCATTATTTGGAAATGCTGATATTTTTTTTCCAAGAACGTGCCACCTGGGATCCATCTAAAAGGGAAAGATTGTAATTTATTGTGTTCAATTATTTCGTACATAGTAGCGACTTATTTCAGACTTATTGGTGTCAAATAAGTAAACATCTTACACTTTCACCTTTCAACTATGACACATTTACCTTATCTTTTTGGATGAGAAGGACAAATGGGATTAAGCAGATTTTTCCTACACAAACATTCAATTCAATGTCAACAGGGTATCAATGTCTTGGACTAGTGAATGGAACTACATTCTAATAAATGAATCCCTGCTTAATAAAAGTGTTCGTTCTGTTGGAAGAACAATTGATTGTAGTCATTGTTGTCCCATCGTTATCCGCACACGTATGCAGTAGGGTTTTGAATAGGTATTGTTAGCGGTAAGAGGAAGAAAAGGACGAACGATTCTTCTTTCTCAAACCTCAAACAGGTATCGTCGAGTGTTCTTTATTTGCGCTCGGTGCTTGACAGTTTTGAAATGCATGTGAATTGGCTTTAAACGATATATTTGATTAAGAGCTGATGGAAAACACTTAAACTTTTAGTTGTAAATCAATTTACCGATAAAAAATGTGTAATATCTTAACAAAACAAAATAATAAACTCATTTAAATTACTTTTTACCAGATGATATTCATTATTAGTATTATTATTTATAAAGAAAGAATTTTAACAAAGCTGCATTAAGATTCAAGTTTAGCTTTTAAGATAAGGAAATGAATCATACGCAAATTTTCTTTTGGATTATGGTTTGAAGTCATAATGTGCAGAAAAAATTAATAAGTAAGAGAAATGAAATAATTGAAACGTCAGGCTCGTCATTTGGGCAATCAAGGGAAGGGACCCCCCCCCCCCCTCCGATTATAAAAATACGATGTAATTCTGTATTTTTGCATGGATTTTCCTGTTTCTTCCAATTAAATGCGTTGCGTTCATGCCCTTTGTCCCTCCTCACTGAAAATTTTGAAATGACGGGTATATTTTACGCTTCAATGTGTGGAAACTAACAATTAAAATACAAAAGATTTGTTTTAAAAAATCTAATGGTCCTTATTTTGTCTCATGGTCAAGCATCTGTTAAATCAAAAATGTAAAAGGGGAATTTAGACATTGCTCTCAGAACAGAAAAAATGGTATAGTTTTAACACATGGGATTCGTTCATGTTAATTATACTTTTTTAGTATGTAAAAATGCATTTGTATTTTATTGTGAGAAGGAGAAGTAAAACAAAAAAAAAAAAAAAAAAGGAAACAAAAATAGTGACTTGTTTCTTTCATCTTATTCAAAGTGATGGATGTCCCATATCTCTTTCTTTTACAGTTTTAGGTGTGTTTTATTACTACTATTTATGTACTTTTTTTGTATTTTATTAAAATTTTGAGTGTGGAAGTTACAGAATTATTTATGCTTTTTATTTCAACGTTTTGAAGTGTCGTACATTGTCCTAAAAGTGAAAAAAAAAAGGTGTTTAAAGAGTGCTTTATTTTCATTTCTATTTTATATATAATGGGAACCCTGCTTTGAAGAAATGACACATCAACTTAAGGGAAAAAAAAGTCCAGTTTAATTAGTATCCCTTATTGAGAGATTCTACTGTGTGTGTGTATGAGTTTGTGTATATATTTGTATGTAAACGGAATACTATATTCCTTGCAACTCTTTCCCTCACACTTTTTATCCCAGGCTTGGGACTGGGCAAAGCACACTTGCTTTGGCGGTTTAAAAGGTTGCTTTTTTTTCTTTTTTTCTTTTTTGGTGTTTTATATATTTTTTTTCTTTTTTTTTCTCTTTTTTTTTCTTTTTGTGTATTTTATACTTTTTTTTTCCTTTTCCTGGCTTTCTTTTTTTTTTTTTCATTTATAAAATGATATATAAATATCGTTTCGCAATGTAATTTACATTTTTTCTTTTTTATTCTATCCATCTTTAATACTAACTAAATTCATTCACATAACTTAAGGATGTTATGCAACTTTGAAGATCTCCAGTTTCATAAAAGTCTCCCAAAATGTTGCTGATGCGTTCATCTAATTCGACATACTGTCTTTTCCTATTACAACCAAAGTCACCGAATTTTCTCCGCTTTATCAAATGAGAAACTTTTATAGCCTCATCTTTTAAGCATTTGATTAAAAGGTGGACGTTGGGTTGATGTTTTCCTATAATATGATTTAGCTTTGAATGCCATCCTTCAACAGCATTATTTGTCCGATGCCTCTGATCGTTTACATTCCACACTTGAATGTCCACTTTCGCATTATCCATCCACTGGGTAACAAAATAATCAATAAATTTGTCAACTTTTTCGTTTTTTGGGGCATCTGCCATTATAAAGAGCCACGCGTCTTCCACAAGATGTGGAGGCAAGTATGCCAATGCAGCACACATTTTGCAAAATTTTCTGATATCTTCATCATCTCTATATTCGGCTGCCAGTCCAATATGTTGAATTCGCCTCCATAAACATTGATTGAAATGAAAACTGCAACCAGATACCTGGGCGTTCGGGAACACCTCTTTGGATGCGTTTATGACTGCAGTTTCATAATCGATTTTTATTAACTTTGGGTTCCATTTCGGGTATTTTGCTTTCAATTTCAGGAAGACTTCAATGTAAGTAGACTCTTTCTTGTCTGGCAATAGTATGAAAATTGCCGGATTAAACATTTGTTTTTTCCAACGTGCTTCCTGCATCTGCATGTATCGAATATAGCTGTGCAAATTGCTTAAGACAGCTTTTGAAAGTTCCGTCAAAAAAAAAAAATATCTCCTTCTCCATTAGAATTTCAACATCTTCACCAGCAAAAACTAATACCCTCTTTTCTTCGGCGTTGAAATATTCCAAACGAAGAAATCTCTCATTACTTGCTGAAAAATGTAAAAGGTTTTCATCAAAATGAATGTCCTTGCTGTGCACCGGATTCTCTTGCGACCCTAAAGCTCTTCGTCTCTCTGCACACAAAGATAATTTTACGTTTCTGTAATGTGGAGTTTTGGTTACAAATTCATAACCTTTTTCATAAACAGGAGTGAATTCTTCATGAAATATTTTGCATACCAGGAACAGATGTCTCTTCCCTTACTCTCTTCTTACATTTTTGTTTTGCTTTCATCACCTCAATCTCCGCAACATTTGGAGCACAAGAATGTTCTGATGCACTTAGAACTACATTTTGCTCGTTAATTTTTATCATGCCTCTGCATTTGTTTTTTTCACTTTTCAAACACAACCAAGACGTAATTTCTTGTGATTTTCTGAAGATCCTGTATTGGAAGCCATCAAGAATTAGGCAAGGTTTACCTTTACTGGTGAGCAGAAATTCCATTTCACTTCTCAGCGTCTGATCAACCAAAGAATACTGAAGTAGAATATTTTCTCTTCTGAAGTTTAATTAGATGTTTTAAGTCAAAGTTGTTGGGCAACTATGAATATAGCCAAATCTAATTTTGTCCCTCGCTAGAAACAGCAAAACGCTGAGATAGCTCCACCTTTCTGTAAATCGTACATGTTCCGGTATTGCACAGCGAGAAACGCATTGGTTTAAAGTTTTTAAGATTTTTCCAATCACATG
This sequence comes from Uloborus diversus, assembly GCF_026930045.1. Taxonomy (NCBI): domain Eukaryota; kingdom Metazoa; phylum Arthropoda; class Arachnida; order Araneae; family Uloboridae; genus Uloborus; species Uloborus diversus. The sequence continues at coordinate 113,104,571 of NC_072733.1, forward strand.
TGAGCAAAAGCCAAATGGGCAATCATTACCCAAACCTGGTAGCAGTGATCTGGTATGAAACATGTTAGGGAACTACGGTGGGGAGAAACAGGGTTGCAAATTTCCCCATGTGCGGAAATCGCACATTGGACGAGGGGCGCGGCTTGAGTGAATGACATGTGGGAAGATAGTGAAGGCGAGGTTGGGGGATAAAATTAAGTGGTGTGCGGAAAACGCACTGTGCGGAACTTGCACGTGCGCAACTAGCACGACACCATCTACTCTAGGAGCCTTAGGCACCTTCTAAAAAGACAGCGCTGCATTACAGGAGATGCTGACCCCACCCACCACTGCCCAACAAAGAGAAGGGGATCTGTTTCTGATCAAACTCAGAAAAACATCTCAAGTGTCGATTTCCTCTTTGTATGATCTTCCTGCAAAAACATTCCTACAAATTTCCCATCTCCGACATTTTCATCATTGATGACTCTCATCAATCTTTCGTTGACAATGAATGTTTGGTTACAAGCTGCCGGCGATTTTCTTGCGGGGAGGGGCACTAAAATGCCTCCATTTCGGATGATTTTAAAACTGAGAACTAGGAATTTAAGAGCTGCTGGCAGTGGCGTACTGGGTCGACAATGTGTACCGGAAAAAACACTTGACCGGCGCCTTGCCCTATTTTCGTAACTCCCCCCCCCCCCCGTCCTCCACCAAGCTCAACTCATAAATGAAAATTAACGAATTTCCTATCAGAGGAGTAGATAATTTTCAGCGCCCTCGGACAACTGAAGCTTTTGTGCCCCTCGCGTTTGTCGAAATGAGAGAGAAAGTGTTTCTTTTTTTACTTCCTTCGGTGATGTTAGAAAGAGGGGTGTTCTGGGGGGGGGGGGGGAGGGGAGGTTATGCTCAACTGGAAGTTTTTTGAAATTGAAGTCCAAAACACGATTGTAGGAAAATCTTAGACAACGTTAGTGAATGGGGAAGGAATGAGGTTTGGGACTCTTAGAAATTTTTCGAAATATGTCTCAAATACGCAATACAGTAAGCTATCTTAGGCGAAGTTAGAAGGGTTGAATTTCGGAAAATTTCGCCCGGAATTTTTTCGATATTACAGTCTGAAAAACGAAAATTCAGACTTTTTTTAAGTAATTTTGGAGCAATGCTGATTTCAGAGGTTCTCCTCCGGAATATTTTCAAAAACTAGGTTCTAAAAACAAAATTAATGATGTAGGAGGTGAGTCGTTCAGAACTTTTTCTCCGGAAATTGTTTTTGAAATTAAAGTCCTGAAACCGTCATGTAGACCATCTTTGATGATTTCAGGGATGAAGATTGGGCATTCTCCTCCGATAATGTTAACGAATTCAAGTCCTAAAAAATAATAAAAAAAAGTTTTTTTTTAATAATAATGGGCAGGGATAGAATCTGGGGCACACTCGCGGAAATTATTCAAAATTGAAATCCTAAATACGCCTTCGTCTGTCATACTTTGATGACATCAGTTGAAAACATGGATTTCTGCGACTTTCCCTGGAAAATGTTTCAAAATTGAGGTTTTAAATTGGAAATTTTAGACGATCTTTAATGAGGGCGAGCATTGCGTTTGAGGGTTTTCTCCCCGAAAATTTTGATCGCAAAAACGTAATTTCAGACTTAGGCTATCTTTGATAACCTGAAAGGAAGAAATGCAGATCGGGTACTCATCCCCGGCAATGTTTCGAAATTGATGTTCGAACTTCTAAAAATTGAACTTTAGACGAGGTCTTATAAATTTGTGACAGGATTTACGCTGACGGAGAGCTCTCCCACAAAACAGAAGGACTCTCCCACAAAGTTTTTAAATTGATGACTTGGAAACGCTGTTTTAGATGTTTATAAATGTGTGCTACTTCTCTCTCAGGTTCGCGACGGTCCCGGCTACAGTCGGGAGTGCTCCCTGGGCTGCCGCAAAGTCAAAAAGTAGGGGGTGTACACAGGGTTGGATACAAAGACAGTTTTTTCAGGGGGCAATGGACAGTAAAAAGCAGGGCAGGATTGGACCCCTCAAAGGGTCCCATGATATTTCTGGACATATTTAACCATTGTAGATGCATAGAACGAGGGGAGTAAGGGGGGGCTGTTTTCGCGTGTCATTGCTCATTACTAACTACAAAATTTCTTGCATAGGTGTTCCCACGAGAGGGGCATTAAAATTTCTATTTTGGAGTTTTGGGGGTATTTTTCTGGGAGGGGGGAGGGGAGTCGTCTTTCTTAGGATTATAATGTTTTTACCTGCTATCTTTTTTTTTTAAAACTGACCTTAAGAGAGAGAATTTCGTTAGAAGAGTAGTGCAGGGTTTCCCTTTTAATAAAATATGTATTGCTCTAAAATATAGGGGGTCCGGGGGTTTCTCCCCCGGAGGAAATTTTCAAAAGATGTAAAATTCTGCATTTTGAAGCCTTATAAGGCGGAAATCGGCATTACAAAAATATCAGAAAATAAAATGAACCAACTGAAAATTAAGATAACACAGTAAAAAATGTTTTTGGGTCGACAAATCAATGGCTGCAGTCGACAGAAAGAAAGAGCCAGGGAGGAGAAAAGATAATTCTTTGTTACCTGCGTTACATTGGCTTTCGGTGTGATTAGTCTTAGAACACCCCTCTAACAGTTGCGCAAATTTTTTTTTTGGAGCACATTAAAAATTCCAGAAATAGAAGCTTCAAAAACGCGATTATACGCCATATTTATGGACTTTTGGGTAAGGAATGGAGCTTCAGGGACTGACCCCGATCTTTTTTTCTAATAGATCGAAATCAGTTATTCCGCCCCCTCCAAATTTTCGAAATTGAAGTTTCAAAAACGCAATTGTCGACAAATTTTGAAGATTTTACGGAAAGGAGGTTCTGGAGGTCTTCCCTAAATATTTTTTCAAAATTATGGTCCTTAAACAGAAGGAATATTTTGTATTCTGGACTATCCCCCCCCCCCCTTTTTTTTTGCAAGTGTAGTCTAAAGAACCTAATTTTATTTAATTACTAGCTCATTACCCGGCGTTGCTCGGGTGCTTTTCAATGCAACATATCTTTTGGATAATCAAATGAATGAATTCTATCTAAATGAGAGTAAAAAATTGCATTCGCACCACTCTCTAGGCTCAAATTTTCAAAAGACTTTCCATAGTACAGAAAATCAAGCATTTGCCGAAAAAGTAGCATCAACTTAAAGCGAAAAAGTATGAGGCACGTTGTCTAGGATCTGTAGTGTCCACTGGTACGTTGTCTGAGGTTGAATCCGAAGGGCGGTACATAAATTGTCTTAATGCAAAGACAAATGATTGTCTTTTGCACATCTTGTGGGACAACCTTTTACGTGATGCTTCGAAAGAAAAGCGTTGTGCCGCCTTTGTAGGTTTTGCTTTCCCCAAGACTTAAAAAATGCAACAGTACTTTTCACGTACATTTTATTCGGAAATAAATCATTGAATGTTTCCTTAAAAAGAGTCGTGAGCTTACAAAAAAAAAAAAGGCAATCCCTATTATCAGGCAAAAATATATACAAAATAGTCTTCTTGGACACAGTTACAACATTTTCAGATTAATTTAAAATCACCCACAATGTCCAAAAGCTAAACAGATAGTCCACCATACGGAAAATAAAGAATTCATTCAGTATTGTTAATAGACGATAACACTTCGTTTTACGGATTTTCCGGCGGTGTTTTTCGAATGAAGGTATCAAGTGATACGCTATTTTGTATGTTTTCAGGTAAGCACATTTCGCAGAAAAAGTTTGCTTACTATAAAAAACTTTACAAAATGTGTCTGCTTGCTCTTAACATGGAGATTTAGTGCCAAACCATAGAGTGAAATTGGATAAGTGTAACTTTCCTAAAAAGACGCACGTCAGCTACATTTTATTTTCTTATATTGACGATTGACGTCAAATTTCTATTTTCGTAGGTAAAAATGATAGTTAGAGAGTAAAATTAGTGTCTTGTAACGATTTGAAATTTGTCAAGATTTAAGTTCTAGTTCAAATTTTTAAAACCTAATGCTTGCCGTAAATGTTATACATGATATCTCACACTGATGCAGGTAGAGAGAGGCCTCCTCTAGACAGAGTATTCCTTGGAGAACACCAAAATTTTAATTTATTGAGACACAGTCGTCGTGAGTGGTGGGAATGGGTCCACTGACTACATTACAGTTGTTATTTTAAGTTATGCAAAACAATAAAAATGGAAGAAGGTGGACGTGAACTTATTGAAAGAACTATTTAAAAACCATCAATTAAACTGCGTTATAGAGAAAGAAGTAGGCGTGCGCATTTTGGTCACTATCTGCGTTAGATTTTTTTAAAAAATTATTTGCAGCCCATGAAATTAAAAATAAACGTCTTATTTTTACCTACAACGGTATAATAGACAAATCTTTTGTTTATATTTTACAGAATCTTGTTGCATATTTTATTCCCCTTATCCACAGCTTAAAAGCAAACGAAATGTATTTCACGTTTTGAAACGTAGTTTAAAAATTTTAAACTTAAATGATTCAAATTTTTCTGATCCACGAATTTAACCCAAAACTTTCTCCTAAATATTGTTCTTAGTCCCCCTCCCAGCAGCAAGAAGAATTACATTTTTGAGTGAAACCAACTGAGCAAGTAATATAAAGCTATCTATATCGAAAATAGTTACATCTCAAATGCATTTACAGCACTTGACTGCTCTTATGACTTGTTGCTCGTGATAGAAAACGGAAATCTCACTGAAGATTGCAATCTCTTGAAGTTTAAGAAAGGTCCATTGTGGTTACATGTGAGATACAAAGTGTTTCACCTTATCCCTATACTGTTAAAGAGAGTTTAAGCTATTTACAGTGATAATTTTCCATATATATCTCATAGCACTTCTTCAATGACGGTTGAAATGCTTAGTGGTAGTTATAAACTTCCAATAATTTTCGATTGTTTACAATAGCAGTTATCGCACTGAGCTTTGTAATTGGAAATGTAGTTTTGTTCAACTTATTTCACGATGAAGAAAAAACTTCATATTGTGGCGCAATATTTCATCATGCCGTTTTGAATAATAATTTCTGTGTCAAAAGTTGCATCATACTCTCTAACAGATTTAAAATTATTGCTAGTCGGCGAAGATGCTTCATCAGGTGCATTATTACTCGAGCGTTAAGGTAATATAAAATTTCAAATGAAAAAATTTATTTATATAAAAAACGTAGCAATTTTTTGCAGTTTAAAACAGTTTAAATTTAAATTAATATTTATTTGCATTTTTTCCAAACTTTAAACTCCGACCCTCCCAAACTGTATGAATTCCGCCAAATTATATTTCCGTGCAGTTTTGCGGATAAAAAAGGTGCACAACCTTTAATTTTAGCACACAATGGGAATCCTAGTATGGTAGTTTATGTGCATTAAAGATACGTCATGACCCCCCCCCCCCCCCCTTTGAAAGACAAATTCCAGCTACGTTACTATGCACAAAAATGAATATTTTGCAATTTATTTGCTATATTAGTATTTTTTACCCCTGTTCTTTCATGATGATAGCCTGGAGTGGTTTAACTTAGTTGAACCGAATTCGGTAAAGATCCGACGTAAATCATGGAACAGTATAAAGAACATATGCATGTTGTATGAAAAAATTATCAAAATAATCATATGCATGCTGGTTTTAAGGACCATACAACATTAAATTGTTAAAACTTGTACACGGACAATGAATGAATTATTGATACCCAACTAATTTTAGTATTTTCTGGGCTGTTCATGTGGAAAATACCGATCTATAATTTCGTTTTACCTTTCTGCTACGGAAACACCAAAGCAAGCAGAACCGTCGGAGACCGCAATGCATTCCTGCTTTGCAGAATGCTAATCGAAAAACGCTGAACAGCATTTCGCTATCGTTCGGTTTTCTTGCCAAACATGCTCGACGCTTGTAGCAAATCGGCAATAACGGCCAACGTTGAGAATACCTTTAGTGTTGATTGTATTTAAAATATCCCCTGGTGGTTATAAGTTGCTAATCATTTTCATTTGCTTCGAACCAAGGTTCACAAATTTAACGATTACAGTTTATCTTTGAAGAGACTACATTTAGGGCATTTTTTACAGGCTTTGCATTCAGACCAAACTCATAACAATATGAAAATTCGTTATGTCGAAAACAGCCCTTTTATGATTAAAAATATAAACTTTAACCTCTTTGAATCTTTTTTAAATTCCAAAAACCAGCCTATATGAATTCTTGAGCAATAATTTACCTCTGTGCCAAATTTGGAAGAAATCTGACTAAAACTGGATTTGTATAAGGAACATACATACATACACACACACCCACAAACATACATCCATTTTTATACATATAGATTATTATAATATATATAGATACATGTAAGGAAAGCCTTGACCACACCCCTCCCCTTTGAAAGATAAATTCCAAATGCGCTATTGTACATTACTATAATTATTTTTCAATTTATTTGCTTTATTAGTACCTTTACCCCTGCTCTTTGACAGCCTGGAGCGACTTCTATTAAACCAAATTAGGTTATCGGTTATAGTTGAACCGAATTACTTAAAGATTCGACGTAAATCAAGGAATAGTATAAAGAAAATTTACATATTGCAAATTGGTTTGATAAGGATCATAGAACATTAAATTAAATTTCTGTTGTAAGGATGAAATAGATGTGGTTTTAATTAAAGTAGTCTAATGCTGAAACAGTCGAAGATGGTACGTCAATATTGAATGCAATATTATTACCTTACTCATGTTTGTATTTTCTTTGCTATTAACGGGAAAAACACTGATAAAAAAATACACGAAACCTTACTGTTGTGGATTTTATAATTAAACAATATTTAAAAATTATAATTAAACGGTAGCAATCAAATTAAGTAGCACCATGAGTAGCATCAATGGACTCCTGGAGCTTCGTAGGTCGCAGTTTAAGAAATAATGTACAGCATCATTTCTTATAATTCACGGCTTCCTCGCCAAACATGCTTTAGCGCTCATCGCTAAACGGCATTGACGGCCATCGTTCAGGATACAATTTGTGTTGATTGCATTTAAAATAGCTTCTGGTGGTTATATGTTGATAACCGTTTTCATTTGCTTTGAACCATGGTTCGCAAATTTAACAATTAAAGTTAATCTTTGAAGAAACTTCATCTAGGGCAGTTTTTTACGGGCTTTTCATTTAGACTAAATTCATAACTACACAAAAATTCGTTCGTGCAGAAAAGAGCAATTTTATGACTCAAAATATAAAATTAGACCTCTTTGGGTCTTTTTAAAATTCCAAAAACCCGCTTGTATGAATTCCTGAGCAACAATTTACCTTTGTGCCAAATTTGGAAGAAATCCGACAAAAACTGTGGATTTGTATAAGGAACATACACACATACCCACAAACATACATCCATTTATATATATATAGATAGAAAGGTGGTTCGGGGACCCTTGCCCGTATATTCTCCTTAATTCACGTCTTAAAAACATTATTGTAATACCATATTTTTTAACAACACAAGAGCCGGTAAGTTTTCGAAATTAAAGCTCCAAAAACGCAATTTTCAAACTTGCTGGGTATTTGGGGACGTTCCGGTAAATTTTGCGGAACTGAAGATTTGGAAACGAAATTTAAGATGATACATAATGCTTTCGGTGTGCGTGTGTGGGGGGGGGGGGCTTCGGAGGAGTAGCATTTTGAAGACTTTCTTATTTAGAGATGAACTAGGAAAAAGAAAAGGAATAAGGGGGGAGGGGTACAATTAAATGACCAATAAGACGTAACTATTGAATATTTTTCATTCAAAGATTTTCCCCCGACAGTATTATTATTTTTTTTTATTAAAATCACTTTCTTTTCCCCAATACGTGTTATTCAATAACGAAGAATAGTTTTAAAAAAACATTCAACTCAGCATTCTGGGGGGACTGTGAGTCCCCCTTCTGGTTACACTGACTCAGACACTGCCCTCCAACCAAAAAATTTTTAAAAATTGCATAGACATTTTGCAAAGGGAACCTGTAAAGCTTTTAAGACATTTCCACTTTAACTGATTACATGTCATTGACTTTCCTGCTTCTTTTGAACAAATTAAAATAATATTGATTACCGATACACAATTGATAACATTAAATATTTTATTATAATAAAAGGAAAATATGATTCTTTTGGATTTAAAATTATATTTAAAAATTGTGATTACCGTATCATTGTGTACAAGAAATTGCTCTTTTAATCAAAATTATTACCCCATTCAAAGCTAAAGTAACATGGCTAAACATAAAAACGTAATATAATGTTATCTGAAAATAACGGAAAATCTATGAATAATTGTGAACGAATTTTACGAAATAAGTAAATGAGCTGAAGTCAATAATGGCAATTGTGGAATTAGATAAGAGAAGTTATGAATTAATAATATATATGTACATAATGATGCTTCTTTAAAAGGAAAAGCGGACATTTTCCTAAAAAATAAGTAAAAGGTTATCGTAAAGTTTAAAGGAATAATTTAATAAATATCCTCACAATGATAAAAGTCGTCTCATTTCTTGACTTAACAGAGTTTATCAATAACTATTTCATTGTAAATTGTAAGAAGTTTCTGTTATGTCCTGTCTTTTCAAAATTCAAGCTGACAAAAACGGACCATTCAAGAAACTATTCGCCTACAACCGAGTATAAAAAATATTCTTAAAGGCCTGAAAAAATGGGGGAAGGGGGCAGCCCGGATCTACGTAACCGCAGACGCCGCAGTACGGGGAGCGGGACGCATCACAGCGGGGTCCACGGCTCGAGAGACCAAAGAATCTTTGTTAAAATAAATAAAAAATTTTGCTCAAATTTAAACACGTGAAAATATTTTCAACATTATTATAAAAATCAGGATATAAGTCAATCATAACTGTTCAAAATCTTAAACAAATAATAATTACAAATAAATTTAATATTTAAACAAATGAGCTCATAATTATGGTCGAAATATTGTAGCATTCAAAAACAAACAACAATCACTCGTTTTTAAAAATTAGCGATTAAAGGACTACAGTAAAACTTATGCACTTCAGAATTTCCAGGTGTCAGGAATAGACAGTAGAAAAATCGTCAATTAAAGGGAAAAAACACTTTTTAAGCGACCAGAAAAAAAAAAGGGGGGGGGGAATCAGAGCACCGTGAAGTCCTCATGGGGGCGCCACGAAATTTGCAATTACTTCACTATTGGAGAATTATGAAACTTATGAAACTGTTGAAATATTCCCCGGTGCTCCTGAATCATGAATAACACTAAAGGGCTGTGCAATGCTCTTATTTCAGTTTTATTCATTTTTCGCTGTTAGTTGAGATTAGTTATATCAGTGGCGAATACAGGGAAGGAGCTACGTGTTTTTGTGTGTGTGGCTGCAGCCGCACTCCCCGCGTGCAAATTTGATGAAACCAAAGTTTTTGCTTTTCGTTTACTTTGTTGGAACCGACATCAAGACGATATAAAAAAAAAAATCGACCTCAGTCCCTCCCCCCTCCCGGACTAAAACCCTTGCCTTGCCACTGAGTTATAGAGTGAAGGGCGCCGTAGGAAGGTTAGATGTTCAAAATAGGCGCCTTGTTTCAAAAAAATCTTTGAACCACGGTATTAGACAAAAATTTAAATGGAAAGGTTTATTAATTTCATTTGAGTTCAAGTCGGCGCTACTTATTGTTGTTTTTACGATTCGTAAATTGTACTTAAAAAAAAAAAATCCTATGAAGTAGTACGGTCGTCTTACTTATTCATTTCACACAATAAATCTTATGGTAAATGGCACCGCAATATCCAGTATAAAATCCTTTAAAAAAAAAAAACCCGACTTAGGCACTGGCGAACTAAGGACATGGCGCATCGGGAATTTTCCCGGTATCCCGGCGGCCCAGTACACCACTGGGTGCTGGCGATTTTCTTGCGGGGTTGGGGTATAGTGCCTAGAAAGAGTAGTGTGCCGATCGACGGGGAAAAAAGTGAGGTCAGATCTGAGGAAAAACCAGATGGCGCTGCGCTCGAGGTGTACGTTATGCTTCTCAATCAGACTCGTTTTAAGTCAGCGATTGCATGCTCATTTCGCAGTTTAAACCCCGTTTTTCGGATTGAACTTATTTCTGTGCAAAAGACAAATTCTGTAATAAGTGCTATTTGTTACATGGGTGTTCATTTATTTTTTAAAGAATATAAAATGACCTTATGCTAATTTATGAAAATAGTAGACTATAAGGGGCCATTCATTAAATATGTAAGGGTCCCGAGGGGAGGGGGGTTGGAAAAGCCTCTACGTACCTTTGGGGGGGGGGAGGGGTCAAACTCATTCTTACGTAATATTTTCCAAGTCGGTATTTCACATTAGAAATTGCGCGGTCAATTTCTAATGTGAAATACAATTCTAAGTGATTTGGCAGAGATTATGTTCCATTTGCGTATGGAAGGTAAGAAACGTGTTAGGATAAGATGTTTTTTTATTTGTTTTACAAAGAATGAATAGTGTAAAATATAATGAAAGAGTCGCATTATGTATGGCATGTTTTATTTTTAATTAATATTACATCAAAAAAAAAAAGTCGAAAAAACATTCAGTTTAGATTCTAACTTTTCAGTAACTATTTCTTTACGCAAAAAGTTAAATTTAATAACGTGAATTTAATAACGATTCCAGTGATGTAACGATTCCAAGATTTGTTATTTTATCATTTTGAAAAACGAAATGGAATCTTACGTAAGAATAGGGGGGGGGGGGAATCTTACGTACCCGGGGGGATTTTTCGTACGGGGGGAGGGGGATCAAAAATTGCCAAAATCATCCTTACGTAATTAATGAATGTCCCTTGGCCCCTAAGTATTCAATAACTGCGCGTCTCTTATTTCTGTACTAATAATAAAGCTGAAAGTCTCTCTGTCCGGATTTCTGTCTGGATCTCTGTGACGAAGACAGCGCCTAGACCGTTCGGCCAATTTTCATGAAATTTGATACAAAGTTAGTTTGTAGCATGGGGGTGTGCACCTCGAAGCGATTTTAAATTCGATTTTGTTCTTTTTTTATTTCAATTTTAAGAACAGTTTCCGGAGCAAAATTAGTAAATTACGAAATTATAATGACGTGGAACCATAACGTGGGAAGAGCGAATGAACATAGCCAATTGGCGAGAAATTCATCATCCATTATTTGTCGAATGGTCGGTCGCTAACAGTTACCAGGCCTAGCGTTGCTGGAGATTTCCAACCTATTCTCCAGACCTATAAACTGTAGAGGTGGTGCTACCATATACCGTGCCCAAGTCGGGCTCTTTCTCATTTAGGGGCCTCATTGACTCAGGAGTCGCTCCATTCTGCTTTAAACTCATGCTGGCTACATGAATGGGGCTTGAGTCTCCCAAGTTGCACTAAAAACAACAACAAACTGCGCCCTAAGATATCTCGATTGATAATACATTTGCCTTAAAATATAAGTATCAAATTTTCAGTCAATTGTGTAAAATTTTGTTTTTAAAACATCCTTGTCTTTGTGTCTACTTCAATAATGATCTTTTTATCGTTAATATTATTTTCCACATAATTTTCATTATATACAAAAACTACAATACTTGGAGATTTTTTAAATTTCATACAAACCCAATATTCGTTAGGCAAATTAATATGAACATTTTCATTTATAATAGATTTATACGTGGTTATTTCAGTTTCATCTGCGGAAAGATCAAGTTTTATTTTTTTCAAACAGGGAACATTTTTCTTAACTGCATAATTCCTGATGGAACTTTTCTTTGGTAATTTTTTAGTAAAGTATGTTGGCAGACTTGGGAAAATTGTCGGAATTGCCTCATCTTTCAAAAAAGTTTTTCCCCGAGGAATCAAAACTTCCTCGCCATTTATAATATGCTTAAAATGCGTTTCAATAAAATGTTTTTGGAAATGCAGAGCACAAATTGAGCAATATTTATCAAAAACTTTATCTAACCTGGGAATTAACGAGTTTCACTTTAGTTTTTCTTCATTTGCTTGTGCTTTAAAAAGCGTAACTTTATCCTTGCATGTTTTGTACCCACTTTTTCACCCTAGTACGAAACAAGATGAAGCTTTATTTCTTCCAATGTTCAACTTTGATTCCTCCATTAAAAGCCTTAAACGCTGTTTCATGAAATATTCACGAAATAAAGGTAAAAAAGAGAAACGCGGAACTAAATTGTAACAAAATCCCGCGTCTACTAATGTAAACACCGCGAAATTGAACGTACATCTCGACCGCACTGCCATCTAGCGGCTTTCATACAATTTGTCTTCAAGAATCGTGGGGAAAAAAGCGGCGGTCGACACACTATTCGGTAGGTCTGCGATACGTTCCACAGGTTGAAGACTTCTGTCACCACCTTCCCCCATTCCACTCCCAGAGGTTCTATTGTTCTGAACTGAACTGAATGTGAGAAAGTTGTTGTGATTAATATAAATATTTATGACGATTTTTTAAACTATATATATATTTTTACAGAATTCTGTTTATGTAAGTGCAGGGGGACATTGACATCTCAGAAAGGGGGGGGGGGGGTCCGGACCCCATGGACCTCCCCTGGCTTAAGTTTGGCTCAATTATAAAAAGTCACTGCCCTCTGCTCGCTATCGGTCACCAGTTCCCGGAAACTGCAAGCAGTTTCATTCATCGCATGTAACGTAATTGTAATACTAAAAAGTATACTTTCCGTTAATACAAAACAAAAAACATCAACTAACTCCATTTGCACCAGTGCTACAACCTTGCTCACCGCTCTTGTCCATCAGTTCACCACCAGGTGCAGGTTCAATATAGTATGCTAATAATATCAATATATTCTGAGCACTAAATATTTTAGGCCTTGACGACTCGGCCAGAATGAAAAGATGATTGCCAAAAATTTGGTGACTGTATGAAAATCTCAAACGTTTACTTTCAATTCAAATGATTTTTCTGTATAAACGCAAGCATATTATGCAACAAATTTATAAAACAGTGGTACTCCATGATTATTAAAATTGACTCCAAACTAGCATTTGATTTATTTCAACCTTTGTTTGAAATTTTGAATATTGACTGTTAAATGTAGTCTTGAAAATTATGGAGCAAATGTTTTATTCGAAGTATAAAATCCCAGTTGTAAAAATGTGCCTCAATGTTTGCATTTTACTTAATATAGTTTTGTAACAATATGAACTTTGCCATGTACACAAAATTAATGTGTAGTGTTTTACTTCCGAGAGTTCCGAGGAGAGGGGTGGGGTGCTGCTGCGTCCTGCAGACTTAAGCAAGAAAATTTTTCCCTCATAAATGTGCTTTCTTTTTTGACTAAAATATCGTTATTGGTCCCTCAATCTCAGTTATATTTAACGTTTTAGCTGGATAGCACCGCCGACCCCCTGGCATGGACTCACGGATCCCAGGGGGCCTGCGGACCACAGTTTGGAAAACTCTGCATTATGGTATGCAAGTTTCCTTTCTTTTGGTTTTCTTTGAAACCCTTGAAATTACTATTCACTACATACATAGTGAACAGTGATGATCGTCCCTTCAAATTTAATTTAAATGAATTGAAAATTGGCATGTGAGTTACTTTAGTAATCTTAGCAATGTATGCTGTTAATCATGTTATTAGATTTTCAATAGTTATCCATTGCAAATTATATGAATGCTTATTGAATAGAGCTTAACTGGCAATGCTAACTATATTAATTTTAATTGGTGTTTGCAGTATGAACCCTGAAATTGATTTGACTTTTAAAAATCAAAATAGCACAAAATGTTACATAGAAAGTACAAAAAGAAAAAGAGGGGGGGGGGGGTGCTTTTTTAAGCTAAATTCGAAAAATTTGGCCTGTTTTAAAATCGTTTGGCTTCTTGTGTTTTTTTTTTTTTTTTTTTTTTTTTTCGATTCCGAGTAATTTAAACAATTTTTTGACAAAAGATCAATTTTTTGGGACTAGGATGCTTTAAGGGGGGGGGGGGGAAACCAGTTTAGATGGGTCAAAAAATCCAATTGTTTTTAGTATCATAAAATATGTTAGTAGAACTATTGAAGAATAGGTTACCGAAATTTCAATTCAAAATTCCGTTTAGTTCCGATGCTATGAGCACTTAAAAAACTGTGAAGATTGGAAAATGTTCACAGCAATTTTTTTTCAATCGCGTTTTTCTCAAAACGACTTTTTTTTCAACTTGTGTGCAATCTATCACAAAATGTTATAGGTCAATCTTTCTGAAATTTTGTGTGAATATTGTTTATTTAATTACACTCTATATGAACCTGATTCTGGGATGATATCATTATTAAAAAAAATTTTTTAATGCAAAAAAGATGAGCGAAAATGGGAGAAAAACATAAATTTTGTATGATCAAACACCTCAAAAGCATGAAATGTTTTATTTTTTTAACCAGAATTAGGTTCATATTCTGAGTAAATAGTTGTTAACGATAAAAAAAAAAAAAAAAAAAAAAAAAAATGTAATGATTACAGATAAACATTGTGACTTAAGGAATGCACACCAGCAACAAGCTCTGATAGAAGCTGATGTCCATGGATGGTCGCTAACTCTTCTATTTCTGGCAGAAATGACTTGAAAAAAATACAAAGTGTGCTTCAAAATATATGAATAAAATATGCTTCAAGTTTGAATAAATTCTAATTATTCCTTCCCTGTTGAAAAAATTCAAATAACAGTAAAATTTCTGCCTCCTAAACTGGTTTCCCCCCTTTAAGTTCTTCATACCATATAAAAAAAATTATTTGGTATTTTTTGACCAAGCTTCAGGTTTGTTATGACATTTTTGTCTTCCTGATGGTAATAAGCCACTGGAATATTTGTTGTACCAGATGGCCGATAACTGCTCTCAATTGCAGAATGATGATCTTTGATCTTAATATACAGGTACTTTAGACAGGGTTGCCTACTCCCAAAAGTGATGACTCACTTTCCGAATGAGAATAAAACACCACATCGCTAAAAATTTTAATGTCAGAATTAGGGCCACATAGGCTCCCCCCCCCCCACCCGTTGTCACTCATGCTTTGCCTATTATTATTAGAAATAAATCCTTTATATTTCTTTAAAAAAAAAATTCACCCATCACATTTTTCGATTCTGCAATTGAATATTTTGCTGCTAACGAACAAAGAATGTAATTTAATTACAAATGAACTGTTAAATTAAATGTACACAGTCCCAGACATATTAATGTGACCACCACGTACTTTCCATGTCAGCGTTAAATAACCAATCATAGAAGGCAGGTGGCAGCACAGTGCAGTTGAAGCGTATATAAAGGGTGTGTGAGGGCTTCAGAAAACATTTCAATCGTCGGTGTAATGCAGAAATCAAAGCGATTTATCCAACGTCCAAAAGGGCATGATCATTGGCTTTCGGGCCAAGGGTGGAAGCATTTCCGAAACCGCTTAGTTTGTGAACTGTTCGCCGTGTCGCCGTGGTAAAAGTGTACCGTGCATGGCAAAATGGGAATGTCCAAAATCAGCGACGTGGCAAATGTGGTGCACCACGGGCCATAGATGACAGAGGCGAACAACGGTTGCGGAGATGCTGTTCGGGCCAGATAGACGGGTTACCGTTGAGCAACTGACCACCAAAATGAACCAAGGGGCTACCAAAAGTGTCTCCCAAACTACTATTCAGCGAACATTGCTGCCTCTGGGCCTCCGAAGCAGACGCCTGGTTCGTGCACCTATGCTGACTGCTGTTCATACTACGACGAAGGCTAGAATTTGCACGCCAGTACAGCAGCTGGACATCCACTGAGTGGCGACAGGTAGCGTTTTCAGATGAATCGCGTTTTATGCTCCATCGGACAGATGGACGTTGGCGTATAAGGCATGAAACCTCTGAAAAGAACCACCCTGCAACCATTGCCGGAACGGTCCAAGCTGGAGGCGGGAGCATTATGGTCTAGGGAATGTTTTCCTGGCCATTCTCTAGGTTCATTGATCATTGTAGAAGGCACGATGGATCAACTACAAGTACACATCTGTCCTTGCGAACCACGTCCACCCCCTACATGCGCATTGTTTTTCCTCAGGATGATGGCATCTTTCCAGCAGGACAATGCAAGGTGCCATACAGCTGCCAGTGTACGTGCGTGTTTCGAAGAGCACCAGGATGAGTTTTACCGTCCTCCCCCTGACAAACCCAATCGAGCATCTGTGGGACCATCTCGATCGAGTTGTTTGCGCCATGGATCCTCAACCGCGTAATCTAGCGCAGCTGGCCAAGGCATTAGAGTCGGCATGGCTCAACATCCCAGAGAACACCTTCAGGGACCTAAGTGACTCTCTTCCTGCACGTCCTCCGCAGCAGTCCGCTCTGAGAAAGGTGGTTATTCTGGCTTTTGACAGATGGTCCACATTAATGTGACTGGACTGTGTAGGTATTTGCTTTAAACTGAGTGGTATTTTAGTAGTATTTTATAATGCTGCATATTTTCGACCACCAGTTTCAGTCATTATTTTTGTTTTCTTAATATGCACTTCTAATTTAATTTTTGTAATTAATCAGTATTATGTATTACATATTTATTTTTGCTGCATAAAAAGTGTTCTATTTTACATGAGTTTCTTGAATTAACATGCTTTGCTCAGGAAACAGATATATTACCAACAAATATTATAAAGTATAAGTAACTATATGAAGACAATTGGACATTACAGCTCCTTAGGGGCACTAGGATTGGGCCCACGCCACATCACTGATGTGTATTTTATATATATATATATATATATATAAGGTCCCTAATTTTTTCTTTATCTGAATTTGCTATGTTTTTATGCAGTATATATATCTTTTTAGTTCGTCAACTTTTTCAATTAGCAAATTTATCATTTTTGTACAAAAATGCAATTTTTTTCCTCAAAAATTTGCACCCTCTATACTGATATTTGTAAATGATAGATGAGGAATCTTGGCCTCATCTATTCAGAATTTTTTTCCTAGGGAGGAGTTGGATTATAAAAATTCTTAGGATTAGCTACATATTGCAAAGTCCAAGGATTAGAAAGAGTGTGGGGGGGGGGAGAGGACTCTGAAAACGATTCTCAGATTTTGCCTCTGCTTGCTCTTGAACTTAATCCCTGACTACGCCCATGCTATAACCCTTTTCACTGTGCCATTCAATAACAGTAATACAGGCTTTTTGATCTGAATGATGTTTTTAGAACTTTTGGAGCATTTTGATAACCAAAGTACAAAAGAACCATGTTTATCTTAGCTGAAAACTATTGCATGTTTTTTTAAATTCAAGCTTTACTAATAAAGTGAAAAGAATATACAGGACCAAACTACTATAAATAAAAAATGTACATTTTATTTTTAAAAGTTGAATATTGATTACTTTTAAACAAATAAAAATAAATAGTAGAATTAGAGACTTGAACTTTTAGCAATAAAAAATAATGATTATATATATATATTAATATATATAGACAGTTGAGTCTGTTTATAGCACAGTTGAAGGGACCAAAAAAATATTTTCATTATAGTAGTAATTTTACTATCAAAAGTTAAATAATACACAGTAAAAATGCAAAAAGAGAATCTAAGATATTAAGTTATAGCCATAAATTCACTATAAACAGGTGCGACTGTAAATACATCGTTGCCTCAGAGCCAACAGTAAAACATCTAAACTCAGGAGTAACAGTAAGATATACCGTTGCTCTGAAGCCACATATATATATATATATATATATATATATATATATATATATATATACAGTATTGTGGCAATTAATTTGGGGAATGTTATTTTTTTCACTTTATCACACGTAAGCGAACGAATAAGCACTCAAATTCAACTCAGCAGTTCAAATGGTTGTTATTGTCAAACTAGAAGCTGTTGGTACGCATCAGGTAAGTAGCCAGGCATATAAATTCTTCTGCTAAGTGGCTAAAAGTTGGCAGTGTTAGTTGCTCAATTGTTGTAAGAGTCATGGATATCAACCCTGAAAACACGTGCTAAAGTGATTGCATTTAAAGAACACACTTTTAAAACGTTAGAAGAAATAGACAAAATATGTGGAGTGAGTAAATCAAGTGTTGGGAGGATATGGCAGCGGTTTAAGACAACAGGAAATGCTGGAACCAACCGTATTGGAAAATGCGGCCAAAAAAAGATCAAAATATGGCTTGTGAGGACAAAAGTTTAAATCGAATGAGTGTTATGAATACTCGATTAACTAGTTCTGATCTGTCCAAGTCCATGGTGGCAGCTGGTGTTAACATTGCACCTTCAACAGTGAAATACAGGCTTTTAGACCGAGAGCGGAAAGCACATCTACTGTACAAGAAGCTGCTTATCACGCCTCACATGAAGAAAAAAGGTTAAAAATGGGCATGGAAATATAGAACATGGACTGAGAAGGACTGGGAAAAGGTTTTATTTTCTGACGAAACACATTTTGTGGTTCAGGAATTAAGATCCTGGTACTTGAAAAGGAGCAAAGGAGAACCTCTTTGTCTGCACCACATTAATCAAGAACCCAAGTATCGGACCAAAAAGACGTTGTGGGGTTATTTCTGCGGTTCAAGGACGAATCCCTTGTTCCCGTAGAAGGAATGATGAACAGTGTCAGCTATGAATCAATATTGACCCAAAATGTGCTTCGAACCATGTGTAAACTTTGGCCGAATGGAGAAGGCGTTTTTCGACAAGACGGCGCCCGATGTCACACATAGAAGCGAATTGTCAATTTCTGCTCTAAAAACAAACTTACTGTACTGGATTGGCCCGGAAACTCACCGGACTTAAATCTGATTGAAAATTTTTGGGCTATTGTTAAAAAACGTCTTCATAAGCTTGACAGTACTATGATGGAAAAGCTAATAATTAAAACTATATATGCCAGTCTAGTACATCCCATGCCAAAACAAGTCTGTGATGTTATTAAGTCTTGGGGAGGCCATATTAATTAGTTTCAAATGTATTCATTAAAAACTAAAATAGAACTGATTTTTTTTGAAGAAAAATGCATTTCCCAATTAATTGCCACAATACTGTATATATATCAAATATCCATATACCAGGAAAAACATTTTGGTATTTGTTTTTTATAAAATCAAATGAAATTTTACAATACACCACTGAAGAATGTTAAAATGATTTACTAAATTCATCATTATGTTTTTTTTTTTTTCATTTATACCATAAATCATTCATTAAATAAAAAATTTTTTAATTAATTCATCATTATTTTTACATTCATTTTACAATTCAATGTTTTAACTGTGTGATCATAAAAAAGGGCTTTCTCTGAGAAGAAATACAATATCTGTAGAAGTTTTATTTGCATCATAGCATCATAAGACTAATTTAATATTTGAAATTTTATACAAGCCATCATAATGATTTCAGGAAAAAAAGAGAATTATGAAAGAAACAATGAAATAAGCTATAGAAACCTCTCAGCGGATAAATTTGAAGGACTACTGTAAGTGTACACAAAAATTCAAGAAATTAAAGCTTTTATATATACTTATAAAAAGTAATTAATAAACTTTTAAGAAACAGAATAAATGTTCAAGAACAATTAACCAAAACAAATGATTGCACTTGATAAAAGCATAATTTGTGAAAATTGTTCCAATTTATTGGGCATTTTTGACTTGAAAAAAAAATGTTATCACGGCTGCCCAAAAGAAAAATTAAAAAATTTTACACTAAAATATAAATACATACATTTATTAGATATAAAAGGACAAGCACAGATAGAATTTGAAACAATAAAATATTGCAACTGCAGGGAACAAATACTATTCAACAAATGAGATTACATAACAGATCTATTGGATGATCTGTATACATAAGTTCTCTTCATAAAATAGTTATAAATTATTTGAAAGTAAATGCAGTAGTAAGATAAATACAAGAAAACATTTCATAACAATAAATAAATATTAAGAACCAAGTAGAAAAAATATATTTAGAAATATTTCTACTTTCACGCATTATATACATATAACACTCTAAGCAAAATATTTTGTTTTTCAAATAATATTGAAGTACACCAAATGTACAGGGAGAAGACAAAACCGCAACCACATATGTGTATAGCCATGCCTACACAAGCTCATATACACATAAACCTACACAACAAGGAGACAACATATTTAAATAAATAGTCAAAATAAGTCAACTCTGATAAATTTAAATCTTCCACCTTAATACATAAATGTGTGGAAGTACACACTAATTAGGACAAAACACATTTTGAATTTACAAATCAGAAATGAACGTACATTTCAACCTATTACCAATCATTACCTAGGAATGCCACATGCACACAAACTTAAACACAGACTTGAAGCAAATTAAATTTGAAACTATTGAGATTATAAAAGAAGCAAGTATTTGTAAAACAGAATAAAAAAATATTATGCAAGTTTATTAAGCTATTGGACAAAGTAATTACATACTGGGTTTTTGATTTCACATTTAACAACTAAAAATAATAAATGAAAAGCAACACATTTTTTAAAAATTTCTTTACGCTCTAGTTGTGCCAAAAATGCATGAATTTTATTGGACTCATGCACTTTTAGCATATATACATATTATGCCATCTAACTTACAAACAAGTTTCTTTTAAACATCTGTTTATAGCTTGGATTGTCAATAAATGAAATTTTATCATTGGCAACAAATGTTTGTTGTAGCATCACTATTCTCTTGCACTAATTCATGATACACTGAAGTGCCAAAATAACTGGTATACACATTTGTATGCGTATAACTGAGGTATGGAACCAATCAACGAAGTATGATGCTATTTGTAGATTCTTTATCGAATAACAAGTGTCTGGTAAAGCTTTTAGAATGAGTTCTTCTGCTACAATGGCAGGTTAGCCTGATTTGAGCAAGTTTGAACGTGATGTCATAGTTGGTGCGCGCAAGAGAAATGCTATAGCATCTCCGAGGTTTGGATAAAATTTGCATTTTCTCCTACGGCTATTTTTCAAATATACCGTGAATATAAGGAATCCGGTACAACAGAGAGTCTCGGGCATTACGGTGGGCAAAAAACAATTGTGATAGAACAGGACTAAATACGGCTGACAAGAATCTTTAAACGTGACAGATGAGCAACCCTCCCTTAAATTGCAGCCAAATTCAATGCTGGAGCATCAGCAAGTGCAAGTGCGCAAACTAATCAATGGACGATCAAGAATTCGACTCTTGTAGCCAAAGAACTTCTTCTGTAAAATTATTGATTGAATGACGAAGTTCTAAGCCTCGTCTGGGCCTGCCAATACTGTCATTGAACCGTTGACAACTGGTAACACATTACCTGGTCTGATGAGTCTCGTTTCCAATTACAAAGGATATATGGATGTGCATGGGTATGGAGACAACCTCAATAATCTGTATATTCTTCATGTCAACAATGAGCTGTTCAAGCTTGTGATGGCTCTGTTACGTTATGAGGTGGGGTCAGTTGGAGTGATAGTGAACCCCTAATATGGCTAGGTACTAATTAGATGAAAAATGAATACATAGACAAACTATACGACCACCTGAACCCATTCATTCCTTTACCCAGGTCTATTGGGCCTTTCAGACAGACAAATACAGCAACACAATGCGTCATCCTACACTTCAGGAGTTACTACAGAGTAGCTGCAGGAACTCTTCGAAAATTCAATACTTATAAGTTGGTGATCTAAATCCCCACATATAAAAACATTATTGAGAAGATCTGGAATACCCTGCAACATATTGTTCCAAGACAGATCCCTATCACCTCATACTACTATGGATTTGAGGATTGTCCTGCAGGATTCATGGTGTATATTTTCTCCATTATTATTCTAGGTATTAGTAGGTCCATGCACATCTTGCTCAAGAACTTCTGCACACTTGTGGAGGCTTTTTGCCATCTTAGGAAGGTGTACCGGTTATTTTGGCACTTCAGTGTATAACAGAACTGTGGATTTCAGATTTTTGAGTATACAGGTAGAGTTGAAACTGATAAATAACAATTCTACACCCACTCCAACATTTGATGGATACTTTCTAATGAAATAAAAGGAAATATAAAAACAGTATTAATAGATTATTTACATAAATATATATTTTTATGTTTTCTGATTCTTAAACTTACACATCATATTCATTGCTTTCATGGTCGAAATATTTCTGTTAAAATACTTGCGAAACATTTCCTCAAAAAGCTCTTTAGAAATGTCTGTCTTGTCAGGAAAGACAACTTTTAAATTTCTATTTTATAACAATTCTTTATCAATTTTTACCCTGGGTATTCCATATTAGTTTTTTACTGGACAATTTCCAATTGTGTTAAGGAATTATCCATTTTTAAACAATTCTTCCTAGTTTCCAACATGACAACATTTTTATATTTCTGTAAATTTTATTCCTGTTAAATGCAAATATCATCTTTGTCCAATTGCCCCCCTTTCTTAGCGAAGATTGTCCCTCCCCCCCTAATTTTTTTCTTTCTGAAAAAAAAAATGTTACTGTTGGAATTTTTGTTTAATCAATCAACGGTAATTTGATAGAACCACAAGTTTTTTACTAGTTACAATTTAAATGAGAGATCATCTTCCTCCCTTCAATTTTCTGTCCCAGATGCCGGAATTTGTAGAAACAAGTGACTTTGACCACATGTCATAATCATACAGAAGAGACTTTTGCCATTTCCAGTTTGACAAATTTACGATAAATAATTGCAAAAAAAAAAAAAAAAAAAAAATCTGACCACACATAAATAAAAAGGGGAAAATGTATAAACATGAATAGTTTCAAGTAGAAAGAAAATAAATAATCCACGGTCACTTATCTCATAAAGAGTGATACTAAAGAAGAAATTATAAACTAATTCTTTGCAGTTAGTGTTGGTTATTTATTATTTCAAAAGTTACATTCATCTAATAAATATCGAAAACATAATATATAAAAACATAATAACAACTCAATAAATTTTGCAATTATGGTATGCTCACCAATACAGGATAATATTGATTTATTGTGGATTTTTCTAACTGCATATTTAGGATTTTGTAAATTTTTCGAATTTAAGAACAGGAGATAAGCCTTCTACAAGTGGAAAACAAGGTATTGTTAAGTTAGCAGCAACAGTTTTACTTTTTTCTTTTTTGAACATAAAAAAAAGGATCATTTATTTAATAACTGAAGCAAAAATGGAAAAATTATTTTAAAAATTCAATTTAATCCAGGGGTGCCTAACCCTCGAACAGCAAAGGCACACCACCTAAAAATTTAAACACTGCAGTCTGCGTCATGCTCCCTCCCCCCCAATATGTGGGCACCCTTGTTTAATTTCAAACTCTTCGTTATTACCTTAGAACATACTTGGTATGGTTGTGCACTCAATTTTAAGAGCTCTTGATTTTGCAAAATTTATTACCAGTCAGCCTTCTCCCTGCCTCTGCACATGAACTATATTAATAAACAGATTTCACAAAAAAGCTTGATCACATATAAAGAGAAAATTTTAAAAAAAACCCTAAAAATACCTCTGTTTAATTTTAAACTCTGTTATTTTCTTAGAACATACTTGGTACGGTCGTGCACATAGGAATAACTTATGTAATGTGATAACTCAAAATAAATTTCAAAAACTCAATTTTAAAAACTCTTGATTTTTGCAAAGTTTACAAGTCAGTCTTCTCCCTGCGCTCTGCACATTAACTATATTAATAAACAGATTTCACAAAAAAAGCTTGATCACATATAAAGAGAAAAGTAAAAATAATTCTGATAATTTAGTTACGAGATTTAATAAAAAGGAACAAATTCTCAATGACTTTCATATTTCATATTCATTAGGAATATCTGTGTTAATATATATGCATATATACTTAAAATCACAGAAAAATTAAATACAGAATATTGACACCGTAAAAGGGTCTTAAATCTTGTATAAATAAAGGGAAAAATTCGTGCTTAAGCGAATTCGTTGGGTAAGGGTTAATGGGGTGGATTTTAGGGATTGAAAAAAGTTTTTTTTATTTATGGCAAAACTATTGGTTTTATCAAAAAAGTTAAATGTAAAAGGTTTAGATAATAAAAAAACTTAAAACTTTTACATTTAAAGTTATTTAAAAAAATTCAAACTTCATGGGGAAAAAATATAAAAAAAACTATTTTTCGGTTTTTGATTTTTTTTATTACAAAAATAGTTTGAATTGCATGAAATTTGGTGGAAAGTTTGCTTTTAGAGTCTTAAATAAACAGAAATGTTTTTGAAAAGAAAATTTATTTTTGGATTTTACTTTAATTTTTAATCGAAAAACAGACCTAATATTCAATCAAATTTTTCTACGTTAAAACCTTAGATAATTCAACTTTAGTAGTGGTCCATTTAATTGTTGAAAGGTCAACTTTCATATGGTGAAAAAAAAAAAATTCCGTGGAAAAATTGTTTGGAAAATGGGAAAAACTAAAAAATGTCCGTTTTCGATTTTCATTATTTTTTTTAGTTGAAGATCAACTAAAAATTTTTCTTCTCAATGGAAATTTTCCAAAATCTTGAGAATCTGGTTTTCTGGAAGGTATAATAGGTACACATTTCTCAAAGCAGACATCTCCAAAGCACCGAAGTGGCAGGGGCAGGGCATAGGCAGATTTAGACTGAATTCTGGGAGTGCAACAATACCGGGAGTCGGGTTGGGGGGATGCCAATTGCGACTGAGGCTACTATTTTGACGGCAAAGGGAAAAAACGACTATTATGCACCCATTTAAGCAAATGTAACTGAGATACGTAAAAATGATTTTTTTGCCTCCTGAGACAAAAAAGTAATACAAAAAAAAAGTGAAAATTCGTTTCACCAGGGAAAAAACCGCGGAACAGGAAAATTTTACAGTGTTTATTCTTTAAAAACAATCGTTTAAAAAGAGGGAAAATGAAATGTTTAAAAAGTAGGAAAATGAAATGAAAAATGATTCACGACCAGAAATGAGATGCTCATATTTTTGCACAAAAAGTTTCGTTTTCGCAATCGCGATTTCTGAAAAAAATTCTAATTTCTTTCTAACTGTTTTTCGGTTTCTAATTTCTTGTATCCAAGTCATTAATTTTTTGAAAACAAGAGCTAATTTTCTCTCGATTGGAATGCGATGCTTCTATAGTTAGGGCAAGGGCAAATGACGTCGCGTCATAATGCTGTGAGTAGGATCTGTGTAGTCTTTACAATGATGCCAGGTTAAGTTTTTCCAAACTAAAAGATTGAACTAAAGTTTGGAAAATGCTTTTTAAAGTTTTCTTTTCCAAGGGTTGTTTAGTGGAAATTTGCCCCACGTATAGGTCTATCCCACTGCTGTGAGTGATGTCTATTTATCGAAATACCATTGCATAAATATGATGTAAATGCTTTTTTTAAAAAAATGTGAGACTATTATAGAATCTATTTTCTTTATATGGTAACTATTTTTTATGCTAAAGACAACTAAAGCAACTATTTTAGTAGCGGAAATCAGTGGCAGCTCTGGTTGGGGGGGGGGGGGGATTTCCCAGGACAAGCATGGGGTCTTTGGGGTCCTTATTTTTATTTGATTTCAGAGCATTTTTATGTCACTGTTTACTGGAATGATGTGTAAGGACTTCAAACAGTTTGTTTTGTTTTTGAGGAAATATATTACAATAACCATATTTTTTGACATTATTACCCATGGTTGTTTCTAAGAAAAAGAAATTGTAATAATTAACCATTAAGTATCCAGTTACAGAGCATACAATTATTCTACAATACAGCACTGAATAATAAATAATTTAAGATAGGTGTACATTTGATGCATGTAATTATTTATTATCTTTCTTTTTTTAAGCGGATAAAATATTTCTTCATAAGTCGCACAATTTCTCTTGCACCGGCAATCTTTATTGTATTTTTAGGTTTGCTTTCTAGTAAATTAACTTGCATTGTAGCTGTAGAAAAGTATAAGCTGTTTTAAAAACTTCCTGATGAAAAAAAAAAAATTTTTTTTCCTTATAAAATGATATTCTATTTTTTTTTTTTTTTTTTGAAAATTCAACCAAAATGTTGGGGGTGCGGCGCATCCCCTGGCACCCCCGTAAATCCACCTATGGGTCAGGGGCGGAGCCGACTCATTTTGGAGCAGATGACGAAACCGTTAGACAGTCTCAAAAGAACAGTCTTGTGAGTAGCATCATTTTATTTTGGAAACCACATGGTGTTTAAAATATTGTATTGAAGATTACTGAATAAAGTTTGTGCAAGTGCGGATTGTTTTTTGTTTAACTATAGTAAGTTAACGTTGAACAATTGAATTTTATCTTTGCAATGAAATATAACTTACTTTAAACTATCATCGTGTACTAACCAAAACAAATTGAAACCAGTTATTAAAATAAAAGTAAATACTGGCGATTTAATCATCAATTGCTTTGTTTATTTATTTATTATTATTATTTTAAACATTTATATTAGTAGAGTAACAAAAATATTGCAAAGTAATTGAAATCAAATTTTCTACAGTTCTATTCATTTTAAATTTATTTTTCAATCTTTGTGAAAAAAATTATTTAAATGAAATTAATGTTTTCAATTTTTAAAAAAAAATATATACATATAGTGTGAATGTTGAGTTAATTCCAGAGAAATTATTGCAATCAATTTCTTGCAGTTGCAACAGCCTTTGCCACAAAAGTAATTGCGGCTGCAAGAAACACGGATTGAAATGTACAAATCTGTGCTTAAAATGTCACGATAATGAGCACTGCAATAATCTAGAAAAAGTCTTTTGAGGATTTTGAATCAGAATTAATAGAAGATATAGCAGTGAGCAATTTACAGCAAGAGGAAGTGCAGGAAGAAGAAGCAAATGAAGAAGCTGGTGATCTCAAAGAAACTGACAATAATACTGAAGGTGAAGATGAAACTTATGAAAAAGACAATCCATCAAAAAGAAGGATAAATATTAATTCATAATTTTTTTTAAATTTAGCAATAGTGATATTAATTTTGTAATGTATGGAAAGATAATATTTGGACGATGTTTATTAATTTTTAATGTTTTATGCCTATTTTTTTCAAAATCATTTATAATATTCATTTTTTGTATATTTATCAATTATTATGAATAATTTATTTTTTGAATAAACAAATTTATACTGAAATTTACACATCAAAATATATATTTTACTAATCTTTAATGCTTTGTAGAATGTTTATAAATAAATTGTGTATTGTATATTGGCATACTGTATGATTTGCAAAAGGAAATATAAAAAAATGAAAATCGAAAAAGGACATTTTTTAGTTTTTTTCATTTTCCCGAATATTTTTTCCACAGAAACATTTCACCATATGAAAGTTGACCTTTCAATGAATAAAAAGACCACTACTAAAGTTGAGTTAACAAAGTTTTAAAGTAGAAAATTTGATTGAATAATAGGTCTGCTTTTTGATTAAAAATTAAAATAAAATCAAAAAATTAATATTTTGTTTAAAAAAAATTCCTATTTATTTAAGACATTAAAAGCAAACTTTCCACCAAATTTTATGCGATTTGAACTATTTTTGTAATAGAAAAATAACAAAAACCAAAAAAAAAAAATCGTTTTTTTATATTTTTCTCCCCATGAAGTTCGAATTTTTTTAAATAAATTTAAATGTAAAAGTTTTAGGTTTTTTTTACTATCTAAACCTTTTTAAAATTTAACTTTTTTTGATAAAACCAATAGTTTTGCCATTAATGAAAAACATTTTTTCAACCCCTAAAATCAACCCCCTTCACCCCAACGAATTCGCTTAAGCACGAATTTTTCCCTTTATTTATACAAGATTTAATACCCTTTCACGGTGTCAGAATCCTGTATTTAATTTATTTAACTTTTTGCTGTTTTTGAGCTCTTCTGCCCTGGTCTATGAGTCTTACACAAAAATGAGAAAAAAAAAACACACACACACACACACCACACATGAGTGATTTGGGGGGAGAACTCCATTCTGATACTGTTCCTCGGGAAAATTTTTTCCTTTCAGATAAAATATGAACTAGTTTAAGAGTTACATTCATTCTAGGTTCATATTAAATTCAAATTTACGGGGAACATTTTCAAGCAGGATAATACTTATTCCTGTACTATCTAACATGCTATACAGAGTCAATATATTTATGTATTATGCTAGTATATTTATATATATAATGTATTATACACATAAATTAGGGTTTTTTTATTTATTGAATAAAAGAAAAAGCATTCAAACTCTGAATATTGTTGAAATTTTGGGCAACATTTTTGGAAATTATCGCCAAAGCACATTTAAAGCATAATATGAGTGCAACATATACATATGTGCCAAATTAACAAAATTCCTCAGGTAAAAACTAAAATTGAAACTATCAACTAATAAAAAAACAACTTTAAACACAAAATAATCAATAGATCTTGGTGGAAAAATTTAATATCAATTAAGCAATGCGCAAAATGAAATGAAAATCCCTATTCCTAATACAAATGCATTCAACAAACCTTCTTCACCTGACAAGGTACCATATTAAATAAAAAAACAAACAAACTTTAATGAAAGCAAATTTGTGTTTAAAGGCAAAAGTAATAGCTTTGGAATACTAAAATATAGATAAATAAGTATATATGCATATAAATAAATACACAGATTATGGTAAAAATAATTTAAATAAGTAAATATACCAACATAAACATACATTAAATGATCTAGCTCTATAACACCAAAATATAAATTAAAATCACAATTAATTTCCATTATTTTAATTATATAACGTCTTTATATATTATTTATATAGATATATGAAAATAGATAAAATATATTTATACAAAGTATCTCATAACAAAAATATAGGCTATAAATATAAATTTGATCAAGATCCAGTCAGGAATTTAATTTTTTTAGCTCAACTGTAGATTGAGAATCAACAGAAATGTCATCGACTGAAGTACAGCTAACACTTAAATCCAAAGGTGTTGAATCATCAAGGCTATTTTTCTCACCTCGTCTCTCAGATTCTGATAATTTGGAAAGGCTCAGTTCTTTGGTTGAGTTGTCAGAAATATCTGACAGGTCATTACTTTTAGACACTTTACTAATGACAACATTATTTACCTGAGAATTAAGAATATTGCTTTTATTTTGCATAGTTTTTGAAACAGAAATTTTTAACTTTAGGGCATTATGGTCTCTAGTATGGAGGCTTGCCTTTAAATGCTTTCTAAGAGAGCTTGGATCAGTATATCTCTTATTGCAACCTTCAGCTTTGCATGCATATGGTTTATTGGGATTGCTTACTTTTGTAAATGATGATTTTATTTCAGAGCAGATAGCACTTTTGCTACCATTACTAGCATTTTCGATCTGTACATCTCCATTTTTGTTTCCCTGAGGATTTGAATTTGATTTTTGTCGATTATCACCTCCATGTGCTGTGGATTTCATATGCTTACGTAATGAACTGGGATCAGTATACCTTTTATCACATCCTTCAACTCTACAAACATAAGGCTTATCCTCTTGGTGAGTCTTTGAATGTTTAAATCGATCACTGGAGTTTGAATAGGCTTTGTTGCAACCGGCAACAGGACAAGCATATGGCTTTTCCCCTGTTGAACAGAATAAAACGATTTTTCAACACTATATTAGAAATGATTAAAGTCATATCATAGGAAGAAAAACTTGCCAAATACATAAAAGAAAAATATATTAAGAAAAGTTTTCAGAAAGATTAATATTGAGATACAAACTGAACTATCTAAAAATACTGTGGGGCAAAGTGAAATAATTAAGATAACTTATCTATCACAAGAGGATAATAAAATATGTTTTGTTTGGCTATTAAAAATATTTTTGATCAAAAGAATAAGTCAATTGAATAATGAATTTAGAGATATAAGTACAGTACGGGACCCCAGTCTAAAAAATAGTAAAAACTTTCCTGTCTTTCAGTATTTGTCAAGTTTTTTTCTGGTTTCACTAATGTTGCACTGAATTTCGTTTATTTTTTGATCAGTCTGAATGAAAGTATACTTTATATAATGCTAAAACATAAGTCAGAGACAATTTGCAGCGGCATATAGCAGGTCTTGATCGATGCATCAGCGCCGATGACTCAGCAATTTAGCCATTGGCATCGGCGGGCGATGCTAACTTGCAGGAAAAATTGGCCTTAAAAAACATCGAAAAGCCGGTGGAGTTGGCCGATGTTTTCGAAAAAGAAAAGGACCTTTGCTGTTTCACTTTTTAATACAAAGTAAAGGGAGTGATTGTTTTCATATAAAATTTTTTACTTAAATTTCAGTATGAATTTCTATTTTAGTCACTCCTGAAACAATTTTTAATACTGCATTCAGGAACAAACACGTTAATTACTGCGTTGTTTCTTGTGACTGGATGTACGTATGTATCTCTCATAAGCCATAACTCAAAAATGGTAAGCTGTAGATGGTCAAAATTTCATATGTGGGGTCTGCGTACGTTCCAGTTGTACACTTTCCTTTTTGTCTTCAATCAGGTGTTCCAAAAGACCTATTTACTCATTTTTTTTGTGGCTATTAATTACTTATTTCAATGCAAAACTAATATAGCGTCATATAGACTGAGGATCATTTGGTGAGATATTGCCGAATTGGAAACCAACTTGGAAACAAATATGAGATGGCAAAACCGGTTTTTGCGACATTTTGTTAGATTCTTTTCTGTATCGCTTCGGCGGAGTTTAGGACCTGTCGAAACACATTTTCGGGCATTCTTTCTCTATCACGGAACTTGTAAAACATTTATCATAAGCGTTTTTGTAACTCATACATGGCCCCTATGGTTATGGAGCTTCTCGCGCAATTGCAACATTTGCGACATTTTAAATCCGCCACTGCACATAAACAAACTGGGTGCAAGTTTTAAAAGGGTTTTTCTGCTCAATGTTTATGATTTATTTTGAACTCCATTTTTTACTATTTTTTTAAATTCCCGAGAACACTTGCGTGTCCCCCTCCCCCTTGCTCTATTTCTGAAATTAAACTCTAGTGAGGGCCGCGCTGTCCCTATGTGCAAGGTTGTGTGGCACACGACTCTACCAATCAAAAATGCTCCAAATGAGTGAAAAAAATTTCCAACCAAAAAAATTTTAAAAAAATTGAACTTTACATCTAATAGTGATGGTGAAATTATACTGCTCATTAAAACAAGCAATCCTCCTCGCTGCCTTTCTAAAAAGAAAAATATTGCCTTGTTGTGTCCAAACATGCTATTCAAAAGCGCAATCTTTTACACTGAAAACACATTATACTAATTTATGCAGTCATGAGCATTTTTTTTTTTCATTTGTGGAGCCATGAATGCCATTTTGGTATATCTATAATTTCACAAAATTGAGCATACGATGTGCAAGAAATTTTCTATTTTCCATATTGGTTCTTGCAGTGAATATGTTGTATTGTAATTTATGCACCTTCAGAATACTGAGTTGAATGTTTTCCAAAAATATTCTTTATTATTGATGAGAAAGAAAATGCGTCTTAAGAAAACAAAGTGATTTTGATTTTAAAAAAAAATAATGATGTTGGGGGAAAAACCTAAGTTTCTTTCAAAAAGAAATATTTGAATTAAAAACTTTCAGTAGATATAGCTAATTGTTCAGCTTTACAATAGCTCAGTCCAATTTCTTTTTTTTTTCTTTATTATTATTCTTTTTTCTAGTCTGTCTAAAAGTAAGATTGTCTTCAAAATGCTACTACTCCAAAAAAATTTCTCCTCCTGCCGCCAAAAGCATTACGGAGCATCTCAAATTTCGTTTCCAGATCTGCAATTTTGCAAAAGTTCCAGGAAAAGTTCTCGAATATCAAACAACATCGTTTGAAACTGCATTTGAAAATCACCTAAAATTGCATTTTTAGAGCTTCAATTTTCAAAGATTGCCGGCCCTAATGTTACCAAATATGGTCTTACAACCGCGTTTTTAAGACTTCAATTTCAGAAAACATTCGGGCAAGGGCCTCCAAACTGCCTTCCTTTAATATCATTAAAGTTTAGGTTTTTAAAACATGACTTACGTAAAATTTAAGTGAAAGAGCCTCTGAACTTCTGATGTCATAGAATATTGCTTGAGTTTTTTGGGCTTAATTTTGAAATATTTTCCAGGGGAGAGCTCCAAAATCTCCTTCCGGTAAAAATCTTCAAAGTTGTCTACAATTGCATTTTTGGAAAGTTCAATTTCAAAAAAATTGGTGGGGACAGAAGGAATTGATTTCTGTCTCTTTTACAAAAAAATTTGGATAGAATCTGAGTTCCATCTCTTATTCTAACGTCAATAAATATGGCTTATAACCACGTTTTAAGGCTTTAACTTCTACAAATTTCCGCAGAGCCTCTTGTACCATTTTCCCTCACAACACCACCAAAGACCGTCTAAAATTGCGTTTTTAATGCTACAAATTTCAAAAATTTTAAAGGAGATTTTTTTTTTTAATGTGTAGCTCTAAAACTAATTTGTAGTTGCGCCACTGCTCCTGTCGTCACTTTTTGACCGGCATAACTGTTTTATTAATTATTTATCACTTAAGAGATTAGATAGATGCTCACACTGGCGTGAATTTTGATACTACAAACATTTTCTTTTTTCCAAACTGCATTATTAGCATATCAGAGGAGCTGCTGAACTCGAAATAATTTCGAGACATGAAGTAAAAATAAATACCATATTTCAAGATTAAATATTCACACATTTTTTTAATAAATTAAATGCCAAACGTATTTTTTTATATTATATATTTATTTACAAAACCTCTTTCCAGGTGTTAACTATATTTTCTCCAAGCGCCAGAGCATAAAGGTGCTCAAAAGACATTTGCACAACGGCGCCGATCAGGCTTGGTGCGGCCCTGACTCTAGTTGTACTTCCGAATTGTTTAACACTAGAAAGACGGAAGCGGTCATTTTGACCGCTAATGATTTTCAAATGCTCATATTTGCTGCGTTTAATTTTCGAACTCTTTTTCCTTCATTGACTTTTCCTAACTATTTATTAAAATCTTACAACAGTAAATTTTTTTTCTTTAGGATTATTATTACAGTCGCTATAAATGTTTATACCTAGAAAGACTGACTACGGTCATTTTGACCGCTAAGTGAACCTTTCTTTACGCATCCGTTTTATTCTTTTTTCTCTTATCAGTTGTGTGTACTATGGACCATTGTTAGTTGTCAGGGTGAGTAATGTTCTTTTGAGTAGTACCTGCTGGTCAGGTTTAATTATTTGAACTGTTAGGAAAATGCGAAACACCTGCTGGTTGCATGGTTTCAGTTTTCTGCTATCTGCACAGGAGGCAAAGTCGAGAAAGGTAAATTTGAAAAGCATGTATCTAGACATGTGAAATTACTTTGGGTCTAAAAAGAAGTAAATATAAGCAGGTAAATTCCAAAAATGTTTGTTTGCTAGCATTCTTTTGTGCACCAAAGCATGTGTTTTGCTTGAAGCATTGACGTTTATTTTTTTCGATGATAATGAAGTGCTCAGTCACATAATTATATTCACGATGTCGAGAAGAACCGTTGAGAAGAAAAACTTATAGAAACATTTATTCCTGAAACTTGCAGATTTATCTAAAACAGATTATGGTTGGAATGAACAGTCTGACTTATCTGAAGAAAAATATATTCCTAGCGAT
Organism: Uloborus diversus; assembly: GCF_026930045.1. Lineage (NCBI taxonomy): Eukaryota > Metazoa > Arthropoda > Arachnida > Araneae > Uloboridae > Uloborus > Uloborus diversus. Next base: position 113,138,259 of record NC_072733.1, read on the forward strand.
GATAATAGTTTGCTTTCATGAGATTATTGCGAATATTTTTCGGAGTCTAGATTTTCAGAAAAGGATTGTTCTTCTGAGTTAGAATCGGAAGAAACCTCGCTAAAAAAAAAAAAAAAAAACTGATGCTCAAAATATAAAAAACAGTAAAAGAGAAAGGGAAAGGATCCAATGCAAAAAAAGAGGAAATTTTTCAAAAACAGAACTTGTTATTTCTCCAATTTCCTCCAAGTCACCTCCACAGATCAATTTTGCTGCATATAAATAAGTATCTACCTCAGGAAAAAGATTAAAATAGTGTGAAATTAAATTATGCGAAGATAAATCTACAAGCATTTGTTCTGATTGCCAAAAAAAAATAATAAAAAAAAAAACTGTTAATAGCTAATATACAGGTGACGTGATAACATAAGTATTTTGAAGTACTGTAAAAGATAGTAATGTACGGTATATTGCGATATATAGATATTTTTTAAAACAAAACATGCATGGTTGATTATAGTACTACTTGTTAGTTATTAGATGCTAAGAAAATTTCCTCTTTTTTGCACAAATTTGCTCTTTCTCAATGCCAATTGTGTAAAGCATGTGCATTTCACTTGATCGAACATAAAATTTAAAAAAAGGCTATCTAAGACTTATTTTCAGACTATATAACGATAAAATTGTTAAACTAAACTCTGACATGTTGAAACAAATCTTTTCTATGGTTAAAAGTCCGGAAAGGAGGAAATTTCCAATCTTTTAAGTATGGCGGTCAAAGTGACCGCTGCTAGTCTTTCTAGGTATACGCAAAACGCCGTCTTTCTAGTGTTAAAACTAACGCCGTTCATAACATTAGGGATTTTTTTTCAAGCTTTATCTATTGTTTAGGAAGAATTTAGAGCATTAATGTATGAAATTGATTAAAGACGTTTTGGATGGTGACATAATTCGGAAATCAAAAAGAGCTTTAAATTTTTTCTTCGGAAATGCTGAAGTAGATTTAGAAACTCTTCCGAGGCGTTGGTAGTAGCTGTTCTGTACTGAAAAAATGAGGCCGAAGTTAAATGTTGCGAGTTACTGCAAAATCAGAAAGTGACCCCCCCCCCCCTTCCCTCGTCGTTTCAAGCATTTCTTAAATATTTAGCGATTATTTATTTTGCTCAAGAAATGTCACTTCACGTTGTATTTTTCATACTTCTTTCACCTATATTTTGTAATGTGTCATGTTTTTTGCATCATTTATAGTGATTGATTTTTTTCTATTGTAAGTAATTATTTTTAAGTATTTTTATAAAATCAATGAATAAAAGTTATTTTTGTTTTCATCATATTTTTAATAACATGTTACAGAAAAGTTTCAAAGATTTTCGATTATGCATTTTTTTAAATTTCAGAAAACTATTGTTAAATTGAAAAAGTTAATTTGAACTTGTTTCTAGTGCTTCATAAAAAGATTAAACATTCAAATTATTCAATATTATGTGTGCAAACATCAGATCAAGTAGTACGTGTATTAAGTTGTTATTAACTTGGTATAAATATTGAGTTTGTTTATTGTAGCTGTGTTTTAAGAATCTCGCTCTTTTCATGGCTATTCCTTTTTTCAGCAAAAAAAAAAAATGTCACTGTTATAGCTTTTATAAAAAATGCAAACATTTCTATTCATAAATTTTAAATATGCATGAAAATATTCCTATTATGGTTTAATATTATAATTTATCTGTTACCCTTTTTTGTTTAATTTGATGACTAAAAAGTGTCTACCTGCAATCTTCCCACTTTCATTGTGTAATTTGTTGACTTTCATTGTTTTTTTATTCTTAATTTTTTTTTGAATGATTAAACAACATAATTTAATATTTTTAACTATGTATAATGTCCCTAAATCCATACATTATTACTGAAATCTCAGTTATATGATCAATTAAAAAAAAAAAAACAAATCTATTGGTTATTAAACAGTGTCTTTGTTTTTCTTCCTTTTTTTCTATCTTTTTTTTGCTGTTGTTCTTTGCTTTATCATACAGCAGTCAAAAAAGGAGAAGCATAACTACACCCTATACAGATTGTACGCTGTACGATCCAAAAGTTTGGGGACAAGCTAAAAAACCATACCCAGAATAATTCATATTGACGAAGCACATCCACCTTCAAAGGGTCACCTTGAGGGACTATGTACTTCTGCCAATGTTCATATAACTTTTGGAAACACTCCTGGAAACCATTTTTTGCAACCTCCTGTGATGCAGCTTTATCTTCATCTGACGAAAGAAAACGGCGTCCCTGCAAATGTTTTTTTTTTTTTTGCTGGGAATAGGTAAAAGTCACAAGGAGCTAAGTCTGACGAAACATTATGTTATTTGTTTGTCATATCAGAGTATTGACCATCAAAGCCTGCATCCTCAACATGGAAGTCGCCTTCTTCCACACGATGAAGCAGCAGTGCAAGTGGCCTTACAGGAGGTTGCGAAAAATGGCTTCCTGGAATGCTTCTAAAAGCTACACAAACGTTAGCAGAAGTGCATAACCGCTCAAGGTGAGTATTTTGTATTCAGGGTAAGGTTTTATATAGCTTGTCCTCGTAGTTTTAGATCATAATAAGTATGTATGAGTTTTCAACTTTCTATTTCATAACGTTTTCGAGTGACGCAAGTTTATGCACATGAAGACATAACAAGAGACCTTGTGATAATTAACTGAGGAGGTGTTCAAAATGGATCTTTCGGTCATGTTCTTAGGTACATAAGCATGTACAGACGTGCCAAAAAAACTTTTGAAGTTTAAATTGGGTGATCGTAAAATAGAAATTTAGGTTGAAATCTGATTTTTTTTTGTGATTACAATTCCCTATTTGTAGAAAGGAAGTGAAATGAATAAATGATCCTTCAAATCTCTGACAATCTTGGCAATTTATTTCCGATTAATTTTTTTTTTTTTTTTGCCATCGGCCATTTGGGGAAAATCAATCGGCCAACAATCGGCAACGCCCCATCGCCAAAAAATACCATCGGTCGAGCCCTAGCATGTAGTCAGCAGATGTTGCTTTTTATTACTATGCAATGTGCCAATCGTACAATAAATAATCATATTTTTACTAAAAATATTTTAAAACTTCTGTTCAATAGACTTCGTATTGCATACTTTATGAGAAGGAAAAAAGAAGTATCGTTAACCGAAAGTGGATGTTAAAAGATTGCTGCAAAATTACAGCAAAACTCTTCCTTACGCACATACGTGGCAGCGAAAAAAACGTTTTTAAAAAAGGCTGAACTGAAAGTACTGTGTTTTCAACCTGAACATTTAACACTTTTGGACGTTTAAATCTGAAAATAATAATAATAATAATATTTAAGGGAAAAGTTTTAGTTTTTGGGTCTTCTGGATTTTGGGATTCCGAAATTGGGATCTCATACAGTAACTATATGAGAAAAATAAACAAGTAAAATAGTAAAAGAATAAGAAACTAAGTGAATGAATGAAAAAATAAAGTGGATTATTAAATGAGAAAATGGTGAATGAAAAATTAATAAATGAATATGCAAGTGATTAAATAAATGATTAAATAAGTGAACAAAAATGAGCTTTTTTATATAGCCTCATACGCACTCTGCAATTGTACAGAACATTTTAAATAAAAGTAAGCTTGATATTAAATTCCTAAATACTGCACTGAAAATTAGTAGGTCTCAGTTAATATTTAAAAATGTTAATAACAAGAATATACTCATTTTATAAAAGCAAAAATATTTTTTGACTCAGAAAATAAGGATGTTAATTTTTGAAAATTGCTTGTAAATATAATATTATCGTCTATTTTGATCTTAAGAGGTAACTTTTTTAAACATATCTGTTATGCATAAATTACTCAAGTGGCTCCTTTATAATGGATGATTTTAAAGCCAAAACTGGAAAAGGCATAAAAAAGAAAAATTAGGCATCTTCATTGTGTTATTCTATGTAAAAGAAAAAGATTCATATGATTAACAAGACAGATGAAATTACCTGATCATAAGGCCCAAAATCAAAATGACCAGTTTCTGACGGATTTGAGACAAAAAAGGGCAAATCCATTGTTATGGGTGTGACACTTAGACAGGATTTTACTGGTTAAACATTTAGACCATTGAGAGATAGACGAGCTTTCCATTTCATTTGCTATTGTATGCGCTGAAGCAGGAGTAAGGACGACAGGTTTTCATCTCTGGGGAAAAACATCAAACAACTTCCCCGCAATATACCAGGTGTATGAGAACTTTGGGATTTCCGCATTTTCTCCCTCGGTGGCTATTCTACGAGAGCGCTTTAGAATCATTTTTAAATCGGCATAACTCAACAACTTACTGTAGAAATTGAAAAAAAAAACCACTTATTCATGAATCAGTAAACTATGCACTTGTACAGGAAAAAAATCTGACAAAACATTTCAGGCAGAAGGTAAAAAATTAAAATTGACGACTGTTTAAATCCCTAAAAGAATTAGCATAGCTCTGGCGAAACCTCTTCCGTGGAAGGTCTCAGTCACGTGGTCTCCCCCGCGAAGATTCCTGCTTCAACAACCACTCCCACTTATCGTATTTATGACTCAATGATCTAAGGTTAAACCAACATTTTAAGCACTAAATCAGTTTACATATGTTAACGAAGTATTTCTCCTGTTCTCATATTTCTGGAATCTCCTGTGAATATTTCAATATTTCATCATCAGAGCATTTTTTTCTATTAAAAGACATTCAAATGAAACTTAATTCATGATGTTTATGATGAATTTAAGTCTTTTTACTGAGCAGGATTTTTTTTTTTTTTTTGACGTGACAGATGTGATGAAATTGTGACGGGTGTGACATGGTGCCAAGCCCACAACTTTGAAGAGCGTTTGTAAAAGAATAATAAATGGTAATAGTAAATATATATTTACATTTCATCAGCAACAAAGCTAGTAATGGCGTACATTTATTTCAGTTCGCCTTTAATGGAAACCAATGATATTAAGTGTTATGTAGCTAGTTTTGGTGATTAAAAACAATTTTTCGGAAGAAATATCACCTTTTACGGAAAAAACTCCACAGGGTCGTCCATTAGCCTGAATATCTTTGCTTATTTTTCTTTTTTAAAATTAATATGTAAAACAGTAAAGTAACGCAATATATTAATAATGTAGTGCTTTGTTTGCCTTGGATGGTTAGGAGAATAATTAAAAAAAATGCCGTATTAGGTGTTAGTATAACCCGACCGTGAGAAAGATATACCATTTGAGTTGCAGTGATAACTATATTTTGCAATGTAAACTTGTCTATTTAATTTAAACATCTTCAGAGTCCCAACAGTAGTAGTCCCTCACCTGGACTTAATCTCTCCATTAATTCTATCTTGCGGACAACACTCACTCAGACTACAGTATTTGCTTCAGTGTATAGTTCAATTATTGTTATATTCATTGCACAATTAAATAAATGAAAAGTAGTTAGTTTTAATGAAAAGTGACTTAGTTTAATTTGACAACCTTGACTATATTTAGCCGCCGACAATATGACTACTGTACACTACTAACGACTGCTGTTGTACTAACCAGAATAGTGAAAAAGTTCAAGTCACATGTCAGTTGCAAATCCCCTGCCCAAAGGAAAGAAGTACTAGTTTGATTGTTATACATGTTTGTCGTACAGATTGGCTATTATTGACTAATTTTTCGAAGCTGTTTAGCTATTTTCTTAAAATTTCACTTGGCACCACTGTGCTGTGCTGCCTGATTTCTTGAGGATGATCAAACACTTTTTACAACATTTTGTTCTTACTCGACATTTTTTCCTTCTTAATCATGCAACAAGTTTTAAACTTTCGCCTTATCACAAGGGCACATAATTTCAAAATAAAAAGCCAATAATATTTCAATTCTATTTTCAATGGGCAATTTTCCTTGCACTACTGAAGCCCTGGATGTTTGAAACATTCCCACAAAAAAATAAATAAATAAATAAATAAATAAATAAAAATTAAAAAAAAAAACAATTTTGCTGCATCTGTTTTACAAGATTCAGGACGAATTACTCCAAATATTTTCGATTTGTGTAGTCTAAAAATGAATTGATAGTATTTTTTAGAATAACTGCACTAGTGCTGGACGATATATCGATATAGCGCTGAACACCGGTTTCATAGCCATATCATAAAAACCGTTTTTTTCAAAACCGAATCCATGATATATCACAGCCGGCGGTATATCGTAAACGAAACCGGTGTCTTCGAATTCACCGACGCCGGAATCGGCTGCACGAAACCGGTTGAATTGCGAGCTCTCCGACGGACAATCGACTTGCCTGAAGATCGCCGATTCCCCTCCGAGACCTGCTGATTCGAAGACTGCGCTCCTCCCCCCCCTCTCCACCGCACGATCGCTGATCGCTTCCCGTCGCATAGCGCGAATGGAGGAGTGTTACGTCATCGGTGCATCTGGCATGGACCACGCTTGCGCTGCTTCGAGGGTGGATGGAGGGTGGGAGGAGACTCCTAACGATACCGGTATTTGGTAGCAAGCTTCGTCTTTTCGAATTTCGGAGGATATTCGAAGATTCGAATTTGTCAAAGCTGCTGAAACCGGTTTTTTCACCTTTCGAGCTTCACCGAATTTATCACTAAGCTTTTATTTGGAACCGTTCATTTGGTTTTCTGGCGCTTTATTAATTTTCTTTTCTCTGTTCTCCTTACTTCGTTGTTATCGTTATTGTTATATATTTTAAAATAATTATCGTTGTTCATTGTTTCTATTGTTCTTTTCTTAACTTTCTTCTTAGTTTATGCTTTTAGACTGTTTGATGCAATTTATATCACTATAAGTTATATATAGTTAAAACTTATTCTGAGAGAGGTACTCACAAGGAGGGGAGGGGGTATAGCACGACTTGCGCCATCAAAACAAAATTTTTTTTGGATGGGGGGGGGGGGGATAATTTTTTTATTTATTTAATTTTTTGATTTATTTTTATTTTAAATTATTTATTTTGTTCTGTTTATATTTTATTTCATTTATTTATTTTGTTTGTGGGTGTGTGTCATTGGAGTAGCACACAGAACTTTTCTAATAAAATAATAATAATAAACCAATAATATATATGAAAATATTTAAAAAAATAAATGAAATAAAAAGGAGATCTAAAAAATAAAAAAGGGAGAGGGTTGAGAAAAGGGGGGGGGGGCAATTGGCATCCCTGTATTCTGATGTGATTGGCTGATTGGTATCTGAATAGTATTTTAAAAATTTTAGAAATTGTCTATATAATGACAAAATCTTTGATGCAAATGATCCCAAGGTGTGTGTTGTAACGCTCTTGTACTGTACCTATAAAGGTTGGGAAATTCTTCAAAACTCTCGTTTCGAATTGAAAAAAAGTAATTATTAGCATGATCCTGTAAAAAATGAGAGCCTGATTTTGATATGTATTTCATAAAGGTGTGAAGGAGGGATGCCATGATAAGTCCCCCTCTATATGTATACAGCTGATTATACCTATATATTGATATATCATGATGTTCACTTTCTAATATATCGCGATATGTAAATCCAGATATCGTCCACCCCTAAACTGCACATTATGGAAAATCGGCCTCTGAAGTAGTCAAGTTCTTTTGTAAAGAACTTGACTCGGATAAGCCTTTTAAGGAAGTTTTCAACTAGCAACATTGATATCAACTATAACTGCAATCACAGCATCAGTAGAATGTAGATTTTCAGCCTTCAAATGAATCCAGATGTATAAAACATCAACGCAAGTGAAAATCGTCTGAATAACCTTTTAGTACTATTAATTGAATAAGAATGATAGGCACACATAAAAGAAAAGGAAGATTTCTATTATAAATGCATAGATAAATTTGCTTCATGGACCCAAAGACTTGATTACACATGCAAATATTTAACTCAAAATTTGAATACATTAAATTTTGTCAGCGGTTTTTTATTTCAATTTTTGACTATAATTTTCAAATACTAAATTCAAAATATAAAAGTATACATTTATTTTGAAAAATAAGATTGAAGGTGTAATAAGTTTACTCAAATTATTTGTGAATATTTTTATACGTCAGTAAAGCAGATGGTCTGGTTATACTAGTTTACAGACCTGGAAGATAGCAATGACTGACACAAGACGTTACGCCTTGCCACTGATTATATAATTATATAAACTTGAAAAAAAAAAAAAAAACTACTTTACCAGTGTGAGATCTTATATGAATTCTTAAGTTCTCTAGTCTGGAAAATTTCTTTCCACAAACATCACATCCATGCGGTTTTTCATGAGTATGGGTTCTAATATGAATTAGCATTCGGTACCTAGAATATTAGGTTACAAAGTGAGAACAGAATTAAAAGTAAAGGTAAAACAAATAATTATATATATTTTTGTAATTCCCATTTTAATTGCCCTTACAATGAGTGAATTTGACTACAATATAATTCCCATAACAACGAATAAAATTTGGTGTCTATTGAAGTTCCTTATATAATGGGATTTTAATGTTATTTCAGTTTATGTACCAAAGAAAATATACACTCTATAACAAAAAAAATCGATGCACCAAGGAGCAATCATTCGATTGCTATGAAATTTTGTATGCATGACTGTTTTGACCATATATGCAAATGATTAAAATTTGGAGTCCAATGAATGAATAATTTGATCTCCAGTGCATCAAAACTGCGTATCCAGCAGATGTTTATAAAGAGCAGTTCTTCAACAGTTGTTAAAACTTTCTGTTTGATTGCGATTCAGATTACCTTTCAACAACTTAAAAATGCCTCGCCGCATGGTTCGTGCTCATTACGAGCAACTGTCAGAGTTTAAAAGAGGTTGTATCATTGGATTGAAAGAGGCCGAATGGTCCAATCGGAGAATCACTCGTCATTTGAGTCAAAGTGATGTGGCGTTTCGAAGATGCTGGCAAAGGATGGGTGGAAAATGGCAGAGTTCAGTGTCAGGATGGTAGCGGTCGACCGAGGGTCACAACAGATTGTGATGACAGAGTGATTATCCAATTAGCTGTCACAGCGCTTTCTTCATCTGTATGAAACATCAGACGTTCAACTCTGATGATTCTTGCCAATGACGCCTACACACTGCCGGTCCAGATTCAGTGTTTGCGCTCAACTATCCGTAACCTGGGTCCCAGGGACCTATTAATGAAATAGATTTGGGTCCTTTGGTGAAAAAAATGAGTCCCTTAAATTTTAAATAGAAAATCTTAGTGTGTAAATGAATAATATAAAAATATTTATACTTGGGGGGGGGGAAGGCATGAAATAAAATAAATTGGTTAATTTTGCCCTAAATTTTTGTGATTTTATCATTGTAAAATTATTTTCAAATAATACACTTGCAAGACTTAGTTATGTGAGAAACTATTTGGTCAGTTACAATGAGATTAACTCAAAATTTACTTTAAAAATGGGTTTTACCATAAAATATAGAACAAGTGCTTCTGATTGATCAAGCAAAAAGCACTCCCTTAACCTTTGTTTTCCTGAAAATTTTTCTTAGTGAAAAAAGCGAACAGCCCCCCCCCCCCTTCCCAATTATCATTGGCAATTACATAATAATAATAATAAATCGCAAGCGAATGAACCCAATGCAAAAATCGCGATCGCAAAAACGAAACATTTTCTCATATGAATGTGAAAGTTGCTCATCTGCAATCTTAAATCAGTATATTTGACTTTATTTTAACTCGTTCAAAATATCTGTTTTGGTTTTTGTTCTATTTTTAAAATCTCGCCATTTTGAAAATGGCGCGATCGATTAATACCCGACTTTTGCAAGTCCAAATAAAAATAACCCATCAGAAAGAGATGAATTATTAGAAAAAGAACTAGGTTAAAGTGCTTTTGTATAAAATTCAAGTATTCATAAGCAATTTAACAAGAAAAATGTAGAGTTCAGAACTCTTTGTCTTTAGCGCGATCTGGAAAATGTTCGCCTTTTTTTTCTCCCCTCTTTTTATTGCGGATGCAAAATAACGGTTTTCAAAAGTAATTCTGGTTGCATGAATGCCAAATTGCAATATTTTTACTGTACAATTGTCTTGTATTAATCCTGAAGATTGCATTGAAAACCTCTCTTATTTTTAGTCTTCATTTCTGTTTTTAGGAATTTCCTCAAGATAAAAGTTGAGGGAGAGCTTATTCTTAGAATACAGTACAATGGGCTATTTATGAACTTGCTCCCTGAGCTCTACCCAGGAGGTCACTGTAAGCTCAAGTCTTATCACTAAAATTCCATTGACTGGTCCACAATTGGGATGTGTTTGAATAGCTGATTAAACAGATAGGGTCATTTTAGTCCCTTTCTGTTGATTCTCCTGGTCATTTTGAAGCTTAAAAGCATTTACTAAATAGATCTTTAACATTTTCTCCCTTTTTTTCTGGTTCTTATCTTTTGGGTTTTCTGGGTCTCTGGGACCTGATTTTTCGCGGAAGTTGCGTCCCTTTCCCGCGAATTTGCGTAAAAAACCCGCTATAGCGCATAAACGCGAACCCTGAGATTACAGTGGTGCACGGCTCAATCAAGTTGGAATGGTACCAACTGGGGACGTAAAGTCTTTAGCAACGAATCCCGCTTCCAACTGTGTCACGACGATCATCGAAGACGTGTTTGGAGATACTCAGGGCAGAGGGGGGATCCTGGTTTCACTTTTGCAAGTCACACTGGCCCTCAACAAGGCATTATGGTCTGGGGTACCATTTCCTTTGATAACTGGACCCCTTTGGTCTTAATTAGAGGTACACTTACCTCACAGTGGTAGGTTGACGGCATCCTAAAACCTATTTTGCTGCCGTCCCTTTTGCAGTACCCTCGGCTGGTTTTCAGCAGGACAATTTTAGATTACATACGGCATGTGTTGCTATGAACTGTCTGCAAGCTTGTCAAACTCTTCCATGGCTTGCCATATCTCTCTCCCATTGAGCATGTCTGGGATATGATGGGATGGCGATTGCATCTGGCAAGAAATGTTGATAACCTTGTCCGACGATTGGAGCGAATTTGGTCGGAAATACCGCAAGACACCCTCCGGGAGCTTTATCAGTATTTGCCACGCTGTGCTTCAGCTTGTATCCAGGCTAGAGGCGGGTCAATACCTTATTGAACTTGTTACTGTAAGTCTGACATAAATTATTCAATTGTTCTCAGAATTTAATCATTTGCTATTCTGTGTATTGTCTTCCTATCCACCAATTTTTGCCTCAATTGGATCACTCCTTCTTGATGCGTCGATTTTTTTGTTATAGAGTGTATAATAAGATGAAACAATAATAGTCTTGCATTGCAACAAAAATTAGTATAGACTATTTTTTATTTGTTTTTACCAGATTGTTAAATATTAAATGATCCTACTCCACGGTGGCAAAAAACTGAGCTGGAGGCAGATGTCATCTCATTGAAGCTGAAAGTGTTAACAAAGGGGCAGTAACTTACTATTAAATACCCAAGTTTTACCTTCAATTCACAAATCAAACCGAACTATACTACGAACAATCCCTGGTGAGATAAATTTACTTTATCTGCCAGTTTGTTAGCATCTCAGCTTCAATGAGATGACATCTGCCTCAAGCTCGGTCATTCATTAATCCAGATTGATGAGATCTAATAAAAACGAAACTGCAGTCTCTGGATGTGATAACCGGGCTGTCTGGTATACTGCATATATATTTAATCGTGTGGTTTAAGGGTCTTTTACCAAAAAAAAGCCTGACTTCACCCAAACTTTCTCCACCTGATTCGAAAAACAAAAGGTTAACTGATGAAAGAACATAAACCACTTTTATATTTTTCAAGGGGAAATCTTAAGTTTCAAGCATCTTTTATGACAACCGCTAGAAAAATTCTAAATCAGCAGCCTTTCTCAAATTAAAAGCTGCAAGGAGAGTTGACAGCAGTGATTTGTTAGTGAAGGAAGATTCTATCATGGAAATGACGTTAGTGATCATAGATGCGTTAATGCTCTGCAATGAATTACAGAGAAAAAATTTTAATGACTGCCAAAAGCTCTTCTTTATAAACAGAACACAAAATTATTTTGTGTTTTCTTTATGCTTGTCGTGCATGAAAATCGATATAAGTACACATTAAACTTATTATACAATGAGTCATCACTAAAATGAAGTATTTTTTTTATCTAAGCAACCTAACCCCTATTTTAACGCCACTATTGAGTCTCAATTTACTTGGTTTCGACTTATGCAGCATTTCTGTGGAACGTAACCCCCGCGTAAAACGAGGGTCTTCTGTATTTAATATATATACAGACGAGTCTGGATAATTCGAAGCCTTATAACTCAAATATTCCTTTAGCTTGAAGTTTTTATTTGGTACCAAAATAATTTAGATTTTTCAATACAAAGCTGTTTCGATATCTTGAATGTACTTCTTTCAAGTCAAAGTTTATGTGAAAGTTTTTTTTTTTATTTATGCATAAAAATGCAGCCAAAATAAGGAAAAAAAAGGTTTTTCTTTTCAGCTTGTATGAGGGGGATAATTAACTTACAATAGTGCTCCTTAATGCAGTGTTACAAGATGGCGTGAAAAGTTGTCAATTGGACTACTTTTTTGCCGTTGCTGATGATCTAAAATTTCATTACTGGCTAATCTTTGAAAATTTGTCAGAACTTGAAAAAAGGCACCTATATTTTCTAGATAATTCAAATAATCACACTTTTAGATTAAAAAAGTTTAAATGCAATGCAAACTGAAGTCCTGAGAAAAGAAATTTTACTTACGACAAAAATCGTAGTTAAAACTGCTTTAAGAACTGTGGTTACATAAACAGCAATGATAACAAAGCTAAAGTTATCGAGGAATGGGATCATTTTAGAATCTTCGGTCATGTGAACTGGGCGGGAATGAAACATTACTTGAATATTGAGGATTCAAATAATCATTCATTAACTATGTGTGAATAATTGTCCTAAGAAATGATTGTGCAAGCTGTTCGTGGATAGTCTGCTTTTGCAGATTCTGATGACAATGATAAAAGAGAATCTTTACCACCTCCAATTAATGAGCAAGTATCAGATTTTGCAAACATCTTACTACTGTGCCTGGAAAATTATGAAAGCGTAGATTGGTCGAATTGTGTTTACAAACGTTTTAAGATGCGTTAAAAAAATGCAAGTAGCCAAAAATAACAACCCTTTTTAAGGCACCTGAATAAAATTTATTTTCTGTGAATATATTTTTATGTAGAACTGATAACTAGTTTTATCCAAGCTTTATAATATATCTATTTTGCACTACTCCTAAAACAGAAAATAAAACTTGTTCTTGAGTAGGCTGGGAAAGGAACTTCCAATAACTTGCACTACTGATAACTCAAAGGTTTTAGCCTGTCTCTCTGGACTTTGAGTTGTCGTGATTTGACTCACTCTCTCTCTCTCTCTCTCTCTCTCTCTCTCTCTCTATATATATATATATATATATATATATATATATATATATATATATATATATATATATATATATATATATATATATATATATATATTCTGAATAAGCACATAAGATTGACTTGATTTAAAAGATCATATATTCGAAACTACTGTTTAAACACTTTGCAAAATGTACTAACACATTGCAAGTCTGTATTTGAGCTTCATTTGAAAAAAATGTTGGCAAATGTATCTTTAAATTAACATATCACTCATTGTAAATATGTGTAATAGTTCCGAAAATATGATTTATTGAAATTGGGTCCATCATTTGTGCTTACCCTGTATGTATGTACTATGTATGTATACAGGGTATGGCAGAAAAAAACACGGACAAAGTTTGCATCACCGAATTTAAGTAAACTAATTTCTTTATAATGAGTGTTTTTATTCATTTTTGCCTCTCACTTTAATTAGCAATAATTTATTATCTATCTCCTAGTTTATGCATTGTTTTTATGTTTTCTTAAAATTTTATGCAAAAGACCTGAAATTTTAAAAGTTGTTTAACCAAGCTTCAATTAGACTCTGCAATAGTTTAATTAGCCAAAAAGACAAGAGTGGTGCAAGGCACATTTTCTTGACACATCATCTGCAGAGTGGACGCTCTACTCGCTAGACCACAATCCCATGGATCATATGGCCACACTGTATTTCCTCTAAAGCAAATGCTTTAGAGGAAATAGGACTGATTAAAGGTAAAAGACTTGAGGCCTTTGGCTGAAAATTTCAATGAGCGGTTGCTCCTCTGTATCACTGTAAAAGGCAGCCAGTTTGAAACCAATTCTAGTTTTTGGTTGCTAAAGGTCTACTCATGCTATTATTTTTCGTGCTTTGCTAATTTATTTATTTTCAATAGTGTTACATGAAAAATCGCCTGCCCAGGTTTTTTTGCTGCACCCTGTATATATAGTATATATACAGTGGCCCCTGCTTATATGAATCACATTTGTTCTAAGCGGCTTCATTAAAGGGGCTGATTCAATTAACTGGCATCCACTGTATATACAAAAATGAACTTTTTTGAATCACCAATTTCTAGCTCACAATCTTGTTTATTACTTTTTTTTTTGACCATGGTCAAAAAAAAAAGAGAAAAGTAAGAAACAAGATTGAGCGTTAGAAATTGGTGATTCAAAAAAGTTTTTTCGCCATATTTACTCAGAAAAGTATTTAAGCACAACTGCTAGTAATCAAGCTAAAAAAAAAAAAAAAGAAATACCTGGCATTGATAGCCTTTCCTTGTCGAGTGCAACCATTCCAATGACATCTATATAAAGAGTTTTCATCCTGACAAATATGTGAATTATTTACATGTTGAGCAAGATCTTTTCTACAACTGAAATATGTATCACATGCTTCCCAGCCACACTTATATACACCTTTTTTTTCATCATCATCATCTTCATTATTCCAGTTAAATGGCGGAGGCTGCAGAGAATATACTCTTAGAAATGATGGAGGACCATAGCTGTCATCTATTGAGCAAAACTAAAAATATGGAAGTACATTTTTTTAATTATAAAATGTCGAAAGGACAACAATACAGAAATTTTGAACCTTGTTTTTAATTTTTTTTATTGAGAAGTTAATAGAGCAAAACATATGTTACTGATTTTATATTATTGCTGTTTTTAATCTGAAAACTTCATGTAATTATTTTCAAACATCTTATATTTCTAAAATTCAATAAAATTTCCAATAAATTTATTGCTTAGCTTCACAAAAATATTAATTTAAAACAATTTTTACCATAAACCATGTGGAAAAGCTTACTACATTGTTTAATAAATGTTATTTTTTTAGAGCATATGGTCCAAATTGCCTTAAATTTTGCAAAGCTAGGGGAAAATTCTACAATCACGTTTCCTAGGGAGTAATTTTAGCTCAAATTCTGGAGTTATTTTAAAGGAAATCAGCTAACAGTTCATTAAACAAATACTGTAAAAAACCTGAAAGTAAATTCCCCTATTTTCAAAGCTAAACTGATAAATTATAGGTGAGGGAAGGGGTAAAATTGAGATTTTTTAAAAAAAGATTGTCAAAAAATTGTTTTTAGTATTGATTTAATCGTACAGAAAATAAATAATAAGTACACATTATACACTATTAATATTAAATAAGAATTCTAAATGAATTATTGAAACTTGTTAAAATGTTTTAGTAGTGACAGATTGCATAGGGGTGCCATCTTTTACCAAAGAAAGGATTTAGCACTTTCAGTTGGCAAAACCCCTATAGTATAGTGCTTGTGATTGAAATCCATCAGATACTGAGAAAGATACAAAAAAAGAAATGCAAATGCTTAATTTCTTCCCCCTCCTAGGATAAAAGTAAAAGTCAAAATGTGAAATCATACTCAAAACAAATATCACAGTTTTGAAATAGATGCTTTACAAAACTCGCCAGTAACAACCTATTATAAGCTTCAGTTAGTTACACATATCTCTGATCTTAGATACATTTATTTACTTTATCTCTCCTTCAGAAATAGTTACTTCTAAGTTTCCCGCTATGTTGAAAACGTGTTTTCAAAATGGTGTCAAATTAGAGTCCATTTCAATTTTACTGGATTCCTTCATTGATCAAAAAAGAATGTGCCCTGACTATTGATTCTTCTATTTTGCTTTTGAATTTATGACGTCTTATAAATGTATCAATTATAAAACTATTTCAATGGTGTAGTTATTCAGTAGTACTTAATAACATTCTAAAATACTGGGCTTATATTTTTTCTTTTTAGTTTTTATGCAGTCAGGTTTTATTGTTTGTACTTAATATATTTTTTTTATTATATGCCTTGGAATTGCATTATTGTGTTCTTAAAAAAAATCCTGGATGAAATGACAATACAACAAAGTAGCTTATAAAAAGTGTCAATTGGTCATTGACTACTAAATTAAAATTTAAATTTTCAGGTCTACCATTTCATACGCTTAGATGCTGGTGTCAAATCGGATTTGACATCCAACTAGGTGCAGTTTCTTGACAAACTAGTAATTTCAACCATATACCAGACCCTCCCCCAGGATTGGGCGGGAGGGCGCTGCCCCCAACTTGCCCTTTGATTCTTAGAACGCGCCCAACTTGCCATTTTATCGGTAAAACGGCGCCCTAATTGTCTTTTTGTTCATGAACTGGCATCCTTTGGATTTAAGATTTTTACTAGAAAAAGGAAGGAGCCAGTGTCCCTTTCCATTGTTTTCCCACAATGACTTTCTTCTAAGTGAAAACAGCGGACATCCGCCCTTCACCCCTCGCCTCTTAACTAGGATTGCCATTGAGCTGACTATTAGAAAAGCATGCCTTCCATTATCAGTTACCACAAGGGATAAAATGTGGCCTACTGGGCATTCTAGAGACTTAACAATGTTCTTCCAAGGACCTTTCACTTTTGGGAACACTACTGATAAGCCACTGCTGAATTCCCAGAATCACTTCCTTGCTAATTGCCTCAGGCTTCTCATCGTCCTTTATTTAACAATGGAGGGCTGTAGCGAAGAATACTGGCTGTCATCCTTCCTCCTTATCGCTTCATGACAAGGGAAGTGTTTCTTTGTCCAATTGACATGTATGTTAAGAAAACTCTACTTTTCTTCCAGCCAGATAAACGTGAAGTTAGCCTTGCATTTTATAATCTTTCAATCAAATTCATATTTTTAATAGTGCTTTTCCATTTTTAATTAGAATTAAGTAGATGCAATGGAGCGCCACAAATCCACCGACCTAAAATCCGCCAACGCCCAAAATCCGCGCCATTTTTTTTTCCGATTTTTTTTTTTTTTTTCCTGCGCTGCAAATTTATTTTTTTTTTCTTAAATTTTAGTTCAGTCTAAATTTATCAAAATCACGATTATTTGCTGAAACAGCTGTTTTAGCGGATAATATGCTCTGTTTTATTATTATGCTTTATACGCACGCCGATTATTTTTTTATCTGAAAAATACGTTTGTATTTTTGCTCAGTTTTCTTCATATTGTGTACTACTCAAAAAATAATAAGAAATATCGAAAACTGAAAGCAGATGCTGAAAGATTGCTGCAGATTAACAGCAAAACGCTAATATTTCGCGTGACACGTGTGCATCAAAGAAACGCAAAAATATGACAAAAATAAAAAGAATTCAGCATGTAAATGTCAAATGTGGATGATTTTTGACATTTCAAATTAAAACAAATGACTTTTAATTATTGAAAATAAATACTAAGTGCTTTGAAACTGGTGCTGTTTTTTGGTTTTTGTTTCCTTATGGTGGTGGTTACTCCAAGAGCAATTACTACTTTTGAATTTAAAAGTCTTAAGTTAGAGCTTGTAACAGCTGAAAGAATTAGTTTTCCGCCCCCTCCCCCTTTTATAGTTCATTCTATGTTTTCCAATTTAGAAATCAAAACTAGAAATTATTTTAAAAAAAAAAGCAGAATGTCCAAATTTTCAGATCATAA
Source organism: Uloborus diversus (assembly GCF_026930045.1). Taxonomy (NCBI): domain Eukaryota; kingdom Metazoa; phylum Arthropoda; class Arachnida; order Araneae; family Uloboridae; genus Uloborus; species Uloborus diversus. Next base: position 113,156,154 of record NC_072733.1, read on the forward strand.
TAATTTGTTTTACTTATGTATATCTGCTTACAAAACATTATTTAGCCACAAGCAGAAACTTTTACTTTATATATTCATTGTTTAGATATTAGTAAATCAATTGTTTTACATAAACAAGCCATTCTTGCTTAATGAAATTGTTACCAAATGTTTGTGACATCTCAAAGTACTTTGTGGTAACTAATGTAAGTCTAATTCATGTTAAAGTGTGTCGTTGGGGAAAGTTATTATGTACATAATTCATCAAAATCTTAAGAGAAACGTGAGTTAAGCTGTTAGATTTGCATCAATTACCACTCAGCCTTTTTAAGGCTGTTTTTGTATTGTTTTCTCTCCTTTTTTTTCTTTTCTTTTTCTTGCAGATGCTAAAAATCCTATGGCTTTTAGTTGCTTTCTTTTTTAACCCCCCTTTTACCCCCCCCCCCCCTCTTCTCCAATTTTTAGTCCCAATCGCCTCTTTTGAAAATGATTATAAACTATTCAAATGTCCTACGAAGTAATTCATAAATGTTTCAAAGTTTTTTTTGTTGCGACAGTAAGACATTTGAACCCAGGAATAACAGTAATATCCTACGACTATATCCACTGATGCTTTGAAGCTATAATTAACATGCCTTTTAGTTTCGAAAAAGTGCCCTTTTTTGAAAAACAGCACCCTGCCCTTTTTTAATCCTGGGGGAAGCTCTGCATATACAGAGTAAACCATGTACAGAGACATTATCTGTACAATGAAAGTGGAACTTTTCCTACTAATAAAAATGAGGTGCAAAATTATGAAAATTTAAGGATATTTTGGGCAAAGTTGAAAATGTTAGGAATTTTAGGACACAAATTTAAAAAAAAAATAAAAAATAGGATAATTCCTACCCCTGGCAATAGATCACAAAAATTAAAGACACTTAAGAGTAAAATTAGTGATCTAAAATATGGATAATGGACATAATGATTATGTTCAAAAAAAAGTGTATTGACTTTTCAGACAGAGCCTTCAATTCTGAATTAGAAAAGTATTAAATGGATTGCACAGCCTTTGATAGCAAAATATTTCAACATCAAGTTTGTTTTCCTTCTTTTCAAAGACAAGATATTAGTAATAAAAGCCTTTAATTTAACTCTTGAATAGATATTTAAAAAAAAAAAAGGTTCATTTGAAGTTTTCCAAGTTTTCATAAAGTCAATAGAGTGCATCAGCTCCCCCCCTCCCCGCGTCTAGAAATAAATTCCTTTGTCTCTAGTTTAAAAATGTTCCATTACCCTTAAAAAGTCTGTATCAAATATTTTTGTTTTTCATTTATGTTTCGGGGATCCACGAACACTTAGAAATGTCGAATTTTCAGCAAAAAATGAGAAAAATCAAAACTTTTCATAATTGCTACATATTTTTATTATGTCCTAATATTCAGTGAAATATAACTAGGGCTGTGTGAAACCCAAAATCGATCATAAAACCATTTGATTTTAATAAATAATATTGAGTTTTTGCTTGGAAATCTGCGTCATCGGCAAATGCAGCCGCAGATATTATTGCGAAAACCATCTAGAAACACTGGCTAAAGACAACAACTAAATTCTGTTTTCAAAACAGTGCATTTCCTGTTTATTTAAACTTGATATTTTCATTTTAAGTTGATTTTCTACTTTTAATTTTGAGACTTACTTTTAATTTCTTCCGATAGGGGAGAAGCCGAAGGTCATGCATTCGACTTCGAAGACGAAACGTAAAAGGCTTATCTCCTTGCATTTAACTCCTCGCGTTTCTGGAACATTAAACCTCTCATCCTCTCAGAAATATTCGAATATCATCATTGATGTTATATGAGGAAGATTATTTAGATTGTGCTTTAACGAATCCGGTCTCCATAGTGTGTTCAAAAGGATTATTGAATTTCTAAAAAATATAAATATCAGTGCGCTCAAAATGTCCCTAGCGAAAACAAGGGATCTTCGGCGAAAGGCTGCCCATTCGCGCCCTGTGACGTAGGCTTGTGACGTTTCAGAAGAGCGCACTTTTGCGTGTGGATTTTTAAAAATTCATTAAAAATCAACCACGGTGTTTTAAAATTCGGCAATGGGGAATTTTTTAGTTTTGAGGGTCAATCAACAATATCCAATAGCCCAAATATGAACATTTAATAGGTGGTAACTTCCCTATTTTAAAATACTAGCCGAAATCTAAGTTCTCTATTTTTTTTCTTTCTTTTTTTATTCATTTTTATAAGGAATCCCAAGCCTTAATTTAATGAATTATTTTGCTTTAATAATATTATGGACACCAGACTGTCTTCATACATTTTTGGTCTTCGCAGCAAGGTAGCCTGCGGTGATTCAAAATTAAATGGCTCCAAGCTTCTAATGAATTTTCAAGTTTGAGAGGCATGATGCATCATAATGAAGTATTGAAGAAGGTCGCCATGAAAATAAGACAAAACGAAAACAGAATACAGATCATGAAAGGAAGCTGCAACAGTAATGTCTACTACCTGCAAGAACAGTGATGCTTTCTTCAACATGCAACTCAACATTGGGATTCAAAACTAACCACAACCTTGTCCAGTTAACTATTATAAAACAGAAAGTTTCACCATCATCATCGTAGATATTCCTACCAGCAAAAAATTTTTGGTGTGACAGCATATCCCCAAGGAACTCATCCCGAGTGTGGTTCCATCTTTGTTAACTTAATGTATGAGCAGTTCATAGCTTGTCAATGTACACAAACAGTCACAAACATAAGACTTGAATACAACTTAGACCACACTGCTACAGCCTACATCCAGTGCAAAAAAAAAAAAAAACTAGGACAAACATTTCTTTGGTCAGCCTGCTGTCATCATTTCTACAAAATCCTTTTATCTCATGTTTTTGATGTTTTTAAAAAAGAGGCTTTAAAGCCACCAAATATATTCTTGTTTAAATGATTCCGTAATACTATTGATTGTGCTGATCACAGAAAGTTGAAACTATGCTACAAAACCACTGAAAAAACAAATAAAATATCATAGTTAATAATCTTGGAGCTAATGCAACCGAGTCAACAAAATACCCCATAAATTCTGTAAACTGCGGAGATATTGGAACATAATTACATTAGAGATTATAAAATTTTGCCTATTATACCTAGAACCTATAAATATTGAACAAGAAGTAAATTCAAACTGACCAGAAGCTTTGCACATTGCACATAGAATGTTTCATGGCCAAACTGTTATAGATAATTATGAAGTCTTCTTAAACAGCAAAAATTGCTGCTATCTACTGGCACAATAGTTTCAAAGCAACAGATTATATAGCTGCAAGACTTTGCAAATTTTGTCACTTTTTATCCATAGCAACTGGGGGGCAATCTGTGTTTCTGTCATAAATGCCTCTTGGAATGATAAACAAATGTTTCATTTTCTTATGGAATAGAAAGTTGTCCATCCCACCTGCAAATCAAAGGGCAATCAGTGCCCTTGAAAGTCACTACTAGTATCTTACAGAAGACATGCCTTCTGATGCAACAAAGTTCCGGCACAAGAGCAAAAAGCCATCGCTAATGCAATGCTAGTTACAAAACTGAATTCCACCAATACTGTTTTTAAGTTGAAGGTAGATATGGCATGCATATTGGGAAAACCAAACTTCCAAAAAACTATCACCATACACACTAGTCTTTCTAACTTAACTTGAGAAGATTCTTGATTTTATTTCCTTTGCTGAAACTAGACAATTTTTTAGCAGCTGACACTATGGTTAAGTTCTTAAGTTATTTTAAATACTATGGTTAAATTCTGCATGTCCTTCAAAGTTACAAGTACAAAGTTACATGTTTTCAGTGATTGTGCAGAGCGAAGGGTCAAGTTAAATACTGACAACATCAAAACTTCAAAACGTGTAGATCACTGTCAAATATGTTGGTTAAGAACAAGATTGATCAAAACAAAGAAATCTACAAAAATGACCAAAATTGATCGAGACTTGAATTTTTCGTGCTTAATTGAATTAAAACAAAACTATAGATTTTCTTTTATTGTACCTCAAATCAATCTTAATTTCGCATTTTTATCAAGATAGATATTAATTTATTTATTCCTCATATATTATTTTTTTTTTTCAAAATTTTCATTTTTCATGGGCCGGGTGGATCACATAGATAATATTCAAAACTTGTGAAACTTCTTGTATACATTCTTTTTTGGCATTTGGAACAAAAATAACATAGGGACAAACAATTTCTATTTTTTTTTTTAACATGGGGGGTTTGATGCACCCTAACAATCAAGTTATGCATACAAATATTTATGAGGCACCAAATGGAATTAGTTCAAAGAATCAATTAGCTAATGTGTCTTGTAATATGTTTTGTTTTTTGAACATACATGTATATCTGTATTTATATTACCTTGCTTTCAGAATCTGCATTACAGTGTGGCCTGTCTTCAATATGTTCAATATTCAATAAACCATGTGATATCAACAGTTCAGAAACAAGTGGTGATTTAATTAGGCTTGATGATGAGATGTCATATGAACTAACACAGAAATTAACTGGATCTTTCTGGAAATCAATAAATTCTAATTCTTCACTACTGTCTAATACTGATGAATCTATATCATCTAAAATTTGAAAAAGAAAAAAATAAGCACTTACAAAAATGGCTTAAAGTAATGAAATTAATATTTAACTTCAATTTTATTTAAACAACAATAAAAAGCACATAACATTATTACCCATTGCTTATCAGAAAAACAAGTTTTTCGACAAAAGTTATTTATTGGAAGTAAAAACAAAGTAAAGGCTTTTGTTTTAAATTACTACTAACACAGTGGTTTTGCCCTCAAAACAGTAATAATCAATAATATCCCCCTTTTTCAATCCCCCCCCCCCTTTCTTAATGTCAAGGAAGTTGAAGAACTTTCTTTTAAACTTATCCTTGCTTTTTCGATGGAGAAAATGAGTTCTTGCTTGTTTTAATATTGAATACCATTTTTTCATACTTTGGGTGCCAGAATGTCTCACTAAGTTTTCCATTAAACTTAGATCGAGCCTTTTGTCCGTACAGTACAATAATTTCATGAAATAAGTATCAAGCAATGATTTTGAGGTTTCAGAAACCTGTAATTGGGCATTATTCTGCTAAAACACACAGTTTAAGCACTATTTAACGGTGATTTTGGTTAAAAAAATATTGATGAGTACATCAACATTACTCTCACAATTCATTCTGCCCTACACAAAAAACAATGGTATAGTTTCCATCCATTGCGAAACTTCCTCAGACCATTACTGAACATCTCCAAATGTACACTTAAATTTTTTTTTTCCCTTCACAGAGATCATACCAGAAGCAACAAAAATCATGTAGTCCATCCTAATTAAACTTTTCCCCATCGGAAAACATTACACTATCCATTTTTTTCTCATAACTTATTTTTGGCACGCTATACCCTTGGTCCTTTTCAACTTTTTTAAGAGTATCATGACATTAGTTTCAAATAATAAAACTTTCCCTCTCTTTGTTAAAAAGATATTGAGCAGTTTGAGCAGTGTATCGTAACTTAAATTCCCATCTAATATCTTTTAATGTTTGTTTTTGGAGCAAGCTCATTTTATCATCATTAGTTTCACACACAGAGAAACAGAAGATTTCCTATCTTTTCATCTTTGTCGACCTTATTTGCCGGAATTTTTGAGAAAGCTCTAAATCACTAATCTCTATCTTTGTTGCGATTTGAGTTACAGTGTGCAGTGAACTTTTCAAGCAACCCCCTTCCTTTTCTCTAAGTTTTGTACCTAGCAGGATTACTGTAAAAATAGAATGTAATTTCTCCAATCACTTAATAAGCATTAATATTGTTATGTAGCGCAGTTTGCAGAGCAAAAGCCATGCAAATTTTCCTTAGAACACACGCAAATCTAATTGTCCTTATAATTTTATCCATATCACACGTATCTCTAAACTCAAACTTCCTTCTATGAAAAGGAAATTCCCTTTGTCTTTCCAATAAAAGTTACAAAAAAAGTTTTTAGTATTAGTAATTAGTCATAAAATTTGCAGAACTTTCCGACCAAATGCAGCGAAGATTTTGTGTTTGTCCATTTTGTCCTTATAATTTTAACCACCACAGTATGCTCCATAGCAGTAAGTAAAGATAAAACTAAAGGAGATATACCTAATATTTATTTTAATTAAATTTGTTTTTCAAGATCCCTCCTTCTTTCACACACAGGAATCATCAGAACTGAGGAGAAGTCAAACAAATTAAAGTAAATAAGTCAATTACAAATGTTTGGAGATCAGATAAAATAATATTGAATCTTATATAAGATAAACACAAAATAATTGGATTCAATTTTATGTAAATTAAAGGCATTGTCAGTTTCATTCAAAATTCTAATATGTATTAGATAATGAATGCTGTATTTTAGCTTCAAAATAACTTATTATACAGATTTTATGGTAAAGAGCTTGTGGTATCTAAAATTAATAGATGTTGTTGTTTGTGACTATCTATATATGTTATCGCTACTCCTGATGAACGACAGAAAACTGAGCATCGAACCAGGTATCGATAGATTCGTAATTTTCGTGGTTACATGTTTAGCTAGGCATTATAACTGTGCGACAATTAGTTAAAAACGTAATTTTTCGACTCTGGAACTTCCTTTCAGAATCCTTGTTAGTTGACTTTCCCGGCACAAGCCATTCGAATTTTCCTCCTAGGGACAGCGGAAGTAACTTGCAGAAAGGAAGGGCATGCAGAAAGAGACAAATATTTTTTGATTGGTGTATGATAAAGGTGTGTTTTTCAATAAACAAAAAAAAATCAAATGGGTCGCTTAAGTAAAGCACATTTTTAATGCAAAGATTTTTTCTTCTTTTATTTTAAAGGAATGTAATTAACGTCCCCAAAATGTCAACTTAAATTCTTACACTGGTTAAAGCTGCCTCAGGAGCCAAGTACGGAGCGAAGCTCCAAAAGTACCCCTTCGGTACTTCCAGGAAATGATGTGCTGCACAAACCTGCAAGTACCAGGGTTCTTCAATTATTCGAGGGGCGGCCAGCTTTTTTTCGGTTTAAACCGCTTAAAAAAAGCCGGCTTTTTTAAGAACAATACTTTTTTGTGGTATTTTTATTGTAATTTAATCAAAATGAAAATTATCTTCGTATCCATATTAAAATTACTACTGTATTAAAGCATATTCCAAAAAACAATAAAAATTTGATAGTTGTTAATAACCTTGTTCAGTACAAAAAAAAAAAAAAAACTTGCTCTATATTAAGAAATTATTCTAGTTCTATGGAACTTAAATGATCACAAAAAATTTTGATTAAATTCAAAAGATCACATGACACTGCTGCTGTCATACCAGTCATTTAGTTCAGACTTTAAATAACAATCCACTTATACCTTTTCTTTTAATCCCCAAAACTGTTTCTTATTTTCTGAAGAAAAGTGAAAAGCATTTTTAGAAAAAAAATGTTTACTATATAAGAATTAATATAAGAGTATTTAAGAAAACCAACAAGATCAGATTGGTGAATGACTTTTAGATCTGCCGGAATGATATAGATCAACAATTGTTAATAGGTTTATAACATAAATGTACTGAAAACTGAGCCAACTGTTCACTGCAATAAGTCTTTTTAAAAAATTTTATGACGGGCAGTAGAGGGAACTGGTAGTTTAATATTTTTTGGGTTTTAAAGTACTTGTTTAGAAGAAGAAGGAAGTACTTGAAACAGGTCTGTCTGATATTAACCTTGAGAAAAAAAACATTATGGATTTTTTTTTTTTTTTTTTTGATTTAAACCACTTATGCCATTTAGTTTTCGTTTTCACAGAAAAAAGTGCTAATCTATTTCGCAGCAGAAATCTAAAATATAATGTTTAATGAATGTAGAATTTAATTCTGTTTTACAAATGCACATCAAGGTTGATAAAAAAACAACATTAATAAGGCATGAAAAATGACAAATTTTTGCATACAAGTGCATTAAGGGGACCAAGACGTTCTCAACTCGACAAATTCAGAAAAAACGATTACTTTTATGCCTTTTTACAAAATAATTATTTAAAAGTGAAATTTTTTCCAGTGTTCATGTTTGAGTTAATTAAACATTGCCTGAAATAAGATAGTTTTTTGAGAACAAAATAACCGATATACTGTAAAATCCTGAAAGTAACCCCCCTATTTTCAAAACAAAACTTGTTAATTTTAGGGGCGGGGAGTTATAATCGAAATTTTTTTGAAAAATTAGCCAAAATAATTGTTTTTAGTGATATTATTTTAGAGTACAGAAAAGAAATAATAAGTAAATAACAGTTAATATTAATGAAGAGTGAGAAATTAATTAAATCCTTTCATAATTTTATTGTTGTAATAAATTGCATGTGGGCGTCATTTTATTATTTTTTTTTTTTTGGAAGAAAGGATTTTGCACCCTGAGTTGGCAAAACCCATATAATTTACCGCTTGAAAATTCATTACGCACTGAATGTAATAAGGTTACAGTAAAAGAAGCAAAATCTTAATGTTCTTGCGTCAAAATAGAAGCAAAAATCAGAATCACGGCCGCAAATTCGTTATAAAAATCGTAATTTCGAAAATTGAACTTTACAAAATTCGCAAACGTAAACACAGACAAATCACTTGCTCAATTGAGTAAAATATACATTTCTGACTATCCCAAACTTGTTCAAGTGCTTTATTTCTGCTTTAAAAAATGTTATTTGAAAGTATCACACAACTTTTTAAGCAACGCATTTCCAAAATGGTGTCGCATTTTCAAAATGGCGTTGTGTTGAAGATTGTTTATTTTCACAAGTCAGAACAAAAGTGCTTCTTCCAAAATGAATAAAAAGGAGTATGATTGCATACACTTCTTTTGTAATACATATAAACAAAAAAAAGGCGCCCTTGCATCAAGAGGAGTCTACACATTCTCGAAGGAATACACCATGGAGAACGTTTTTTTTTAAATAATCATTATGTTTTTCTTTCTTTCTTTCTTTTTTTTAGAAAATAAAACCTGCACATGGAGGGGGAAGGTAAACCTTCGTAAAGGCTTTCTAGGTAAAGCAGAAAATTTTATCTTTTTTTGGAGGGAATGGCAAATGAAGATGTGAAAATTTTTAGGTGAAGGGGGGGGGGGGGTAAATTTGGGATTTTACAGTTGTTGCTAACCTCATTTCAATTTAAGTTTTTTTTTTTTTTAAACAAAGTTGAACATTAAAAAATGTTTGAAGTTTATCATCAAAATGGGTTTTTACAAAAAATATTCAACAAAATTTCTAAAACTTTTAGGTTTACTTGAAGCATGTGGGTAAATAATTGTGCTAAATTTCAAACATATACTAGTAGTAGAGCTTCTGTAGAGCTTTTCTTTTTATGCCACCCACTCAAGGACAGATACAAGGGAGGGGCGATCGCCCCCTCCTTGAGCCGAGAGATAGGAACTTTCTTCACATATATTTTTGTTATTAAAGTTTTAAAAATGCTATTACCTAATATTCTATGGTGTTAGAATAAAGGGAGATCATCCCCAGAATTCATTTGGAATTGAAGCCTTTAAAAGGCAATTGTAGCTTATCTCTTGGGAGATAAAGACTGGAACTTTCAATGGGATTTTTTCCGAAATTTAAGTTCCAAAATCTCAATTTTAGACAATCTTAGATGATATTTGTGGTGACCGTCATATAATTGAAGAGGCAATGTTACTGGATAGCACAAATATGATAGAAACACTTAATTTACTTTACAGTATTAAACATGGCGCTGCTCTGCGTTCAGCTGCGTTCCGGAAGCACAAGATAGAAGTTAAAGTACATAGAGAAGGCGCGACACTAGCGCCGCTGAATAGAGAAGAGGAGAGTAATCACAGTCTCCCCCATTTAATTAAGAAACCCCCTTAAGACAATTGATAGTCCCTTAGGTGTGAAGGAAGGCTTATATTCCTTTGAGAGCGGCGAGGCACAGGCACAACAGGTTGGCTGGTATTCTGGGATGCCGCGGGAACATTCTGGTTGTCACAGGAGATTGCAGGAGCTTTCTCTGGAATCCGTGGAACATCAAAAACCACAGTTCGTTGTCTTGATCCACTGGAAACATTAGAACGGCACTCTCGAGAAGGGTCCTCCTCAAGGTGCATTGGCACACCGGTCGAATGCAGTTGGTTAATATGTCGCTTTAGTTGTCGTCCTGAGTCTAGCCTAATCAAATAATGGCGTGAACCAAACTTTTTTATTACTTTTCCAAACTGCCAGACGTTTCGGTTGTTTATGAAGACTCGAACCTGGACTCTCTCCCCCACTTTAAAAGATCTCACAGGACCACTGGAAATTTTTGATGTTGTTGGATGATATGGGAAGATAGAGTTCAAGCGAATACGAAATTCTCTGTTTAGATATAATTCAGCTGGAGACTTGCCACAAGCTAGAGGGGTTGCTCTATAGCGAAACAATATGTTTTGAACCTTGAATGGTATTGAAGTTTGTTCGAGGAATGAAGCTTTTAATTTCCTCTTTAAGGTTTGCACATTTCTTTCTGCAAGACCATTTGTTGCAGGGTGTCCTGGAGCTATAAACTTTTGGAAAATTCCATGATTGGAACTGTAGGTGTGAAATTCGTCACTTTGAAAAATTTGAGCATTATCGGATACAATAACATATGGATATCCATGAGAAGAGAAAATTTTTTCAAGTAGATGTATAGTTTTAGAACTTGTTGGGGCATCTCTGATAACTTCAACTTCTGCCCATTTAGACTTGGCATCGACACACACCAAGAAGTAGTAATTTTCGAACAGGCCAGCATAGTCGATGTGAATTCTGTCCCAGTTATTTGCTGGAAGTTCCCATGGATGGATAGACACCTTTGGTGGATTTGACTTTGTTAGTGCACATCCTTTGCACCCTTTGACTAATTTTTCTATGTCGGAGTCAATTCCTGGCCAATACACATATTTTCTTACGAGTTGCTTCATTTTCGTTATTCCCAAACGAGTTTCGTGAAGTTCCTCTAGTATTGTAGAACGTAAACCTTTTGGAATTACGACTCTGTCCCCTCGGAAAAGAATGCCATCAAGCAATGTAAATTCTGAATCTTCGCAAGTGTTGTTTAGCTTCTTTATTATTTGCTTCAGTTCTGTATCTTGTCCTGTTTCAGTCTGGATGGTCAGCGATGTTATTTGTTGACTTGAAATCTGGAATATATTTTCGGCGTATACTTGATTTGCTTCTTCACCTATGAATTCATCAACTGACATTTCGGCTTTTTGAACTGGTGCCCTGGACAAGCAATCAACATTTTGTTTTTCAGATCCCTTTTTGAATTGTACAGAGTAATCAAAACTTGATAAGTAGGAAGCATATCGAAGCAATCTTGCTGAAGTCATCCGAGGAAGAGCCTTGTGCGGGTGAAAAATTCTTGTTAGTGCTTCATTGTCGGTAACCAGCTTGAAAGGTTTGCCAAATACGTAGTTGAAGAACTGCGTCACACCGAAAATGATAGCTAAGGCCTCTCGATCTAACTGGCTGTAATTTTGTTCAGAACTGGTGAGTGCACGAGAAGCATAGGCAATAGGTCGTTCTACGCCTTCTGTAGAGTGACTCAGTACTGCAGCAATTCCAGTAGGGCTTGCATCAGTAGTCAGGATAACTGGTAAACTGGGATCAAATGGAATTAGTACCTGATCACTGCAAAGTTCACATTTCAGTTTTATAAATGCTGATTCGCAACTGGCGCTCCAAAACCAAGGTGCATTTTTCCTAAGTAGACATCGAAGTGGATATGAAATAGTTGAAAAGTCTGGAATGAAATGGGAATAATAAGTTACAAGTCCCAAAAATCGTCTGATTTCATCGGCATTTGATGGCCTTGGCATTTCTTGAACAGCACGGACCTTCTCTGGAGATTTGCTTATCTTGTTGTATTCAATAACATGTCCGAGATATTCGATTTTCTCTTGAAAAAATGAACATTTTTGTTTGTTTAGGTGTAGGTCATAATCATACAATCTTTGTAAACAAAATTCTAAATTCTTCGTACATTCTTCTAGTGTTTCTCCGTGTACAATGATATCGTCGAAATATGATTCTGTTTTTGGTAGACCTTTAAGAATTTGAGAAAGAATTCGATTAAATTCGGATGGAGCCGTCTTGATTCCGAAACTAAGCCTATGCATGCGATAGGTACCACGATGTGTTGAAATGGTTTGGATCATGCTGCTGTCCTCGTCAACATTTAGATGAAGGTAAGCTTTGAAAAGGTCTAATTTACAAAAATATCTGGAATTACGGAGGCTATGAAATACATCGTCTATTCTTCTTACTGGGTGATTTGATTGAATTAGACGTTCATTTACACCACATTTGTAATCGACACATAACCGGACACCACCATTTGGTTTGGGAATTACTACCAATGGCGACCCCCAGTCACTTGCAGGAACTAATGATATAACTCCATCTGCTTCCAGAGAGTCCAACTCTTTGTTGACACGTTCCCGGAGAGCATAAGGAACGTCACGTTCCCTTGTAAAAACGGGTTTTACTCCGTCTCGAAGTTGAAGAGAAACTTTGAAATTGGGAACACATCCGACTCTTTCTTCGAAAAGTGGCGAAAATTTTTCTAGAAGTGAGTTGATAGGACTGACCTGGAGTGTTCGATGTGTCAGCGTCTATTTGTTGAAGATTAATTCCTAATCCTCGAATCCACTGACGGCCAAGAAGAGCCGCACATCCTGCTGGAACGATGTGAAGTTCTCCAAAAATTTTCTTGCCACTGAATGCAACATTAACATGTACTTTTCCTTTAGATTGAATGATATCTCGGGAATATGTGCGAAATGCAATATTAGAATTTTCTAAGGGTAAATTTAAATTGAGGCGATTGAAATCAGTCTCTGACAATAGTGAAAATTTGGCTCCGGAATAGACTTCAAAATTTTGTAACTTCCCGTTGAGATGAACAGGAACTATGTACTTGTCAGTATCCTGAGAAACTTCGAATAAATCAATGACTTTAAATTGTGTAGAAGAGCAGTCTATAGAATTAATCCCGTATGTCATTTCTTGATTGTATGCTTCAGGCGTAACAGTGTGAAGAGAATTCATGGAACTGGAATTACCTGGCTGGAGTGGCATCTTTAGTAGAGTTGTAATACAGACTTTGCTGACGTGTCCTATTTTTTTACAGGATCCGCATTTCAATTTCTGTTTATTGATTTTACATTCTTTCACTTTATGGTTATTCCTGCCACATCTTATGCAAAGATTTTCTATGCCTAGAGCTTTATAATCCGGTTTTTGCCTTTGATAATTAGATAAAGAACTGGAACGATTTTTTTGACGTGGACGTGTAGAAGAACTGGAAATTTTATTAGTATCAAATGGCGTTTGACGTGAAGAATTTTTTTGCGTAAGTTCTTTACTTTCGATTTTTGAGGCTTTGAGAGCAATTGCTTTTGACAGAATATCATCGAAGGTTGTTTTATCCGACTGTAATATTTGTTCACGCAACCAATCGTCACGTAGGCCACGAATGAATTGTGCACGTAGGAATACATCTGCAATTTGGACAGATTTTTCACATTCACATTTTACTGATAATTCACAGTTGGCTACATCGCGCTGTAAAGCGGCGACAAATTCTGCAATCTATTGACGATCTTCTTGGTAAATATTTAGAAAATAATGCTGTGAAACAACAACATTCCTTTTTGGTATCAACATTTGTTTAAATGCTTTGACTAAATTCTCGTATTCTAGCTGCTTGACAGGCTTTTCCGGTCCAAGGAAAGCTGCTAAGTTGTTGTAGTGTGTCGAACCTATGGACATGCATAAAAGTTGAGAAATTTTTTCATTGTCAGTAACGCCTTTCATAGTGCAGTAATTATCAAAACGTTCTAAATAGCATGAAAAATTTTCGCATTTGGAATCAAAATTCTCGAACGGAGATAGATACATTGACTAAATTTATTGAAGTTTCATTCGAATGTTCTTTCGACAAGTGCTTTTCGATTTGTGCTAACATTGCCTGTTGCTGCTGGGTAAATGCAGCCATGAATGTATTGAACTGTTCAGCATCCATATTTTGAAAATAAAGTCACAGTTTGAAAAGAAAAAACAAATAAGAGTACCTGGAGAATCTTCAATGTTGAAACGAATTGACGGCTGTTTTCGATTTCGCCGAATTGTAACGTTTACCTTTCTTTGGTCATTTCTTCCTTATTTTCTTCCATCGTCGCCAACTAACTGTGGTGACCGTCATATAATTGAAGAGGCAATGTTACTGGACAGCACAAATATGATAGAAACACTTAATTTACTTTATTCGAATATACACGTATTTACAGTATTAAACATGGCGCTGCTCTGCGTTCAGCTGCGTTCCGGAAGCACAAGATAGAAGTTAAAGTACATAGAGAAGGCGCGACACTAGCGCCGCTGAATAGAGAAGAGGAGAGTCCTCACAATATTAAAGCTACGTTCAAAGGCTCTATTTGTATTTTTTTCGAAAGAAACACAGCTGTAGGACACCTTTGATTACATAAGGAAGAGTGCTATGGGGTTCAGTACTTTTAAACTTTTTAGAAATTGAAGATCCAAAGAGTAAAGAGAAAAAACAATCGCCCCCTCCTTGAACATTTTCTGGATCCGGCCTTGCACCCACTATTGGTTTGTAAAGGATTACCAGAAAAAAGCAGCATTTAATTTAAAAGAAACACAGACTGTCAGGATAGTACTGCGGATTAATTCATTTCATGAAACGGAAAATATAAGCTAAGATACAATGTGAAATAACCTGCCTAATTGATGTTAAGGGAGAATAAAATAAATGGTACAGGAATTTTTATGGTGTTAAATAATATTAGCAATAACTGAAGAACCTATTGGAAGAAAAGTAATGGAGCGGGGGAAAGAGACAGGTGGTAATACCCAAATACAGCAACATTATGAGTTTCAACCCTTTCATTCTCAGAATAGCAATAGGGGGAGAAATGCTTTGGCTCTAACAACAGACCAGCCTAATGCAGTCCAGAGCACCTCCCACCCCCTTGAGAGCTAACAAACTTGAACTCAGAATTTAAAAAAAAGTAATAGGTAGGGGGCTGCATTGCATTGACCAGGGCTCGAAAATTATATTGCCCGAGATGACCGGGGCATGAAAAAATTCTGATTGGGCATGAATCTTTTACCCTTACCTGCCCAGCTGGTCATGTAATTATAATTTTTTAATTAAGTATTGGTAATTTTAATGACAACTTATTATGCACTATTTATTTAAACTTTTTAAAAATGTTTTGTATCAAGATAATTCTTGATTCTGCTATAAAGCTGTTGAATTAATTTTTGTCTGATTAATGCTATACGACAAATTCAAATATTTTAATTATTATACAATAAAAAAAACAAGGCATGTAAATTTTTAAAGATTTTTCTAGCCCTGGCATTGACTGCAGTCATTGTTGGATAAGAATTTCAGTGCCATGTAGAAAAGGTAGAATAGCTGTCACCACTTCATAACTAAAAATGGATAGGCAATTACTCAAAAGATTAGGAATGCATGGTGAGCTTTCTGCAATGACACAAAATATCAGAAAAAAGAAAAAATATTCAATCGGGAAATTTTTTCATGGAGAAGTCTGTTCATCTTAACTGAAACTTCCTTTTTTTTCTATTTAATATCTGAAATTTTTAATTTAGTTCAATAGCAAATCAAACTTAATAAAATGTTCATTTTAGCCATGATTTTGTATTAATCCTGGTCGTATTAACACAGTTTAACTGTATATATTCCTTTTATCATTTTACGTTCAGCAAATGTACTGTTTTATTACTTGAATTGACAATTGTTAGCTTATTAAAAGGTATAGAGATCATTATTATGAAGAATATAGTAAATGATTTAATAAAGCGAAAAAAGACTGGCTTTTTTAATGAAAGCTGTCTCTGGCCCGGTCTTTCTAGAAAAGACCCGCTTTTTTGCAGCCATGGCAAGTACCCCTGAGATACTTCCAGAAAATGATGCGCTGCACAAACCTGCTGCAGGTGTGTCGGGCGAGGTCGATGATGCACAGCAAGCTGTGGCTAAAAGGTAGCGAAGCCCCTGAGGTAAACCTACGAAGGTGGTGGACACCAATCAGCTTCTGGCGAACTGCACGAGCTGCTAAAGGCGGCAAGGTTGAGCCGAGCAGCAAAAAGGTGGCGAAGTCCCCGAGGTAAACCTCTGAAGGTGGTGCACACCAACCCGCCGAAGGCTGCTAATCTAGGCACCTTGGTAGCTAGTTTTCTGCATAACTTGTGTTTCTCTCATCTTACAAGCTATTCACTGAGCTGAACTTAACCAAAATCTACCTAGATCACGTTTTAATAGTGCCCAACAATGTCATGGTAAAGTTGAATGAACACCGGAAAAAATTAATTTCCATTTTTTTCATTTCTACGTTAAAAGAGGACTTTCCACAATATACGCATAAAAATTTCGGATATTTTCAATAAAAACTTTATTTACCCTTGGAAATATCATTCTCTTCTGCTTTAGCGCTGCATTTTTCTTGATCCATACCTGCAAATATAAAAATTTTCTAAAAAACCAGGTAAAGTATAGGATTTTAAGAACTAAATGTAAATTAGAGGAGACTGCTTAGAGAACATCTCATTCTACTTCTAGAAATACAGTCAGCTCTGCTTAAATGAAAATCAAAGCGTGGTTCTGATTCCTTATTGTAGAGTTTCCCAAACTGTGATTCGCGGACCCCGAGTCCGTGCCAAAGGGTCTGCGATGCTATCTAGCTAAAACATAAAATATAATTGAGATTGAACGACCAGTAACGATATTTTAATTCAAAAAGAAAGCACATTTATGAGGAATAAAAAAGTTCTTGCTTCTGTACACGCAGGATGCAACATCCCTCCCCCTCGGAACTCCCGGGAGTTAACACACTACACATTAATAAAATATACAAAACAATTAATTAATAAATTCAAAGGAAAAAAAGGGTTAAAATATGTTAGAAAAGAATAGATTCAACCGTGTCAAATCTTTTTTTTTTGCGTGCGCGCTGTTTTTTCCAGGGGTGATTGTGAGTTCATCAAAAAATACCTGAAAGTTTCAAAGCGAGAACGGTGGGGGGGGGGGGGGAGTAATCTTTGGCCCCTATTACTTAAGTGCACCTTTGCCATAGTATTAAATAGTTTTGAGTCCAAATATTGTGGGTACATTTGATTAAATTTTTTATGGGTTACAAAGTTACTTTTGAGCTGGTGTTATACAAATTATCTTGACATTTAAACATCTTAAGGGATAGCTGTCCATCTTAAGGCTCTTACAGGTATATTTGATGAGTATTATATAATTAAAAGGAAACGCGGAGGTAGGGAGATAAAAGCACAAAAAAAAAAAGAACATAATTCCGGTATTTTCGGACATAAAAATACCGGAAATACGTCCGAAAACACCGGAAATTCGGTAAAATACTGAAACACAATCACCCCTGGTTTTGTCCGCGAAGTTCGTAATTTTTTCGAAGGGGTACTTGTACTACATATGTGAATACATAAAAAATCTATATTTAAGGAAACATGGGGCAAAGTGAAATAATGGGCCAAAGTGAAATGTTGAAATATTTTCTCTGCTTTTAGCTCCACCTATCTGAGATTATTTTAAGTACGTAGTACCATATGTAATCTATTCCAGTCAGGGAAAAAAATACCACCATAGATTAAAGCATATGATAATACAGGCAATTTTCAAAAATTGATACTCATATTGTAATATTTTGTTGTGTAAGTCAAAAATTATTTTTGTTACTATACAATGAAAAAGTTCTTGTAATTAAAAATTTAAATATTAATTGAGGCGTCCAAATATTAAATGCAATATTATTTTGGTTAATATTAAGTAAAATATTTATTTTAAATAAATTGTACAATTAGTCAAGATCATGCAGGGCAAAGTAGATGGGGCAAAGTGAAATAGTATGTTTTATTTACTCACTCAATCATTTAATCGAAATCACTTACATTTTCATTTATTGATTACATCATTTACATTCCTCTCTCTCTCTTCATTTATTCACGAATTTTCATATAGATTCATTTTTTTACTCGCTCTTTTATTTTTCCTTTTTCATTAATTGATTTATTCATTTATTGCTTTATTATCTTTTTATTTATTCATTTAACCTTTTATTTACTCATTCTTTTGATCAAATATACGTTTTATAATCAAATAGAAAATATTTCATTCAAAAAATATTTTATTTTTCACTTTGCCCCATGGGAAAAAAAGTGAAAATTTTCCACTTTTTTTTTTTGAAGACTCAAATTTACTGCCAAAAATAAAAAATATTGTATCAACACAAGTTTTATCACAAAATACAATGTACTTTCTTTTTGTACTGTAATTTTCAAAACAAATTTCTGATCTGTTCATTTTGAAAAAAACTCAGTCATCTTAACCATTTCACTCTGCCCCACATTCCCCTACTTAGTTTCATTTCTTCTTAAAGAACTCTTCCTCGATTTTATCAGCGTTTTGGTTTATTCTCAAGACCCGAGTTTAGAAACCCCAAATTCTTTTGCAAATTACAATTGGCTCTCTATTTAACGACTTTCAAGGGACCACAAAAAATCGTCCTTAAGTAGAATGTGTCATTCAATAGACTGCTTATAAAACTAGAGTGGAGCACCCGGGACTGTGAAAAATTGTCTTTAAACAGAGAAAGCCTTTAAATAGAGCGTCCTTAAACAGAGTCAACTGTATATGTTTGTGTTTTTCTACATTTAATTGCTTCCAAAACCTTTAACTGAACACACAAGCTTACGTCTTTCCTTTTTGCGTTCATTTTACCACACAATCAGTCCGAAGCAGAGCAGAAAATCAACAATTAAACAATTTCAGAAAAAGCTTTTCTGTATTCTCCAGCTACAACCTTGTTAAACATCAAAGCAAGTCTGCAGTGGTTGTCAAAATTATAAGGACAAAAGAAAAATCCCAAAAAATCGTGACTGCATTTGGTCGGAAAATTATGCAAATTTTATGACTGGAAACTAATGATAAAATAAATATCTTTAACTACTTTTATTGGAAATACATAGGAATTTCTTATTCATAGAACAAAGTTTGAATGTAGACATCCATGTAATATGGACAAAATTATTTAAGGAGAATTAGATTTGTGTGTTCTAAAAACAAAATTTGCTTGTTTTTTATTCTGCACACTGCACTACATAATGATAGAAATGCTTAGTAAATGATTGGGGACGTAACATTCTATTTCTACAGTCATGCCGCAAGGGACTAAATTTACAGAATTTGAGAAATGGAAAGTGGTTGATTGCAAAACTTCACGGCTTACTGTACGTCAAATCCTTATATATTATTTCTGTAGCCTTATTTTTTGTTTCTACGCGAGATTTTCCTCAATTCTTGATCGATTTCTTTGATTTACACCTTATTTTAAAGCTTATCGTACAGGCTAATGATGAAAAATAGACCCACAGTCTAAAAATTGTTTTTCTGTCAAAAAAAACCTGTTTTAAAGAACCAGAATGAGGCTTCCGGTTAAATTTATAACTTTAACTTGCACTGTGACTGACAGAGCTGAATGGCTTGATCCGCAGAGTGTTTGACTGGTAACCAGGAGAATGAGTGTTCGGGACCATGTCGGGACAATCTGCATCAAAAATTAGCGAAATATCGTGCATTACATGAACACTGAATAACGATGAATAACAAATATGAGGGAATAAAATAAATGAGATGAAACACCCCTTGCTGTTATGAAAGCTTAATGCGACATGGAAGTAAAATTGATTTTTAATTGTAAGGTTTTTTTTTTTTTTGTTTGTTTTTAAAGCTTTGGCTCTGGTCAGAAAATTAAAGCATAATGTAAGCGAAAATATAATTATCAGGTTTAAGATTTCAGACTACAATGGAATTGTTTTTTGTGCAGAAAAAAATAATAAATCATATATTGAAATATAGATTCTTCTAATGAGTTTTTGAGTCTTCCTACAAATAAAAAAATTACTACCTCAAATTGAAGGGTAAAATATTTTTTTTTTCTTCTTTCTGCAAAAAACAAATAGCCTATCATATTTTTACTACAGTCGAAAAGCTACGCTCAAGAAAGAACTTAGTTCAAATTATTTTGTATTTTAACCGTGCTGTTAAATGATGAACAAGTGCTGCCATCTAAGCCATAACGGTTTAAGCAGTCTGCGATAACAAACTGTAAAAATTTTCAAAAATGAAAACACTTTTCTTCAATATCTTATCTTATATATTTTTTCTGTGGATTATTTTTCTGTCAGTATGTGAGATCTTTCTTATCCCTTGAAGAAATTCCCCCCTCATTTTAAAACTTATCAGGCCGGCTAATGAAGAAAAAGACATAAGGTCAAAAAATTAAATTTTCGGAAACACCCCTTGCTGTTGCAAAACCTTGACGCAGCCTGTAGTTCTTATGCAGATTTTTTTTTTTTTAAAGCAAAGTTCTAATACAATTTTCCAATTTTTTGCATCACTTCCGACAAAAAAAAAAATATATATATATATATATATATATATATATATATATGTGTATATAAATAAATAAAATTAACCTGTGGGTTTATTTTTAATAAAGCTTAAAAGAACTGGACTTAGTTGTTTGGTTCTATTGATAAGTTTTTTCGGTAGAGTGTTCAGCTATAAACTATCTGAACTTTGGGCAAGTCTGGTCGTTCTGACAAAATAGCAAATTTAGATTAATATTACGCATTATATGTACTTATAACATACAACAGATAACACACGTTATAAAATAAAAGCAATGGGAATGCCACTTGGTGTTTTGACTCCTTTATGCAGGCTACAGTTATCATTCAGATAAGTTGACTGTTAATCGAAGGAAGGGTGTTCCTTTTTTTTTAAGCTTTGACTCCGCCCAGACCACTAAGCATAATGTAAGCATTAAAGAAGTATTAGATTTAACTCAAGGGAATCCTTTTTGTGCAGAAAAATGTTTTCATTGTATGCGGAAATGTAGATTTTTCTAATAGCAGTGTTCGACCTTTTGTACAAATGAAAGAATACTACCCCAAATTGAAATTACGAGTTTCACCCAATAAACCTTTAATTATTTATTCGAATATGATACGAAACATTAAAATTATTATTAACTTCATTAGTAAGAAATCATTTTCTACTCTTATGCTTTCGGTTTAAAAAAAAACATTTTGTCTACGTTTGATAAATTATACTTAAAAAACGGACTCAGTTCAACTGGTTTTGGTTTTGAATTTTAAGTGTTCGATTAAAAGAAAAGAATGTGCGGGGATTTAAGCTGTAACAGTTAAAGCAGCCTGCTACGGGAAACAGGGAAATTGCTCAATATTCAAAAATAAAAACACTCTTTTTCAATTTAATTCTCTGTTCTACGAATAATTTTAAATCTTATCATGCTGGCTAATGACAAAACATAGACGCATGATCTTATTTTTTTTTCCGCAAAAAGCTTTTTTGCTGTTTTTTATTAGGCATTCCTTCAATGAATAGCATTTGAAAAAGAAGGCACAACTCCTAGGTTTGTTGGAGTGTCATGCTGTTAATCAGAATGGTGCCAGTTCGAATCTGTGCCAATAAATATCTCTTTAATATTTCTTTTTTTTTTTGAGTCAGATGCTCACATGGGCAGGACTGTATTTGCCACGAGTCACTCAGTCACACTTTTAATGATATTTATGTTTGCATTGAAAATACGTACAATCAAAAGGTGAGCGATGATTAAATTATCACAACATTGTATTATCGAGGTTTTGTTACTGATGTCTTCAAATTGCATGCCTTCTCTTGTGCGCTTACTTTTTTCGGTTCTTCTTCAATGTTCTTTCAAAGCACAGTGCGGAGTACCGCACGGGTCGACTAGTAACAACAAATCTGAAAAGTTAGAGATTGATCATCTAGAGTTTTCTCAAAAATATCGGCAATTACGGACCACAAAGATGAACAGGTAGGAAATCTATTTTCTGTATGTGTGAAACACGCAATAATAAGACAAGTTTGCTCCAAAAAACTAACAGAATGATATAATTAATGGGAATTCATGTTACGATGTAGTTCTAGAACTGTTCAACATGTTTTACAAAAAGAGTAAAAGTTTCATGATGTGAAACTAATGTCACGACTGACACTTAAAAAAGCGTTGTTATGGATAAAAAATGGGATAATGTAATATTTTCTAATGAGAAAAAGCTTAATTTACAATCTCTGTGAAGGAAAAAATAAATCTCAAAGCATACATTTGGAGGCGGCTCAGTAATGGCCTGAGGAAGTTGGAAGTTTTGCAACAGATGGAAACTATGCCAATACTATCTGTGCAGGGCAAAATGAATTCTGAGAGTAATGATGATATACTGAGAAATACTTTTGTAAACAAAAAACACCGTAAATTATGAATTTAAACAATTTGTTCCAGCACAATAATGCCTAATTACGTGTTTCTCAAACCTCAAAATGCTTTCTGTGTGCTTATTTAGTGATCGGGTAAATACTCAGCGGTTAGGTAAATATTTTTTGGGTATTTACCCAAGGCCTGGGTAAATACCCAAAAAATTCACCCAAAAACCAATACAAATTCAACCAAAATATAAAATTTAAATAATAATATAAAATTCAATAAAAATTCAACCAAAAACCGGGTATTTTACAAAAAATGCAGAAAGTGAATGGGAATTAAAAAAAAGAAAATCCAAATATGAAATTATTGGTAAAATTGATACATACATATGTATTACACAGTTTATAATATTTTTTATTGAAAGACTCGATGAAATTATGAAAGAAACATATCGTGAACCAAAGAATCTTTTCAATGTCATAATTGGAGCAATTCTATGATGAACTTCAGGATTTCAAAATCACAATCTGGGTTAGTCGTATCCAAAATGGAAAAAAAAAAGAAGCATGACGGATGTTTGAAAGAATAAACTGAGTTATTAAGACTAAGATCTGATTTATTTATTTTATTGCTGTTTAAGTGATAATGTGGCAAATATAGAAACATTTTTCACATTAATAAGCAAAAAAAAAAAAAAAAATCAAACTATTGTTTTCTGTTGCCTTGCTCATTTGCATTTGTTCCCCCGTACTTCATGATGAAAATTTATTCAAACTATTTTTAATACACGCAATTAGTGATGTAGGGTGGGAAGGTAAATATTTTTTCGGTATTTATTCGAAGGCGGGGTAAATCCCCTAGTATTTGCGCATTTTGCAAAAAAAATTTAGGTGGTATCAAAAGGAGGTGATGATTTTCTTTTTAAAACATAAACCGTAAAATGAAAGATCAAAAATACAAAAATTTACATATTATAATTTTTTTAATTAAAGGTTTAATGAAATCTTATCAAAAAAACTGAACTTTGTTCATTTTCGTTGAGATGAACTGGATATGTAAATATATAAATATCCAGTTCACCTCAATGAAAATCCCATTTACAAGCTTATGAAAGAGTAGAAGTAGGTCTTTTTCGTTAGTTCCATGTTTATGTTCTTCCTAGGTTTTTCCTCTTGCAGTTGAGTTCATTTGTCTTTTCTTGTTTGAATTTGTTGTAATTACTAACTGTGATGCTTGTATTTTTCGTTTGGAAAATGTTTTAATTGTTTAATTTCTGTCATGCTTTTATTTTTTACTTACGGTATCCCCTTTGCTTGACTTGTGAGATGTCAGGGTACTAGTGCTGTTTTCTAGGCATTTCGCCTGCAGCACTCGTGAAACATCTCAGGTTTTTCCCCTACCCTCGGGGAGTAGCCCCCTGATGAGGCGCCAGGGTGTTTTGGGATTTTGATTCAATTTTACATTTCTTTTTGTTCAATTTCATATTGCTATCAAATTTTATTTGCTATTAAATTTATTGACTACCAGTATCAAAGTGCTGCCTGTGGTGCCTGTTGAACTGAGTAGTGAAGCTTGATTCAATTTAGGTTGAATTTTTTGAATTGTCCAGGTTTAAAATGCAGATTAAGTTAATGTTTCTTAGTATATATATATATATATATATATATATATATATATATATATATATATATATATATATATATATATATATATACACACAGTTGGCTCTGTGTTTAACGACGGCTTTTTACGGTCCCAGATGGCCCACTACAGAGTTAAAAGCATTCTATTTAAGGACGCTTTCTACTTAAGGACGATTTCTTGTGGTCCCCTGAAAGTCGTTAAACAGAGACTCAACTGTGTGTGTGTATATATATATATATGAGATGCAGAATATGGCTGAACATTTGAACTAGGTTTGGAGGAAGTTTCTGCAAAAGATATAGGTAAACAAATAGTAATAATAAATTGAGCGACATTTCATTACATTTTGATGTCATGCAAGGACATAACTGGGTTATAAAAGACAAGGGGAAAAAATGGTGTTTGTTCTTTTATTTTTGTAACCAGTTAAGCTTTTTACTTTTTGTAGAATGGTTTTTTATGTCTGAAATCTGGGTATCAACATTGAATAGGCATATCCAACACATTTAATGTGAATATCATATTAGATTGTTAAGTTGTTCCACACCATAATTCTTTAAATATGTGATCAAAATACAATTTTGGGGCAAAAATTTATTGTTTTGTACATGGTTGGTTATACAGATACATAGTGGAATACACACAGAAAAGTATTTTAGTGAAATATAAATTTTTTGAAATAAATACCCTGGGTATTTACCCTAAAAATAAATACCCGGATATTTTACATCACTATGCTTATTTCATGAAATTACTGTACTGTCCAGATAAAAGGCTCTATCTAAGTTTAATGGAAACTTAGTGAGGCACCCGAAATATGAAAAAATTATTTAATATTGAAACAAACAAGAACTCATTTTCTCCATCGAAAAAGTCAGGATAAAAATTTCCGAAAACCTTCTTAAACTTCCATCACATCATGACCGATGAAAGTGTCTAAAAAAGAGGGGATATTATTGATTACTGGGTGTTTTCAGGGCAAAACACTAGTTGTCCTTATAATTTAGTCCAGTTGTAGCAGTCGCCAATTTTTCCCATCGACACAAATTAATGCTCCTTTTTTTTTTCAAAATAATGTAATATGGCTACAGTGCAGAATTTTATTGATAATAATTAAAAAAAAAAAGCCAACAAGTATCAAAAAACATACAATGAAATCGAACCCTTTGCAAAAATCGTGATAGCAGAATTGAACACTTCTTGTGCAAAAGAATACAAACCGAACATTTTTTAACGTAAGAATGTTCCTTACATTTCATTTTCCTCCTTTTTATAACATTTTGGTTAAAAAATAGTGGCAAAACATTCCCGATTTTTTCAGAAAGTAGGGGCTTGAAGTATACACAGGATTTTCGATTTTTTTCCTGATTTTCCTCCCAAAAGTAAGGAAAGGGGAGAGGGGGATCAACTTATATGGGAGATCGATCTATACGCAAGTATTACTTTCAGGGTGCAAAACGATTGGAATCTTAAAGTCAGCACACCATTTTAGGCCACGCACGTGTTTGATGTCGACATGTTTTCAGAGCAAATTCATTTTTCACATAAATAAGTTTGAAATTGCACTGAAAAGCAAGAAATGCTCTTACGTGGACCTCTGATGGCAAGAGGAAGCGCAGGCGTCCAAAACTAACCTGATGTGATATGGTCATACAAGAAAGGCCATTGGTTGGCAAAGTTGGGGAAGTGTCAGGGTGGCTGCATTAAGCTGGTCGGGATGGAATTCCATGCTAGCGGCCTCATGCGCCACTAGGCGTTAAAAGAATCACGTCGAGTCAAGTTTGAAATGATAAAACTTCCTTTTAACTACAAGAAATCTGTTTAAAAGTTATCCCCCCCCCCTTTGGTCACGATTCCTCAACAGATTTGATCAATCTAAAAAACAACCAGAAAGCCTTTTTAAAAAAAAGCAGATTTCCGAGATAACAGAGAAATTATCCATGCCTGAATATGTGTCATTCAAAAATCGTAAATAAATTTTAAAAAATAAATTAAGAAAAATAAGAACATTTATGCGATTTTATTAAGTTATAAACTCACTCAATCCAACTAAAATAGATTTGTGATTCACCCTTGCACAGAATCTGCCTGTGTGGGTACTAACGGCTGAATGTTAAGATAGGTACAAATGGAAGCACATGAAACTAGACCACAAATGGCGGAAAGAGCCATCACCGTCTCAATAGAAAACCTCTTCATGGGTTACAATTATCACAAAATATGGTTCCTCTAGTAGTCCGAAGGAAAAACAGTAGGCTCAGATACCACATTTGCGTGTTATCTTGGCTTCTCATTCAGCGACGAAGATTGCACCCCCATAATACTACACCTCTGCATTATCGGGAGTCGGAGAAACCGGTTTGGCCTCGAAATCCTTGCCAATTGCAATGTTTTGCTCCTCGTGTTTGCTTTGCCTTTGTTTACAGGCTGTGAGAGTTACGAATAAAAATAATTATGTATGAATAGAGCCATCGCAGAATAATATAGTAATTACACTGAGTTATGAAGATGCCATATAGGTGCTGTGCTGTAAATTGCAAATGAAACTATGGAAATGGTCCAAAAGTCACGTTTTTTTTTTTTTTTTTTTTTTATTCCCAAAAGAAAACTGATTTAAGAACGCAATGACTGCAAGCAATCTGTCAGAAAATTTTCAAAATCACTCCTAACTCACGAGTATGTTCTTTTTATTATTACCCATGGATTGTATCTTCTATTCTTTAATAAATTAAGCTTCTCTAGGCTAACAGTGTCTTTAACTCCTTTATTCACTCGTGTTTCATTCTTTCATTTTTCAGTATCTATTAATTAATTTTACTTTGTCAACTACTCATACAGTGTAGATAATTTATTAAGAAGTGTATTCTGTTAATTTGGAGGTTTGGTGAAATTTGGTATAAATATTTTTAACTGTATATTAACTTGCTTAATAATATTTTCCTTGTTTGGCAATAAAATAATCTAAGCAACTAAAATTTTATTCATTCCAAAACTTATGGATAAATATAATCCATAATATCATTTAAGTTATTTGGAAGTTAAGTTTAGTTTATCCTTTTGAAGAAACTTGTGCATATTTTAAAAACTATACTAATGATAGTTTCCTAAACCTTTATTTTATTTTCTTTCGGAATGTGAATCACTCATAAAAATAATGTAATGATGGAAGGAAATATTTCAGAAAAATTTTCAATTTTAGCTTACAAAGATAAAGTAAATAAAAAAACTTTTATTGTCACTTTATATTAAATTTTATTTCAGCTGATAATTTTTATGCTTTAGTTGTAATTTAAAAGCTAGCGAGAGCGTAATCTTCGCTTTGATTTGGTCCTAATTTAATTTTGAAAAATAACTCAATTTTTTTATTTTTTTTATCTTCAGCTTATTTTATTTATTTAATTTATTTATTTTTATTTAGTTAATTCTATTTGGAAATTTTAAAAACTTGCTTCTTTTAAAGTAATTTTTTCTCAATTGTTTATTTCCATTTTGGTGTTGGAAGTGCTTTCTGAAAAATTAGTCTTTTATTGTTTGTCATGAAAGTATTTTTTTGAATATGGCTAAAGATAATTTAACAATTATAGAAAAATCAGCAAAATATATTGAAATTTGAAATTTTAAACTTTGCTCTGATCTTGAAGGGTTCAGAATTCAGAGCATGAACCTTTTCAATTTTATGGAAATTTTTACTCTGCTTGAATTTTTACTACTTGAAAGAAAAATTTATTTCTCTTGAATGTGCTTTTTAAGTGTTTGAGAGTGTGGTTGGAAAATAGATTTTTGTAAATCAAAATCAAAATACTGCATATCGTCACCTCAGAGCAACAGTAAGATTCGAATCCCAGAAATAACACTAAGATATCTTACTGTTGCTCTGAAGCGACGATATGATCTTTTTTGCGAAATTGCAAAGTTATGGTTTTATAACTCGCCACATTTTGTTAAATAAAATTCACCAGAAAATTTATGATGAAAAAGTTTATAAATCACATCAAAAGTGCTCACTTTTTTTTTGTTTCTTAAGAACATCTCACCGCATTTGTTTTAAATTTTAATAAATCTCATAAATCATTCTTTATTCTCTGTTTTCTTTAAAATTTTGATGTCATTGATCCTTGAATTTTTAATCTCGGGAAAGGGAAATGTTACTGCAAATTTATTAAGTTCCATAAAATTGCAAAAAATAAAACCTATTCACAATTTAATGCTAAAATTTGTTAAAAATTATATCGGTTTTTAAGTAGCAAAGTGTAATATTGCAGAAAAGATAGCTCAATCAAAGTCTAGGTCTAGGCAATGGTTTGTGATAAGAACCTAGTTTATAAAATCTGAATTTTTTGATTATTAAGAAAAATAAGACAAGCAAACTACTACAAAAATATTACATGATTCGAAGACAACAAACGAAAGATTGCATAAGCAACTATCGAAAGTAGCCGCGAATGCTTTCATATTGGACTACTAGGCATCAGTCAGGAGAAAGCTTAAAGTGACTTTCTCTATTCAGGGGATACTGAGCACTTAACTTCATCTGAGTGCAGTATCGCATTTCAGACATGAGATAAGGATGTTGATAAGAAATGGACAGGTGAAA
This sequence comes from Uloborus diversus, assembly GCF_026930045.1. NCBI lineage: Eukaryota > Metazoa > Arthropoda > Arachnida > Araneae > Uloboridae > Uloborus > Uloborus diversus. The sequence continues at coordinate 113,184,763 of NC_072733.1, forward strand.
GGGCAAGACAGTGAAAAGGGAAGGATTACTAGGGGGCACCGTACAGGATACATAACAAAAGGAAAGAGAGGAGAAATGAACAAAAGGTGTGTGTTAGCAATGTCTAAAAGTTGGTATACATTAAGCAGTGGGGGGGGGGGGGGGGGAGCCTAATCTCAGGAAGAGTCTTTCTGTGATTGGGAAGTAGATGTTTGTAAACAAATTTTTTGAAACTGGGAACAAAATGACGATTGGGTTAAAAATCATGGTCATCAAAAACGAAATTTATAGTTGCGAAATACGACTAATGATCGCTATTTTCGAGCACGGCAGGTCAATTAAAATCAATTGTAAGGATTGTTCAAAAAAATATTATTTGTAAGTGATTACTTCCAATTCAAAAACTGCTTTGACTTACAAAATATGAGGGAACAAAACCTTTGCTGACAGTGGCTACTAGTTTATTAAAGTTATAGGAACACTAGCAGGTTGGCGGCAGGGGCGCCGACTTGGAAAAATTTTTGGAGGGGGGGGGGGGCTGGATGTCACTGGGATATAGAGAGTATGTTAAAGCACGGAGTAATATGACAAATAATGTTCTTAAATTACTGAGGGGGCTCTGCCCCCCAAAACAAACTATTGAGGGGGCTCGGGCCCCCTCAAGCCCTATGGAGTCGGCACCACTGGTTGGCGGAGGTAGCTATTACAGAAAGTAAAAGACCAAAAAATAAAGATGCCAGCTAGTTGTCAATGGCAGTTATTTTCTTATTGGTAGATCTTCATCTATAAATCGAACCAATTTGTAATCAGTTTTTTTTTTTTTTTTTTAACAGGGTGGCAACAGGAACTGTGAAAAAAAGTTCCCTGATTAAGTTCACCAAATTTCACTGATTTACCTTACCGAAGATAATGGTTTTCTTTCTTTGCTCTACTTGAAATTCATTGTATGTTTGTATAAAATGCAGTATTTTAAACGTTTTAAGTTGTGTGAAGTTGCGGAACTTAAGATATATTTTTAAAAAATGCTACTTTTTTAATAAAATGGTTGAAAAAAAACGTATCAAGTCAATTTTGGGGGGAGGGGAACCTACAAAACAGTATATTAAATTTTTCTATATGGAAAGATTATAGAAAATTAAAAAAAAAAAAAACTTTACTTCCAGAAACCACTTAGCATAAGAATTTTACGAAACTATTAACCTTTTAAATACGGCGGTACAGCATAAGTACCGCAAAATAATTTGGACCTTACTACGGCGTCGGTACAGCAGTTGTACCAGGTAGTTCCTTCCCCCCTTCGGCAGGTTGCTTGGGAGGGGAAGTTTGGAGACATTCTTCAAAGGATTAGCAGTGCTCAGTGAAGCATGCAGAGCAGGTGCTGATAAGAAATTTGGCAAAATGAAGGGGTCTTCTTTACCTTGGCGCATTTTAGCTTACCTTTTTGTTGTATATTTGGAACGTCTAAGTGGGAGAATTTTCTTCCCTTTCTTTACTACTCAGATATTGAACTCGATTAACTCAATTGCTCTAAATCTAATGCTTTTTCGAAAATGTATCGTAGAAAAGGACTTAGTGATGAAGAAATTGAAAAACTTATGAATGATTTAGATAGCGAGAATTATGCAGATAGTGATTCCGACTGCTTGGAAGAAAATGATATTTCCTTATTAGAAGAATCTTTTAATGGAAATGAATCCTTAAACACAACGAATACATCTAATGATGAAAATAATTTACCTAATACGAATGCAGCTGATAAAAAATTTATTTGGAAAGTGCCAACAAAAGCAGATGAAATTCAAGTCCACGCATTTACTGGAAAAAATGGAGTGAAATCAGGAGCTGAACCAGAATTGAAAACAGAGATTGATTATTTACAGGTTTTTCTCTCAGAAGCTCTAACCACTTTATTATGTGATGAGACGAATCTTTACAGAAATCAAACAACTGCAGCAATATCTTCGATTCTCTCAAAAAAGAGGAAACATGCTCCTGATTGGACTGCTGTCACTGCTGAAGAAATTAATGTATTTTTTGGTTTAGTTCTTTTAATGGGACATATATACAAAGACTCGATTTCTGATTATTGGTCGAACAATGAACTCATTGACACTCCAATTTTTAGAAAAGCCATGACTCGAGACAGATTTCTTGAAATTTTAAAATACTTGCATTTCGAGAACAACGAATCAAAACCTGGAAAAAATAGTAGTTATGATAGACTGTGGAAAATTCAAAAAGTTTTTGAATTATTAAACAATGCTTTTAAGTCGGTGTATGATCCAACGGAACAATTGGCAATCGATGAAGTTATTGTTAAATTTAAAGGTAAAGTACTGTTTCGTCAATATATAACAAAGAAACGGAAGCAGTGGGGGATAAAAATGTACAAAATAAGCGATAAAAATGGATACACATATGATATGAATGTATATTTAGGAAAAGATCAGGAAAATAAAAAGATTTCCGCATCCCACAATGTGGTAACAAAAATGGCCCAATGCGTCAAAAACCGCGGACACAAACTATACATGGACAATTTTTTTTCTTCACCAGAGCTGTTTTTAGAATTACATGAAGATTTTAAAATTAACTCTTGTGGCAATATAAGAAAAAACAGAAAAAGTTTCCCGAAGGAAGTAAGCAAGAAAAAAATGCAAAAAGGTGAAATAGTTTCACGTTATTCCTTAGGAACGACAGCATTATGTTGGAGAGATAAGAGAGAAGTAGGGGAGAGGGGGGCACATGTGAACAAAAAAGACATTTTTCTATATTTTTCATTATTGATTTGAGATAAAAAATTAAAAGGTGCTAAATATGATAAATCAAACATTTGCTAATATCTTCATGCAGTTATCCCCCTTCTACAAGAGTAAATTCCAACCTAAAAATTAATTCTAAAATATGCTACATTTTGTTCACATCTGCCTCGGTGGAGGGGCAGTTGTAAACACACCTGGGGCACAAGTGAACAGATACATAAATGGTATAAAATGCACCTAAGCATATCTTTAAGTACTCTTTATTACACATTAATAAACACAATGAAAATATAAATATTGAGTACATAATAAATTAACTTGATTCAACGAACATTATAGCCTTCAAGTTTTACAGAAAAAGAAACTAAAGAAGCAGCTCGATATGTCGATATGTGCTACCTAAAATTGTAGGTGGGGGTAATTTTAGCAGAATATCATCAGTGTTTACCATCGATGTATCATCTGTTTCTGGAAATACAAAGGTTTCTTTCTTCTGCTTCTTCATGAATTAATTTAACATTTGCTTCATCACTCTCCATTTTCTCGATACGGCCAACATAGTGAATATTTGTCTTTTTTGTAGTGAATTCTACGAGAACAAAGTCATTCACAGCTAAATTTTCTGGTGCAAGGTTGACTTCAGCACAAGTTTTTTTATGGCTACTCTCTTCAAAGCTAATGTCGGACTCGGAGTCACTGACTACAACCTTTGACTGCTCCTTTTTCAACAGTTCAGCAAGTTCTAATTTTCTTTTCTTTGCAACTCTTTCACATTTTATCTTCATTTTCTCTGCCTTTTCTTCCATAGTTTTGACAACAATGTCTTTTTCAGGGGTGTCTGTCAAAATTCTTGATTTTCTTTTTTGACGCTGCTTATTTTTCCCTAGAATGGAATCGTGAAATTCTATTCTAGGCAATGGTCTCACACATTCTGAGGTAGGACTTGAATGTGCATTACAGCTGGTGGAGGCATCCTCAGGATTAACTGCATATAGCTTTTTATTTGAATTGGGATGAAATCAACGTCAGTAAAAGCAAGCCAAGATAACGGCCAAATTCCTGGTTTAGAAAAACCCGAATTTATATTTTTGGATGTAAAGGCTGCTGTGAAAGCTGGTGAAGAACACTGACCAATTTCATATATAGTTATTCTTTTTCCTGGGTGTAATGTCAACCAGTCTCTGAAAGAAGTTTTCAGTGCAGATTTAATGGGGCCATAAACACCTACATCCAAAGGCTGTAAGCGATGTGAACAATGAGGGGGGAATGTAAGGAGTACTATTCCATTCTCACGACAAAATACTATTACATCCAAACTGATATGACTTTCATGATTATCAAGTAGAAGCAAAACAGGATTTGCTGCGGTACAGCGGGAGTACTTTTGGAAGTGTTTTACAACTTCTAGGAAGAAATCTGCTGTCATCCATCCAATTTTGGATACTAACCCTAAGCTTTCTGATGGTGCTCCATTTAAGAAAATATCTTTGTATCTTTTTCTTGGAAATACAAAAACAGGAGGTACAGTGTTTCCCATTGCATTAACTATACCCCAAAATGATACAAGTTTACCTCTCTCACCTGAAACATTTTGTCCAGCTTGTTTCTCTCCACAAACCACGATCAATTTTGGAGCCTCCAACACAGTCGTGATACAGCTGATACTAACTTCAATTATTAAAATTTTTAACTATTCAATGTTTCTTAATTAGCCTAATCAAATAAAAAAATTAAACAATTTTTCAAATTGAAATAACTAAAAAAAAAAACAGTATGGGGCACATGTAAACAGTTCACACCTGCCCCTACATAGTGTGTTCACATGTGCCCCATATAACAACTTAAGCCTAATCTGATAAAAAGCAATATTTCTTTCAAATTTTTTTTAAAAAATAGAGTACAAAAACTTACTTTATAAATCCCACTTCAAAATGAATAAAGTTCAAATCACAATAAAGATAGTGTTGAATGTGTTTTTACTCTGAGAACTAAAACATGAAAGTTTACTGGCACCTTCCAAAACAGAAGTTATTATGATAACTAAAAAACAAAATGGTTGAGATCTTTGAAATTTCAGGCAGCATACAGTACTACTGCTGTCATCTACATGAATTTTTTTCAGATTTTTTTCCTCATGTTATCTGGGTAAAATATGGTTTGTTCACATGTGCCCCATGTTTACATGTGCCCCCCTCTCCCCTATATATGCTCAGTAATATGCATAAACCGCCAACTAATAACGAACTGATTGGTAACAACTCCAAACCAGAAATTATAAAGGACTATAATGAAAATATGGGCTTCGTGGATCTCAGTGATCGCATGGCAAACAGTTATATGTTTGGGAGACGATCCTTAAAATGGACGAAGAAATTATTTTTTTACCTCTTGGATCTTTCTGTACTAAATGCTTATATTTTATACAAATTAAGTCATCCTCAAGAGAAACACAAAGATTTCAGGATGAAGCTAATTCGTCAAATGATAGCTGCAAATGGTTCAAAATTAGAGAAGAAAGTTGAACGTGTAAACAAGTTTCCACTTCTTGATATGATGTCGCATTGGCCATTTGATGGAAAGAAACGAAGAAGATGTGGAATGTGCGCCAAAAAAATGTCCAGAAGCGTTCTACAATAGTTTGTAAAGCATGCAATGTTGCGCTTTGCGTGGATCAAAATTGCTTTGAAGAGTACCATTTAAGTATGCAACAACTGAATGCCTAAACAAACGAAAGCAAGTTTTATGAGTCTAAAGAAAAGGCCGTGGTTGCTTGATTGGTAAAGATTTGGATTTTTTATTGGAAAATCATAGATCCGATGACTGCCGGTCGAAATTCCACTGTGTACGCTAATGGTGACTGGTGCACGTTAAATCTGTCGTGGTCACAAAGTTCTCCAAGTTCCCATTCCAAATCAATACCTCTGGAGGTGCTGGGCCAGGAGTTGCTCGGCTCCTGGTCTAGATCAAAAAACGGCATTCAAAAGTTTAATCCACAAGTAGTGGATGGTACGGGGACCCTCCCCCGTACTAACCACTATTTGTCAATTAAGCTTAAAATTCTGAAAATTAGATCACTTAATGTCACACACACACACACACACATAAATATATGCTATATGCCTACCACTCATTAATCCCACAAACTGTTTACACAGTTTCCATTGCATCGTTTCCTGACACTAAAACACTTCATATAGCTATTACAATTAACATGTTAATAATGACTTCACTCTTTTTTTCTCCTTCTTATGTACTGAAATGTCTAATTCAATTTTGATCTGCTTCCTAAACTCGATGGCATAAAAAAATTTCAGTACGCAATCTCGTACCCTGTCACAGTTAAATATTCCATAATCAGAAAAATTAATAATCACCTAAAGCTTTTTTTTAACGCAAAATTTTACATAAATCTTTTAATTCTTAGAAAAGAAAAAGAGTTATACTATTAATATAACATCAATAGAAAACCCTGATTTTTCTTCGGGCGGTGAAATTTGTTTGAGTTTCCTAAATTAACCAAAATGTAAATTATAGTTGTTTTTTAAAACTAATTTCAAGCTAAAATGTTGACGATCTATCAATTAGAAACACGAAACACGGGCATTGTTTAAAAATAACACCTTTATTTTGAGTCAAGATGTTTCAGCGATTTAACTGGCTGCTTGCTGTTTCACCTTAATCAAATTTTTATAATTTATAGTATCAAATTGGGTTGCATTACATATGTTAGCGTTTGTACCCGAACCAATGTTTTCTGAAAACATAATTTCCCTTTCTATAATTATGTTTCCATTTAAATTTTAAAATAAAACATAGAAAAAAATGTCCTTGTATTTCATAATAAGAACTCTGTTATATCGTAAGGAATTGGGGTCATTGGGAGGTGGGGAGAGAATTGGTAACATTGAGAAAGTTGGGAAATTTTGACCAGAAAAAAACTATTACATTATCTAGTTATGATTACTATACTTTATGACAGAAAAAAAAGCCCGAAAAATTTATTTCGAGCATAACAGTGGTAATCGGAGGTTTTTATCGTGCAAAATCGTCTGTTTTAGCGCTAACTTACTAAATTTACATCCATGATACTTTAAAAAATAATTTAGCAGTATTTAAGATTTAGGAGTAGTTTAGCCTTGTTATGAATTTTATATTTGTTACATACATTATTTGTACGTAACAAGTAAGTTGAACAAAGACTTTAGGCACAACACAATCATATTGTAAGGATATTTTCATCTCTCTTTACTACTAAAGTTTAAAACATGAGTGCATATTTAGACCTTTAATTGGATAGACTATTAAAAAAATGTTTATCCCCTTGAAATATTTTAAGAACAATAAGCAAACAGTATGGTTTCCAGTGAATCTTCAAAATCAATAATTTCTAGAAGTCAAAATACCTATGTGTACTACCTACATTATCATACCTTTGTGCCATACACGCTGGCACAAAGCTTTTAATTGTTCCCCGAAAATGGGAATTTTCTAAATTCCCGATTTTAATTAAAAAAAAAAAAAACTCATGTGGAAAACACCTAGAAGATTTTTTAATGGTTTTTATCTCTTCATTTCAAGTTTGTAAAATATATGAACTCCTCCCTCCCCCCGTGTGTGCAGGAAACAATACTATGAAAACACTCTATCGATATTTGTTGGAAATAATGATCCAATTATTCATTAAAATGTTTTTTTTTTTTGCTGTTAGCCATCACATAAGCCACAACCAAGCGGCAGCCTCAATATATATACATAAAATAGCTGTACTTTTTGTGTGTATGTGTTCCACTATTTTTGTTCCTCATACAAATCTAGGGTTTAAGTTAGATCTTCGACAAATTTGGTATATAGATGATAAGTGCTTTGATGCTCAGAAATTCCCATAGAAAGACGCGACACCCTTGGGTGGGAGTGGGGCGGGGAGGGGTCACACCAAAAAAATTCATGAAACAGAAAATTTACACCTATTCTACTTTTTCTAAAACCTAAACTTAAAAATTATGCTTTATCACCTTACTTAGTTGTTAAAATGTTAACCGATAGTTTAGGTATTTCTTGTAACTTAAACTAATTCGTAGTTTTCAGGTAATTCGTAGTACTTGAAAACTTGATAACTAGGTATTATAAGCAATTTCCTGAAAGTAGTTTTATTAGTTAAATTTGACCTAAAGAATCATTCTTTTCTTGAAGAACTCTTGGCATTTATTTTTTTACTTCTCGTATAGTGTATCACTGCATCTGCCTCAGAAAAGTAAATAAATAGTCGGATTTCTTTCTCATACGTGCACGCGCAATAAATAGTTTAATAATAGTAAAAATTTAGTATATTCATGGCAACATTTTTTTTTTTTTTTTGTAACTAACCTCAAATTTTGAAAATACTCTAGATTTTAAGGCAATATAATAGCAATGATTTATTTTAACTAAACCATCATTTTTAATATGCAATTCAGTCAAAAGAGGTAAGTTATCTGCGTTATAAAAATGTGATTGCATTGATGCAAGCTATAATTTCAAGATTCATATATTTCTGCAATTTAGTTTGGTTTTGAAATTAAAATTTATTTTAAAAAAAATATCTCAAAATACCTATTCAAAATAAGCTTTACAAACTAACTCAAAATCGGGAAAATGAATTCTAAATGGCATCCCTGCCTGGTCAGTCCTAAACAATGCTGATGGTTGCAACCCTTTCGACTGCAATGCCGGAAGAAAGTAGCTTTTAGCCGTAGGGGGCCTTGCACCTGTTTCAAGGGCAGGGGGTGGAATTCCTAAATTTTCGCCGTTCTTAAGATGAATTTGGGAGATGTATCTGCAGTATTCAAAAAGTTAAAATTACTCTTAAAAACATATATGTATTTATGATAGATCTAAAAAGTAATTGAAATTATTTTGAACTAAGTTTTCAAACAGTATAACAATTGTTGCAAGAATAACAAGTAATAGCGAAAGAATAGAAGTAATGTAATTATTCTTATATAACTAATTGACATATTTATGCAAAACAGATGAAACCATTTGACATCCATTCATAGGGAGCTTTTCTCTAATCAAGAACATAGGTTTTAATGAATGAATACAGCATTTTAACAATTAAAAAAATATATATATATTTACTTAAGTACACAAGTGAACTCTATTTCAAATGATTTCAGTATGCAACGAAACAAAATCTTAGATTGCTTTTGTAACAAACAACTTTGAAATGCAAGGAAAAAAAAGAAAAAAAAAAACAATTAGTTAATTTCAAAATACATAAAAGAAGAATACAAGTTGGTTATAAAATTAAAGAATCACTTAAGTCTGAAGAAAAGAAAACCTTTATAATCTGCGGTGACAACAAATAGTATAATGGCAAAAAACAAAGTTTATTTTATTGAAAGTTCAATTTTGGCAATTAAATTGAAAACGCGAAGAAGTAATAACTTTTTAAGCTTTTATAGTATTAATTCAAAAACCAAAGATTTCTTCTCAAAATCGTGATTACAGTACGCTAATTACTTCGAGACAATGGAATAAAGGCAAAGGAGCTAAGGTATTAATGAAGGCTTCCTCTTTGCCTGTACGGTTGTTTATTTCAAATAGCATGGAAAGGGTAAAAGGAAATTTCAAACTAGGTAAAATAAACAACCTAACAGACACAGAAGCAATCTTAGGAAGTTCATCCTGTGGTTAATAAGTAAGATTCAATACTTTGACGTTGAGGAAAAAAGATGCACAAATATGCCACAGTGTATAATCGCACCTCATTAATTTTACTTTTTTTTTTTTTTTGAACAGATAATTGGCGGAAAATGCGTGGGGAATTAGAGTACTTAATTTTGTAAAGCAAAAAAGAATTTTTTTTCTTCATAAAATCTATTTTCCCTATTTTTTGTTATTTTTTCAAAATTCCCTGATATTTCCCTGACTTTTCCCTGATTAATAAAGTTCCCTGACTTTTCCCTGATCTGTCGCCACCCTGTTTAATGTAAGGAGAGTCAATAAAAATTAGAAAAAAAGAAGCCCAGAGTCGGAGTTGGCATTTTTTCCAATAACTCCAACTCCTTTACTCCAAAATCAGTCTCTCCGACTCCGACGAACGTATACCATTATATGTTCTTTCATAAATACGCTTTTTTCATACAGGCCCTTCAAAAACTTATAAATGGTGTTTCAGTGTATAATTATTATTTTCCTATCCCAATAACTAGAGAAATTAAATTTTTTCATTGAGAAACTAGGATTGTTACTGCTAATTTTGGTAAATGAATATACAATAAACATTTATATGATGCAATTCTATGCCTGATCATTTTAGTTTATTTATTTTTCATTTATTTCTGATACTTTATTATGAAATAATGCCTCTAATATGGAAAAAAAAATGCTTTTATAGAAATCTGATTTTTAAGAACTGTTGCTAAGGAAATATAGGCAACTAATCTTTTTGGTAGTTCTTAGACGGAAAATTTTTTAAATTTTAATTAATGTTATCATTTTTCTCAAAAAAAAAAAAAAATTACTCCCAATCATTTTTAAAACATTAATAATTTATATTGAACTACTAATCACATAAAATTATGTTTTGACACAAATGTTGGTTTCTTTTTAGACAAAAATCAGTTAACTATTCACTGGCCGAATATTTGGTTTTATTCAGTCAAATCATTACGCTTGTTGCATCACTAATTCCTAATTCAAGGTTAACTGTATTTTTTTTAATTAATAATGTCCAACTTCATAGACTACTCCTTAAATTCATCATTTTCAAGTTCCAATAGTCAAAATATAAGAATTAATAAAAATTTAAGATATAGGATAGAAATATAAATAATGTATCAATTGATATAATGCCTATGAAAAATGTAGGGAACAAAAAACCAGGATGTAAACTTTTTTATCACGTTTCCAGCACAAGATTATTCCAAATTTGGTAATTCCCTGCTAAATACTTTTTACTTAAAAAATGTTTTCATTGCATTTAGATTAATATACTCTAAAATTGTAGCATCATTATGGAAATTCTAACCAATTTATGAAATTCAGAGAATTTGCCACAACTTGATGACTTATTCAAAAGCAAGGTTTTCTGCATCATGTCCAGAGCAGTGCAATTTACATTTAAAAAAGAATTAAAATTTATTTTAATGCATAAATATGCTCTGCATTATGAAGTGTAATGTATACCGATTTCTTAAAAAGAAAAAGCATTCATGCTGTTAAATTTTTGTTTAGATCTGATCCATTGAAGTTTGCAAATGTCATGTACATGTCCACAGCATGTGCAATGTTTTGAAATCACCCTCATACAAGAATTGTTTATGTGAGGCACCTAATAACCTCCCAAATCCTTCAAAGAAAAAAAAAATAGTAATGGTGCGAGCATTAAGCATTCAACAGAAAGATGATCATAATAAAATGAACATTAACCAAAAATGAGCCATAACTGAGAGCAAACAAAATGCAACTAATTAAAATGCAAATGCCAATACATTTTCCATTATTTTTAATTCAAAAAAAAAAAAAAAAAATGTTGATCAATTTAACGCATTTGAAGCATGATTGCATAGTAAACGGAAAAAAATTCCATAAAAATAGATGGTGATTATTTATCTTTCTTTTTCTTGTACAGTAGTCATAATAACTCAATATTTTTCAAAAAACAAACATTAAACAATTCACAAGTGATTTAATTAATTAAGGAATGCTAAGAAATTAAGCAGAAAATAGCGGAAAGATGCTGACAACGAAAGTGAAAAGTTTACCAAGATTGCAACCTTAAAGCGGAAGCACATTTCAAATATTATTGTATATAACTTAAAATTTCTCTATTGAAATGACACCATTGACATCAATCATGAATTTTGCTTAATCAACTAAGCTTCAGTAAAAAATAAGAACGATTTACACAAGATTGCATAATTAGTAAACAGTCTCTCGTGACATTAAAACTCACTTTTTTTTTCCGGAAATTATTGGGAAAATCAATAACATTTTCAGATCAAACAGCACCAATAAAACCAATATAAGACAAAGGCGCAGTTAATTCAAAGCTACCAACATCAAAATGTTAAATTTTCTGGTCGGATAAATAATTGCTGACCAGATTAAAAAAGCAAAAAACAAACAAATTAGTGAATTGATTTGTAAAGGTACTTACCACATATATAGGTATGATCGAGGTGTGTTCAACAACTTCCAACACTGCAATATAGCATACTAAGCAGTTATATAAATTAGAATCATTTCTAGTGAGATATACCTGAGATTCTACTTCGAATAAATTAAAAAAGGACCTCTACAGCCCCTCTAGAATAAAACTCGGGGCTTTCACCACCTCAGAGGTTCAACATTCTACGTCGGCAAAGTAAGAATTGCCAGCTGCTGGAATAGGAAACTTGTTAAGATGTACTTTTACTGGAGTGCTTTCTAAGGTTGCGTTTGACAAACTTAACCAGTCGACTGGTGACTAACCGGTTACTAACCGCAGCGTTGCATGATCAATCGGTTGCCGCAGTGGTTACCGTTTTAAGCCGTTGATTAGTTGATTGGAGCAAGTGATCATTAGCTGTCACGTGATTAACCAACCGGTAGCTACCGGTCAAGGTCGTCGAACGTAAGCTAAATGAGATTCGTTTATAGGGACTCTATATGCTCAAACTTTGATAACTTCTTTTAAAAACGTAAACACTTTTGGATAGCACTCATTAACTAAAAAATTACGAATAAAGAAAAGACATAAAGAAATTTCACCCAAATAGTTAGTTTCAGACGAATTTAACAGAATTATGGGTATGTAATTTCTTAAAAAATATTGTTTCACGAGAATTTTTAACACGATGTCCTGTGCTCACCAACGACTTAAAAGTCATATAAAGCGTACGATTGCACTATAATACTGTCCCAACAACAGAAAAAGAGATTTTTTTTAAATTTTTTTTACACATGTTACGTGCGCATAGAGCTACCGGTAGACCACGGTTAACCGGTCACTAACCGAGAGGTGACTAACCCACCGGTTAACCAATTGTTTCCAATGCTATTCTAATAACTTCACCGGTAGATCCACCGTCGACCGCTATGTGACATTTTTGACTAATAGTAATTATTTTTCACCTGCGGTCAGCAGCCTTGTTTTAGTGGTCAGAGCAGTCTGACTGCGATGGGGAACGAAATGGGAAGATTGGGCGCCGAGCATTTTGGGCACAGGGAACTTTGGGCGCCGGGAACATTAGGCACCAAGCATATTGGGTGCCGAGAACATTGAGCCCAATGTGCTGGGCGCCCAATCTTCCTAGACCGGATGGGGAAGGCCTGGGTTCGAATCCCAGCTCGGGCATGGATATGCTTTCTCTTTCTTTTTTGGTTCTTTATTTCAGTGAATGTGGTGCTTGCTGATTGATTTTAATGCTTTTTACTGTTATAAATGCAATAACTAACTTTCCCTCTGGAAAAATTATACCAAATAAACTGTTTAGCTGCACTGAACTGGCTTTTTTTTATTGGTTCGAAATTAAATGTTTAACTGATAGACTTGATGAATATTTTTTTCAACATTACCAATTCGTAATCTTTACTAAAATTAAAGCTGAAAGTATGTGTCTCTGGATGCCTGGATCTCTGTTATGCGCATAGCGCCTAGATCGTTCAGTCAATTTTCAAGAAATTTGGCACAAAATTAGTTCTTAGCATAGGGGTGAGCATATAGAAGCAATTTTTGGAAAATTCGATTTTGTTCTTTTTCTATGATTTTATTTTTACCACCATTGGTAGATTCAATTACTCTTCAACAATACAGAGTGAATTACCAAACATGGACGAGTAAATTACCATAACATGGGCGAGCAAATTACCATAACATGGACGAGCAAATTAACGCAGCATATAGTGGAGAGAAATTCATCATCCATTATTTGTAGACATACAGGCGAAACAAATGACCTTTTAATTTTCTACTACGGGCAAAGACGTGCGGGTACCGCTGGTTAACCATAAAATGATTTATTTGTATAATTAGCACTCTTTAAAAATTTCACTGAGATAAGACATATCATTCCATGCAAACAAGGGTTGCTTACGTAATTATTTCTGGACATCAACCAACAATTTGAATTTCTTTCAAAAAATTTGCTCATTTTATACTGAGAACATTAAAGATTTTTTAGCAATGATATCATCTGAAAAAGTTTTACATATTAAGGCTCTTCTATACCGTCCATCTTGGATTTCGACGCTAATGCTTTCTCTACGGGAAAATCTGCTACCTATGCAAAGCATAACACGAGAAATTACTGGAATATTTTCATGCGGTTTGTTTTAAACGATGGCTATGACACAGAACTAGATATGCGCTTTTTTATTTTTTCTGTAATTATTTTGAAATTTTTTTAATAGCATTTTAAAACTTTAAACGACTATTTTAACACGTTTGAAAAATGATATGGAAAAACTGAAAAAGGAGCGCAAGAGATTGAACTTTTCTCTTTAAAAACATATTTTGAGTTTGTTTCTGAGACAATTTGTTCTATTGATATTCTCCACGGAGTAAAGCCTTGTTTTCGAAAAATTGTGAAAAACTGCGAAAAACACGCCTTTCACCAGACCACACCCATTTCCTCCCACTTTGAGCTTTGAGGGACCACTTCCTCTTCTCCCCCCAGGGTCTTTAGGGTCTTGTCTGCTGCTTCTCCGTTCCTCTGCTCTACCTCAATGACAGGCAATAAATTACTGACTAATGACCATTCATTCCTTGTCGTTTTGTGTGTTGGTCTTGTATCTGTGTGACATCGACGAAATTCGTTCTAAAAAGAACAGTTTTTTTCTTCTTTCGAGTTCTATGCGATAAGTTTTTGAAATTATTTAGGTGATATATTTTTCAATGCTGTTTTAATATAAGTACCCCGTTTAAATGTAGAAGTTATTTTGTTTGAAAAATCAGTGAAAATTACCGCATTTTACAATGGGAAAAAAATTCGAAATGCCATTTTTATTTATGTATTTCTTTATTAAATTAATAATTTTAAAAAAATACCGCCAAGTACAGTGATTGCGATTTATATCTCGATGTGAAATTTGCAAAAATATAAACCAATTCACATAAAATACACTAGCCACATTAGGGGAAGTGGCGAGTAAATCATGAAATTTCCCTCTCCTGAATGTATGTGCAAGTAGAACGAGATTAATCTGGCGATTATACATATTCCGCAGAGATTATTCAAAATGGAGTTGTTTCCTTCAGTCAAAAGTACTAATTTTTAGTCATTGAAATTGATAGAATAAGCAAAAAAAATAAAAAATAACATGAAGCGAGAAAAAAAACTTTTATTTTCCAGACGCTTATTTTTTAATGAATTTTTTAACATGTCCGATTTTGAAAATAAGACGTGGTCTTTATGACGTCACAAATGATGTACTTAGGCGCATCTGTGTACTGCGTTTTCACGTTATTGTAATCAAGAAGCGAATTAAATTTTGCGCTCTACGCTTGTTATCAACCATATCGTTGCCATTACACTTGAGTAAAAATGCGAATTAAATATTAAGCTCTACACTGTAAAAAATCTCAGAAAACTCTCTGAATATACAAAAAAGTTTTCCGTAATACACAGATTCGTACGCCCTCCGCAGTTTTCTGCTATAATCAAAAACGTTTCCCGTTTAGCAAGAAAGTAAGAGTCGACGCATGCGCAGCTCACACGGCAATTTTATAGTCCAGCAGTAAATCTAAACTGAAACTTTCGAAAGCACGCAGTGAAAACAAGTGCTGACTCATGTATGCGAAGTAACACTCATCAAGGGGATTAGTAGAAGTTTTGTTCCTCGCATGAATTCACTGAAGATAATTTTAAAGTCTTATATTTTCTTGCATATGTATCGTCATGAGATTGAATTTGAAGCTATGTCACTTATTTTTAAGTACGAAGTGCAAATTCTCGACGCATGCTCGCGGAAGGAATACAAACTGAAATTAAAAACCAAATAACTGCCGAGAGGACGCCATCTAAATTCATTGCGTCGCATAACTTGTGTAGGTAATTTACTTTTTTCTTGGATACTTTTCTTCTTTCTATACCAAATGGGTAATTTTTGTTGGCAGAATTTTATTCTGTCATAAAAATCACCTTTTTGGTGACCAAAGCCTGCAAAAGACCACCACCGACGAATAGGTAAGTCGCTTTGCAACTCTATTACTTTAAAGAGATTTAGTTCATATAAATCTCATTAAAAAAAACTATTTTCTTCAGTATCATTTTTTCGTTGTGAACTATTGCAATTTGAAAATATTTTACATTACATAGAACACATATTTAAAGTGCAAGTGTGTCTAGTTTTATTCTGTAAAATTTATGAATTGAAGATTATAAAAAAATTTAAATAAGTGTTATTGTGTACTTTGTTTTTATGTGTCAATCTCAGTTAATATTTGGCTGAACATTTATGTATCAAGCATTATGAATTAAATGTTATAATATGCAAATTGTCAGGTTTGATAGATCGTCTTTAAGGTTGCATGTTTTCATTCTCTTGTAAACAGTGTAGCTAGATTGTATGAAGTAAAAAAAAAAACTATCTCTTGTAATTAGGAACATAGTGCTTCAGTATTATCTAAATGACGATATCTCTTTAAATATTTGCATTAGCGAAACGCTTTAAATTAGTTAAATGTGTATTAATTTTTTTAACAAATAGATACATATATGTATTTAAAAGTGCCTTCATTTTTTTCGTTTTACGAGCCTCAATTTTACCAAAAGCAAAAAAAAAAAAAAAAACTTAATAAAATAATTTATAATGTATATGATACTTTGATTTATAATGTATATGATGTTGCTTTTTCAAGGGGGGGGGGGCGCTTCATAGCATTTTATGGGTGCACCATCACTCTTATGGTGGGGGGGGGGGTATTCTCGTATATATGAAATGGAATAATCATGTAATAGAGTTCAATGTTTTAATAAATAAAATATATAATGCATTTTGCGCACACTGTAAAAATAAAATCAGTAACCTATTTTGAATAAGTATTTATATTTGTGATGAGCTGGAAAAGGGCAAGAACAGAAGAATCAACCCGAATGGTTCCAGCAGGGGAACTTGGTGTCATATTTAAATTCATCAATTACTCTGTTGGTACTTTTCGGTACACTTTGTTCGTCAGAGAAATTGACTTGAGGTGAACGAATTTGGAACGCGAAGTGTAGGTAAGTCCTGTCAAATTTTATCCGAAGATAAAAGCTATGAAGTTTGATACAAGATATGTTTTTAAGTTCTGCATTAAAAATACAATATGTTGATAGTTTTGTCTTGAAAATATTGAGAGAAAAACTGAAGTTTAAGATTGTTTAACAAACAATCCCCACTTTTCAGAAGGTACCCCCACTCCAATTCCCCGACGATTTTGTGATTAGGAATGAAACTACTAGATTATTTCATAATTTTTCAAAAATTTATAACTGTGCATATGTTATGCTGTTAACCATGCTATTTGTCATTAGAAATTCCAAAAAAAAAAAAAAAAAATCCACGAATGATTCTAAAATTGCTTGTATTATTGCTCTTAGATATGAAAGAATTGAAACTGATATGGTATGCAATACTATAATAAAGAATTATATTTTAGAAAAAATCACGGAAAAAGGATTCCGAAATTCTCGGAAACGTTTTTGAAAATTGTTTGGAGAATTCCGAAATACTCGGAAACGTTTTCGAAACTTTCATGAACCACAGCTGCACAGAATACTCAGGAACATTTCTGGAAATTACAGAAAGAGGATTCCGAAATACTCAGAAACGTTTCTGAAAATTACAGAAAGAGGATTCCGAAATACTCAGACACGTTTCTGGACATTACAGAAAGAGGATTCCGAAATACTCAGAAACGTTTCTGAAAATTACAGAAAGAGGATTCCGAAATACTCAGACACGTTTCTGGACATTACAGAAAGAGGATTCCGAAATACTCAGAAACGTTTTTGAAACTTTCATGAACCACAGCTGCACGATATACTCAGAAACGTTTC
The DNA here is from genome assembly GCF_026930045.1 of Uloborus diversus. Lineage (NCBI taxonomy): Eukaryota > Metazoa > Arthropoda > Arachnida > Araneae > Uloboridae > Uloborus > Uloborus diversus. Next base: position 113,202,509 of record NC_072733.1, read on the forward strand.
CGGATTTTTTTTACAGTGTACGAATGGCAACAGTGAATGGCATTTCATCATTTGTGATGTCATCGGCAGAAGCCGTAAATAATAAAAGCGCACCGATTAAAATAAATTTTTAAAATTATTAAAATTAGTCAAATTATTTAAAAAACGGTCAGATCGTATTGCCAACTCCAGAGCTCGAATACGCTACCTTGCGGTGATTAAACAATACCAAAGAAAAAGGTAAAACATTCCATTCCACGTGTTTTCTTTGGGGTAAATTACAGGCTTCAGACAGTTTGTGGTGTAATGTAATTTCAGAAGAATAGAGAAGAAAGCTTCCCACAAACACGATCAAAAATTACTGTCATTTACTAAGCGTCAAAGCAGGGGAAATAGTCTTTACTAATAATAAAGCTGAAAGTCTGTCTGGATGTCTGGGGGATGCTGGTTGTCTGGATCTCTGTGACGTGCATAGCGCCTAGACCGTTCTGCCGATTTTCAGGAAATTTGGCACAAAGTTAGTTTGTAGCGTGGGGTGTGCACCTCGAAGCAATTTTTCGAAAATTCGATTTTTTTTCTTTTTCTATTCCAATTTTAAGAACATTTTCACGAGCAAAATTATCATACGATGAACGAGTAAATTACCAAGTTATCATAACGTGGAACAGTAACATGGTGTAAGCCAATTGGTGAAAAATTCACCATACATTTCTTGTAATTATACAGGCGAACCATAAGACCTTTTAATTTTCTACTACGGGCAAAGCCGTGTGGGTACTACTAGTATTTAATATTTATCAACTATATTCCTTGACTCGTAGTGGTGAATATAATAAAAGTCCATAGCTTTACTAAAAATCAAGTCAATTTGTAAAGAAAAAATATTTTGCTTGACAATGTTCCAGAACTAGCAATATTAATTAAAAATAATCGTCTCTTTCTGGAAGGATCAGATATATCACACACAACGATGCCTTTGAAAATGAAGTTTAGTGAAACAGTTGGTAATAATTCTCTGAAAGTCATAGCAGAATGAGTCTGAATAGGTTATCTTACAAGAAAATGTTTTTCTTTAGAATATTGGCTTAGTTTGCTTTTTGATATGGAGGCTTTGTGTGTTGTGCATTTACTTTCAGATCTTTAATTTTTAAGACTTTGACATTATCTAGAATTCTAAATATGTAATTAAATTTGAAGTTCCGTTTTGTTTAGGTAAAAATTAAATAGTTAATAATATAAACTTTTTTTAAATAGAATTAATACTATTATCTAATATACATTTTCCAAGGTAAGAAATGAAAGTAATGTACAATAATCCTAATTTATTGCAATATCCCCGAAGAATAGGAAATTATGTGAATAAACTAGTAAATTTGACAAACATTACATAATGTATCATATTTACCAAGTCTATTGAAAATTATGAATAATCGTCGCTAGTTATATATAATCAACAGTTTGTTTCCGTTACACACCACACGTAAATAAATAAATAAATAAATATATATATATATATATATATATAAAGAATATGTGTGTATATGTGTATATGTATGTTCCCTATACAAATCCACACTTTTCGTCGGATCTGGACCAAATTTGGCCGGAAGGTACTTGGGCACCAGAGTAGGAACGTAGGGGGTTGAAAAGGGAACTAGGCATCAAGGACGGTCAAATGAAAACAATTAGCAATCGTGATTGCTCAAAAAACGCCAAATGTGTCGCAAAGTTGGCGACAAAACTTGGTGACCAAAAGCTTGGCGAGAAATTGCCAAATGTTTGTATAAATTATAACACTACTTGAGTTTGCATTGAATTAACATTGACTCCCTCCCCCCCCCAAAGGGTGTAAATGACCCCTTTCGGAACATCTGAATGAAACCAAAATGGGAGGTGCACAACTAGACCCCACAAGGAGTCTACGTACCAAATTTCAACTTTCTAGGACATACCGTTCTTGAGTTATGTGACATACATACGCACTTACGAACATACGGACGTCACGCGAAAAGTCGTTGTAATTAACTCGGGAAATGTCAAAATGGATATTTCGGGTGTTTAGGCACATATTCGTGTGTGGTTGGGTTGGAAAAAAAAACTCAATATTCATTCGTGGGTGAGCAAAATGGAAATTAAGTCCGAATTTTGAGATAATTTTTTTTCGTGAATACAATACTTCCTTTTTTGTAAGTAAAAAGGCTTTAAAATCACCAGGAAAAAATTTAAAATCACTGCTAAGCCTAATGGAACAGAAATTTTAAATCAGAAAATTATCGTTTGCGCAATCTCATTTTAAAGTAGCGTTTAGAAGGTTGCCAGTTTTTTTTTCTCTTTTGTGACTAAATAAAATTTTGTTTTCGTTTTGAGGTAAAATTTTCCCCTTTTGATTATTATTTGGCGATTTTTCTTTCTTTTTTTTTTTCAGGATTTTAGTTGTATTTATGGAGGGTTGCGTTTAATTTTTTCGGGAACTTTTGATTTGCCGTTTTCTTTCTTTGAGAATGATTATTTCCACACAAAAAAATTGCAGATATTCCTGTGAGAGGGGGCACCAAATTTTGCCAGGGCCTGGGCATCACTTTGGGCTGAGCGGGCCCCATAGGATACTGGATATAATGAAAAGTTCTTTTTTTTTTCCTTCTTTGGTTGGAGAGATTCCTCCCATTTGGAATATTTTTGATTGGTAGTGAAAGGCGCCTTTTTGACTCTGGCGCCGTAGTGCGCCTCACGACCTCGCACATAAGGACGGCGCGGCCATGGATCTACTATCTTAATTCCTAATGGTTTTTTCGAACTCTTTTAATGTTTTATTTAAATAAAGTTTTTTTTTTTACAATATCAATTTATCAGTCATTATAACTGTGAAAAAAAAGGAAAGAAGGAGACTGCGAACAAGAAAGTTCACTATATGGCAATACTGTCATCAGCCAGTATCTATCTTTTTCCCAGATAATTGTTTTTTTAAATTTTCATATTATTTTGTGTTCCTCCTATACTCAAGATGGAAAGGGATCACATTTGATTAATCCAATTATTTATATATATATATATATATATATATATATATATATATATATATATATATATATATATATATTTTCAAATTCATGCATTTTTTCCTCCCCTGTGACTTTAGAGCCACAGGTGAAAGTATTTTTTCTAAGAATCAACGAAGGGGGGGGGGGGGGGGGGGGGTCATGACGAATGCAGCACCTCGTATCAAAATGCTTCTCCTTTGAAGATTGTACATATTTCAAGAATTATCATTACTTTTATTTTCGTCTTGATCATTTGCGCATGCTCACAATCAAAGAACTCTATTCACAATTTACAATGCATTTTCCGAACTCTTTTGATGTTACATAAAGTTTATTTTTGCAATGCGAATTTGTCAATCATCGTGACTGCATGAAAAAGAAATGAGACTGCGAACATGAAAGCTCAGTACGGTGATACTGTCATCAGCAAGTATGATTTAGTACATCAACAGGGGCGGATCCAGAAATTTTTGTAAGGGGGGTCAAGTTTCAATGGATATCGTTATTATTCCTACGCAAAAAAGTAGCAGTTAATCAGGGTTGCCCATCATTCCATGCAGGAGAGCGTACCGCCTCATATGCTACGGAGTACTCCCCCCCCCCCAAGTCAAAACCCATTCAAATTACCTCCCCTCCCCCTAAATTTTCAATGCCACAGCCTGAGCCATGGATCATATTCCCTCAAACGTTCATCAAAAGTCACATTTCTTTCGGCAGATATGCTGGTCATGTCACCATAAGCTTTGATTATATGAGATAACATCTATAAATAGTAGGAAAAGGCACACATGACACGCACAACATGTGGTTTGAGGGGGAGGAGAACTGGGAAAAAAGTTAAGCTCATTAGAGAAATTTGCGCTTTTGAAAATGAACAAAGAAATCAAAATAGCAATACCTCAGTAAACAAATCCAGTCAATTCTTTGAATTATGACGCGCTAAAAAGAACTACCTTACAGAACCGAGCAAAAAAAAAAAAAATAATAAATAATTAAAATTTTGACATTTATTCCATGTACTATTTTTTCGGATGTAAAAAATTGAAGTTTAATAATAATCATAATGACATTCTTCTCACAGGGGGTGAGCTGACCCTTTGACCCTTACTTGAATTTCAGCATGAATTTCTATTTTAGTCACCCCTGAAAGAATTTTTAATACTGCATTCAGGTACATACAAGTTAATTATTGCGTTGTTTTTTGCGGCTGGATGTGCGTAAGTATCTCTCATAAGTTATAACTCAAAAATGGTAACCTGTAGAAGGTTAAAATTTTGTATGTGGGGTCTGCGTACGTTCCAGTTGTGCTATTCCCTTTTTGTTTTCAATCGGGTGTTCTAAAAGGCCTATTTACTCATTTTTTGTGGCTATCAATTACTTATTTCAATGCAAAACTTTATTGCATCTGAGACTGATCATTTGGGGATACATTGCCGAATTGGAGACCTACTTGAAAACAAATATGAGATGGCGAAACCGATTTTTGTGATTTTGTTATAGATTCCCGTTGAACCGACGGTAATTTTTAATTTTTCGATTTTTTTTTTTGCCATCGGCCATCGACATGGGCCATCGGTCATTTTGAGAAAAACAATCGGCCATCGGCCATCTTTGAACAATCGGCCAACAATCGGCTTCGGCCCATCGGCCAAAAATTGCCATCGGTCGAGCCCTAGTATGAAGTGATGCTTTTTTTCACCCAAATGGCTCTTTAAAACACTAATTGAAAGTATTTTTTCAAAGAATCCAGAAAGCAATGACTCCAAGCAGCACTTCATATCAAAAACATTCTCGATATTTCAAGAAGTATCATTAGTTGAACCTTCGTCTTGATCATTTGCGCATGCTCACAGTCAAAGAACTCTATTCACAATTTACAATGCATTTTCCGAAATCTTTTCATGTTACATAAAGTTTATTTTTGCAATCCGAATTTGTCAATCATCGTGACTGCATGAAAAGAAATGAGACTGCGAACAAGAAGGTTCAGTATGGTGATACTGTCACAGTAATTTAGGACCACAGTACTCTTTTTCCTTGATCATTTTTTTTTTTTTTTAATTTTCATATTATTTTGTTTGCCTCCAATACTCAAGATGGAACGATATCAATTCATTTGATTTCATGTATAATTTTTTCTCACCTTTTGCACTTTGTTTCCCCACTTTGGATAAACAAGTCTTCTCGTTTGCGTACAGCAAATGAGACTGGGAACAAGAAAGTTCCTCATAGTGATAATTACTTCGGCACATAAATTGAGTGCCTCACTGTCTCCCCTTTCGAATAATGCTTATTTAATTTTGTGTCTTTTGCAATCTATTTTTTCCTATAATTCTCGAGATTGAACATGATCATACATTTGATTCATTGAATCGATGCATTTTTTTTTCCTCATATGACAGTTTTGAACTCTAAACGAAAATCTTTTTCGAAAATATTAACAAAACCATGTTCCTTCCCTTTTTTTTAGGAAAATCTTTTTTCTCGTTTCATGATTGATGGCAATCTTTTTACAATAGCGTAGTTGTTGGTACACGTAAATATTTTTCGAGACGCTTTCATGATAGATAACGTTTTTCATTTGTATACTGTGCTACTCATATTGTTTAACGCCACTCTATTTTCATAAGGAGTTTTATTAATTTCCTACTATGTGAACAAAATGTTTAAATAACAGAGAGTGTCAAACTGAAAGAAAAAAATTCTTTGCCTCAAGATCAAGAAATCAAATTTTTACGATACGGAAATTCCTAAATACCACTTGCTGACTATTTTAAACCACTGTACGTTTTCTTACACTTTATTCATTCTTTCGAAGTATATTTAAACCATTAGAGTTCAATTACTTACGTTTTATTATATGCATTGGTAAAATTTGTGAACGTATAATTTTTATTCTTTTAACAATACGCTCAATGAATTGAAATTATCTTAAAATATTGATGAATAGGCACATCGACGAAAGTTTGAATTGAAGTAGGCTTTTATCTAAGAAAAACAACAGTAAAATTCCCAATTTGCATTCAGAGCGTGATAAAGGGCTTTTGTACGCAGTAACATGGCTTTTCTCAGATTTAAATCAAGCGTTGATTCTGCATGCAACTGTCAAAAATACTAAGCTCTGCAATAATCTGCTTTTAGCATTACTGAGAGGTGTCATTTCATTCTAATTATTTAGTACACGTGTATAAAAAATGAAAACCTTAGTGGGTATTTATCAGTGGCGCACACAAGGGTCCAGGGGGTCAAGACCCCTCCCATAGGTCTTGCTTTTTCCCCCGATTGATTACGATTCTATATTTTGTGCGTGAAATAATTTCAAACAAAGGTAACAATAACTTCTGTTTTAATAAGTGAAAAAATAAAACCCTCATGTTAAGAGATTTTTTAAAATAATGTGCACTTAGCCTATGAGAAGATGAATGGGGATTATAAATGAATACACAGTAATAACTATTAGTTTTGTGATTACAAATTGAAATGAGATCCTTTGAACTTGAATTCATTTTTTAATTATGAGAAAAATAAAAGCGTAAATTATTTAACTTCTGGTTATTTCTTTACTTAATGCTAATATTTATTCATTAGCTTATTTTTTACTGTTTTTTGTTCTCGGGAATCGATAAAATCAAGTCAATATGTTTGACGGCGTAATAATGGAATGAGACTTTCGACCTTGGACCCTCCCTTTAAAAAATTCCTGTGCGCCACTGGTAATATGGTATCCTTCTGATCACTAAAAAGACAACAGCATTTTTTTTCTCTTCCTGTTTTCTAACGTGCCAACATGCAGATTCGTCAGTTTCTTTCTTTCCTCTTTTGATGCGCAGAAAATTCATAGACAAAACAAAAGCATAATTTTCTAATTAAAAACTGCACAGAAAATCCTTGCACAGGGCGTGAGTGTTTTCGAAAGATTTACTCTTTATGCTTTTTTTATTAATTGTAACTTTCATCAAACTAGCAATCAGCAAACCTAACTACACAACTACCAAATGTTTTTATTTTATGCTCACACCGACATCCGCAGAAATTCTTCGACATTTTTCTATGATTGTTTTGCTTTTCTTTTCAAGAATAGTTTCAGAAATTTCTGTAAAAAGCAAAGCAATCTTTTATTGATAAAGTTATAAAGATCATCAGTGTTCCGTTCGCCCCCTCCCCCTCAATTATATATTGAAAAATACATAAATGAATGAACTGAACGAATAAATATAAAACAAATAAAAAAAAATGAAGATTATGCCGCCCATGAATTGCAAAACAAATACAGAATTCGATTCGAAGAGTAAATGTAAAGAACTGTCCCGCGATTCCAAAGTTTTCAAGTAAAAGTGAGAAGGGTGGTAGAATAGAATAGGAGAATTGGATTCTTTTTTCTTCATCCTCATACTCGTCAGTTCTTTCCGCTACGCCGATCTGTTGTCGTGGTGGGAAACAGGCCGGAGGGGGGGGGGGACATGTTTTGGAACTAGCTCTCTGCCCTCGTCCGACCGCAAAAGGAGTACCGATGGGGACAGCTTAGATTTACGACTGTCCTTTCAACAACTCAATGATTGACGTTGTCCATCATGAAATCTGACCAATTAGCAGTGCAAAAAAAGTCGAGTTAGACCCTCCCAGATACACCCCTTGTGTTGCCACAGATTTCGTGTTTTCGTCGAATCTGATTTTACGGAGAGGTTTAGAAGAGCCTTAAGCCCAGAACCAACATGGGAAAAACCTGGTTTTTGTTTATTTTCAAAATTCCAAATGTTCCCCAAACTCCCGGATTTATTCTCCAAAACTACCGGATTTATACTCGTAGCTCCAAAACTGAGGGTTTTTTGCATATCTATGCGCAAGTAAACTCGTTATTAACCAAAAGCATTCGATGGAGCATCGGTTGCTGAACAACTGGTTAAAAACCAATCACGTCATGAGCTGTCATGTCATCAACCAACCATGGTCGACCGGTAGCTCTATGCGAACCTAACCACAAAAGCAAATCAGTTCCCCTAGCGACTCCGTAGTGCTAGAAACTTCGTCTACGTCTTCTAACCGGAGGACGTGGTTTCAGCATCAGTTATTTCCATCTCAGGTGTTGTGTTGTAAATGTTTCCTGTGTGTTTCCGGAGGCAAGGCGCTTTGTGCGCAGTCCTTAAGTAAGCGAAGCAATTTAGTTGCTGTATAAAATAAAATAAGTAAATAGGGCCGTGGTAGCCTGATCGGTAGGGCATTGGACTCGGGGCCGGAGGGGCTCGGGTTCGATCCCCGCTGGTCGAAGACCCACCGTCGTCATTAAAGGGGACTGGGCGACATTAAATATGCTCGTGGTCTCAATGTCCTCCAAGTGAAACGATACCTCTGGGGGTGCTAGTACCAGGTAGCTATTAGCTCTTGGACTAGTTCTAAATTCTCATTAACTGTTCGATCCGGTGATGGTGCTGCCATCCATCGGTATATAAAATAATGGAGGCAAGGCACTTAGTATGCAGTCCTCGATATAAATACAGTTGTAGTCAGTTGTGACTCTTGAATAGAATAGAATAGAAAATAAGTAAATCAGTTTCGCGCACAAAGAGGACCCTTATAACCAAGCGTCTTCCTCCGGACAAACGCAGGAAAGATTTTCAAATACAAATGTGACGCCTAGCAATAGGCTCTGGGCCCAGCTAGGCTGGTCCTAGTTAGTTTATTAGTATCCAATGAAGATATATGGTCCTCTTAAAGCTATACCCCCCTTGCTCATTACCGCCTCTTCTGGTAAGCTGTTCCAAGTGTCCACAACCCTACGAAAGTAGAAAATTTTCCTAATTTCTAGATTAGCCTGATATTTGAATATCAGAAAACAATGACCCTTTCCCCCCAGTAAGTTTCGAAATAAAAGCCATACAATTCCAAATTTAAGCTCTCTTTTGGTTTCGTGATCAATTAGGTGTACTCTGACGACAGCAGCATTTAGAGATCGTCCAAGTGTATAAAGTTGGAGTCAGGAAATCAACGGAGCAAAAAACTTTTTATGTAATAGTTTTGTTTCGAGGAAAGCGATATAATTTATGTCCCAACTAAGACCTAAATTTCTTTTGTTAAATTTTGTGTTACCTTCTCATAATATTTTCTTTCTTTTTTTCTTAAAAATATTCCTACAATCACAAGGTTTTGGGAAGGACCATGGCCCGCTCCCCTCTAGATCTGCCCCTGTATGTAGCTGCGGTTCCTTCTAAGGATACCTTGAGGAGGCTCAATCAAATAAGATCTAGGAGCCTGGTGAGCAGATTTTATCTTTCCACATGTACGACTCATATTGAACACCAATTTAAGTGTTCGCCAACACTAATTTGTGGGATTTGTCTAGCTCGATGATGACGATCAAAGTAATATTTTTGCTTCTCAATCCTTTCTTCTTCTTTTTAATTCATTTTACAAAAAAAAAAAAAAAAAGAAGGAAATATTGTATTAGCAAAAAAAATTTCACTCAAAAATCGACCTTAATTTCCTTTTTTTCTCACCCCCGAATGAATGTTGAGTTTTTTTTTTTTCGACTCGACCACACGTACATATATACCTAAGAACGTTTAAACGCCCGAAATATTCATTTTGACGATTCCCGAGTTTATTACAACGGGTTTTCTCGTGACGTCTGTATGTATACGTATGTATGTGCTTATGTACATATGTGCGCATGTATGTCGCATAACTCAAAAACGGTATGTCTTAGAAAGTTGAAATTTTGTACGTAGACTCTTAGTGGGGTCTAGTTGTGCACCTCCTTTTTTGGTTGCGTTCAGGTGTTTCTAAAGGGCTCTTTTGCACCTTTTTGGGATCAAATCATTGTTAATTTCGATGCAAACTAAAGTGGTGTTATAATTTGGAGGACACTTGGCAAAATATATCGCCAGCCTTTTGGTCGCCAAGTTTTTTCACCAACTTGGCGACAAATTTGGCGATTTCTTTTTTAAATTTTAAATCTGGTTTCAATTTGGCCACTGTCGGTGATATTTAGATAGTTAACTATTGAACCACATTAAAATGCCATTGGGGAAATAACATTAAATTGGTGTAAAAGGAAGTCATGTGATGCACACATCAGCTCGTTTAAATAAGGATTGCTCATCTAATACTTTAGGTTTTAGCTTGTCGTTTATCGTAGGAATAGGTGTTCTTAAACATCTTCCCATTAGAAGCTCAACTGGACTTAGCCACTTCAATATAGCTAGAATAGTTATCTGCCATAATAAGGTACCAACTACCACTTACTTAGAGGACATCTGCTCCAACCGTTTGCAAAGGTCTATTTGGAAATGCCGATGGAAGTAAAAGTTCTTTAAAAAATCTTCGATGTTGAATACACTTGTGACATTTTGAGACGAGATACTGAATTTCTATTGATAAACCTGGCCACCAAACAGATTCATGGCAGGTGATGCTTCATACATTTCATTAAAAATAATAATTTAAAAGGGTAATGAAAAAAATTTTGTTTCATAAAAAATTACAAATAGTCCAGTCATATTGTACAAAAAAAAAGGGGCTAAACTCGCAAAGCACGATGCAGTTCTAATTTTTTCATATGTTGTTTGAGTCAGTTAGGGTGGTGTAAATCTAAGTTTGCAGTTTTTAAAAACCTGTGCTCGCTGCGTAATTCGCGAAAATATACCCGTATGAAAGCTCATTAAACTTTGAACAACTTAAGCTCAAATGAGATATCATGCTTAAAAAATTGACCATTTTTGGCGAAAAATGAAAGAATTCGATCAAATTTCAAGAAAAATATCGAAATAAATTCCTAGTTAACAAGAAAAAACTGGATATACTGTTACAGTAATTTTAATTGCCTTTCATTTAAGCCTAAGACGAAGTCTTTAAATTCAATAGTTCTTTTACAATTGCAAAACAAACAAGTAATCGGAAAAAACGATTTTTGAAGAAATTAGACAAAACACTTCTCATCTCAAGGCAATATGGTAGATCCTATTCTAAAAAAAAGGCCTAAAAATGATATAATAAGACTCTGGTGTGTGTTTATATAAGTTATCTGTGTTGGGGAAACACGTCGGTTATGGAGAAGAAAAAAAATAAGCCAATTAGTTGACAGTTTTATGCAGGTAACGTAAACATTCCTTCCCCTATGTATATCTATACCTTTCACATTAATGAATTTTCGGCCGCATTCCGTTTTTTATTTGGAAAGTAACCTACTGAGTTTTATTTTGAATAGGTAATATTTTTGATATCAGACGAATTTAATGAGATTCAATTTTCAGAGAAACAAAGAAAGAATGAAAATGAGAGTTCTCTCATTCTTTTTGAAAAAGAAAATGAAACTAACCAGGTTCATCATATCAAACGTAAAGCTTCAGAGGGAAACCTAGAATGAAAAGGGCCTCCCTGTACACTTTAAGTGCAATATTATCGAATGACTATACTTATTGAAAAATCGTTCAAGCGGAAAGAATGGAAAATAGGGATACACCTGGAAACATTCACCAAAATGCTTCCATTTTTTCTCTAGCAGGTTTCGATTTTCACGCAAAAAATGCTCGCCTATATTTACAACAGATCTGAAAAAGGGAATGCATTCAAAGGATTTTTTATGTACACTAAAGGAAACTTCACGGATTTTGTGAATCAATAAATTTTCGCCTACTAGGGATTATTAACCGCACCTACCTTATTTACTTTAATGAGCTTATTATTATTTTTTTAATGGAAAAAAGTATATTAGCTGAATTGGTTAAAAGATGCTATTACTTTATTTATTCGTTTAGTTATTTTTTACGTATATATTTCTTTAAATGTCGAGGCATACTTTATTTCTAGAAATCAGCAAAAATGTTAAAAAGTTATGTTTGAAGTAATTTGCCATTTTAGCTAATTTAGAGAATAGTGATCAGATACCGGAAAGTTGATATTGGTATACGGGAAAGTAGGCTCGTTTAGTTCTGGATGGAATTTCTTGTTTTAAATAGAATTTTTCTCACAGTTTAAATCTGTACTGCAGAACCTCGATTACTCGAAGTGTTCGGGCCTGGACAAACCTTGCCAACATTTCTGGATAAAAGAGGCAACAGGCTTAAAATTGCTGTTGAGAGATGTTGAAGATTCAATCTATGTTTAAACAAGTACATACTTGCAAAATAACTACTAAACGTGGTACAGTTAATCACATTACTATAATTATGAACAGTTAATTTGTTCAATAAATATCTCACAAGCCAAAAAATGCAATGTAAATTTAATGTAGATAAAACGTTAATCGTTATTGCGTTATCAATTAATGCAGTTAATTTTATTTTTGCGTTTTGCTTAAAAAAATTAATACTTAGTGAAGAAAAATTACTTGATGCAGCGATATTTTATTTTCAAACTTTCACATTCACGCGTCAACCCTTGTTTATGCTAGTAATATTACTTGTATGTATACTTACTTTTCAATGATTTCCATTAAAGATAAAGACATGACACATTTGAAAAATTCAATATTCAATACATAAGGATCTTTTTTACAATGATAGAAATATACATGTGTATTACAAGACTTTTTCTGAAAAGTAAATGAAAAATGTAAATTTTCTTATTCGAAACAGTTTACAAATGAATTTAGAAAATAAAAACCCAATAAAGGAAATTCATGAACTTGCCTTACATAAAGTAAGATTTGTTGAAGGAAATGAAAGCACGTACAAAACAAACAAAATAATGGAAAAATGTTCCGAAACATTATTATAAAAATGATTTCGCTTTTTCAGAGCCTATCACAGATCTTCAAGTGGCTTAATGATATTCTAACTCGTGCTCATACGAAATTTAAACAAAACAATATATCTGTTAAATTAAAATTAGGGATGATAAAAGCTTTAATACTATGTACTCAACACAAACAAAACACTCCATGATTAATAAATCCAGTTCAGAAAAAATGAAATGTTTTGGCATGAAATTAACATAAGTGAAGGATTTTTACAGGTATGCAGTGCGAACATTTTGCTACTATTTTTGATCACAAGAAATATCACAGTCAGAAAACATAAAATAAAGCACTTTGTATAGCGAACTTAGATAAGCATGTAGGAATAAATCTGAATTTCATATTTAGTGCATTTAAATATCTGTGCTCATTATTGGTTCGTCTTTTACGCCATTTTCTTTTGAGTGCGGAGAGTCAGATGGTTTGTATTCATCTTCATCTTTATCTTGACTCATTGCTGGTGGAGCTTTAGATCCCCTACGTGATTTCAAGCTACTGCCTCTTCTTTTACTATCTGGGGTGTCAGACTTATCGGACATTACATCATCTTCCATTAAAATATTCGCATCGAGTCCTACTGTTGTACCAATTCGCATTTTTGCCATTTGAAATATGGCAGAGAGCTTCTCTTGAACAACATTTATGCACATAGAAGTTAAAGCAAGTCCGAATAACAGGTAAATAAACGTTGCCATCATATACATAGGATGGTCTGGTACATAGTCGCCGAATCCAATAGTGCTCATAGAAACAAACACAAAATAAAATGATTCGAAAAACGTCCAATCTTCCCACAGGGTAAATATAAAGGCTCCAAGCATCATGTAAGTTATCAGTAAAATTACAGCCAGGGATACAGGCAAATTAAACTCATCTGTTTCTTCTTCCTCTTGTATAATTTGAGCTTCAGTTTGCTCTTCAGATTCTTCCGGTTCTTCCTTCGCAGTTTCCACTTTTTCAGATCCTTTTTTGTTCTTTTCTTTTTCTTTTGAATCTGCATCATGCTTCCGTTTAGTATCGTCAGCATCTTTGCTACCTATTTTTTCGACATCTGTTTCGCCGGATACTTTTTCTGGAGACTTCTTTGCTCGACCTTGATACACTATGTAAGGCATTTTATTCCAAGCCACGCTCATGTACTAAAAAGATGAAATAAATGAATAGGATTACAATCAAAGACAAGCATAATGTTATTTACACTAAAACCATCATTTAACGAAGTGCGGTTCAATCCGTGGACTGCATACTGTCCACCTATTCATTTTCGTTGGCCTTCATTTCTAAACATACAATGTGTCCGTAAAGTAATGGTGCACTTTTGACAATCACGGGAAAGTAACAAAACAAGATGGAAATGTGAAATCTTCACCAAATAACAGAAAAACTCTCTAAGTTTCTGTAGTATGATGGGTAAGCGTGTGCGCATGCAGGCGAAGACCTACGCAGTACCACGAACTGCACAGGAGCGGATCAGCACACGCCCACGCCAGTCGAGATGTGAACGGTACAGACGAAGGTTCAATGTGTTTTCAGGAGGTGTCATCTTTCAACATGACGCGCTCCTCCACACTACGCTAACATTGTTCGTTAGATTTCGGATATAACATTCCCCTAGCGGTGTGGATAGGCAGGAGTTGCGTCAAGCCACGGTCCCCGTGATCCCCGGATCCGACGCTCTTTGATTTTTACATGTATCTACGACGTGAACCATTTAAAACAGAGTCATAGACGTTATTCACTATGTTACCCCAGACGTCCTGTAGGGAGAACTTTAATACCGTTTAGAGGGTGAAAAGTGATGGCCAAATGGAACTGCACTAAACGTGTATGAAATTAGGAGATTTTTTTTTTTTTTGAAGATTTTACATTTCTGTCTTGCTTTGTTGCTTTCCTGTGACCGGTCAAAAAAAACACCATTTCTTTACTTATACACTGTAATTAAATTTTTAACATTTGGAAAGAAATCGTTTTTCCTTCTTGCTACGCTTTACAAACAACTTTAGTTTTTTTTTTTTTTTTGAAGTCTATGTCAGCTATTAACATTTCAATTTTCATTAACCCTAACGACATTATTGAAGCATCATTGGTCGACCATTATAATCCGTGGCGTGCATTCTATGATTTTCATTTCAACCTCAGTATTGTTACGAGGAGGGAAAGGAAAGAAAGTGAATAGTTCGCCAACAATCAGAATTGTGTTTCTACAAATACGTCCGGTCCAAGAAGTTACGACTCCAGTCGACGGGTGGTCGCCAACGCCAGTAGTGATTACAAAACCGGACCCAAAATGTAATACCGGTTTTCGATATTCTTTAAAACGTGACACCGAAATATCAGTTTTTTTTATCATACCGGTATTGGAAATTTCTCAAAAAAGAATTAAAAACGTTCTTGTTTCGTTGTCATACTGAAACATTTTATACAAAATGTGCATTAATTATGATAATTTTTTGTTTACAAATATAAAATGAAGGGACAAATGTTATAAGACAAACAAATCAAGAATAGTCAAAAACGTAATGCATCCATTGAATTGTCACTAAGCCTGGAACTCATTTTAGTGCACAAAGTTCCTGAACTTGAAAATATTTTTTATGAATTCAGGCTTGTCGGTGGTACTATTAATAATGTGCTATAAACTTCTTTTAATCGCTTCAAAGTCCTTTTATATACTCAAATATAAGGGGTGTTCAAATGAAAAGGTACCAAACGATACTACGGGCAGTGGCGGATCCAACCGATCGTTTTGGGAGGGGCCATCCGAAATTTTTGAACAAACTCCCCAGGGCCGAATTTAGCTCCATGCCTCTAGACAAATTTGAAATCTGCCGCCCCTCCCCCCCCAAAAAAAGAAGTAAAATATCCTTTACTCAAAAAAAAACCTAAAAAAGTGTTCCCCAAACTGTCAAACTTATGAAGAAATGATGGCGTTTCACATTCTGAGGCGCGCCGATGAGATGATCACAGTGATGTCCCAAAAAAAGTTTTATTCGGCAAATTTTGCTGCCGATTTGGCAAATACCATGATTGAAAAACATTTGACTTTCATAAGATGTGTGAAAGTAATCATTATTAAATTACAAGAAAAACTTGTCTCTGTGGAAAATGAAAGAATGCTAATATTTTACTTTCAAGAATAACAATTTAATTCAAAAAATGTGTTTTATAATAGCAAATATGCCGCTCTAGGCAGCTGCCTACTCTGCCTATTGGGAAATTGGGCCCTGATAACTCCCCAGAAATTTTATTAAAATGAAGTTTTAAAAACTCAATTTTCGAGGTATCGAGACATTAGGTGAGGGGGTGGATTTAGGAATCTCCCTCGAAAATGTTTCAAAATTTACATTTCCGAGTAATTTTTGAAAATTAGGAAACTAAAAACGCATTTTATCTATTTTTGATGATATACGGAGAGAGGTCAGGTTTCGGGCGCTGGCCCCAAAACACTTTTTGAAAATAAAGCTTAGAAACCAAAATATTCTGTCATTATACATTGAGAAGTTAGAAGAGGAGGGGTGCTTTTCTAGCTCTTCAGATGTCCAGCCTAAAAATGCACCTTTAGGTAATGTTTGCTTACATTAGAGGAAGTGTGAAGGTGCTTAGAATCCTTCCTTCCTGGAAATATTTTGCCTTTGAGGCTCTGAAAATTCGATTTTTAACTATATTTATACATAGTTTAGAAAAGGATGGAAGATTCGAGAGCTCCTCCAAAAAACCTCCTTTTAAAGCTGTCATCACGATATAAACTAGGGAGGGAGGAGGTCCTATAAAAATTCATTTGTAATTGAAGTCAAAAAAAAAAAAAAATCATTTGAGTTGCTTTTAAGCAAGTTGAGTGATAAGGACTGGATAAGCTAGTTTCCGTTGACATTTTTTCCAAATAAAAGACTTAAAATGCAATTTTTTGCTATATATCAAGGCATTTGTGAAAGGGCGTGGGAAAAGGGGATTCTCTTCCTAGTTTTGAAATTAAAGGCATAAAAACGAAAATTTAGGCTCTCTTTGGTCTTGTGAACAATAGGTATACTCTGAGAACCGCAGCATTTAGAGATCGTCCAAGTGTCTGTAGTTGGAATCAAGAAATGATGTAAAAGATGGAGAAAATTTTTGGAAATAAAAGTTTTGTTTTGAGGATAGGGATATAATTTATCTCCCAATTAAGGCCTATACTTCTTTTCAGTAAAATACATGTGTTAAATTTTGATATCTTCTCATAATATATTTTTCTTTTTTCCCTTAAAAAAATTCCTACAATCACAAGGCTTTGGGAGGGGCCATGGCCCCCATGGCCCCCCTCTAGATCCGCCCCTGACTACGGGTCTAAATGAAGACTTTATTCACAGTATGCACCATAGTCCTGAGCACCACAATCCCACTGATTAACTAAGTGAAGGATTCCTTGTTCCCATGATTTCCTTGGCTGTGACGAGAACTAGTCCTTCACAGTGTCCTAGAGTTCGTTGTCCAAGTTCAAGTGCCTCCCTTTCAAATGCTTTTAAAGATCAAACACATGCAAATCACAGGGCGACATGTCCGGGCAGTAGGACGGATGGTCAAGCTGCTCCCATTTGAGTTTGGCCAGTGCCGCCTGAGTGACCCTGGAGACGTGTGGACGCGCGTCATCACGGAGCAGAACCACTCTTCGTGAGCGGCCTTGGTCTTCTGTTCTTGATGAACCTGCGTCGGCTTTGGAGTGTTTCACAATACACATCGGAGTTAATGATTCTCCAGTGCTCAAGAAATTCAACAAGTAGCGGACCTCGTGCGTCGAAAAGGACGGTCAATTGGATGGCGCTCTTTGTAAGAGCATATGATCTTTCCTGCGCCCGCGAGCGTCCACCCATGCTTTGATACACGTTGGGATACTCCAATCGCATCCTTAGATGTCTCGCTACATTCTCCTATTACCTTAGCGACATACGCAAATATGTTAACGGTTACGTTGTTGTGACGCTTGGCACCTTTTCATTTGAACACACCTAATAGTTCGATCTCTTGCGTGCAGGTTTTGGCACGCATAAATTATTAAGGCATAAACTATTTTTTGTGTTTCTTTTGTAGAGTTTGGTGGGGTAAAGTGGTCGATGGGGTAAAGTGGTCATAGATCAAATACGAGGTTATATATTTGAAATAAATGAAAGAATGAGGGTATTTTTTTATTGTAAATTTTAACAATAAGGAATTAAGTTTTGAACTACAAATTTTAGTTCTGGCAATACTTCATTTTGTAAAAAAAAAAAAATATTTTTGTTTGGTTATGAAACATTTCAAAACCTGAACGTTTCTTTTAAAACTTCTTTATAAAATTTTGTTCATTAGAATTTTTATCAGATTGGTTGTGCAGGCATTTTCCCAGATGTCTAAAGAACACGTCTGCCTTAAGTTGGATTCATTTTATGTAATATTTCTAAACAACTTAAGTAAGATGAGGTAAAGTGGTCATAGGTTAGTCTTAACATATATCCTTTCTCTAAAGTCATTTAGTCGTTATTTATATGGCAGATATCAGTTAAATACTAGTTTCACGAAACAGTACTTTTTTAAGGTAAATTGGATTAAGTAAAACTGAGCTTAAATGTGATTTATATATCAATTGAATAAGTACAAGATTGTAATTCTAAGAAAAAAAAATCTTAGCATTTCATCTGCTACCAGAGCTTTAAATAAATTCTAGTAGAAAATGTTTTGTCCGTTTTTTATTCTTTTAAAAATTAATCACTATTATGAAAATATCTGAAAAAATATTTTCGAGGCCACTATGCCTTCATGCAATTTTTCAAAACACTATATCACTGTCAAGCATTATGTTGTCAAGTATACTGCTAAACATGTAGCCATAATTAAATTTCTGACCACTCTTACTCAACATTATGATTTAGAACAGGTGATAAAACATAAATATAAATTGGGCAGACAATAAACAAACAATGCAGCAGCAGAATAGTACTGTTCGAAAATATAAAATTTATGGCAAGTGACGCGTATTGAACAATCACACTTAAAGGAAAAAAAAAAAAAATCTGTAAAATTTCCCGACAGATTGTGGAAAAATAACCAAAAGGGGAAAAAATTTAAAATCCCCCGAACACAGTAAAACCCTCAAAGCAAAGGCAAAAGTTTCATTTGTTCACGCTCGAGAAAAAAAAAATGGCCACAGATTTTTTTCTTCTTAATAATTTTTTTTTCACGCTAATTAAAATGGAGCTACCAGCAGACGATAAATTTTCGATTAAAAATTGATTTTTCCCGTACTTAAAACTGCTTACAACTTTTCTTCTGGTAATTTTACGGCCTTGATTGTTTCATTTCCGGAGGGAAAAAAATTCTTCTAAAAATGTATTTTTCGCGGGCTTTCTCATGAGACTCAAATCGAACCGATTGAAGAACTATTTCGTGTAGACAAGAGCCATTTAATGCCATTTTTGGGTCATAAAATTAAAATTTGAACGGTTCGTTTTTTTTTTTTTTTTTTTTTTTGACCTTCGATACCCCCCCCCTAGTGGCGGATGGGACCGGCGGGCAGCCAGGCAAATGCCCGGTGGGCCGCATTAAATCTTTCAATTGAATAGTACAAAAAAAAAAAAAAAAAGATTTTTTTTTCTTTTCTTTTTTTCTTCCTTAAAAAAATTGATAAATAAATATCTCTGAAAATATTATTATAACCCGGTATATTTCTAAACGACTAATAAGAAAATTGCTGCAAAAAAAGTAATGGTTGTAAAATTTAAAAAAAAAAAGAAAAAGAACTCTGCAAACTTATTCTGTGAACAATAAGATGCTTTACTGTGTGTCTGTAAATTCATTGGTCTGCCGATAAGATAACTTTGTTGCATAACTGTCCAGGACCTTCTAAGGCCCTAACAGCTGCCTGTAATAATAGTCTGTAGGGGACAATGAACACGTAAAGGCAGGGCCGCCTCCAGGTAAGGGGTAGAACCGTGGTTGCCAATTTTAATTTAGGGATGAACAAAGTTAAAAAAAAAATTGAAACCTTTTCAGTATTTAAAAAAAATAAATAGAAGTAACAAAATACCAAGTTGAATTCCCGTAAGAAAAAATATTTTCTCAACAAAATTTTGAAAGAAAATGCAACCCTTGAATATTAAACAATTAAACCTTTGAATATTATTTAGGAACATCCACGGTTCTTTATTATAATTTACATAACTAAAGGCAGCTGGAATTTTTTGAGGCATTCTGACAAATTTAAAAAAAAAAAAAAAAAACAACGAAAAAAGTATTTAGTACGTAATAACAAACCTATGACAAGTTTCAATTTAATACAATGAATGAATAGCTAGATAATAATGGCAGTTTCATAGGGGCCACCGAAGCATGTTTTAAATAGAGAAAAAGTTAAAATGTAGTAAGGGAGATTTAAAACATTGTAACGTAATGTACACTAAGTGTTTGAATGTACAAAACGAAAGTAAAATAAAACTTTATTAAGATATTCTAGCTGGAGGATATTTAAAGTAAAATAAAGTTGGAAGAAGACCTGGTGTCCCTGAAAAGTACAACATCAGTCCAAAATGTTAAAAAAATCATTTTAACGAATCCCAAACTCTTTAATTTCAAACAAATTCAAACATCAGGTGTGAAATTGAAAAATGTACTAGGAAAAAACCAAAGAACTAAAATGATCTCGGAAAAGATATACTGGGGGGAGGTTTTTCCATAACATTTGTATCACTAATTTAATAAAAAGATAGGGACTTAGCAAAGAATGCGGCAGGGAGAAACATCCTCTAGCCTTACCATTCATTTTACACCTCCAAGATAGATTAGAAACGTATTTAAAACTTTTATTTTGAAAGAGTGCAGGAGAAGTTTCTAAATCGGAACCCAGTCCCATCTCATATCGCCTATCGTTATCAAAGATGGTCTACAATTCGTATTTAGGACTTCAGATTCGAAAAGCTTCCAGGAGAGTGATCACCCAAATCCTGCAGAAGCGCCTCCACCCCATCTTTAAGGATCATCTAAAATTTCGTTTTTAGGACTACAATTAAGAAATTTTTCAGAGGTTCGAATCTCTCCTCCCCCTTGTATCACCAAAGATGGTATGAAATTTCTTTTTTAGAGCTTCAATCCCAAAAAGATTTCTAAGAAGAGCCCCTGAACCCTTGGTGACATCAGCGAATATCATCTACAACTGCGTTTTAGAATTTCGATTTCGAAAAGTTACCGAAGGAAAGTCCCCGAGCGGCTTCACCCACTAACATAACCAAAGATCGACAAAAACTGTGTTTTAAATGCTAACTTGGAAAATTTGTTGTTCTCTACGCTCGCCAGCATCACTAAAGGTCCTCTCAAATTTCGTTTTATGGGATTCAATTGCAAATTATGTCCCGAAAATTCTTCCCCCTCTCGTCATTGAAAGTCGACGAAATAACGTTTTTTAAGCTTCAGTTTCCAAGAATTGTCGGTCCCCTTTACGTTATCAAAGAAGACCTACAATCCCTTTCTTTAGATTTCAATTACGAAAAAATTCCGGGAGAGCACTTTCGAGCGTCTTCTCTCCCAAACATTACCTAAGATCATCTAGAATGCTTTTAAGACAACTAATTAAAAAAAAATCCCGGAGGGAAGGGGGGGACACCAGATCTTTGCTCTCATTAATGATGGTCAATGATGGTTTAAAGACGTTCATCAAAATTATACGTTCTCTTTTCACGCGATATCGCGTAAAAAGTTCCTCATTAATCGTTATTGCACAAAAGACCTTCAGATACTGACTTTAGGAGGGGGGGGGGGGGCAATTTATAGGTAACAAACTTTTTAAAGAACTTCAATTTCAAAAACATGGCCCTCCCCCCAAAGATCGTCCATTGTCACCTCAATTGGCGCTTTGGGAACTTCAATTGAGAAATTTTGCCCAGAAAGAATTCCTGAACGCCCTTCTCCCTCCTAGTGTAAACATTGCTTACGCATACGTTTTAGAGCTCTGATTTTGAAAAAGTTTTGGGGGAATTCTCCAAATGCTCCCTCCGGCAAACATCGCCCAAGATCATTTAATAAGTCTAACAATGCGATTTTAAAGCTATAATTTTGAAAATTTTCCGGGGGAGTGCCCCCGAATCCCCCCTCCCCCATCATCAGCAAGAATATTAATTTTTACTATGCAGGTAGCAGGTGTTCGTATTATTGATTCTTTTTCTTCACATTCGTAAACGCAGTTCTCCTAATTTGAACACTCAAATTCTAATGGTGACACCCTACTAAAACTAGAAGATGTATCCGCTCTATCTTTTACATCTGAACAAAAATAAATAAATAAATAAAAAAATCAAGGACGGTGGGAGCGTCTCCTCTTCAAGGAGCAAGTCTTAAGGGGCCGGTTAACCTGTAAATACCAGGGCCGGTTCATGTGGCCCCATCCGCCACTGTCCCCTCCCCCCTTACGTTTCTTCTCAGGTGCCCAAGTACCTCCCTGCCAAATTTGGTCCAGATTCGACGAAAGCTGTGGATTTGTATAGGGAACATACACACACATACACACACACACAAACACACACACACACACACACACACACACACACACACACACACACATATATATATATATATATATATATATATATATATATATATATATATATATATATATATATATATATATATATATATATATATATATATATATATATATATATATATATATATATATATATATATATATTAGGGTGGTCCTTATTTTTGAAGTTGTAGATATTTTACACGACGCCCCCTTAATTTGTTCCATTATACAAATAAATGATCCATGCAAAATTTTAAGTCAATTCATGAATATTAACACGTGCCCCTAGGGCTCCCTTTTTTGAGTTTTGAAGAAAAAATTGCGGTTTTTCTCATTTTTATGGAAAAATATTCCTAGGTTTCATATTTAAAGTAATTTTGAACCTCAATAGATGTTGCTACTTCCCGACCAACCATTCTCTCACTTTCATTCTGTAAAATTTTACATATTACATAGAGTAAATGTACACCAATGGCCTTGGGACAGGCATACCGCTATTCGCGCTCGTTTCAAACAAAGCGGCAGGGGAACATTTCTTTCCACCAAGATGGACACAAGGGATTCTAAAGGCCATTAATGAATGATTTTTGACAACAACAAATTGCTTCCCCCAGGCTTTGGGGGTGTTGATTTAGAAAATTTTCTGTGTATGTAATAGTTGTGGCAAAAGGGTCACTGGGTTTCCATGCTATAAATATAAGTAATGACAACTGTATTTTAATTCGCTGTTCTTTAGTTATATACTTAAATGTTTATGCATTCTTATAATTTAAATTTTGAAAATTCTTCGATTACCCTACCATAAAAATAAACTCTATTTTCCATATCTATTAAAATAATAATCATATAAATTTAAAAAAATTCCAGATCGGAATAATGTAAAAATCTATACTTTAAACTGTCTTCTATTTCAGTATATAGTCCTTTAGTATCATCAAATTCCTCTTGCAATTCACAAGATTTAGAAACCGAAATGGGTATCTATCCTAACCTGTTGAACCTTTTTTCTACATCTGGTCTTTCTACATCTGGTCTACCACAACGCAAAAACTTGACAACTATTGACATCTGCTCGCATTTCATCAATGTTAGACAAATGCCATATTAGGGACAAAGATGCTGCTCATTTATTAACAGCCTATGTAGATGCAGTAAATTTAAATCCAAATAACCTTATGATCAATCGTACATCCCTTAAGAGAGCAAGAGAAAATCTTCGAGAGGTAAAATCAGATTTCATGAATTTAAATTTAGATTTTTTAGTTATTCCCTGGGATACAAAGCTACATCCAAACTGGAAAAAAAACGCCGATAGGCTAACCATGATAGCATCAGGTTCCAATGTTGAACAGCTACTCAGAATTTCTGAGATATTTCTTCAGTTGTATTTGATATCTTAGATGATTGCTCTTTATTGCTAACTGTTCAAGCTGTAGTGTTTTATACAGCGGCTTACAATACCGGCCGTATAAATTGTGCATTTAATTTTTTAGAGCAAAAGCTGAACGGTGATATATTGCATTTGTATTGCTATCATCATGCACTTGAAATCGTAGTGCAGAGTGTCTTTAAAGAAGTTCTTGCCTTTCTTAGTTCTAGATTCGATATTCCATTATTTAAGCGCTTCAAAATTCAAAAATTACACATACCACTTAAATTCTAAAAGAATAATTTGATGACATATTATTGTTCATAGAAAGTGGAATTAAGAAATACTACAGAGAATTCTCATAACGTGTAATAATATTTCTTGGTGAAGTCCTCCCTCCTACAGGTATATGTTTTTGGCAACCTGGAGCTTATCTGTGAACCAGATGGGTGGCAAAAGGAATTTATTGTTTGAATATTTATATATTTAGGAGACAATTTAAATTGACCTTACATGAAGAAATTGCCCGTAAATGCTGTTTTATAGTTAAATGTTGTATGAAGATATAGTTTTTCGCAGCAACCCATTCTAGGCCTTTTAAAGTAATATAAAGTCTAGTGTCTAAAAAACCTGCAGCGTACAAAATGATGACAAACATGCAGCAGAAGCAGTGACTGAGAAGTTCATAAATCACTTGTGGTACTTAGGGGATGAACTAGTAGCTTTGTCCGTATTGGATGAAGGAATTAACTTTGAAGATAGGAAAAGACTACTTCAAAAAAATATTTGCTGGATATGAATAGGAAGACGTGTCTGATGACTTTATAAAAAATTTCAACAGTAGATGATTTGGAATACTTTCTTAGTAAAGATCTTTCTCTTTATAGAATCAATTACAAGTCAATAAAACTGTTTGATAAGTTACAAACACCAAAAGATGTTTTCCTATTTGATCCTGATTCATGGCAAAATGAAGGAAGCTATTTAAATTGAAGAGATATCGATAAAATGCTGAAAGTTGTGAATGATACAACTGAAAGAGAAGCACAATTAATCGAAGAATTTCACAATCAAGTTACCAAATATGAATCACAAAAGCAATTTAGTATTTTACAGACACTCCAAGTCTATCGGAAAAAAAAATGCGCACGATTGAGATACATTGAGAAAAGTGTACGATTAAGGTAAAGTTTCTAATGCAATATTTCATTCTTATTCAAAGTAAAATCTTTAGACGATATGAAGTAATTAAAAAGATTATTTTTAAGCGCTACCTCGCTGTAAAAATGTTTTGAAAACATAGGAGAAACGATGTACGGGATCTGAAGTAAAAACTGGAAGATTTGTGGGAAAAATATCAAAAGTGTTCAAGTTCAACGTCCTAGGGGCACGTGTTATTATTGACCGATCGAGTTCAAATTTTGCACCGATTACTTTTTATTATAGTGTCACAAAACTAGGGGGCGTCACTAGTTGAATTCCAAAAAAAAATTTTTTCCCATATAAATAAGGACCATCCTAATATATATATATATATATATATATATATATTCTTTGTTTTACATATATAGATTGATTTTTGTTTTTGCTGCTCAGACGAACCTTTCAGAAATGATTCGTCAGTTTTCCATATTTTAATTATAATGATGCTCGAATTTGTAAGTGAAGATGCTTTAAATTTGGCTGCATTCTAAGAAAAATATAAGTGCTTTATATTTGTTAAGTACTTCTTTTTTTTTTGTGTATATTTCCTAAAAATAATTGAATTTAGCTAGAATGACCATTACTATTTTTTAGTACTACCATAAGAAAGCCAGCGGAACCATAACTCAGATATGGTCTCAGTTAAACTGATCAAACAACTGTATTCCAATTCATTTGAAAAATATACATAAATCATAACTAAAAATTAACGAAAATATCACAACTATAAAAGTTTCATTACTAAGTTTTTAATTTTAGTTAAATTAGTTTTTTCCATGAATTAGGCTGCCGTGCTAAGCGCAAAAGTCGTATCTGCAGCTGAGCTCAAGCTGATAAACTGGTTTTATGCCTCCATGTGTTTGAATCAGATTCCACTTTTTTAGAATTTTTTTAAAAATAACTTCCATTCACGTAAAACATGTTATAAAGGAACCATGGCGTGAAAATAACTCAATTTTGACAAAAAGTGTAGATACGACTTTTTTCTTAGCACGGCAGTATGACTGCAACATTTGTATCAAATTCAAAAAATACCCTCTACACTGCAAAAAAAATTGTTGTTTTTACAGTAATATACTGTTTTTTCCTACAGTTTAATACTGCTGTGCTAAATAACAGAAAAAAACTGTAAAAATGATTTAGATTGCGCAAAACGATGCGCAAAAGGTTTTCTTTTCATACGGGAAGAGAAAATGAATTTAAGGTATCGAGATAGCCATGTTAGTTATTTTTCGGGAGTGCTGAGGCAGGACTGCTCAGATGTAATCCAAGTTAAAGGCAAGTGCTAGTTATATTACTCATTCCCTTTTCCTCAAAATGTACTTTTCTTTATCATCGAGAATGTATGTAAAATAAGTTTTTATTTTGAAATCGCAATTCGTATCCCAGCATTCGTTGATGTTGACTTTGCAATTTCTTTTAGTTGCTAAATTGTACCGATTGCTTTATAGCGAAAATCCGAGTAGTTGTTGTGATTCTGAACATTTTACCGCACGTATGATAGTTTTTAAACATTTTCTGAACCTCAAATTTGTTTTTAAAAGAAATCAATTCCTTTCTTGATCGTATTTAAAGTTATTACAACATTAGACTTTGTTTACGACTATATTTTGTATTATATAGGATGTCAGTACTTAAAATTTAAATTCCTATGTATAAAATAACAACGTGACTGAGAGACATGCAAACAGTATCACGTTTACTGATATTTTTTGTTGAAGAATTTGCCACTCTTGAAATATAACAGTCTGATGTCTAAACGACTTAAAGTTCTCTAAAATCTGGAGCCAGCTTCATACTTATCGATCAAAACTAAAATACTAGTAATTAAAAAAATAATCAATGAAACACTCCAAAAAAAAAAAAAAAAAAAAAAAAAAACCCTAATAAAAATAAGCATTTTCAGACACAATCACAAAACCCTTGTGTTTTAAAAGTTTTATATTTCCGTCAGCAGGAAATTAAAGTTTTACTTCAGGAAAAATGCACTAGTACCATTGGAACTTGTGAACATAAAAATAATTTTAGAAACTATATTCAAAGGCACTCGATGGGAGGTCAAGGGAAGTCTGTATGACCTCCTCAAAATTTCCACATTGGGAAAATTTTGTCTGGCGATTCGGCAAATTTGGGGATATAACTGTAATGTTGCAATTTTTGAATTCTCGAATGTCCAAATTCCATTAGATATTGTACTTATTATTGTGCGTACTTAATGTGCACATGCACCAGTATTTTATTAATCGGCAAATATGTAAGTTCCAGTTGACAAATTGAGATTATACGCCTTCCCAACATATTTAAGTTCAGGCCGTGCCTGGCTATATTTTAAAATTTTCAGCTAATCATTTCTTATCTGGTAGTGTTTCGTTCTCGTCAAAATTAGTTTTTTAATTTAAAGTAGAATATTTACATTATTATGCATTGTTTGTCATATTTTATTCGCCTTAAAGGACATGCTCATTTAGAAAAGTAGATGCTAGTGAACTACAGTAGAATTTGAAACTCTGGTAACCTTGAACTCGTCAGTTTCCTTACATTTTAACTTTTAGAACCCTTGGGTTTTAAAGATTGGCATCAACGTGTTTATGATGATGACAAAAACTACATTATAAATACTGAAAAGGGACATCAGTGGCCGAGCGGTCTGAGTGACTGCTTGACATTGACAGACTTGAGGCGGTGGGTTCGACTCCCACCCTCGTTCTGGTTGTACTTTCCCTTCTTTGTGATGTAAATTACTTCATGTGTTGTTTATATGTGTAATAAAATATATCATGCGTAAGGGAGGCAAAGCACTCAGATTGTAGTCCTCATCAAAATAAACCTTGTGCAATTAAGCACCGAAAGAAAGAAAAAGAAAGAAATACTGAAAAGTGTGATTCTGGACTTCACTGTCTTTCACTGCATATAAAAAGTAAAAGTATGTTAAATTGTTATCCGTGTAAAGTGGAAAAATTGGAGAATTTCGTTTCAACTTGTAACGGAGGTTCAAGCCAAAGCCGGGTAAGATCTTTTGCATTTAAATGCGATGGGTTCCTTAGCAGTTGAGTGCTTTAAGGCTGGAGGGATTATTTTCACAATAATAGACGATTTTTCAAGAAAGCCTTCGGTTTGTTTCTTAAAAAAGAAAAGTGAGGTTTTTGAATACTTTGTCAGGTTTCAAAAGAGAACAGAGAGATTTGCGGGAAAGATCCGATAACGGAAAGGAATTTCTGAACTTCCGCTTTGAAATTTACCTTAGCTACCAAAGCATAAGAATTGAAAAAAACCAACAAATCCTTCAGTTAACAAAGTAGCGTCATAGAACACTATAACTCAACATTAATAAATGGAATTAGGACACTTTTAAATGAATCGGGTTTGCCTCAGCAGTTTTGAGCAGAAGCAGCTATATGCTACCACTACTTACACTGTTAAAACCAGGAGTTCCACAGGGGTAAAGAATTTCACCCAATGGTGAAAAAACGGTGCCTCTGGGTGAAACAGAGGCTAGGAAGTGTCGTTAAGGTGCTTTTGGTTCCTCAGTGGGTGAACGACGTCAACAAAAGTGATAAAAGACCATTCAATAGGAGAGCGACTCCTTGCGCATGCGCTCTGACTTATCGTCCAACGACAACTCCAGTTTGAATGGCGAACGAAGGAAGTTGCAACGAAATTTACTTTCACATTGAATGAAGTACAAAACTGAAAATTTCGTGGATTAATCTTCGAAATCTCGCGTAAGTAAAGGCATTTGATCATATTGTAGCTCTCAGAACTTTCGAACATATTTAAAGTGTTTAAAGTATGTTGACAACTCTTATTGTTCCGTTTACCTTATTAAACATTTAATGTCTTGTTATTTATATCCTGCAAAACTGTTACCTAAAACTATCTATCAGTACTATCTTGAACAACAACATTAAAAATAAAAACGTTTAAATCAGCTGATAATTGAATTGCTAATTCCGGAATAAAAATGCATCGACATAAACAGCCTATATACCAATGTCTATTTCTTCTCAATGAAATTACGTAGTGGAAACGAACAGAGCAGCAAAGGCGGAGGAAAAAAAAAAACTGCGTGAAAAGAAATCTCTCACTTAGCGTTTGACTCATGAGTTTCACATTGTGTTTTGGTTAACGTATCTTTCTCAGGCGTTATTGCATGAAGCTCGTTTTTATTTTTAATCTGACGGAAAACTTGACATTGAAAGAAGGGCTTTTAAATTAGTATTTATCTTGTACGCATAAGGATACTCAAATATCGAATCTTATAATAAGTATTGATAAGTTACGCTCGATTAAAATTTTAAACGTTTATGAAACGCTTTTATTTTCCTATGATTCTAATCTAATGTTACCTAATATTTCTGGTTGTTCCGGCAAATGATTGATAAATACCTTCCCTGTTCATTTTCGGTACGGATTATAGTAAAAATTGTCAACAACATATTAATTACTGAGCAATTCAAGTGTGAATATAAGAAAGTTAGTGCACGAACAGACAAATTAAAGTCATGAACACTTGTAAACTATGTTCGAAAGTTGAAATGTGATCAAATGCCTTCGTATATATAAATCAAAATAAATAAAACACAATTATATTCAAAAACGCACACAACACGGGGGGGGGGGGGGGAATCCCTATAGGAAGCAATAAAGGTGCCATTTTTCTCACCTAGGGTACCATCTTTTCACCTACGGTGCACGTTGGGTGAAGGGAGCCAGTTTTTCACCCTTGCTAAGGGTGCAATTTCGGCTCTCTATCGGGTGTCGCTGGTGAACAAGCGTTTCACCCCTGACAGGTGCCAAACGCAACCTGTAGTTTTAACAGTGTACGGACTAGAGCGGTTTTAAAAGGAAAAACAAAAACCTTTTTTGAGCTATTTGGGGGAAGAAAACCATCTATTAAACACTCCCGTGTTTTTTGGCTGTATTTCGTACATTGGACTTCCAAAACAGAAAATAAACAAATTGGATATGAGAGCTAAACAGGGAGTCATGGTAGGATATGCGTTTTATACGAAAGGTTATAGAATTTGGGATCCCGAAAATCGCGAAATAACAGAAACGCTGAATGATTAATTAGATGAAAATAAATTCTGGGGGCGTAAAAAATTAACGGGAAACAGAGGGACACAGTTTTATTTCACTACTGAGTAAATCTGAAGTAGGAGAAGATTATCCTGAAAATAATAAAATCGAGCATGTTGAGAATTAATAGGGTTAAATAAATACCAAGGCAAAGTAGAGAATTCAGGGTTATGTATTATTCTATTGACACGACGACGGTTCTAAAGTCCGAATCACGAAGCCGAGGTTTATTGTTCTGAAAATAACATTAAATATGACCCAATATATTTTGATTTCACTTGTGATGATAATTCAACAAAAGTATCGGATTCCGATGAAGATAGGGGGGATAATTCAAATAAGCTAGAAGCTAACATTTCTGAAGATGTAATTTCTTCGAATTTGAAACAAAGTTTGAAAACGCAATGGCTCAAGAAATTCAGGTGATCTGAGAAAGAAACGTTTACGAATTGGTTAAACTGACTGAAAATTTTAGAAAGAAAAAAGGATATAGATGAGGGTTTTGATTTAAAAACAGATGAGCAGAATGGAATAATGCGCTTTAAAGCAAGACTGGTAATTTTAGGTAACCACCAGGTATGGGGGGAGGGGGATACTTTTCGCAAGTGTTCTCTCCAGTAATTTCCTTTGATTGAGGCTTTCTTTTCAATTTTTGTGTATAAACTACATTGGGTCCATTTCCAAGTAGATGATTGGAATCCGTATTTATATGGGGATTTAAAAGGGGAGATTTGTGAGACAACCTGAAAGGTTTGTCTATCCCTAAAATCTAAATTTTGTCTGTAAATTGAATAAATTATTGTCATTCTGATTCAGATTACGCCTCGAATCACGGATTTCAATGGCGGGGGGGGGGGGGGGGGGGCTTGTAGTGTTTTTGGATAGGATACGAATAGTATGGTTTAAATTCAAACAAAAATGCGTAGCACTGTCAACGATGGAAGCGGAGTATATTTCATTCAGTGGAAAATCTAAGGAAGTTATGCGGATCAAAAGAATTTTAAATGAATTAATTGGCTACGAAAAGAGTTAAGAATTTTAGATTGATAGTACTTAGTACTGTGACAATCTATTTGCGATCGATTTTTCTAGTTCTGCAATAGAAAATTGCAGAACTAAGCAGATTGATGTGGGGTACCATTTCCTTAGGAATTTGATTGATGAAAACAAATTTGGAATAAAATTTGTTGAAACTAAAAATAATTTAGCTGATTGTTTTACAAAACTTTTCTCAAGGGAAAATTTACGTAAAGCTTGAATTGCAATGACATATTTTTCTAGTGTTTTTTTTTTTTTTTTTTTTTGGAAATGTTTCAATTATTCCATTATGTTTAAGTTATAATTTGTGCACACAAACGGATGGCCTGTAATATATTTTTATTCATGTCTTAAAGTATTTCCTTTTTTCCGTGTGCTGGCGTACCAAGAAGGGGGGAATATACTAGCGAATATTTTGTTCCTGTCCCTCCACGGAGGAAAAAACAATGTAGTTGATTTAATTTTGAATTTGTGCCCGGTGATATGGTTGCGTTAGATATTTCGAAAAAATTTAAACTATAAATTTCATTCTAGCCGCCTGAATTCACTTCATTTAAATTTATTCACTAATGCAATATTATTTCTTTGAGTTTAGTGGTATGCAAATGTAAAGAACTACGTAACTTGTGACCAGAATTGAATAAAATAATGGGTTCGTGGCAGTTCGCAGTTGTGTTCCACTTCGAATTTCAAAGAAGCCTCTTGTCTGAACGACGTTGCAATGGTTCACTTAGTGACATGAATGCCGGCAACGGAAGTTTATAAGTATCTCTTTTCATTTATATTTTTGTGTTTCTATTTTTGTATCGGATGTAATTTGTAATCACAAATGCTTTTGAGTTTTAGAGCGTTCTTAGGCACTGAACCCTCTCCTACGGCCTGCGTGCCATATTGGTTCCCTGAAGCTGATTTTTGTGGCCCGTTGTCAGGTTCTATGTATCATTACAATCAAGAACTTACAATCAAGAACTATGTATTGGAACAATATAAACTAAATTTTATTTCGTTTTGATTAAAATGTGATCGGTCATACAATTCATTTAAGTCTTGAGTTTTTTAAATTTGTAATTGAATATTAATTTTTGCGAGTAGTTGAATATTTACACTTCAAGAATCACCGGAATATAGAAATTTCTGTTGCTAGAGCTAAATTAGACGTACATTTCTTTCAGTATTATTATTATTTTTTTAATTTTTCAGTAAATTTTAGAACATTGATTCTTTGTTTTTACATGTTATTAAAATTGAAGGAACCGAAAGAGAATGCTGAGTAC
This sequence comes from Uloborus diversus, assembly GCF_026930045.1. NCBI lineage: Eukaryota > Metazoa > Arthropoda > Arachnida > Araneae > Uloboridae > Uloborus > Uloborus diversus. The sequence goes on from NC_072733.1 coordinate 113,234,739, forward strand.
TTTATTATTTATTGTACGTATTTTTGTAAAAATTAAAGGAACAAAATTTAAAGCCAACTTCATAAAGAGAAAACCGATAAAGATTAAAGTTTAAAGTACGATGTATTAAAGCGTATGAAACTTTCTTCGCATATTCAGACTTGACTTATCAAACAAAATTATAGATTATTTTTATTGTAATGTAAATAAAAAGCAGTTATTTTGCAAATGTGAGCATGTTTAAAACTACAGTAAAAGTGGTGCGGTCTTCTGGCAAGCATTTTCAAGAAGGGTAGTATTGTTTACAACAAGGACGGCGGGCCAAATATGGACTTACAATTAATGATTAGAGCTGGCACTACCAGATTTAATCCATTTTTTTTAACATGTTTGACGATTTAATCTTTTGTTAAAAACTTTCAACTTTTCTGACCAATTTTAGTTTTTTACTGAACTGACTTTAACTAAGCCATCTTGATTTTGGGAATAAAGAATTTTCTTCCAGATTTCAGGTAAATTCTGAAAAACTTAAAGATAATTTGTGTAAAACCTTTCAAAAGAAGTGCCACTTAAAAAAAAAGTCGCTGGTGGCTTAAATGGGGAAATCGATAGCTGTTCAAAACGAAGGGGGAGGGGGGGGGGGCTCCCCATTTTGAAAGACATAGAATATAAATGAAGCATCTTAAATTACGCTTAAATATTAAGACATATATAATATAGAATGTTCTTACGGTATTATTTTATTTCAACTCAAATGATTCTTTTATGTGATTCCTTAGTACTTAAGAAAAAAACTCCAAAAAATGAAATTTTAACATTGTGGAATAAAATATAAGAAAAAAAATTAAAGTAAAATATTTCACATTAAGTACAGACAGAGTTCTAAATATTTCTAATAATGGGGAGCTGTCAAAGAAAAAGAAAATGAAGCTGGTATCCGTTGAACATAGCTCGAGCTATTTAACAAGTGTTGGAAAGGAATATCGGTTACAAAAAAACCTCGGGAGGGGGGCGGGGTAAAAGAGTCTAGATACGGTATTCATTGTTTTAAATGAATACCCCAATATTTCCGAATTGGTTGTCTTAAACGTCGACATTGCTCCATTTTCTAAAAAAAAAAAATCTCTTCCTCATCCTAATTATTGTTTTGAAGTAAATATATTGCAATACGATAATCTGAAGCCTATTCTAAGAAGAAACTAGTTTCAAGTTTTATCATCTTTCAAACATTTTTTTTTCCTTAGGCCAAGATGCTAGCTTTCCCATTTTGGACAACTTTCCGCTGTTTTTTTTTTTTTTTTTTTTTCTCTTGATTTATAGAAGGAGTTATTCTCCCGATCACTTCAGTTATCCGATCGAAACAAATAAACATTATTCTTAATCAACAGTTTTATATAAATTACAAAATCCTTCAAAAATACCGAAAATTACAAGGATTTTTCTTTTAAATTGTATTTCAGGAACCAGTATAAGTGCATTTCTTTACATGGAAGATAAAATGTAAGATATTATTTTCTTTCTTTTTCATTTTTTGAGTTCTTATGTAAAGTATCCAGATTAGGTCTACTTTAATTAAACATTAATAACCACCGTTACAAATGCGTAGATTGCAAATTGCTGCCAAACAGTTTTTTTTTCTCCTTGTGACAACATATTTAGCACTTAATTGGTTCCTGAAATCAACAGTTCAATTACAATTTAGGTATATGTTAAGCGGTTTCGAAATAAAAGCAATTCCCAAGGCAACCTTAATTTCAGATCATTCAGAGTCATAATTTTAATCATTTTAGGGCGTATTTTTATGCCTACGTAATTTGATTTTTTTCAATGTATGTTTCTTCGTGTTCAAAAGGTTTATGAGATTCTAACAATTTTTATTTTGACAGATGCTTTCCTATTATAAGACATAATGATGGCACTTAAGTCGGCAACGATGTCACAAAGAAGAATCAAGGTTGTGATGTAAAAATTTTGACCTTGAAAAAATTAGTATTCGATTTTAAATGAATTTCTGCAATTTCACTGTAAAAATTACTAATCTATATTTATAGGTAATGTATACGAAATAAAACAATTTGGCAATTTTTAATGGTGTGAATGTTTCCTTTTTTCTCATGAAAACAGTATAACATAATATAAAGTTATATAATTTTTGGAGTAGTAAAACTAATTTTTAACTTTCAATACTAGTACTCATAAACCTGACAGATTTTATTATACCGGGTGAAAAATTGTTTCTGTTTAATAGCTCTGGAAACTTGAACTGTCACATATTTATTGTTTTCAATTTATGAAAACTTTAAAAGATCAATAAGAAAAAGTATTATCTAATCTATAATAATCAGTATACAATAAAAACCATTCTGTGCAGTCTAAATGCTGAATACTGCACATATAGTGTGAAATAAAATTAGTTTGTCAGTAGTATTTCTCAAATAAAGTAAGTCCAAGTGCAAATTATAATATTAAAAAAAGAAAAACACCGTGAAGATAATCTGTTTCACCAGAAAAGGAAAATAAATGCACAGAATTGCATGCATAAAGTTAAAATAAACTTAAAGGTATAATAGATTGCATACTGCAAAACATTTCCCACGTTATGCTGCACATTTTGGCAACTCAATAATGCTGAAAGTGAAAAAAAGTACTTTTAGTGAAGATACTATGTAGTATTTTCAGTTATATATAAAAACCTTATTTTTACTACCTTCATGGGTCAAAAAGTTGTGTTTTTTGAAAAGGCTATAACTGTTCTTAAAATAAAGCTTCAGACCATATTTTGCAATTTCCTTCTATTTGTAAATTTTTAAGTTTGCAATAGAGCTAAAAGTTTTTTGTAGAAACGAAAATGCGCCACTTTTTCTTCTATAACAGGTGTTAATAAAATATAGAGATAGAGCATTGATTTATTTTGTGTACAATGAAATTAATATCAATAAAACATATTTAGCAGCAGTTAACTATTTTTATGTAAAAGGCTTTTATATTTCTTTACTTGTCGCTTTTCATATCCTAAAACATTTTTTGTTGAAAAACTTTAGAAAAGGAACAGATTTCGTATGTAGACTGATTTCTACAACGTACATACAGAATCAATTGCTTTACTTTTCTATATTGGTCTTCAGCTGTAAAAGCAGGCTATGAAATATGATTTCGGCTATGAAAAGAGAAAACGATAGGGTGAAAAAACCCTTTTGCATAAAAATTGATTACTATCTAATTTATGGTTTACTGCTGTTAATTTTACTCTACAAATCATTTATAAAACCGTATACTACTGCTGATTTTATGGCGCAATTCAGCTGATTTCGCAGCATAATACTGCTAACTTTACAGTTTGATACTGTTAATTTTGCAGGGCAATTCCGTTAAAAAACAGTATATTACTGTTAATTTTACATATTATCTCTGTTAAATTTACAGGTCAAGTCATTCCTAAAACAGTATATTGCTGCTAATTTTATAGTTTGATACCGTAAGTTTTACAGGGCACTTCCATTAAAAAACAGTATATTACTGCTAATTTTACAGTTAATCCTTGTTAATTTTACAGGGCAATTCCATTAAAAGACAGTATATTACTGCTAATTTTGCAGTTTATCGCTGTACATTTCACAGTAAAAGTCGGTTATAAAACAGTATATTACTGCAAATTTTACAGTTTAGAATTGTAAATTTTGCAGTTTTTCTTTGGAATGTGAGCTGCCAGTATAATACTGTAAAAACAACAGTTTTTTTTTTTTTTTTTTTTTTGCAGTGTAGCATGCCCATAATTAGTCACCAATCTACTTTTAATACCAAATAAAAGTAGAAAAACCCAAACACATTATCAGGGACGAGCCGAAAAGGAGTTACAGGAGGTCGCTGTGACCACCCAAAAATTTCTTATTTGGCAAGTTTTATCTGACGATTGCGAAAATTTGATCGGTATTGCAGTATTGTCATCAATCGGGTTGTTTTTCATGCTTTTATTTATACTTTTAATGATGCCTAATGTCTCTTCTCATTAGATGTAGGTGTCTGCAGGCTCATATTTTACCATTCTGTAAAATTCGGAGCTTCATTCGATAGATTGAGAATTTTCCCCCTCCCAAAAATTTAAGTCCGGGACATCCCTGCATATTATTATCTTTGCTCGCAACAAGCACAGGCTCGCAGCAGATAAATGAGATAAGTGAGCTTTTTGTGTATTTGATTTGGCAAAGTTCGTATTATACGTCGAGTAATCACTTTTTTTCTTGTGTCTGTTTATATTCTGTATTTTCCGTGTCACGCCTCGTAAACTACTCAGGGTTGGCAACTGCTGCGCATCTTGCGGAGTTGCTCCGCAAAAATAGCGAAACTCTGCAGCTCCGCAAAAAGTTATTTTGCTCCGCATTTCCTGGCCGAGCGTTTTCAAGCATGACATAGTGTTTAAAGCTGTTTTTTATTTTTGTACTAGTGCTTAAATGATTATCAAAGCTCAAAAACAAGTTTAGATAAGTGGTTTTAATTTTTTTATTGAATTTTTTGCAAAATACAGAGCTGCTCTACAAAATTTCAAAATGCTCCTCAAAATCGCCCCACAGGTGCTCCTGAAATTGTTTCTCCGAGGTTGGCAACCCTGACTACTACAAAAAATTTAATGTAAAAAATAGCCTTTTAGATGTAAATTATATTAGAAATTAATTCTGCCTTAGTTTTAGTCCATAAATGACAGCAATATTATTTTAAATAGCTAAAATATGCAGTGTTAACTGAATATGATCTTATAAAAACTGCCAAAGAAACGAAGGTTACACAAGAAAAGTATTTGTTTTCATTTAATTCTTACAACTAAAAAAAAAAAGAATTCATAATATAAAGGGTGTATCAGTACAGCGTTTACAGACTTTCAGGGCAGATAGAGTACACCTAGGCGATGGAAAATCACACAGCAATGCATGGTCGGAAACGCTTAAAAACCTAATTTTTCGGAGAACCTAATTTTTAAATAATCGGAGGACCTTCCCCGAATATTTTCTGAAATTGAAGTCTTAAAAACGTGATTGACCATATTTGGTAACATTACAGCCGCCAATCTTTCAAAATTGAAGCTCTAAAAACGCAATTTTAAGTGATTTTCGAATGTAGTTTTAAGCGATGTTGTTTCGAATTGAAGAGCTTTCGCGAAATTGAAGATCTGGAAACGAAATTTGAGATGCTCCGTAATGCTTTTGTGGGTGGGGGGGGGGGGGGGAATTCGGACGAGTAGCATTTCGGAAACTTTCTTATTTTCGAGTGAACTAGAAAAAAGAAAAATAATATAAGAAAAAAAGAAACGAAAAGTAGGACGGGTTGGGGGGGAGGGGAGTAGCTGATCAATTAGCTAAAAGTATTGAGAATTTTCAACTCGAAGTTTTTTTAAAGAAATAAAAGTTTTACCCCAACATCATTTTTTTTCCTTATTAAATCACTTTGTTTTTCCGAAGACGCGTTTTCCCCCCCTTCAATTGTAAATATTTTTGAAAAACATTGAGTTAAGCATTCCGGTAAAATTTGCCGATAGAACGAATAGTTCGGGAATACGAAATCGTTAAAAAGGCATTGAATTTAATATCTAAAACAAACATCTTCTCCAAAGCTCTTTCTTCAATTTAATACACAAATAGTGGAAAAAATGGGGATGGAAGAACCGAGTAATTAGGGTCAAGTCGTTACTTTTCGGAACTAAAAAGTTAATCTAAATTATTGTCTACAATGTATGTATTTTACGCACAAGTAAATAACATGCAAATGTGCTTGCCGTATTGTTAAATGGATGGTAAGATGATGCAGTGGAATTACCATGAACAATAGTTAAAAATCACAAAAAGACATATTGCACGAGTTATAATATAACGTATTCATCGCAAGAACCAAAATGGGGAATAGCAAATTTCTTGCACTGCTCCGTATGCTCAACTTTGTGAAATTATTGACATACCGAAATAAAATTCATGGCTCAACATATGAACAAAAATTCTAATGTATGCATTAATTAGCATCATGTGTTTTCAGTGTAAAAGATTGAGCTTTTGAATAGCATATGTAGACACAAGGAGGCAATAACATTTCCTTATAGATAGACAGCAAGGATAATTGCTTGTTTCAATGAGCAGTATAATTTCACCGCTACTTTTATAAAAAATAATGAAAAGTTTAATTTTATTTTTTAGTTGGAAATCGCCCTTCCCTCTCCCTATTTGGAGCATTTTTGATTGGTAGCGTTCGGCGCCTTTTTGACTCTGGCGCCTCACGACCTTGCACATAAGGACGGGGTTAACAAGTGGGTAGACACCGCATCCCGTATTTTTCCCCATAAAATGTTTTATGATTTTTTGAAAGTGACCTTATCGCCCATGGCATGCATGTAAAATAAAAATTTCTAATAATTTCAGTAACTAAAATTCTGGTTATATTAATGCCTAATAACTATAATAAAGGTGCCCTTTATCAGAAACAACTAAAATCTTACTAACTTTTAATAATATATCAGTAACAAACCGCTGTTGATGACCTAGTCAATTCGTCTTTTTGTAAGACTCTGTGTGTAGCCTTTAGATAGAAGAGCCTTTCAGTGGCGGATCCAACCGATCGTTTTGGGAGGGGCCATCCGAAATTTTTGAACAAACTCCCCAGGGCCGAATTTAGCTCCATGCCTCTAGACAAATTTGAAATCTGCCGCCCCTCCCCCCCCCAAAAAAAAGAAGTAAAATATCCTTTACTCAAAAAAAAACCTAAAAAAGTGTTCCCCAAACTGTCAAACTTATGAAGAAATGATGGCGTTTCACATTCTGAGGCGCGCCGATGAGATAATCACAGTGATGTCCCAAAAAAAGTTTTATTCGGCAAATTTTGCTGCCGATTTGGCAAATACCATGATTGAAAAACATTTGACTTTCATAAGATGTGTGAAAGTAATCATTATTAAATTACAAGAAAAACTTGTCTCTGTGGAAAATGAAAGAATGCTAATATTTTACTTTCAAGAATAACAATTTAATTCAAAAAATGTGTTTTATAATAGCAAATATGCCGCTCTAGGCAGCTGCCTACTCTGCCTATTGGGAAATTGGGCCCTGATAACTCCCCAGAAATTTTATTAAAATGAAGTTTTAAAAACTCAATTTTCGAGGTATCGAGACATTAGGTGAGGGGGTGGATTTAGGAATCTCCCTCGAAAATGTTTCAAAATTTACATTTCCGAGTAATTTTTGAAAATTAGGAAACTAAAAACGCATTTTATCTATTTTTGATGATATACGGAGAGAGGTCAGGTTTCGGGCGCTGGCCCCAAAACACTTTTTGAAAATAAAGCTTAGAAACCAAAATATTCTGTCATTATACATTGAGAAGTTAGAAGAGGAGGGGTGCTTTTCTAGCTCTTCAGATGTCCAGCCTAAAAATGCACCTTTAGGTAATGTTTGCTTACATTAGAGGAAGTGTGAAGGTGCTTAGAATCCTTCCTTCCTGGAAATATTTTGCCTTTGAGGCTCTGAAAATTCGATTTTTAACTATATTTATACATAGTTTAGAAAAGGATGGAAGATTCGAGAGCTCCTCCAAAAAACCTCCTTTTAAAGCTGTCATCACGATATAAACTAGGGAGGGAGGAGGTCCTATAAAAATTCATTTGTAATTGAAGTCAAAAAAAAAAATCATTTGAGTTGCTTTTAAGCAAGTTGAGTGATAAGGACTGGATAAGCTAGTTTCCGTTGACATTTTTTCCAAATAAAAGACTTAAAATGCAATTTTTTGCTATATATCAAGGCATTTGTGAAAGGGCGTGGGAAAAGGGGATTCTCTTCCTAGTTTTGAAATTAAAGGCATAAAAACGAAAATTTAGGCTCTCTTTGGTCTTGTGAACAATAGGTATACTCTGAGAACCGCAGCATTTAGAGATCGTCCAAGTGTCTGTAGTTGGAATCAAGAAATGATGTAAAAGATGGAGAAAATTTTTGGAAATAAAAGTTTTGTTTTGAGGATAGGGATATAATTTATCTCCCAATTAAGGCCTATACTTCTTTTCAGTAAAATACATGTGTTAAATTTTGATATCTTCTCATAATATATTTTTCTTTTTTCCCTTAAAAAAATTCCTACAATCACAAGGCTTTGGGAGGGGCCATGGCCCCCATGGCCCCCCTCTAGATCCGCCCCTGGAGCCTTTGGTGATTATATTAATGACTAATAGCTACGATAATGATGTACTTTATCAGTAACAGTAAAAATCTATATTTTTTTTTTTAAAATAAATATTACTTTATTTTGTCTCCAAAGCTATGCATTCACCATTACTTTCATATGCAGCAACGAATCATATTTTTTCTCTTTCAATTCTCTTTCTCTTCAACTCAATTACGCGACTGGGGAAACCATCAAAGGGAAGAACAATACAATGCATTTAAAACGATTAATTTTAATTTCGTGCTTTGGTTTGACATTGGCGAATGTTGTTACATAATTTTTGGATCCTACCTAGTATGATTACTTTTATACGTAAGAATATGTATACTAAATTCATACCGCAAAACTCACTTGTAGTTTAAGAATTTAAAAAGCCCACTGTTTTATGAGAGAAATAATTAATTGAACATGGTTGTAAGTTGAGGTAACCAAACAGATCACCAAAGGTAGCTATTATAGCCAGGGATCCAATTTCTAACAAAAGAAGGTCAGGATCCCTATAGTCTTCAGAACTTATTTTAATGCTTAAGTGGCCTGAATTCGGTCAAAAATACAAAAATTTGAATGAAACAAATAAGGAAGTATAGGATCTCAGCTCCCATAACAATTAGGCGCTGATCAGCAGAAAAATATATTCATATAACGAAGTACAAAAAGACGAATTGACTGGATCATCAGAAGCGGTTTGATACTGCTACATTATTAAAAGTCAGTAAAATTTTATTTGTTGCTGATAAAGTGCACCATTATTGTAGCTATTAGGCATTAATTTCATCAGATTTTCAGTGACTGAAATTATTAGAAATTTTTATTTTACATGCATGCCATGGGCGATAAGGTCACTTTCAAAAAATCATAAAACATTTTATGGGAAAAAATACGGGATGCGGTGTCTACCAACTTGTTAAGTATTATATGGGGTTCAAATGAGCCAATTTTTAGATTTTCAAAAAATGGGTTTTTTGAGTAAAATCACTTCAAAAATCGCTAATTTTTGAAAATTTTTAAAATTTCAAATTTTATTTCCGAGGCTGTATGCATCCAAGGATTATAATAAAATATGTTCTGAAACTATCATATAAGGGCTTTAGACTGTCATCTCCGTTTAGTAAAAAAAACTTTTTTTTCATGGAGAAAAAAAATCATAAAATCGATAAAAATGCAGTTTTTTCGCGACAAAAATGATTTTTTTCTTTATCAAAAAACCTAACTAAACTTTCAAAAACGATGTCTGGAGGATATATGGGTCCTTATTTATTTTTAGAAAAAAGAATTATTCAAATAGGTTAAATACTTTTGAAATAATGTCCATTTGAAATGGAGTGTTTTGCCGGTTTTTTTCCAAAATGGCGGATTTTGGGCAGAATTTTAATAGGCTATAACTGAAGAAAAAAAAATTTTCTTGCAAAATCCTTTTGGGATATTTCATATGTCCCTTAGTTGTAACTACTGTAATTTTTTCAAAAAAATCGGTGATGGTCATGTGACAGACTCTGCCTGATCTGAAATGGAATGGCTCTATCCTCAAATTTACTAAATACTCTATTTTTAACATACATTTGAAACTACTAATTAAGCCGTACTTTAATTAAGAGAGCTTAATATTTTGTTCCCACTAATCATTAAAATAGCTGATTGTTTGCACCAATTAACAAAATTACTACTTTGATATTAAACTGGCCTCGATTTTTAAATATTAAAAGTTTTTTCCTTTTCTTTTTATTTCCGTGAACAAGGCATTTTTTAATTTTTTTCATTTATGAGTAAAATAATTGGAACTTAGCTGGCCATTGTTTATGGTTACTTCTAGTAGGTAACACTTTCATGTAAGAATGAAAAAATAAATAAATAAAACAAAAGGTTTCGAAATTGAAAAATATTTGCGCGTTCAAAAGTTACGTTTTCTGGAGAATGATCCATTTAAGCTTAATATGAGTAAATGCCATCAGTAAATAAAATGTGACAGCTGTATAAAAAATGTATGAACTGACGGACCTGCACTGGCATAGCTGTAGCTCTTCTTCCGATTTTCCTAGCTTTTCGAAACTTTCCAGTATGATAAAAGAGTTTTACGTAGAAAAATACAGCTTTAATCCACCTAGTAAAAAGTTTGCCAAGATCAGCTAGCACCATAAGGAGAAATGGAATTCCAATAAAAGCGTAGACGATTGTGACTGCCTGTCCAGCAACCGTTGCAGGTACTATGTTTCCATAACCTGGAAAGAAACGTAACTTTTTAATAAAAAGTTTCCTTACATTAAAATTGGAAAAGAAATAAAAAATAGCTATTGAAACTTATTTTTCCAAATCGATAAATAAAATTAAATAAATATACACAAATGCGGGGAAAAAGTCCACGATTCCCAGTTTATTTTTTACTAGTGGTATCCGCACGGTTTTCCCATAGTAGAAAATTAAAAGGTCATTTGGTTCGCCTGTATATTTACAAATAATGGATGATGAATTTCTCGCCAATTTGCTATGTTAAATGGCTCGCCCATGTTACGGTTCCACGTTATGATAATTCCGTAATTTACTATTCCACGTTGTGATAAAATGATTAATTAAGATGCTCGGTAAATTTTCTTAAAATTGGAATAGAAAAAGAACAAAATCGAATTTTTGAAAAATCGCTTCGAGTTGCACACCCCCATGCTACAAACTAACTTTCGGCCAAATTTCATGAAAATTGACCGAACGGTGTAGGCAAGAGTTTCCCAAACTGTGGTCCACGGCCCCCCCCCCCAGGGGGGGTCCGCGGTGCTATTCAGCTATAACGTTAAATATATTTGAGATTGAAGGACGAGTTACGATATTTTAAACCAAAAAGAAGGCATATTTATGAGGAATAAAAAAGTTGCGGCAGCCTCCCCCCCCCCTCGGAACTTACGGAAGTAAATACACTACACATTAATTAATTCTGTGAACATGACGAAGTTCATAGTGTTACAAAACTATATTAAGTAAAATGCAAAAATTGAGGCACATTTTTTCAGGTGTGATATTATGCTTCAAATAAGACTTTTGCTCCAAAATTTTCCAGACTCATCCCTTTACATCCAGAGTTAATAATTGAAATCCTAATACGACAGAAAAATACAACTCAATATAAAAAATTAACACACTTAAACTAGGCTAACAGGTGGTAAGTTCACTAACATCAAAAGATCATTTTTATTAGTAAACTTGTAGAAAATTGGTGATAACATTTTTGTTCCTCACTGAATTTCATATAGAATTTTACTTCCATAACTCAGAATAATAATGTAACAAAAGAAAACCCGACAAGAGCTCTGAAAAATGTGCAGAACAACGAATAAATTTGAAAGAAAAAAAAAGCGTAAAAATATATTAGAATAAAAATAGATTTAACTGTGTCAAACCATTTTTTTTTTCGCGCACCGGGGGAGAGGGGGGGGGATTTTGTAATTTTTTGAGAGGGGGTCCGTTTAGGTCTGAAGTTTGGGAACTTCTTGTCTAGGCGCTCTGCGCGTCACAGAGATTCAGACATTCAGACAGACAGACAGAGACTTTCAGCTTTATTATTAGTAAAGATACTAGTATGTTAGGGTGTTTTTTTATGATGCAACCAAGTTTAGATTTTGATGCTAAAACCCAATGCAGAAATTTCAATAATGTATTTTTTATACTGCTATGTTAGCATGTTTTTCTTAAGATGCAATAAAATTTTGAATTTTATGACAAAGTTCAATGCAGAAATCTCAATATTGTATGTTTCACGAAAAGCAATATATAGGGGAGACTGGGGGGTACTTGATCCCCACTTAGTTTCAATTTTTTTCTCTGCTGCAAATTATCAGTTTTGTTAACAAAAAGTACGTGAACAAAGGTAATTTTTTCCTCTATCTGACAGTATTTTGTTTAGTTGAAATTAAACAGATAGTTTTGGTAAAATAATTTTTTTCAAAAATTTCACAAAGAGATCATGCATCCTTACATCAAGGGATACATAATCCCTTCATGCGGAATACTTAATCCTACTTAGAAAATACATAGACTTTTCATTAGATCGGCAATTTATTTATGGATTTTTGTTTTCTACGTAATGTTTTTACACTCCTGTTTGTGAAAATTGCAACACCATGAAGGAAGCATCATAGTTGAATGAAATTTAATACACATTTGAGTGGTAATGGTACAAATAAATGATAACATTTTCAAACTAAACAAACAATAAAAAGAGATAGAAATTAGTATTTTGTGTGGTCACCACGCCCCACAATAAGAGCTGCTACACGACTCGGCATGGAGTGAAACAAAGTTTGAATATCTGCCTGCGGAAGAGTATTCCATATTGTTTGTATGCGCAACCAAAGTTCGTCTGTCGAAGCAACAGGGCGAGGATCACGAGCGAGACGCCGCCCAACGAAATCCCACACATTTGCAATCGGTGACATATCCGCTGAATATGCAGGCCAAGAAAGAAGCTGTACCTGCTGCGAATCAAGGTAGGATTTGACAGTCCTGGCGACATGTGGACGGGAATTATCCTTCTAGAATAAAGCCCTTGGCAATCCTTGCAGGAAAGGAATAGCTTGGGGCTGTAAAACTTCGTTTATGTATCGGGTACTGTTCAAATTGCCCACAATTCGTAGCAATTGTGATCGTCCATGATATGCTATGGCACCCCAGACCATAACTCCGGGTGTTCGTCCACTGTGGCGTTCGATAATGCACTCCGGAATGTGCCGTTCACCGGCATAGCGTCTGACACGAATTTGGCCATCATGGTGCCACAAATTGAAGCGGGATTCCTCAGAAAAGACGATCTACTGCCAATCAGCACGCCAGCTCCTATGCACATTGGCCCATTGTAGCCGCAGGCGGCGATGGTTTTGCGTGAGAGAAATCCTGTGTAAAAGAATCCTTGCGCGCATCCCACGCTGCAGCAGTTGTCTCCGAATTGATGAAGCACACAATGAAACACCTGTAGCTGGTGACCACTGTGCTGCCGATTGTCTAGAAGAAGTTGAGCGATTCGTCAGCGCCATACGCACCAGGTGTCTGTCATCGCGAGCTGGCGTCATATTTCGGGGTCCACTCCCGGATTTCCGAGCTGTCCGACCCTCGTCCGTCCACTGCTTCCAAACACGCATGATTGTGCTGCAGTTACGCTGCACACGAGCGGTTACTGCACGATAAGACAATCCAGCTTCACGAACGCCGACGATTCTACCCCGTTCAAACTCCGAAATTTGCTCAAATTTCGCTGTTTTTCTTCGAAGAGGCATAGTAAAGATTCAGTTAACGTTTACTCTAACATATAACCACCGATAACCATACACGCCTCGCTACAGCCATCTATTTATATTCGGTTCGATCCGCCATTCAGAGGGCGCTGCTCAACATACGCATACGCTACCAGTCTGCAATTCCAATCATTTGCATATCATGCCCTACTTTACATTTAGTGCAATTTTCAGCTCACTCGCGTTCGTCCTTCGTAGTGTTGCAATTTTCACAAACAGGAGTGTAAAAAATAACCCCACTTATAATTTTCTTTATTAGATTAAAATAATGTGAACACAAAATAACATAGTTTCAAATTTCACTAGACATTTGTAAAAAAAATGTACACAACTTTCATGAACTTAAGATGCTTTTAATTAGTTATTTGTTATGCAATACAGTTGTGAACAAAATACTATATTTTATAAATAAAATTAACGTTTTTTTTTTAAAGTAGCGTAATGAAGCTAAAATTACAGCAAATAAAAAAAATAGGATGACAAGAACGAAAACCATCTTATATGTAAACATCCTGTCTTGCAATAATAAAATCAAGAGTTTTATCAATTGAATTAATTTTTAAAAAGAGGGATGAAAAATGTAATTGTCAGTGTACCTAGCCTAAAAAGAAAGCCTATCTTTTCAAAACCTGAAAAGTCAAATGCAAATTTGTTGTAGTTCTTTAAGTTCAGCTCAACCCATCTGGATGCATGCAACTTAACACATTCATTCTCATTTACTACACTTTTGTCAATTTTTCAGGAAAAATAGATTGATTAAGCATGTTACCTTTTCGCTTTAGAAAACTTATTTCAAACTCTAGAAATCCAACTTAGCATTCTATCCGCTAATGGGTCTACATAATGGGCAACTCACTTTTTTGTTGTAAATCTAACTATAGCAAAATCATTTTTTTTCTTTCAAACAAAGATTCGACATCTATTTCAACTTCTTCAAGCTTATTTGGCTGATCAAAACATAATTTATCAGTAGAGTTAATTTATGATTAGATGTTTCAGGTGTTCTGTATGTTACAAGTGCGAACTAATTATTTAATTGTTTAGCATATTTACTCCAGTGATTGATTAAATCTATCACTCATACTATGATAAATTTTATTATGTTAACATGGTTTTGAATGTTTAAAGTTAATCTCAACTAAGTAAACAACATCTCATCAAAAACAACCCTGTTGTAAAAATTTCCCCGGGAACAATTTGGGGGGGGGGGTAAAAACGAGGGGGGAAGGGGAGGGGGATCAAATGGCACAAAAGGCACATCAGTAGGGCACAAGGAATGTGTGTGCGAAATTTCAGCTTGATTCCTTTTTTCGTCTGGGCTGTAGCCCTGTCAAAGAAAGCGAAAACTTTTTGGAACAGCGATTTTATAACTTTAATACCTCCTCCCCCTGATGGTCTAGGGGATTGTATTTTGGTTTACGGCGTCAGGGGCCACTATAAATTGAGTGTACCAAAAATCAACTTCATGGGGTCTTCATGGGGCTGAGATACAGAGGGGTGAAAACCCAAAAAACCCCAATTCGTTTTGTCGCGTAATCTTGTTTTTGGTCGCTTTATTTTCTTTCGTCTTTGGCGGTGGATTTGCTTCAGTTGGCTGCTGACGTTTGGTTTCCTTGGCGGGGCGGGACGCTCCAGCTTCCCGTAATTGGTCGCTTTATTTTCTTTCGTCTTTGGCGGTGGATTTGCTTCAGTTGGCTGCTGACGTTTGGTGTCCTTGGCGGGGTGGGACGTTCCAGCTTCCCGTAATTATATTGTTTTCATTGTGTTTATATTGTCATATGGAGACTTGATCCCTGGGATCATGTATCCTTCTACACGAAGGGATTAAATATCCCTATTATGCGATTTTTGCAAACATACTTGTTCTATTATTAACAATCAGTGGTAATTTACTAAAAATATGTCTCAATTATTTAAGACCGTCTATACTTTAACATTATACTTCGGAATTTTTTAAAAGTTGTATTTAACGAATAATGTAAACTTCGGATTGCTTTCCTAAAAAAAAGTTTCCCTTGACACATTTAGACGATCATTTCTTGAGCTAAAACAAAATGGCTAAAAAAAAAAAAAAATGTTTCCAGTTTTTATGTACAAATCTAACTTTAATATAATATTTTCAGGTTTCAAATCTCTACTTAATGATTTTGGTACTTGTTTGGCTATGGGATCATGTATCCCTAGGGATCAAGTATCCCCAGTCTCCCCAAGTTATTTTTTTCCTATATGGGTCATTCTCCAGAAAACGTAACTTTTGAACACAAGTATTTTTTAATTTCGAACCCTTTTGTTTTCTTTTTTTTTCACTCTTACATGTAAGTATTACCTACTAGAAGCAACCATAAACATTGGCCCAGCCAATTTCCAATTATTTTACTCATAAATAAAAAAAATTAAAAATTGCCTTGTTTACGGAAATAAAAAAAAAATAAAAAAAAATTTTAATGTTTAAAAACTGAGGCCAATCAAAGTAGTAATTTTGTTAATTGTGCAAACAATGAGCTATTTTAATGATTAGTGTGGGAATCTATTGTTCTTAATTAAAGTACGGCTTAATTAGTAGATATCCTTTTAGTTCAAATGTGTGTTAAAAATAGTATTTAGTAAATTTGAGAACGTACTGGCAATTTAAAATTGTGGTGCCGAAGAATGCCTAAGATTGATATATTTCCCCTCCATCATTAGTTTTCACCTCAGAAATAATGACAATAATAATATGATCTGTCACGGAGGTGAGATTCACGGAGGTGAGGAATTTTCTATTAATATAGGCCTAATGGATACATTTTTCAGGGAAATACGTTTTTTCTTCGTTGCTACAATCTGCACATGTTAAGCATATGAAAACATGTTCACTTCTTTTTTTATATTAATTTACATCACTGAAATTCAAGTTCACGGAGGTGAGAAGTCAGAGTAACCACACTAAGTTTTTAAAGCAAAATCTATCTTCTTGTTTTTCGACAAAAATTACAGAACTACTTTATGGCTGAAAATAAACAAGGGGACTCCCTTGTATTATGGAAAATAAAATTTGATGTCATTACTGCCACGTGTTAATGAGGAATGGCATTTTTTGTTTAGGTAACGGAGATGAGAATTTTTTGTGTAACATGCCAACTTATCCAAAAAAAAAAAAAAAAAACGAATTAAAACACACTATTAAAAAATTAAATACACTTAAACAACTAGCATTTGAAACATTTGTGAAAGGAATAATGAATAAATAAATATATACTTTTAATTAAACAAGTTATTAAGCAACATAAACAGTCAAACAAGGTGTGTGACATGCCACGGAGGTGAGAATTCATATTGTGAACCAAACATATACTAAAATAAAAATCATTATTAAAAACTTGTTGGCAGGGTTAAATAGCTATATTTTTGATGAAATTAAAAAGCATTGTTAAATGAATTGTTCCTTAAATTTTTTTCTGTAAGAGGCGTGTGACATAAAAGTTTCACTTTTTG
Organism: Uloborus diversus; assembly: GCF_026930045.1. Taxonomy (NCBI): domain Eukaryota; kingdom Metazoa; phylum Arthropoda; class Arachnida; order Araneae; family Uloboridae; genus Uloborus; species Uloborus diversus. The sequence continues at coordinate 113,251,649 of NC_072733.1, forward strand.
AAGAATGGACACATGTAAAAACAAGGAAATTTCTATTTATCTAAAGAAGCTCAATAAAAACCTACTTTGCACTGACACAGATTTTGTTTTAGACAATTGCTTCGAGGTCAAGGACCTCCCCCTCCCCTTTTTTTAAACATCCAGCAAGCTTCTGAAGCTGAGTACTGAGAATATCAATTTCACAGCTCTTGTGATTTTCGTGGATGAATGGGACGCTTACGCAGCGTTGAGCAGGCTTTTATTGATAGGGTTTATCAGCACCACACTGGATGATTCGATGTTGGACCTATTCTCCGGAGTCTGTCATATCTTTTGTCGTTGGTGGTTTTGAACCACTGGAACATAAGCTTATCCTCTTTACCCTATATCGGTGTTTGGCATTAATCGTCTACATTTTCAATGCTTTGATAAAGCGTCACTTTGATAAGGTTGACTCAAATTCAGTTCAAGTTGCTGTGCACCTCATAAAGTAGAATTCCCAACCTTGATACACAAAATATGATCTTTAAAAATACATTATTGTGCTTACTCGCTTTTTATTTTGCAGTGTGTACATTGTACATTTTGGTGGAGTGAGAAAAACCCAAAACCTGATATATGCTAAGTAGTGCGGTTAAGTGGCCTTTTGTAGAGATATTTTGTTATGTAATAGGATTTCAACAGCAAAAGACATTTTGAGGGTTCACTCGTGTCTTGAAATCGGCCATTATTGCATGAAAAATAAATAAATAAATAAAATGAGTTCATCAAAAATCAAAATTTAAAATATGATGTAATAACACGTAAGGGTCGGCTTTTTATGCAGATTACACAACGTACACGATCATTTTAATAATAAATTGCATTTTGCAGTTCCACACTTGCCTTGAAATTGGCCAATATCGCGAAAAATTTAAATACAGTCGAACTCGCTTATAGCGTAAGCGAAGAGACCACGATATGTGCTCGTTATAACCTAGTGCTCGTAAAAAACGGGTTCGTGAAAAAAAATTATACATGCTTGTTTTGTAATTTTTATATTTCTGTACAGTACCAAAGAAGTTTGTTATTTGATTTTAACTGTCTTGCTGTCTTTTTTTTTTTTTTTTTTTTTTTTCGAGGAGTATGTGGCCCGAAAAACATCATCATTTGTATCCGTGGCTTCAAAATAGTTTGAAGTTTTTTTGCACTTTAGAAGCCAAGTATGTCGAGGGATATTGAACTTCAAATTTTTGATATTTGTCGTTATTGTCGTCGCATTCATTATTATTTATTATTTTCATCTGCATTAGGTTGACTTTGAGCTATAATATCTTCGGAGGTGTATCTTTGGAAATGATAACATTCGTTTCAATAAATATGTAATTTTCAAGTGCTCCATTACAGTTCCAAAAAAAAAAAAAAAAAAACCAGCAGTGTCATCTGTTGTTGTCAGGAATTATGTCTTATCTCTAATTTTCGGTTGAATTTAAAAGATTAATGGAATTCTTTAATTAATGGAATTCAATGGAAAACAGAATAACTTTTCTGAGGTAGAAATCAACAGAAATTTTATGAATTAAACTTATGAAACGAACTATATAAAAACCATTAATTGAACTGCGCTATAGAGAAAGAAGTAGGCGTGCAAATTTTGGTCACTATCTGCGTCAGTGCTTTTTTTTTATTATTATTATAATTTGCAGGCCATGAAATTAAAAAAAAAAGTCTTGTTTGTACTTACAACTGTATAATAGACAATTCTTTTGCTTATATTTTACAAAAGCTTGTTGCACATTTTGTTCCCCTTATCCGCAACTTCAAATCGAAGGAAATGTATTTCAACGTTTTGAAACGTAATCTAAAATCTAAAAAGTTAAATTATTCAAAATTTCCTAATTCGTAAATTTAACGCAAAACTTGTTCCTAAATGCTGTTCTTATTCCCCCTTCCAGCAGCAAGAAGAAATACATTTTTGAGTGAACCCAACCTTAAGCATGCAACATAAAGCTATCTATATGGGAAATAGGTAAATTTCAGATGCATTTAAAGTACTTAATCTCCTGCCCTTAGGGCCATTCATTAATTACGTTAGCGTCTCGAAGGGGAGGGGAGGTTTCAAAAGTCTCTACATTCCCTTACTTGGGGGGGGGGGATTTAAACCCATCCTTACGTAATATTTTCCAAGTCGATATTTTACATTAGAAATCGCGCTTTCAAGTGGTTTTACAGGGATTTAATTTCATTTGCGTCTGTAAGGTCAAAAACGTATTAGGATGAGCTGTTTTTAATTTGTTTTACAAAGAATGAATAGTGTAAAATATAATAAAAGAATCGCACTATGGCATGTTTTATTTTAAATTAATATCGAATCAAAAAAAAGTCCAAAGAACATTAAGTCCAAATTCCAACTTTTTGGTAATTATTTCTTTACACAAAAAGGATTAATTTAATAATAGTGAATTAAATTTCGATTCCAGTGTATAAGATTCGTTATTTTATTATTTTGAAAAGCGAAATGGAATCTTACGTAAGGATGAGGGGAGGGGGGACATCTTACATACCCTTACATGGGGGAAGGGGGGTCAAAAATTGCCAAAATCATCCTTACGTAATTAATGAATTGCCCCTTATGACTTATTGATCGTGGCACAGAATTAAGTCCCACTTGAGGTTGTAATTTCTTGAAATTTGAAGACTGATCTATTTGCGATTAGTGGTTATACGTGAGGTACAAAATGTTTCACCTTATACTTCCACTGTTAAGAGATTTGCTTCGATTACACTGATACATATCCATTCTTATCTCAGTGGCGTATTTATGTTTTTATTTTGGAGGGAGCCCATACAACCAAGATTAGCCTCAACCCGCCACTTTTTGTTTTGGAGGGGGGAGCAACAATGCCTTGACCTTTTCATTTTTTTTTTCGAGGTGGGGCTAGGACTTTACACTGTCACCCAGGGGCCCAACCAAAAAATAGTTTTAGGAGGGCACTCAAAATGTTCTCGCTTCTGGTCGGTGGAAGAGGGGGGAGGGTACGGGGGCTCTCCCCAGAAATTTTTTGGATTTGTAGTACAAAGAACGCAGTTTTAGGCGGTCTCTGGCGATGCTACGGGGGAAAATTCGGAAGGCCTTCTGCGGAAATTTTTAAAAATTGAAATCTTAAAAACGCTATTATAAGCTATATTTATTGACGTTAGTGTAATGAAAGGAATGGGCCTTTTTGAAGTTGCCCCCGATAGCTTTTTTTAAAAAATAGAGCGAAATCCGTCACCCCCTCCGCCCAATTTTTCGAAATTGAAGTTCTAAAAACGCAGATTTAGACTAACTTCGATAATGATACGGGCAGGGATGTTTTAGGACTCTCCCCAAAAACTATTTTGAAATTAAAGTCCTAAAAACCGCAGTTTTAAAGAGATATTCAGTAAGGTGGAGGGATGTAAACGCTCTCCACCTTAAAAAATTTTCGAAATTGTAGTTTTTCCTTTTTCGATTTCATACGGGAGCAGTAGGACCCTCATACAAAATTTTTTCGTAATTGAAATCTTAAAAGCGTGACTGTGGATCATATTTGGCAACGTTAGGAGTTCAGCCGTTTTTCAAAATTGAATCAGAGCATTTTTTAAGGAATTTTCACTAGGCGACATAAGTTGAAAATAATTAAATGTCTAACTGTGGCTATAATATCTTTTTATATCCGTCGTGAGATCAAAAACGTAGGGAACGTATGGAACTTGCGGCCCGTTAATTATTTCAAGCGTATCTTAAATACATACAAAGAGAATAGGTTCAGCTTCTGGTTTAAAAATAAACCTTTAATAGATCTAAATACTGACAAAAAGATCCTGATTGTAAGTAGTCGAGCTCGCTTATTAGATTACCGGGTAAAGAGAATATGATGCTTTTTAATATTAACTCCGAAATAAGGGGGTCCGGGGGTTTCTTCCCCGGAAAATTTTCAAATTTGTAGTCTTAAAAACTCATTTTAGACGATCTTTGGTAGTGTTAGGGGAGAAGTGGCTTGGTGGCGCTCCCCTGTCAATGGGGAGATTTCAAGGCCCTTCCCAGGAAAATATCTTGGAAATGCATTCTGTCTTTCGTAATATTAAGGGGTCGGAGGACCCCACCCCCCTCTCTCGCTCATTTTTCAAAATTGAAACCTTTTAAAAACGCAAATATTATCTCCAATTATGTAAAGAAGAGTGAGGTTCGGGGGTTCTCCGGCGGAATTTTTTTGCAATTGTAGTGCTAAAAACGCAGGTTAATACCATATTTTCATGATGTTACGTGAAGGAAAGACTCGAAGCCCCATACCAGGAAATTTTTTTTCTAACTTGCTGCCTTAAAAATGCATTCTAATTATCTTTGGTAATGGTAGGGGAGAAGAGGTTTGGAGAGCTCCCTCAGAAATTGTTTGAAATTGTAACTCTGAAAATGCTGTTTTAAACGATCTATGGTGATTTAAGAGGAGGAGAGATTGAAAGGCCCCCCATCCCAGAAGATTTCCCATCTCAGGAAAATTTTCTAATTTGTAAACATAAAATCGCAATCTAGACTATCTTTGGTAAGGTTAGAGATATAGATAATTAAAAGGAACACAAAACACACTGCATATTTTGAAAAAAAAAAGGAGTTTTCTTTGCTAAAGAAGTAATGCTGGAGTCAGATGCCCAGAGTGGCAGAATACATTTAACTCACTGGTTTCGAACTCAAAGGAACGTATTATCGCGATTAGTTCACTAATTTTTCTTTGATGGAATCAGTATTTTTTTTTTTTTTTATGTGTAGTTAAAATGAAAGAAATCATATGGCAGTTTCTTGGAGAAACCATAATTATTAACGGAAACGGCACATCTTAACAAAGTCTAACCATATGTGTCGTGAGTGTTACCTAGTAAACAAGGTGTAAAATTCAATTCAAAAAAACAAAAGAAATGCATAATAACTCTATTAAAATTTGTAGCTTACTTAAAAAAGCAATGTTATCTTCCTAACAATATTATTTTAAAATATTTTTTTCTTTTCATTTATAATTTTGACAGGCAGTGAAAATATGATACTTGGTAACACTCATGATGATGAATATTGTGCATTTTTATTAAAAAAAAATTTTTTTTAATGCGATTCAAGGAACAAATTTATTCATAAAATGTATGATTTTTGTAAAAATAAACACTTAAATACTTCGTAGAAATACTGTCATGTTGTCCAGTAACACTCATGACATTGAAGGTGAAAAATTTACTTTTAAAGTAAAATATCTCTAGTTGTATGAAATACTAAGCTTAAATGATGCAGTGAGAAGCAAAGGGATGCACGTGGACATTTTCAAGTTTCGAGTAAAGCGCGTATAAAGATTACGTCCTAGGTAGGCTTTCATTAAATTTTTTTTCTAAATCATGCTATACAGCAGCACCTACCAGGTTACTCTACTAGTACCATCTCTTGCCAGAAAACACAGAAGGAGTTCAAGTACCATTTGCACTGGTTATCTCCAAATTTTTAATTTTGCCACTTGCATCCCTTTGCTTCTCACTGCCGCAAATATGATTGTACCCTTAAAAATAAAATATTACAAGAAAATTTTCCCGAAAGAAATAAAACAGTTGATGATATTTATGTTTGAAATTTTTCAAATGTTATTTAGGTAAAAGTTTGGAAAACGACCCTGGTGATTTATTTCTGCATAACCAAGAACAGACGTTCAAATATGCACATTTGAAACGAAACAGATGTGCTTGTTACAAATAAGAACATAGAACAATTAATATTTTTTAAATATGTCGAGTCGTGATACAAGCGAACGTTTGGCTAGCATTTACCACTTTCTAGAAGTCAAATAAATGCATGGTCGAATCCAGCTTTTAGTTTCGGAGGGATCATATCCACATATATATAATAGCAAATGATCGAGTAACCCGCGTGTTTCAACAATGAAACTTGCGCCACGGCATGATAATTTTATAATATGTTTTGGTAATGTTTAACATGCAAGGAAAGACTTTATTGTGACAAGGCTGAACTCGATCCGGCAACTTAACAGTTTTACTGGTAAGACTGTGTCATTTCAGGGGAATAAAGAAAAGAAAAAGTGGTCAACAATGAACGTGTTTACTGGAGTTTTGGGTTAATCCACTGGAGTTGGGTTACAATTTTAAGTATCAAAATGTCACCAAACAGGTAATGGCTTCGTTCAAATGTAGAAGAAATTTTCACCCATCATACCTTGACGGGCGATTTTCTAGTCAGTAAATAATATTCATGAACTTATAGAAGAAGCTTCATATTGACCAGAAGGAATATTAAAAAATAAACAAATAAATAAATAAAACATTTTAAAATAAATTCATGAAAACTTTGTAATGAAACATTGAAGGAATGTGTGTGTGGGGGGGGGGGCATTCAATTTACCGGGCCCCCTTCAAAAGATTTTTCTGTATCCGCCCCTACCCCATGCTACTGAGCGTTTATTCTAAAAAGAATTATGGATGAATGTGGTAGGTTGAGGAGGGGGAGGGGAGTGCGAACTAAACCATATGAACTAAAGTATTGTTGGCCCGCCTCATCTCAAAAAATTTGCAATGTGGCCCATGAGTAAAAAAGATTGGAAACCCCCGCTCTAAACCATATTCCGACATTCTTTTCCTTGTTTATTCAGACATATATTAAAACAAAAAGCGTATGTATTTGAATTAAATAACAAATTAAAATCAAAGCCTAATCATTTATTTCTCTTACCTTTTTGATGAAGGAAAGAGCAACGTTTCATGTTGAGTGGTGGCGAGAAAAAAAAAATCTGTCAACGGAAACGCCTTTTATTCTTAAACTCTTACTCTAAACTGCCCATTTTGTTTATAAGCCCTCAAGTTCCCGCTAAAAATCATCACATCCCGAGTGAATCACTGATTAGTTTGGAATTTACACCACTGAGTCTGCCCGATGTAGAATAATGACTGGATGGCGACAACGATTAGTACTCCCTAACCCGCAGGGGATGACATGTTTTCGTACCCAGTCGGGCGATTTTAACCGAGTAGGAAAAAAAGAGAAAAACTGCTTTTTGTCGACCGCTGGAAAATGCCCGATGTCTGTTGCTCAAGAGGGAAAAAAAAAAAGAAAGGTTTGAAATCCGTTTACAAAAATGAGGAGTAGAACCATTGTTGAATTTTCCAATGTCGCCCAGTAGTTTGATTTTGCATCTTCTAGATGACAGAATTTTTTTCACTACGCACATTGGTGTCGCGTAGTACCTATGTTAAAAAATGCTCTGAATTGAATCTCCATAAAAGCAATTTTAAATGATTTTTGATGCTTTCAGAAGGCCGTGGTAGCCCGATCGGTAGAGTGTCGGATTCGGGGCCGGAGGGTCCTGAGTTCGAACCTCGATGGTCGAAGACCCACCGTCGTCATTAGAGGGGATTGGACAACGTTAAATATGCTCGTGGTCTCAATGTCCTCCAAATGAAACGATACCTCTGGGGGTGCTAGCACCAGGTAGCTATTAGCTCCTGGTCTAGTTCCAAATTCTCATTAACTGTTCGATCCGGTGATGATGCTGCCATCTATCGGTGTAAAAAATAATGGAGGCAAGGCACTTAGTATGCAGTCCTCGACATAAATACAGTTGTAGTCAGTTGTGACTCGGAATCAGAAATCGGAAGGCAAGGCGTTAGATAATTGCCCGTTGGAAATTTTTCGACATTGAAGCCCTTGAAAACGAGGTTTGAGAAGCCCTTTAATGGTCTTAGTGGTTGGATGGGGCTTGCTAAGTATAGCATTTTGAATACTTTCTTATTTTCAGAACGATAGGGAAAAAGGAAAAAAAAAAATGGGGTGGAGACCGATAAAAGAAATAGGGGTACTTGGACGTAATTACCGGATCAATAGTCAGTACCTTTTGATTATTTTTTATTTTAGTGTTATTTTTAAAATCTATTCAGCTTTTTCCCAACATCAGGCAATTTTCGGAAAGGAGGAGTTCGAGAATCCTTCCCTGAAAGGTAAAACGCAATTTCAGGTCATCTTTGAAGTCGTTTAAACGTAAGGAATGGTTTTAGGAATCTTCCTCCAAAACTTTTCAAAATTTAAATCTTAAAGGCACAATATCAGACTATTTTTGGTAGTAACCTTAGTTAAAGGGTGTTGGTTCGGGGACCATCTTCCAGAATTGTTTTGAAATTGATGTTCGAAAAAGGCCTAAATAAATGCGTTTTTAGGACATGAATTTCCATTGTTACTCAACCCAACTAAAACTTATTTTAAATTTCCTGCAGGGGACGAGAGTTAACGAGAGAAACATTTTGGAGACCCTTCTTTTCAAACTGACTTGTTATTAAAATAACTTCGCTCCCCCAAGACATGTTCTTTTCGTGGTACGGATCCCTTGACCCTTTCTGAACACCATTGTCTGGTGCCATCAAATGCAGGGTTCTCAAACTTTAACGATTCACGGCACCTTTTGAAAAACTAAAATTTTCTCACGGCATCCTCGTCTAGTTTTATGTACAATGTTACCAAGGGCACTTCGCGGCACCCCTCTCCTCTTCCTGCGGCACCCAGTTCAGAAATCTCTGATCTAACGTATTATAATTATTATTACCACAATCATAGTTATTAATTCATTATTGTTATTTTTTCTTTTTTGTAGCTAAAACTTTAAGAATTATTTGTGAGCAACTAAAACCTTCATTTATTTTTTTTTCCAGATTTTGGAGGGGGCCCGGGCCCTCTCAACCCCTCCCTTATATACGCCCTTGTCTTATCTTACACCACTTCTTCAATGACAGTTGAAATGCTTATGGTAGTTACAAACTTCTAATATTTTTCGATTATTTTCAATAAAAGTTATCGAACTGAGCCTTTTAACTGGGAATGGAGTTTTGCTCAACTTATTTCACGATGAAGACTAAAAAGAAAAAACTACGTAACGTGACGTAATAGTTCATCATGCCCTTTTCAGTAGCAATCTCTTTGGTTGCGTTCGACGAAACTCACCGGTCGACCGGTAAGTAACTGGTTATTAACCGAAGCGTTCTATGATCAACCGGTTACCACAGCGGTTATCATTCTAAGCAGTTGATTGGTTGATTGGAGCACGTGATCATCATCTGTCACGTGATTAACCAACCGGTCGCTCCCGGTCGAGCTCGTCGAACGCAACCTTTGTGTCAAAAGTTGCATCATACCCGCTAACTGGTTTACAATTATTGCTACTCGGTAAAGATGCTCCATCAGGTGTACTACTGCTCGAGCATTAAAGTACTACAAAATTTTAAACGATTAAGAAATTTGTATACATAAAAAATGCAGCAATTTTATGCATTTTTAAACAGTTTAAATTTAAAGTAATATTTCTTTGCATTTTTTTTTTTTCAAACTCTACACTCTTACCCTTCCAAACCTATGAATTCCGCCGTATTAAATCTCCGTGTGGTTTTGCGAGTCTAAAAGTTCACAGCCTTTTATTTAACTACACATTAGCAATCCTAGTATGGTACTTTATGTACATGTAATAAAGACCATGACTATCCCCCTCCATCTTGAAAGATAAATTCTAGCTACACTACTATGAACAAAAATTATTATTTTGTAATTAATTTGCTATATTAGTATTTTCACCCCTGATCTTTGATAACCTGGAGAGATTTCTGTTAAACTTAGTTGAAGCGAATTAGATAAATCATTAAATTATGGAATAGTATAAAGAACATATACATAATGCATATTGATTTGTTTAAGGATAATACAATGTTAAATTAAATTTCTGTTGCAAGGATGTCGGTTTAATATAAGTTTAGTATTCTAATGCTAAAACTGTTGAAGATTGTAATTCGATAATGAATGCATTATTAATACCTATCTCATTTTGCTATTTTCTATGCTGTTCATGTAGAAAATACTGATTAATAATCTCGTTTATTTTTACGGTATTATTGCTTGAAAACTTACTAGCGTAAGGTAGCAAGCAACTTAAGGCTCTTCTATACCGTCCATCTTGGTTTTCGACGCTAATGCTTTCTCTACGGGAAAATCTGCTACCTATGCAAAGCACAACACGAGAAATTACTGGAATATTTTCATGCGATTTGTTTTAAACGATGGCTATGACACAGAACTAGATATGCGCTTTTTTATTTTTTCTGTAGTTATTTTGAAATTTTTTTAATAGCATTTTAAAACTTTAAACGACTATTTTAACACGTTTGAAAAATGATATGGAAAAACTGAAAAAGGAGCGCAAAAGATTGAACATTTCTCTTTAAAAACATATTTTGAGTTTGTTTCTGAGACAATTTGTTCTCTTGATATTCTCCACGGAGTAAAGCCTTGTTTTCGAAAAATTGTGAAAAACTGCGAAAAACACGCCTTTCACCAGACCACACCCATTTCCTCCCACTTTGAGGGACCACTTTCTCTTCTCCCCCAGGGTCTTCAGGGTCTTGTCTTCTGCTTCTCCGCTCCTCCCAGAGCCATCCTCCGCTTTGCCTCAATGGCAGGCAATAAATTACTGAATCCCTACTAATGACCATTCATTCTTTGTCGTTTTGTGTGTTGGTCTTGTATTTCTGTGACATCGACGAAACTCGTTCTAAAAAGAACAGTTTTTTTCTTCTTTCGAGTTCTATTCGATAAGTTTTTGTAATTATTTAGGTGATATATTTTTCAATGCTGTTTTAATATAAGTACCCCCGTTTAAATGTAGAAGTTATTTTGTTTGAAAAATCAGTGAAAATTACCGCATCTTATAATGGGAAAAAAATTCGAAATGCCATTTTTATTTATGTATTTCTTTATTAAATTATTAATTTAAAAAATATATATACCCAAGTACAGTGATTGCGATTTATATCTCGATGTGAAATTTGCAAAAATTTAAACGAATTCACTTAAAATACACTAGCCACATTAGGGGAAAAGTGGCGAGTAAATCATGAAATTTCCCACTCCTGAGTGTATGTGCAGTAGAATGAGATTAATCTGGCGATTATACATATTCCGCAGAGATTATTCAAAATGGGGTTGTTTCCTTCAGTCAAAAGTACTATTTTTAGTCATTGAAATTGATAGAATAAGCAAAAAAAAAAAAAAAAACATGAAGCGAGAAAAAAACTTTCATTTCCAGATGCTTATTTTTTAACATGTCCGATTTTGAAAATAAGACGTGGTCTTTATGACGTGGTCATTATCCACGAAGAATAGGAAATTATGTGAATAAACTAGTAAATTTGATAAACATTACATAATGTATCATATTTACCAAGTCTATTGAAAATTATGAATAATCGTCGCTAGTTATATATAATCAACAGTTTGTTTCCGTTACACACACACACACACGGCAGGGAGGTACTTGGTACACAAGTCATTTGCTACAGCCTTTGGATGTAGCAGTATACCGGCCTTTGAAATTGGCTTGGCAGAAACACCTGAGGCAGTTTCAAGAAGGTAATCCGCTGAGAAGACCAGGAAGATTCGATTTCCATGGGATGTTCAGTCCCGCTTTTCTGGAAGCATTCAGCAGAGAAAATATCATTTCTGCATTCTGCAAGGCTGGTGTTTTCCCACTAAACAAGATGAAAATTCCTGATGAAGCCCTGACAACAAACGTGGATAACAGGTGTATGGATGAAAATTCCCTGTCAGTCAGCAATGCACCTGCTACAAAGGAAGGCATCGATGATGTGTTAAAACTACCTGATTTTACAGCACGTGCTCCAAAACCTGCAAGGAAGAGGCGTGATCCATCAACTGCAGTTCATCTTCCAGGGGAGAAATCATGTGGTAATACTTCCACCGCCAGTACCAGTTCCAGTACTAGTGACACTACCAAATCCTGTGTCAGTGCCAGTACCAGCAGTTTGGTTAAAACCAAAAAGAACACCAATAAGAGCAAAGGTGAAGCTGAAGATGAATGGTTCTGCCCCAACTGTAATGAAAGTTACTACAAAGGACATAACAAGAGCCCATGGATCCAATGTTGTTTTTGTTTAAATTGGTATCATGAAAGTTGCCAGGCAGTTGACTCAAAAAATCCACCAACAGTGTTCATGTGTAGTGTATGTGCACGTAATGAAGAAAATGACAGTGACAGTGATTAAGTCATTACCACGAAGTTAGGTACACTGACTCACGGAATAAGGTAGACTATCACGAATTTAGGTACATGTGATACTTTTTTGGAAAATAATTAAATTACATTATATTATCATGTATTAATTCTGTTTGATGGTTTAATAATTAAGAATAAAGTTTACTATGTCTATGGAAAAAATATTAAGTCAATAAATTCAGAAAAAATTATCGATTATACTGTTTGAATCCTTAGTATCACGAAATTGGGTAGGTTTACCCTATATGTGTGTATATATATATATATATATATATATATGTGTGTGTGTATATGTTCCCTATACCAATCCACAGTTTTCGTCGGATCTGGACCAAATTTAGCAGGGAGGTACTTGGGCACTCGAGAAGGAACGTAGGGGGGGGGGGGGGGAGGTTCAAACGCCAAAAAAGAACCGAACCATTCGAATTTTAATTTTAGAGTCCGAAAATGACATTAAATGACTCTTTCTACCCGAAATAACTAGTTCGATTTTGGCTCCGTTCAGTTCGATTTTGGCGCCATTCGAAAACGCTCGTAAAACTCACATACAGTTCATTCATTTCTTTCGAATTGAAAAAAAAAAGGCCGTTAAATCACCGGGAAAAAACTATCGTTTGCACGATCTCATTTTAAATTAGCGTTCAGTTGGTTGCTAGGTATTTTTTTCTCGGTTGTGCCTAAATAAAATTTTGTTTTTGTTTTGAAGTAAAAAATTCCTCTTTTAATTATTGTTTGGCGATTTATCTTCTCTTTTTTTTTTTGGGGGGGGGTGGATTTTAATTGTATTTATGGAGGGTTGTATTTAATTTTTTCGGGACTTTTAATTTGCCGTTTTCTTTCTTTGAGAATGATTATTTTTCACCCCAGCTGCCTATTTTTTAAAAAGTGCCTGTTTTTTCACCCTAGTTAGAGGTACCATTTCGGCTCCGTATTGGGTGCCGCTAGTGGTCAAGTGTTCAACCCCTGAAAGGTGCCGAATGCAATCTGTAGTTTTAACAGTATACTCGAGCATCGCAGAAAGATTTGGCACTGGCACCCCTGAAGATGTTTTAAACTTTAAAAAATATGTCTTTATAGCTTTCTCCTTCTTCTTCTCCCTCATTTTAAAATAAATTTTTAATCAAATATGTTAGGTGCTCATATTTTACATCTTCAAGAAAACTTGAAAAAACACCAAGCATTCATACGTTAATTACAAATTTTAATCGTAACGGAAAAGAGCCTCATTCCTATTCCACGTGAACGAAAATAAAGCAGAAATACCAAAAGAAACCTTTTTAAAAAAGCTTTGTAGGATTGTAGCATATTTATATTTTGATCACAGAATTACAGCTATGGAAAGTTTAATTACTAGCACAACAGAATAGATTATTGCGACGTAGAGTTTTGCAAGAGTGTGAAGTAGATATTTTTCAGACATTGTCATTAACTTTTAAAAAAAATTTTGTCAGTTTCCCTGTTGCAACATGCATGCTAGAGACGCATCGAGTACTCGGTACTCGGCCATATTTTGAACATGAACTCGGCCAATACCGCGTAGTTGTAAAAAATTGAATATTGTTCAAAGCAGATTTTACAATTAATAAAAAAGTATAAGCATATAATATACTGCAATCATTTACAATTCAAATTTAAAAGTCAAATTCAAATTTTGAGAATAATGAATTTTTTTATGCTTCAATGGAGTAAATCTTATATTTTAATACCCAAAGTTAATGAAACTTATTTATTAAAAATGGAGCAAAAAAGGTAAGTACAGAAAATATAAAATTTTTATGTTATTAAATGGATTTTTGCAGCATAAAAGTACCTTTTCTTAAAAAATAAAACAACGTTAAAAGCACAAATGTGCAGGAATACTGCAGACACGTGTTCTGGCATTACAGGAAATGCTTTTTTCAATGCACAAAACGTGAGCTTATGGATTTGAAGACATCCGACAAAAGTCGTATTATTAAACATTCATTAGCTCACATTTTATGCACTGAAAAAGATGTTCCTTGTGATGCGAAACACGTGTCTGCAGTGCTCCTGCACATTTGTGCTTTTAACGTTGTTCCACTTGCTTTTAAACATTATTTACGTTTGTCGGACTAGAAGTATGGATTGATATAATTTGTTTTAATTCCAACTTGATTACTACCTTTTATGTATTTGTTTATTTTTAATTTAAAAAATAACTTATTTGTCAAAATTATTGACAGAAACAAATCTTTTCAATAATGCGCAATTAAATTTGGACTGGAATTTTGTTTTTAAAACTATTATTTGTGTGTGTGTGTGTGGACATGGAGGTATATACTACTCTTCCACTGACCACTGAGTTCAAAATTCGTCACGTGTGTGTCGGTGGTTCTTCTTAAAACATAATTGGAACTTGGAACTCGATACTCGACCAAAGTGCTACTCGGTACGTCTCTAATGCATGAATTACTGAAAGGTTCTTTTGTTCAATGAAATGATAAAAAAATATTTCCTAACATGTTTCCCTTCGACATACTGGGTTGATAAAATTAGAATTTTTATCATATCCTCCTTGAATGTACGCGAACCTTTTGTTTTAATGCCTGGTCTGTGCTCGGCAGTTATAAAATGGCTTTTAACAATTTTCCAGTGCACAGTTCACCGTTTTTGTGTAATGTTAATTTTTGTTCTCAAGGTGTCATTATTGTACTTAATGATATTGATCTCAATTATTTTCATTACTGCATTAAAAAATTCAAACCCTGAGCAGTTTTAAATCGAATGAAAGAAGTAGAAATACTTTTTCCGTCGGACTGCGATCTATTGTTTCCACTTTATATCATGTAACTTGATTTTATGTTATGTTATTAGGTAGTTTTTATTACTTACTCCTTTCTTCGGATTGAAATGTTGCGTTGAAAACCCGAGTACAGTCAAATACATCAATTGATATGAAAAAATAGATTCAAGGAACGGGAATTCATTTCTAACTTGTAGCATTGTGGAACTGATAAAATTTTATTCAGGGCGAATGACTAATGTCTGAGAATAACATCCATATTTATAGTGGAATATGTTTCTGTTAGTGATAGTTCTTGAAATTGCGCCTTTTATCTCAATGACTATTATACATCCCCCTCCCCCCTCGCAACATTAATTTCTGTTCCCGCCCTCCACCCCTGTTTGTAACTGAAAAGAGAAAAAAAAACCTTAGAATGTTCCTATTTATTCTCAAGTATCACTTATTGTGATATGTGCAGTAGTTTCGGAAATTCGATTTTTAAAAATTTTGTTCATCATTTGTGCGCACCATGTTCAATATTGAAATTTAGATGATTAATAAAGCACTTGAATTTATGTTATAAACTTTTCTTCTCTCTCTTTTGTTTCTGCCCTTCATTTCTCAATTCTATTTTCTACGCATTCTGCAAATTTTCTAGCTTGCAGAATAAGTTAATTTCCTGACACATGGTCTTCTTTCTTCTTTTCTTTTGTCACCACTTTGGCGGGAGAACTTGAGTGGACAACTCAGACAGCTTTCCCTGCTATTCCTTTCGCTGAATACCAAATTCTCGGAAATCGTAAGCAGTCAGCTCTAGAAACACTTTGAAACGAAAACACATGTTTAGGGTGGGGAAACAGGCCGGGTGGGAAACATGTTTTGGAACAGGATCCTTCGAATCTTTCTCTCTCTGCCCTCGTCCGATCGCAAAGACAGTACCTTCGGGCACAGCTTAGATTTATGGCTGTCCATTCACGTACTCAGTGATTGACGCTGTCCATCATGAAATCTGACCAATTAGCAGTGCGAAAAAAATCGAGTTAGACCCTCCCAGATACACCCTCTGTGTTGCCACAGATTTCGTGATTTCGCCGTGTCAGATTTTACGGAGAGGTTTAGAAGAGCCTTAAGTAGAACCGACGGTGATTTCAATGCATCCCCGTGACTTTTGCCAGGGTGCAATTTAAGAAACACTGAACAGTAGCATTTCTTTTCATTCGGCTTTCTTGCCAAACATGCTTTACGCTTGTCGCTAATCGACATTAACTGCCACTGCTAAGTATACTTTTTGTGTTGATTGCATTTAAATATCTCCTGGTGGTTATATGATGCTAAGCATTTTCATTTGCTTTGAACCAAGGTTCACAAATTTAACGATTACAGTTAATCTTTGAAAAGACTTCATTTCGGGCATTTTTTTACAGGCTTTTCATTCAGATCAAATTCACAACAATATGAAAATTCGCTATCTCGAAAATAGCCCTTTTATTATGATTAAAAATATAAACTTTAACCTCTTTTGGATCTTTTTTAAATTCCAAAAACCAGCCTGTATGAATTCTTGAGCAATAAGTTACCTCTGTGCCAAATTTGGAAGAAATCCGACTGAAACTGTGGATTTGTATAAGGAACATACACACACAAACACACCCACAAACATACATCCATTTATATATATATATAGATAGATTTTTGAAGTGAAAACATTTCTTTAGGCGCGTTGGGTATTTTTTGAGATGAGAAAAAACAACGTTTTTGATATCGGTGAGATATGTGTTTGCCGTTGCTACACTGAAAATGGACAGCTAATTGTAATGGTTGCTGTTTGTATTTCTCCGGCTAAGTTTTTTAGCGTAATACAAGATTTTTTATAGGAAAATTTATTTATTTATTCTAAAGACGCTTCTGCATTACTTCAAGATTAAATAGGGAAGAGCTTTGATGATTTACCAATGATTTTGAGTGGGAAATTCAACATCAACTTTGCAGATGATAAAAATCTGCCATTAATTGAATTTTTAAATAGAGAATTTAATTTAACGATGTTCAATAATTGCGAATTTGCACAACGATATATAAAACTACAATTGATGCAGTCTCTACACGATATTTATATAGATTCGAATCAAAATTTTTATTTGCTATTTTAGTTACAATAAACCTATAGTATCAGTTTTGGAATACAATAATAATGATCAGAGTAAAAAAAATAATGATTTTTTTAAATTAAAAGTTTGGAATTTTTAAATTTAAATCAGATTTTATAAATTTAAATCAGATTTTGTTTTATTTTTTTAAAAGGGCTTTAGAAACTTTCGTAATTGATTAAATTATATTTTAACATGTAATTTAACTTAAAATTGATGTTTTAAAAATTTAAAAACAATTAAATTTCAAATAACACATCACCAAAACGTTTTCCTATCATCATGCAAAACCAGTTTAATACAGCTGGTAGAATCCATGTCAATTCAACAAGGGCTGTAACATGATGGTCTCGGATCTTTTTGAATTTAGCATATGTTAAAATTCATAAAAAATTAAGAAATATTTTTTTTTAATTTTGCCCCAAAAAATTCCTGGGCCGAGATACATGCCACCAAAGATAGCGTTCCGGTCATGATTTCTCACTTGGGATTTTCGTCAAAATCTTTGAAGTTACATTATCTCAGGAACGGTAGAACATATTTTGTTACTGTTTGTTTTATTTAAAAGGATATTTTTTTTTATTTAAAAGCATATGCAACATTTTGAAATATGAGCTTTAGTTTTTTTTCCACAGTCTTAAAAAAAAGTTTAAAATAATGCTTTTGATTTTTCTCAAATATATCCATTTCAAAAATTTTCATTTTTTTTACAGTTTATTAGTACCACTGAGCACTACGTTCTCTGAAAAGGAGAGTTTCCACTTTTTCGTTTAACAGATTTTAGAGGCACTTGAAAAAATGAGGGCTTTTAAGAAACTCATTACATAATTGCAGACCTAAAAATTCAAAAAAAAACTTCGTGACAAGTGGCCAGAAAACACTTTTAATTAAGGTATGTAGCAAAAGTTTCATTTTTAGTCTCTACTTTATGAAAGAGTTTTATTTTTTTATGAAAACTAGAACGCGATCTCCAGCCGATTCGCTGTATTTCCCCACGCAACCTTTCAGCGTAAGAATCGTTAAGCGCAATGCCATCTTGATCTCACTAAATTTCATATCCTGAATTAAATGGCCACTTAAAATGAAAGTTTCGCTATATGACTGAATTGAAAGTGTTTTCTGGCCACTTGCTGCGGAAAAAAAATGAATTTTCTGGTCTGCCTTTACGTAAAAGTTCATTAAAAACCCTCATTTTTTCAAATGCCTCTAAAATCTGTTAAACGAAAAAGTGGAAGCTCTCCTTTTCAGGGAACGTAGTGCTCAGTGGTACTAAAAAAACTGTAAAAAAATGACAATTTTTGAAATTGACACATTTGAGAAAAATTAAAAAAAAATATTATTTTGAACTTTTTTTTTCAAAAGACTGGAAAAAAAACCAAAGCACATATTTCAAAATGTTGCATATGTTTTGAAACAAGAAAAAATATTCTTTTAAATAAAACAAACCGCAACAAAATATGTTCTACCGTTCCTGAGATAATGTTGTTTAAAGATTTTGACGAAAATCCCAAGTGAGAAATCATGACAGGACCGCCATCTTTGGCGGCTTGTATCTCGACCCAGGAATTTTTTTGGGCAAAACAAAAAAAAAGTATTTCTTAACTTTTTATGAATTTTAACATATGTTAAATTCAAAAAAATCCAAAAAATCCGAGACTATCATGTTACAGTCTTTGTTGAATTGACATGAACTCTACCAGCTGCATATGATTCAAATCAAACTTTAAATCGATTGCATAGTTGTACATATAAATGCATTAAACAGGAAGAACAAATCGGCATTTGGCTTTTGCCAAATGTCTATCAAAAAAAGCTCACTTTTTTTTTTATTTTCGAAATAGACCCCGAATTATCTGGCATGCCTCAAAATTAGAATTTTCCGGCGTGCTGGTCAATCTCACGGCATGCCGGTTACAGAAGGGTAATATCATAGACTAATAATAAGAATAGACTGAGCTATGGCAACCCTTTTGCTGCTCATAAACCAAACCATGTGACTGGTGG
This sequence comes from Uloborus diversus, assembly GCF_026930045.1. Lineage (NCBI taxonomy): Eukaryota > Metazoa > Arthropoda > Arachnida > Araneae > Uloboridae > Uloborus > Uloborus diversus. The sequence goes on from NC_072733.1 coordinate 113,270,614, forward strand.
ATATCCTAGCAACAGCGAGCGTTGATCGTAGCAGACGATCAACGCCGCGAGAAATAAAATAAATACAGTTGATGGAACACGGAAGAATGATCTTTTAATGGAGTCCGATTTGTAAATTTGTTATTCTAAGTTGTAAATATTTTGTTAATATAGTGAGTTTTTCGTTTAGATAGTACTGTGCGTTTTCTTTAATCAATTTCAATAACTCTCTAAGCAATTAAAGATGCAGGCGCCCAAAAAGAATCGGCAAATGGTAAGATTTTTACCTACAATTTCAATTTAAGATACCGATTAGTACATTTTTGCGTTAACGCAAAACGTTTACGCCATTACGTTCACGCCAACGCTGACGTAGCAATTCCAAATGAAATAAAAGTTACTGAAAACTGTGATCAAAAACTAATTACTAATGTCAAAATAATGCATAACTAAAAGAAAAACAGTTCAATCTCTGCACCTGGAAAAAAAATTATAATGAAAACACATTACGTCTTAAAATACATGTCGAGTGCCAAACTATAGATAATGTTGCCATCTAGCAACCATGCTGCCAAAGCTTTCGCCAAACCTTCCACTAGTCACATGATGTATCCATGAACGAATTTTTTCATCAGCAAGTCTGGGAAAGCTCGGTCTACTCTTATTATTAGTCTATGGGTAATATCTAATATTGCTTGTTATACCATTGAGAAGGAATAGATGGAGTGAATGCAACCCTACTATCCCGATACGGCAACAGTATCACATGACCTGGGGAGAAATTTCGATTTGACCGTAACCGCTGAAGAAGTTTTCATTGGCTGAAGTCATGAATGATAAAAACATTTAACTGTAGAAGGGGAAAATTAGATTTATAGCAATAGTGCAGTATTTTAGAGTTATAAACTGTGATAAAAAAGCCACACTAGAAGGTCCAGTAACTTTTTTCACAGGTATGTACGAATCTTTTTTACTTCTAAATAAAGAAAAAATAACTATATGCATTCAACGAGTACATATCCCACAGTTGCCTACAATTTTAAATTTCTGTACTGATTTTACCTATAAACGTAATAAAGCATTGTATATCATGAGTGCAAATAACATTTTAGTTCCAAAAACACTTTTTACTTAACTAGTAATTATTTGAGATGCTCTCAAGTATTTTGTGTACATTTGCTTTGTTGGCGAGTAGCTTCTCGCCAAGCTCCTGTGAACAGTAGATGCGTTTAGAACAAGTTTTAGATTTAAGAATAAAGATTTGTTACTTTTATGCTTTAATTTAAATATTAGTATGCCTGCGTATGAAATAATTTCAAGACATTGATTGCAAGACATAAGAATCCATAAATTTTCAGTCAATCACAGCACACTTTAAACATATATTTGTACATGCCCGTCATTTCAAGGAATAAACATCAAAATATATGAAACATGCAGTTACATTATATTTTAAAATCCGAGAAAAAGTGGGGAGGGGGATTTTGAATGATAGGCCAGTATTTGTATCCGTTATTTATTTAAAACTGTCAAAAGGTTCGCGGCGTTGCCTCTGCCAGTAACAATAATCAGAAACGATACCTTTGTGAACTTATCCTTCAACATTACTCAAAACTCTACTAATCTAGTAATTCTGACAGAGAAAGTCTCAATACTCTTTTCAAACACACACACACACACACGCTCAATTTAACTACAACGATGCACAACATAAAAACTCATCACAATAATTCAGGCTGAAAAACTTTCGCTTACTCACAACACAATTGGTCGATCTAATATTCTCAGAGAAAATAACAACTCTTAATTGTTAAAACATGTTTCCAAAATATAATGAAAATAAATTTACGCAGATGATAAATTAAAAAATCGAGCAGTTGAATTATTTTAAATTGTTTTCTTCTTACTTATCTTTAATCTCCTTTTTTAATAATATTGCTTTTTGAAAGCAGACGATATATTTTCACAATACATATTCATTTGAATTGAACAGAAATGGGCAGACTTTACCAAAATAAAGAGCTACTTTTAATTTTCACGAAGTGTCTCCATCTACCAGAAATGTTAGCAAAAATTATACATAAATTAGTAATGTTAATGTTAATAACTGTCGAATATTTATTTACGTAGATAGTTAAAACAGGAAGAAAGACACATTCTAAAAACCTTCTGGTAAACAATCAACGTTTAAGAGTTGAAATTCAAGATAATAATATCAACAAATCAAATAAATATTTACATTATGTGCTGAAACAATTCAAAATACAATTCATCCGAAATCAGTCCTTATTAAAAGATTGGCGCTGCATATTATCTGCTACTTTTGTAAGCTTGGTGTATAATTACTGATTACTAGGCTTACGAGTTCGGAATCAGAGTCTAAGGCAATAAAATTCCCGGAGTCGGAGTCAGCCTTTTTTCTTCCGACTCTGCAACGCTAACTTGTTGCAGGGTTGCAGAGTCGAAATTGCTTTTGGGGTAAAGGAGTTGTAGCCAGAGTCGAAGGCTCTGAAATTCCCTGACTCAGAGTCGGTCATTTTCTTCCGACTCCACAACCCTAATTTGTTGCAGGGCTGCGGAGTCAGACTCGGAGCCTTACTGATTTTCGTGCAAAGAGTCAGAGTCCGACGGTTTTTAAACTCCTAGTTGAAATCGGAGTCGGACTGTGTTTTGGGTAAAGGAGTTGGCAACAGAGTTTGTCATTTTTGCTACAACTCCGCCGCTCTGATTTGTAGCCTCGACTTAGCGCCATCGTCTGAAAATTTTTAATGCCGAAAGAGCGATTGCGTGCCAAAACGCGACAACTTCCCAGCCAAACTAGTCACCTGACCTGGGAAACATCGGGTTTCAAGCTTATCTCACTGAGACATTTGCTATGGTTCCCTCCATTAGTATTCCTTCTCAATGGGTAATACACACTCTCAAAAATGGACTTTCAAATTTGACGAAATTTTCTTCGTTTTTGACGAAACCACTTCCAGGGATATGCTCTCCGAGCGAACATTTCGTCAAATTGAAGAAACTGCTTTTGTTAGTGGTTTGAGGATGCGAATTTCGTCAAATGTAACAAAATATTTCTTCATTCTAGTTTCGTCAAATTAACAATCATTTTCGTGGTTTAGAGAGCATTAGTTTCGTCAAATAAATTTCGTCATATATGAGGACGTTAATTTCGTAAATTTTTAAGAAAATTTATTTCCTTTTTTTTTTTTTATCTTGGAGCATATTAGTTTTTTTTATTTTTCAGAATACAGTCGAACCTCGTTAATTCGAACACGCTTAAAACAAATAACTGCTGAAATGAACTTTTTTGCAATCCTTGTCTTATTGTTTTTCGGATAAAGCGAACCACGTTTTTCATCGATTTTAATGGTCCCTTTAAGTTTGTTATAACGAGGTTCGACTGTATTTTATATTTGGATTTGTGTGCGTGTGATCAAATCGTTACTTCAGAATCTTACCACCGTAGTTTCCCATTTAAATGCGTGTAGTCACTTTCACAGGCCCGTCACTTATGGGGTCAGGGGGTCAATTGACGCCCCCCCCCCCCCCCTCCCGTCTTGATTTTTGAACATTCATGTTTTTACACATGACTGGCCGTCGTTTTAGTTGGTTTTCTGTAAAAATTTTATTGAGTACAGACTCTTTGCCATATTTGGGAAAAAATTGAAATAACGGACCTGCAGCCCCCCCCCCCCCCATCAAAAAATAAGACAAGTAATTTCCTTCAAAAAATCTAATTTTTGTCGGATATTTTCCAAATTTGGCACAGAGTTTCGTTATTGGAGGCTCGGGAATTCACACAAGGTAGTTTATGTCTCTCTCTATGTGGGGGGGGGGGGGGGCACACACAATCCCGCATTGGGGGTTCTCCGTATTAAAAAAAAGTTTTTGTCCGATCTTTTTTAAATTTGCCACAGAGGTCTTGAGATGCTCAAGAATCACGCAAAGTAGTTTTCATCACTTTATAAGGAGGGGAGGGGGGGGGGGGGGGGGTCCTTGAAAAAAATCTAGTTTTTGTCGGATCTTTCCAAATTTGGCACAGAGTTTCGTTATTTGATGCTCAGGAATTCTCATAAGGTGGTTTTCGTTCCTCTATGGGGGGCAACCCCCATACGGGGTGGGGGGTTCTTATGAAAAAACAGTTTTTATCATATTTTCCAAATTTGGAAGAGAGGTCCTCTGATGCTCGGAAATTCACACATGGTAGTTTTCAACCCTCCATGATGGGGTGCGGGAGCAATCCCGCATTGGGGGTTCTCCTAAAAAAAAAGTTTTTGTCCGATCTTTTCTAAATTTGCCATAGAGGTTCTTTGATGCTCAGGAATTCACGGAGGTTAGCTTTCGTCACTCTATGGGGGGGGGGGGCAACCCCGATGGGTGTTTACCTTGAAAAAAATAAATTTTTTGTCGGATATTTCCAAAATTCGGCATAGAGGTTTGTTTATTGATGCTCAGGAATTTTCATAAAGTAATTTTCGCGCCGCTATGGGAGACAACCACGAAATGGGGGGTTTTCTCATAAAAAACCAGTTTTATCAGGACTCCAAAATTGTCACAGATGTCCTTTGACGCTCGGGAATTCCTGTTTTCGTCCCGCTATGGAGTGGGAAACCATGTGTGTGTCGGGGGGGGGGGGGGAGGGAGGGTCTTATAAGAACCCAGTTTTCGTCTGATCTGTTCCAAATTTGGTACATTTGTCTATTGATGCTAGGGAATTCCCATATTGTAGTTTTCGTCCCGCTATGTGTGCCAAACCCCACAGGAGTTTTCTTTATAAAAATCCAGTTTTCGTCGGATCTTTTCCAGATTCGGCCCAGATGTCCTTTGATGCTGGAAATCCACATAGGATAGTTTCCCGTGGGGTGGTATTCATATGGGGTACTACCCCATGTGATTAAAAGACCTATGTGCCAAATTAGAAAAAGATCTGACAAAAGCCTGGATTTTTGTAAGGAAAACTCCCCTAATGAGGGAGGGGGGGGGGTTCCCCTAAAGCGGGAAGAATATTTCAAACTGTTTGGACTATATCGCGATGTAAGGATGGCGATGCATCACGATGTAGAAATTCCTACATCGCCCTGTCCTACTGGGAATATAAAAGTGCTACTTCCTCAGCAGACATTGGGTTTTGGAAAAATAAATCCTGTGTCACTTTTATGCACAGTTACATCGATATATGCTCGGGAGAAATCTGCTGTGGATTTTCTTCTTCATTGCATTGCATGAAAAAAATTCCAGATAAAAAAAAAAAAGGTTTTTATCCAACTTATACCACAAATTTCAAAGAAAAAGTACAATAAAATGGACAACTTTAAGGTAGTATATCTTTGTTCTAAAATTAGATACAGAAAATAAAATTTGATAATCTTAAGAAAAAGCTTACCTTTTTCTTTTTCCAATCAATTATTTGTTTTATTAATTTTGCTTGCATGTAGAATGTTTATTTGGCCAAATTTATGTTTAATACAGGAACTTTATTATTGCATGCATTTCATACTTCATACTTTGAAAACAATTCTCTGCCAAAATTGCAAAAGGTATTTGAAAATATAAATCTTAAAAAAATGCAGATGTAAAAAAAATTTTTTGGTAAAATTAATTTAGTGTAAGGTTTGTTAAATAATTATAAAATATACCTTTGCTTTTTAACCCTAAGTTTTTATTATTATTTCCAAACATGTGTAACATGAAATCAATGTATAATATACGAACACTCTGAATATTGTTATAATTATGGAAAAAATCTTCGTCTGTCTTGGTTCTGATTATCTCCGTGATGTTGGATCCATCCTAAAAGAGTTTAAAAAAAAATATATATGTATAATAAGTAAATGTGTAAGTCCATGGGTGTATGCCCTAATGCACATTGATCTTCTTTCTATTTCGAGGCAAGTTTTAAATGCAGCAGCTTATTTCTGAAATAAAGCATTTTCCCACAATTTCTTTCAAAATTGTTCCCCTTTAGGTAAAAAGCTACGATTCTCTTGTGACTTTAAGGAGCATCTGATTTCATTTTCATTTTTTTCAAAATATGATTATTTCGACGGTGACAGATATTTTTTCCAAGCAGATTGCAAGAGTGAGTTATTTTTACAGCGGATGGGCAAAATTTTTATTTAGGTAGACAGACAATGATTTCTCTCAGTTGGTATCTGAAATTAATTTCTGAATAGCGCTCTGGAATTAGAGTTTCTACAATTTATCGACAATCAGCATTACTTAGCCATTAAACTAGTTAACTCCTTTGCATATCAAGTAGTGAATTTTCATTTTTTTTCCGAGCTATAAAAATAATCAAGGGTGCGACAATTGTTGATCTGTGATTTTTTTTTTTTTTTTTTAAAATTTTTTTTTCAGCCGACAGCCAAAATACACTTTTTTCTCCCGACTTTCGTTTTCGAATTTGCAGTTTTCTTGACGAATGTTTTCTGAAGTACTCCATCCACCACAAATTAGTTCTATTAAGATACTAACAAATTAAGTAGTACTGAAACTGATGATTATGATTTATTTTTACTTTTTTCAGAAATTTTATTGTGTTATGTTATCAATAAGTAACATTTACTTACCGAGCCTTACCTCCTTAAACCACTACCAAATTAGAGTCAAAAACCCAGGGCTCCAACACTCGATTAATTGATATCCTTGATATCTTTAAAAAATATTACCTTGAAATCTGATACCTTGAAATCTTTAAAAAATATTCAAACAAAATCATAAAATCGTCAGAATTAATTACTGGTACAAAAATATTCAAACGTCGCTCTACTAGTTTGAGACGGAGGGAGTATTAATAAGGAAGTATTACCTTTTCCCCAAGCATATTTGATTTCTAAAATATGCAATTTTCACGCAGTAAATAAAAAACACGCCAAGGGAGAAGAGTTGCCAAAGACAGGGGAAACCCAATAACATAGTGCTTTTCTTTGTGTCTTGAGAACGAACTGACCAATATCGATGGATTTTTTTTATTTTTTTTTCATTATCCTTTCAATTTTTCAATTAAAGTATAGCTGTTCGGTTAAAATTTCAGATATTTTACTTTGCATCCAGCATAAATCACAACTGTAATTTACATTTGGATTGATTGGTAGTTCATCTATAAAACGCTTCTTGGTCTGCTTCAGGCACGTAGCTAGGATTTTGTTAAGGGGGGGGGGTCCAAGGTTGCACGAACTTTAAAAAAGGAAGCATGCTAAATCAGAAGCATTAACTGTTAATTGTATAAATTAATACTATTCCAATCAAAACTACAATTAATAAGTATGATAATTAGCTTAATTAAGTAATGATGTAATATAAGTATGACAATTAAAGCTTTGCAATATATTTGCTTTCAAAAAAAAAAAACGCTCATATTTATTTTAACTACATTATCAACTGTCTAACTCAATAAATGCTCCATAATTCCCCATTCCTGGCTGTTTCGAATTGGATTTTGGACTGCATTTAATGCTTCTATGGACGAAAATATCGCTGGGGCTCAATAAAGAGAAGCTCGAAGTGTTTCTTAATTCATTTAAATTTTTAGAATTCATTCAACGATAAGAAATTGAGTGATACGTCTAATCTTATAGTATTTTCATATAAAAGCTCAGGAAAACATTATTAAAACTGTTCAAGCAACTAAAATACATAAAAAGTGTCGATGCTCGTTAATAAGTATTTTATTGTGATGTATTCCTAAAATGGATATCTAAGGATCAGTTATGGCATTTACGATGAATTAAGTTAAACAATAAAATTTCTATGTCAAAATTTTGAAGAAAATTCGAATGGTAATTTGTTCATAAATACTATTTTTTAGGCCATCAAAGATATTAAACATTTTTCTTGGACATTTTCTATTTAAGGAGTTTCGCATGCAAGGTCATTTAAGGGTGATAAGAGGAAGTATTACTTTTAGAACTTAGGAAAATGAATGAATGCACTTACGAACACATTGTATATACATAGTATTTTTTATGTATAGTCTTTACCCCTCTTCAGGAAAACAAATAAACTAAATCAAATCCGTAGTTCTGTTCATTAAGCTGATTCAAAACAACTTCTGTGCAAAATGTTCCATTCTAAATTTAAAATTTCAATTTAAACAACAACTGTAGGAGAAATGACCGATAGTAACACTAATGAATCATCACAACAAAATTTGACACTCTAAACCTAGTTATTTTACTAACAATATGCAAATATAAAAACTTTAAATTTCTACATTTGGCGGTAGTCATCCGATTTCGATTCTTTAGGAGGTAATCTTTGCCCTATTTGTGATAACACGGCAGCACCAAAATTAGATATAGTGTAAAAAGCTAATCATATTTCGGTGACAAATATAAAAGGTTTATAGGTAGTTTGAAGACTCAATTAGCAGACATTTTGCTCTAAGTCATCAGATGTTATAATCTAAAGGTTTAAAAAAAGACATCTCTTGTAAAAACTCTAAGAAAAGTTATAAATTAAAAATCTAGATACGATTTAAATTGATATTTTGAAATTATATAACAACTAGAAAATCGCCCGTCAAGATATGATGGATGAAAATTGATTCCACATTCGAACGAAGAAATTTGCCTGTTTGGTGACATTTCGATAGTTGACATTTTAAACCCTAACTCCAGTGGATTAACCCTAAGTTTCAGTAGATAACGATCATTGTTGACCACTTTTTCTTTTCTTTACTGCCCTGAAATGACACAGTCTCATCAGTAAAACAGTTAAGTTACTCTGGATCCAGTTCAGCCTTGTTACGATAAAGTCTTTCCCTGCATTTTAAACATTACCAAAACATGTTATCAAATTATCATGGCGTGTAACGAGTTTCATTGTTGATGAGGTCAAGAGCATTACTCGATCATTGGCTATTATATATATGAGGATAAGAAAAACAACTATTATTCTTGCATTCAGAGTTGACTGTGCTTTTTAACCATGAATGTACAGATACTTATTAAATAATTCTTGAATACAAAGAAGTCAGTAAATAGCTATAAAAAAAATTTGCTAAATGAAGCATATGCACGAATATTATATAGTATTTTATTCGAAAACTGGAACTAGAAGATAGAAGAAAATATATATTTTCAGTTAAACTAATAAAAAACTTTTCCTTTTGACCTAGTGAACACAATTCAGTTAGTATTTTAAAATAATGATTTAAAATAATTTCATTGTGAAATATATATGTATAAATAAACTTATACATCTTTACACATGTGTTAATCATTCCAAACTTAAAACCTCAGAAAACCAAACACATCCATTTTTTTTTAATTCAATGTCTTTGTTTTTTTAAACTTTGATATCACTGAAATCAATTTTGTTACATTAGTATTAACCTTTATTTATTCATCTTTTTTTACTACCTCCAGATACATATTTTTTTTTCCTTTTTTATAAATCATGTATAAAAACGCAAGAGATAAAAAATTCGCAAAAATTCTAGTTCTTTTCGGTACATTTTTTGCTCAGAAAGAGTGAAAGAAAAAACAAACTGTTACCTTGTGATGAAAACGAACTAATATTCAGAACGAATTTCCAGACATTATTTTCATGGTTGTAGAAAGGCAATCTACAACCATGTTGTAGAAAGGCATTTACAACTTTTCTTAGTTTTTACAAGAGATTTGTCTTCTTTTAAACCTTTAGATTATAACATCTGATGACTTAGAGCAAAATGTTTGCTAATTGAGGCTTCAAACCACCTATAAACCTTTTATATTTGTCACCGAAAGATGATTAGCTTTTTACAAGATATCTAATTTTGGTGCTGCCGTATTATCACAAATAGGGCAAAGATTACCTCCTAGAGAATCGAAATCGGATGACTACCGCCAAATGTAGAAATTTAAGGGACAATTTTCCTATCTTCATTTGCCAACTTTCAAATGTAGATGGCGCGGATTTTCACTCGGTTTATAGGGGGGGGGGGAATAAAGTGCCCTCTCTAAACAGCTTCACACAGAGGGGAGTAATTAGGCGCTAATAGCTGTCACGAGAACCGAACCCCTCTCTCCCTTCAGGCAAATGCAAAGCTGAAGACCGGTTTGCTCTTTCAACATTTCTCAGGATGTAGTTGAAGAGCAACAAATGGTCAAATTTTAGCTTTCAAGTGATTTTTGTGATGCAGTAGTGGGAATTAGTTTTTCTGAAAGGTATTGACATCAGGGCCCAATTTCCCAATAGGCCTAAGGATGCCAAAATTTTCAGGGGCGGCAAATTTTGCTTTAAGCACATTTTTCTTTAAATTCTTTTTTAATTCTTATTTTTTTGGTCTTAAAAGTAAAATATTAGCATTTTTTCATTTTTCAAAGTTACAATTTTTTCTTGTCATTTAATAATGATTACTTTCACACATCATATGAAAATCAAATGTGTTTCAATCAGGGTAATTGATCAGTGTAAAACAGTAAATGAAGTCGAAAAGAGGGTGTCAATTTCAGAAAGTGTCGTTGCGTTTATCCAGAAGTCGCAACAAGATTGGAGTTTGACAAAGGATTTTAGTGCTATACTTAAGTTTATTCAATGCTGGTTTCTTGAATGATTGACGTTTATTTTCTTTTTTACATTATTAATATTTAAAAATTGTATTCTGTTAATATTAAGTCTCGAAGATAAATAAAAATGAATGACGAATGAAAAAGGCTGATTGCTTTTAACTAAAGGAAACATGCTAAATTAAAAACCGAAGAACAAAAAAGTCATCAAAACTTTTTTAAACATTTTTTTTTTCAAATATGCAGTTTTCAAAAGCGGAAACTTTAGACTCTTTGCAATGTATTCCAGTTACAATTTACTAATGAAATACCATTGAACAGTGAGGAGTTGTAAGAACACAAGTGAGTTAACGTAATAACAGAGTAAATTATTCAAATCGTGGATTCGTAGATGAAAAAAATAATAGGATAAAGATTCTGCTATAAATAAAGATGACGACTGATAAAATGGTTAACGCACAAGACATTAAAGTTCAGTGCTCATCAAAGATTCATCGATATAGATATTAAATAATTAAACTGGGTTTGATTCCAAAACACAGTTTTGTTCAAAAGAGCACGTAAACGTAACTTTTTTTTCAAAAAGTAACAGAATTCATTCGGAATGTAATCGTGTTTTTTTTTTTCCCCTCTAAATTCAAAATGTCTTTTTGAGAAAACAATGAAACAACAAAGAAGTTATTTTTTTTCTTCTGAAAATAAAGATGCTGTCTTATGTGAAACATACTAACATGCGTAGCATTCGAGAAAAATCTCGGTTACTCTTTATCTCCCCATTTGTCATCATTATATTTTCTCTTATAGATCTAACTCAAGTCTACATAGGCGTAGGAAGCGGGGGAGCTTGAGCTCCCTCTATAATATTTCAGACCGGCTCAGCTCCCCCTAAAAAATTCTCACAGTATAGCTTTTTGCAGTACATTGTCTACCTCAAATCTGATTTCAAAAATGCGATCTACCTTTTCTAGGAATTTCCATATAATAACCGACAAAGAAAGGGGAGAGATGGAGTGGTTAGTATGATCAGTACATTTGGGTTTCCCTCTTTTCAAACCTTTCGATTCCCGGAAGAAAAAAAGTATTAAAGACAAGTTATCTACATAGGGCTGTTTTCCGCCCTCTCCACTTCGAGCTCGTCTTTCGCACGTGTATTACACATTACACTGTAGCGTAGCTCAGTTTAAATGTTCTTAGTTTTGCATGCCATTTGTATCTCACACTTTCGCTAAAAAGAGATAATTGTGAGTCAGTTTGGCATTGAAATATGAAGGTGCTCCAGACATGTATCAAAAAGAAGGTTTCTAAGGTAAACTTACTCAATTTTAGCTTTACAGAAACTTATCTCATTTTAAGTTATCTGACCTCCCGGACGCTATTTAAAGAATTTCCAGCGAATCCTTTTAGATTCGCTGATTAAAATAAACTTGCAAAATATGACACGAAAGTGAAACTAAAATACCGAGTGGTCATATAATATTTTTATGTATTGCAATTATTTAAAAAAAAAAAAAAAAAGAAAAGGAAAAAAAAAAAAAAGAAAAGAAAAACAATGCAGAGAGAGAGAGAGAAGAGGGGGGAGAAAAGAAAAAAGCCCAATGTACAAACATATTTATTTAGCATTTTTTAATCCATCGTTTCTTTCTCTTTTTTATTTTTTTCATTTCTTCATAAGAAGTTCAGCCCCAACCAAAGAAAATTCTTTAGCGAGTTCTCAAAAGATTAACAATGTAGTTTTAGAACAAAAAATAGTTCTAAACTAATTTTCGAGGGATTATGATCGTATGTTTCGGGTGTTAAATTCCATGTTTCGATCAAAAGATACGATCAGATAGCGAAAATATCATTGTTCGATGGTCTATCGAAACCAAAAGTGATCTTCTGACAGGGGGCATAGACTAAAAGCCTGAGATACAAATTCTTCGAACAAATTTTTAAAATTCTATAAAAGTTACATTTATTATTTTTGATTGTAAATATTGTCAGAAGAAACAACCTAAATAAGTGACATACCCAGAAATTACTTTTGCGGATACATATCATTACTGTGATTATAAAAAAAAAAAAAAAAAAAAAAAAAAAAACACAATTTCCAGAACTATTCCACGGTAAAAACTAAAAAAAAAAAAACTTTTTATCCATTATTTTGTTATATCTAAAAGCCTGAGGGATTAATTTTTTCATGAAGTTAAAAATTTGCAAAGATAAATATAATTTAAAGAATTCTAAGGTACTACGACACAGAAACAAAAATTCTCACTAATCAAAATCGGTGAAATCTTCATTAGACTATTTAAAAAAAAAAACTTGTAACACTAATAAATAATTGTAAACACTGTTACGATGTTAAAAACAGTGCGAGTTTATTGAAAACAAAATTTTTTTGAACATTTAGACTTTATGAAGTTACATTTATTCTTCTTTTTTGCTTTCTCAAAATTAAGGGTTTTTTTTGTCACAGCTATGTTTTCATGCTAAAAAAAATGCATGTGGAAGAGGGCACTCGAGCACCCCTCAAAATATTTGAGGTTCTGGGAAACTTTTTCATATCCATTTTTACGATTAAAAATTTTCCTTTTTACTTATTATTGTTAGAAAAAAGCACCAACAATATTTCATAGTTTTTCTGAAGTACTTTTACTAACCTTTATCTGAACTATACAACGAACATTTTATTTAAACACATTTCAGGCGCACTGTTTCTCAACTTATTCCTCTGTTTCTAGTTCTCATAAAAGAAAATCTTCTAAATGCTACTCTGCAGAAGCCCTCCCCTACCTCCTAAAATTTTAAAAAGCCTTGCAACATTTGTTTTTAGAGAGCGATTTCCTGAAAATTCCCGGAAGAGAACCCATGACTGAATACCTTGACCTCCACAATATGATAGATTATATAATATTCCCTTCAATTTCAAAACATTGCTATGCCTATAACATTAACAAATATGATCTATCTCGAATAATTTTCGGAGAGCGACACCCGAAACTCTTCTTTCTGATATCAAAAAAGAAGGATGAAAATTCAGTTTTTAAAACTACAATTTCTAAAACTTTAAGGAGAAGGAATCTTTTCCAATAACCTCATTGAGGAACGCTCTCTAAGACTTCAGTTTCTAAAAAATTCCAGAGAGCCCTAGAACCTCCCCCTTTCCCTGACATCATTCAAGACTGTCTTCAATTGCGTTTTTAGAACTTCAATTTTGAAATATTGGGAAAGAGATGTAAATCGATCGAGGACAATCCCTGAGTCATATCATTTTTCCTAACGTGATAAATATGGTCTGAATTCGCGTTTTAAAGACATAAATTCGAAAATTTTCCAGGGAGGGCATTCCAACTTTTTCTCTCCTTAACACTACCAAAGACCGTCTAAAACTACGTTTTTAGAACTAAGATTTCAGAAATTTTCTGGGGCTAAAGCCCCAGGACCCCCCTATTGATACGTGCGCATCTTCGAGAACTGACCGACCCCCTTCCAAAAACCAGAAGTTTTATTACCTCATTCTCTCCATATACAATTGAGGCAGTGAGAAGCAAAAAGATGTAAGTGGCAAAATTAAAAATTTGGAGATAACCAGTTCAAACAGTAGAGGGACCTCTCCTCTGTCTTGGGGCAAGAGACTGTACTAATAGCCCTGGTAGGTGCTGCTGTACAGCATGATTTAGAAAAAAAATCAATGAAGGCTTACTTGATACGTTTTACTCAAAACTTGAAGTCCACTTACATCCCTTTGCTTCTGACTGCCTGAATTTATATATTAGATATGATTGGAAACATAACTGGAAAAGAGAGAGGAAGACGAAAGGATCGACAATCATTTCAAATAAGAAAATTTTTTTCAAGTGCTCCAACCCCCAAAAAAATCTGGTGGAGCTACTGCTTCTGTCCCTTGGATCCCTATCATGAGCCTCAGCTCCCCCTACTTTTATATAGTTCCTACGCCTCTGCCAGTCTATATCATGTTTCAATAATTCATCTGCGTGCCATTACAAGGAAATGTTTTAAAACTTCAAAGAATGATAGAAAACATGTTTTATGAAACTATAGGGCCATGAAAAATAAATAAATAAATAGATAACCATGCTGTAATTAATTGATAATTGCAAACAGCGGCGTAGCGTAGGTTTCTGCCGCCCGTGGCAGGCTCCAAATTTGCCGTCCCTCTTAAATTTCTTTGCTGAATGCCCCCCCCCCCCAAAAAAAAAAGACATTTTTAACATTTTATAGAACGAAAACAGGATTTTATTATCCAAAATACGTTTTCCATTTTAATATAATATTACGTCAAACAGGAAAAATTGTTGGTTGAAATATTTTTCAAAAATTATTGCATTATGAGCGATAATATTTTCCTTAAATTAAAACATTTAAAACGTGATCAAAAACTGTACATACTGGTATGCTGGTAGTAATTCTGAAACCTCTTATTGAAAAGAAAAAGAAACAAAAATATGATTACAAATTACCTGAGAGATACACATATTTATACGTGAAAAAATTTTTTCTTAACCTAAACTATTAATTTTCTACTTTCATCAACGGAAAATCTTTAACAACACTATCAATGTCGATTATATCAGTCTGTTCTGTAAAATGTTTTATGAAATGTCATTACATAAGATAACCCCTTGAATCCAAATATGACCACCGTTTCCCCCTACCCATCCCATTTTGGAGTTTTGGTGATAGTGATACTTCCTCCCCCTCCCAATTTTTTCTGTTTTTGACTGTTTTAAAACCGATGTTATTATTTTGAGTAGGAGAGGGCATAGAGAAAAGAAAAGTTTAAAAACATGAACATTTGTCGCAGGGTGGGACCTTCAAGGTGGAACTCCCCCCCCCCCCACTAAAATATTTAAAAAATCATCAAAACGATCTTTTTTCTTTTTTACCACAATTTTTTGTCGATTGTACTTCTCGATAAAAAATCAAAGTATCGGCTTAACTTCTATGAGCGCCATGTCTGAAAAAATGTGCACGTTAAAAATAAATTAATAAAATAAAACAAATACATATTAAAAAAAAAAAAATCTTGAAGCACCGTATCATGAGTCGCATCACAGATCTTTAGTCGCAAACCTTCCCAAATTATTTATATTTACTAAAGTTACAATCACACATATAATTAAGATTTCGAATGAAATTAAATCATGCCTATAATTCAGCATTAGTATCTTTATATAAATAAAACGCAAACTCTAAATTTATATGTCCGGGGTAAACTCAGAAAATACCTGACCGATTTCGTTAAAATTTTTAGTTTGCCTAGGTTAGTGCCTGGAAGGTTTATAGACCTTTTCGAAAAAAAGTCGATGAATAATTCTTTTTTTATTCGAAATTGACGTTTTGAACCCAAAAACGGATATTTCTACCCCGTTTCTTTAAAATTATCGAAGATCATCTAAAATTGCGTTTTGAGTAGTGATGTTCCGGATATCGGTATCCGTATCCGTGGATATCCGATTGAAAATAAAAATCTGTATCCGTATCCGTTACTTTTTTGACGGATCTAAAACGGATCTTTTCTATTCTAAAAATTCTTAAATATTTGAGTAAAAGACTTAAATTCCGTTCAAATTAGGTTATATTCCCTACATAAATTATAAGGTATCGTTTCAGAAGCCAATTAGTACCCCCCGTCGTGAAAAGGAAGGAGTAATATAAGTTTTAAAAGTGTGTTTCTGTGTGTCAATTTGTGGCATCGTAGCTCTGAAACATGTGAACCGATTTGGATATGTTCTTTTTTCGTTCAAGAACTGACTTTTTTGAAAGTGTTCTTAGCTTGGCCTCGATTTTTTCGAACTTTAATTACCGGAGATATTAATTAAAAACCGACTTAACGTTTTTCACAATTAGGGTTGTAAAAACTTACCCGTACGTTAAAAATATTGGCATAATTGAAAGAACGAGTTTTCTGCGTTTAATATTAGTTTGGAACTTCCAAGTTATACAGTAAGGACCTACTATAATCTTGTTAAGTAAATTTTAAATGCAATTCTAAGCCTTTAAACGCGCGATTGGTAGCGATTTCATAGTCTGAAGATTAGGAGAAAAAGCTCAATGATTTAAAATTTCTATCTGCTATCAGTTCATATTTATTAATAATGTGTGTTCTGACCCGCGAAATTTATCTTCATATGAGGTTCTTTTTTATAATGTTTAATTTAATATTAGTTTTTTTATTGATTTGGGGTTTCTGTTATTCTTCATTTTGGTTTTTCTCAGCATCCTTCAAAAAAAGTGAGACTAAATACTCTATTTACTGTTAGTAAAGGTGTTCCTGTCTCTGTTATATCGTCGGTCGGAGTAAGTTGGGTGGAATGGGTCAGCACTGCATTTATGCTGATGCGATAAAATGCGAAAAATATTATTTCTAGCCTATCTAGTAGCAGCTTTACCACTCTTGTTCCTGTATCCTACATCTACCGAGCAAGCTAGAAATAATTTTCAACATTCTATTTAAACATTAAAGCAGAACTGATCCATTCCTTCTAGCTCTCCCTCAGTTTTTGCGGAGATTTTTTTAAGGAGTAAATCATAGTCTTGACTATATTTTCGCCGTAACCGACATTTTTTGAAGAAACAGTGCCATTATTCTGACGGGAATACCTTTTGTAACGAATTTTACACTTGGATAGTTGAATTGTGTAAAAAAAATTTGAGATCCGTATCCGTATCCGCGAATCTTGCCACTAATGATCCGGATCCGTATCCGCGGATCTACTTTTTTAACGATCCGGCACATCACTAGTTTTGAGAGCTTCGATATCCAAAAAAATTCTGAAGTCTTATATTTCACCCTCTTCCCTTGATATAACACCGTAAAAACTCATTTATGCACCACTTTCAATGCTGTTAAGGCAACAGATGAGGGGGTTTTCGAACTTTGCTCCGAAATCGAAGATTCAAAAAGGTAACTTGCTGCATAAACTGCAGAGTTCCTCGTGTACAATCCCTCTGAGGCGCTCATCAACAAAATGTAGCCGTTTATTTCGTGTATGAATGTTTATTTATCGTTACCGCCACATTCTTCATTATATCATTAGTCATCAAATTGCATGTAAAAAATTGTCAATAAAAAGTGAATTATGTTTCTGATTTTATATTAACTTTATATCCAATGAACCGTTTTTAAGAGAATGAATTTCGAGAATTATTTAACTACCAATTCCAGTTGAGTGAAACATTTTCCGCTTTGTAATGATATGTATATATTCATCTTGTGAGCTGTGATGCATATTGCCTGCATAAACTGCAGAGTTCCTTATGTACAATCGATTTGAGGCGCGCCTTAGCAAAATG
Source organism: Uloborus diversus (assembly GCF_026930045.1). Classification (NCBI taxonomy): domain Eukaryota; kingdom Metazoa; phylum Arthropoda; class Arachnida; order Araneae; family Uloboridae; genus Uloborus; species Uloborus diversus. Next base: position 113,288,388 of record NC_072733.1, read on the forward strand.
TAGCAATTTATTTCGAGTATGAATATTTATTTATAATCACCGCAACTTTATTCATTATCATTAGTTATCAAATCGCATGTAAAAAAATGTCAATATTAAGTTGATTATGTTTCTGATTTTATATTTACTTTATAACGGATGAACCGTTTCCTTATTGAAGAAAATGAATTTCGAGAAATATTTAATTATCAATTCCAGTTGAGTGAAACATTTTCGCTTTGTATGATATGTATATATTTATCTTGTGAGCTGTGATGCATATTGAGTGCATAAACTGCAGAGCTCCTCGTGTACAATCCATTTGAGGCGCTCATCAACAAAATGTAGCCGTTTATTTCGTGTATAAATGTTTATTTATAGTCACCGCCACATTTTTCATTATATCATTAGTCATCAAATTGCATGTAAAAAATTGTCAATAATAAGTGAATCATGTTTCTGATTTTATATTTACTTTATATCCAGTGAACCGTTTCTAAGAGAATGAATTTCGAGTATTATTTAATTATCAATTCCAGTTAAGTGAAATCTTCCTGGAACAAAGTAATCTGTATTTGATTGATTTAATTTGAAGGTAATAACTTCAGATAAAAATGCCTTGATCGCAGAAATAAATTACTTTCTCCAAGCCTTTCCGTACCATTGCAGATGACTTTTTAGTCTCTTGTAAGTTTTGACTACCTAGGAGAAGTCCCCCCCCCCCCCACTAAAATTTACTGTTATGTGCTGAGTAGGTATTTATTACGGAAATACTGAACAAAAAGGAGTCATAAATGTTGAAGAAATTAAATTAATGATCAATTTCCATGAGGGAAAATCAAAAAGAAAATGAAAAGGAAGACAAGAATAAATTTAACAGTATCAAATTCTTATCCAAACCATTATTGAAAGGAGATTCCTCATTTTCTTGAAAAATAGTCACAACCCTAAAACTTTCAAAACAGGAAAGATTCTTGGAGTTGGTCTGCACATTTTTTCCTCTTTCGTTTTTCTCTTTTATTGCTCATATACGATGTTTGTGTTTGTCTAAATCATATACTTTTTCTCATTGAGATATTAAGTCAAGAATGTTTAGGAAAACTATGATAAAAAGTTGAAATTTCAGAAATTATTCTGAGTGTTGATCGAACAAGACATATAATTTGATGGCGCCTGCTTTTTCCTGAGAAGAAATCCCTTTCTTAAGTGACTCTACAATACAGCAAACGTGACAAGTTTAGATAAATTTAAAATTTTTGCTCACATATAGTTAAACGCACTATGATTTATCATTTATCTCATAAATAAAAAAAACATATATAAATGCTTTTCGTTTCAAAATAGCCAAAAAATCGCTTTTATTTTTTTTCATTTTATTAATGAATGGCGTTCACAATAACAAAATACAGACCGACAAAATTAAAAATTGCGAAATGCCTCAGTGAAAAGCTGAAATTAGCAAAAGGAACGCATTCAACCACGATGGGGAGTCGATTCCCTGGGCCCTCGGGAAACATCGTTATCAGACTTTAAAGAAAGGCGGAGCTCGCAAGTGGCTCGCGTTGGGAAAAAGGGGGGAAAAGCTTAAGTGATTTATGGTAGTAATTTAGGAAAAGAGCAACAGAGCGCTATTTTTCAGATTTCTTACTTCAGCGACACCTGCATGAGAAAATTGAAACTAAATGTCCGGAGATTGAACAAGTTTTTTAAAACATCCACACTTTAAAATATAAAAATTGATGAAAATGAAATTTAAAAATTATCATTAAGACCCTCAAAGTCTTATGAATCATCGATAACTGTTTTTTCCCCAAATATTATTACGGGATTTGTAGTAGGACGCAAAGTTGCTCACTTTTTAGTGCGTGTATGGTTGCTATTCTGAAACCGTCGCCAAGCGAGATTTTCATTTAAAATTAATTTAAATTATAAAAACGCAAAATTTTTCTACAATATTATCTCAATCGATTCTAGACTGAAAATCCCGTCGTATGCAACAAAGATCGGGAGACTATTTGCTGTTGATTTTCATTACTTGAGTAGATTAATTTTCCCTTGGCGCCAATCTCTTGGGACAACAGCCCTAAAATTTTTATATTTCCATATTGTTAGTAAAATAACTAGGTTTAGAGTGTTAGATGAATGCTAAAAGTTGCGAGCTTCTGGGACACAATGATATAAGTAATTCATCATTGTTGCGAATGAAAATTATAAGTGAAATAAATCGAATTGATTGGTTAAAAAATGAAATGATATTCGATGCTATTTTTGTCTGAACAAAATTTTAAATAAATGAGAAAACAATGCATAAAATTGCTCCTACTGCTCAAAAAAAAAAAAAAAAAAGAAAAAAACACATTAAAAAAAAAACTGCAATACAACTTACCCAGTGGCGGTTGGCTAATTTTTTCTTATGTGTTTGTGGTTTTGCTCCTAATTTTCCCCTTTAACTTTGGAGGAAAACATTCGTGCAACCGACCTATACCAATGGCAGCGATAGAGAAAGTGAATGTGCGACTTCTGCTATCCACGACTCTAGGAGCCTTAGGCACCTTCTAAAAAGACGGCGCTATTTCAAGGGCGGCTGACCCCACAAGTGTCGCTTTCCTCTTTGTATAACCTTCCTGCAAAAAAATTCCTACAAATTTCCTGTCTCCGACATTTTCATCATTGATGACTCTCATCAATCTTTCGTTGACAATAAATGTTTGTTTACGAGCTGCCGGCGATTTCTTTGCGAAGAGGGGCACTTTCGGCTAGCTGCTGGAGATTTTCTTACGGGGCAGAGGACTAATTGTCTCGTTTGAGCAGGTCTGCGACGCGTACCACGGGTTGAAGACTTCTGTCGCTCCTCCCCCCCCCCCCCCCCCCACCATTGCCAGAGGTTCTGTTGTTCTGAACTAAACTGAACGTGAGAAAGTTGTCGATTAACGAGAATATTTAGGACAAAAGAATTTATTTATTTATTTTTTTTGGAAAATTTTGTTTATGTAAGTGCGGGGGGGACAGTGACCTATCGGGAAGGGGGGGGGGTCCGGACCCCATGGACCCCCCCCCCCCCTTGGCTACGTCCCTGTCTGCTTTCATGTTGACTCGGATTTCTCATTTTTTGTTGACAATACCTTGAAGCGGCAAATATGGCAATAAAATTAATGCTGCTTTACTTTTAGCCGTAGAAACTATGTATAATAGAAAAACTCATAATTATCATAAATCATGTAACACAAATTAACATAGAAAACTTATAAATTTAGTGTATTAAATGTGGAAACAAACAACAAAAAATGCTTATCATTATTATTTTCAAAACACGCTACTATATGTATTTTTTTTAAATCGAGGTTAAACATTAAAACTCTATTTTCATTAATTTATTTATTTTGTGGAAAAATTAAAAAAAATATTGAAAATATTCTGCTGAAATATCAATTACAAAGATAGAGTTCTTTACGGAAATTAATATCTTCTCTAACTTAAAATGATTTGTATTAAATTGATATTTACTTTACTTCATGTTTTATGCAAGTAAAAAAAAAAGGCTCCACAAATAATGAACATAAGCACTTATTGCTAGAAACATCTGCCGTAGGGAAAGAGATTATATAAACAACATGGGGTAAGCATTTATAAGTCCTGTCTACGAGCGTAAAAAAAAAAAAGAGGGTATCATTTCCGATCCAAAAGCTGATATAAGCGGTTTGCATTTATTTTTTATTGCATCAAGAGCTTTTTTTCCTCGAGTTTCATCGGTTTTATTCAAAGATTGCTAAACAATAATTTTAAAATATTTTCTACGAACACTTTTGTGTTATAAAGTTCTTGATACTTTTTGATTATTAATTTCTTCAAAATCATATTTTATTTTGCTATTAAAATATTTCATGCAGTTTTGTAATATTGTTTACCCATTCCAAAATATTAATTTTTACTAATGGGTAGAGCAATATTTCATTGAAAATGATAAGTGTATGAACATTTTTGGGAGCAACTGTATAAATTATAACATTGAATAAAATATTACATGTAGAGTGGAAGAAGAAAAGATATCAATACTTATTGGGGGATGGGTACATATTTGTTTAAGAAAATAAAAATGCACAGTGAAAAAAATTTGAACTATTAAACTAAAAAATACACTTTGTTACACAGAATTATTTTTGTAAAATTCATGGAGAAGAATGAAAACACATAACCATGCAATATATTCAACGTTGAAATTAAAAGCTTCAAAGTTCTATGCCTTTTATAAAAGCGCTGTATTTATCATCTGCGTTAGTTTAGCTACGGTGGAAATTTTTTTTTTTTTGTAAGTTTAAATTTGTACAAATTCTGTGGTCATGTTTAACATTTTTTTAATGAAATAAAGGAAGTACGTTTTTGGAAACTAATGTCAATAAACCAACATTTCCTTTTGCATATATAAAAAAACAACGCTAGTTAAGCCTAACGTGGAGGTGACTCAAAGTTAGTTCAAAAAACACACAGAGTTCTAAACCTAATCGAACGGTTTGTTTTCAATTTTAATGTGTTTTAAACACAACTATAAACACAACATTAAACAAAAATGTAACAATAAATAAAAGAAAAAGCACATTGCACATACAAATTTTAATAAATACTTAACCTTTTTTTATGAATCCTTTAGGATAATTTAACGAGCAAGTACAAGACTGAAACGAAAACTCCCAGAATGCACTGCAATATGACGAAATCGGGACAAAATAATTTCGTCAAAAAGTTGAGATTTCTGGTTTTGTGAAATATCACGTGATTTGATGACGAAAGTGTCGTCGAAAATAACGAAATAGGGCTCGAGGATTGCCAAATCGTCAAAATTGAGCGTTTCATTTTTGACAGTGCAGTAAATTGATTGCGTGGAATGTTCAGTATGTGCATTTTTTATGAATGGAAACACAAACTAAAAATTTATATTCAAATATTTTCTATATTTGCACCAATTATTACTTCAGAAATGAACTAAAATAAACCATATCAAAATGTATATAATGGATGCTCGGATTGGTGATAAACGTAAAAACTAGACTGTAGCTGATATTTTGAATTTACAAATTATAAATTTTCAATTTTTGTAACTGCAATTAATATAAAATGAAAATTAAACACACACACACACACACCCATACACATGCACGCTCACACAAACACACCAAATTTATTTTGTAGTTTTTAGTTTTCACTTCTGTTGGCAGTCCCATGACTGCCTAATTTTTCGAATGTTCAATTTTGTTCAATTGTGGAACCAGCATATAAGTACATTCGAATAATTATCTTTTAGCTAATTTTCCTTTTGGGCATGTTTAAAATTTTCTTCGAATGTATGATAAGTTAGAGTACAAGCGTTTTTACTCTGCTATAGTTCAGAAAATTAAAGGGAGCGTGACGTTTAAATTAATTATTTTATATTGTATTAATATCTAATATTTATTTACTCTCTGTAGATTTGGTACGTAGGGATATCAAAAAGTAAGGTAACAAGAGCTCTGACGGGTGTGTAAACTATCCGTATGAATAAAAATCCCTCTGAAGGTAACGGAAAAAAATCACAGCATTCAAACGGTGTCCGTAGATGGAGCTGGTAGGCCGGTAACATGACGAGATTTGAGTTAGAAGATGGCCGCCTTGACGGAAGCATGGTCCGCAATTGAAATAAGAAGTGTGATACGGTTTTTGCGTTTAAAGAAAAATTCTCCAGCTAAAATTCATCGCCAATTGGTTTAAGTGTATGGTACCAGTGTTATGTCACGAAAACAGGTGTGGTTTTGGTGCACAGAATTTGACAAAGGCAGAACAGATGTGCGAGATGAGGAAAAATCAGGCGAACCAAGCACGTGCACCTCAGATGACAATGTTTGCCGTGCTGAAGCTTTGATTCAAGGTGATCGTTGCATTAATATGCATCAAATTGCTGTTGGGCATGACAATGCCCGACCGCATACGGCCACAACTACGCGCGATTTGTTAGAGCGTTTTCGGTGGCAGATCTTGGACCACCCTCCATACTGTCCCGACCTCGCACCAAGTGATTTCCATCTCTTCGGACCGTTAAAGGAACACTTGGGAGGACTGCATTTCAGAACTGATGCTGAGGTTCAGCAAACCGTCATGATGTAGTTGCACAACATTGACGCTGATTTCTTCCGTGCCGGTTCCGATGGTTTGGTGTACCGATGGAACAAATGCTTTGATAAGCATGGTGACTATGTAGAGAAGCAATATGTACCTGTGCTTTCCTACATTGTACGTATTTTTTTAATTCCTAAATAAACGTTTTCTCTGATTGGGCTTGTTACCTTAATTTTTGATACCCCCTCGTATATATGCAATAAATAAATTTGATATAAAATAATTAAACTTCAATCATCGCGGTCACTGCAAAAAAGAGTGCCAAAAAGGAAACAAAACTAAATAAAAAGTGGAAGAAATGATTGAATTTATTAAAATACCTACAGAAAGAATTCTTGGAACAAAAGTAAAAGGATCAATGGAAATATAATAATGTATTTGCCTTTTTTGCATTTGAACAGAGAAACTGGATTTTGAATCAACAAGACTTTGAGTTTGTTACTTTGATGAACATAAGTTAAAAAAAAAAAAAAAAAAAAAAAAAAAAAAAAATATATATATATATATATATATATATATATATATATATATATATATATATATATATATATATATATATATATATATATATATATATATGTAACTCATTTACATTTCGTAATTTGAGTGTTACAATTTTTCAAGCATTTATCTTGCTATAAATAAGCCTAGAATTTGTTATGGACCTAGCCTGTGAGCTTTTTCTTTTGGTTCTTTTGTCATGGATTAATTAGTCTTTTGTTATTTTTATTTATTCATTTATTTTCATTTACGTTACTAAGCACAATTCACAAAACACTTTATAACTGGTAAAACAAAACGTTTCTTTTATATTCCTGCAATTTTATTAAATAACGATGTTAAACCTCAGGGGAAAAAATGAAATAAACACGTGATAAAATGCGTGAGAATGCGTCTGAAAATAATATTTACAACTTTTTGTTAAAATCGTTGATTTTCACCTGTTTTACGAAAGATTCTTATTCCTTGTTTAAAAGCTCAACTGCCACCCTGAAAATATATTTAACAGTAGCAGGAATTTTTGCGTCTTAAACAAAACCAGATTGAAAAAAAAGGGCTTTAGCTACAAAGAGCGGCGATTTATGGCGATAATTTGCGGATTGAGCGGAGATTTTTGTGGAGCAGTGATGAAAACATAGAGATCTATTTTAAGGACTTAAATAATTCTCAAAATGAAAGGAAAGAGTCTCATTGTCTTTTCTCAATAAATAAATACAAAAGTCAATAATCAAATATCAATACCCTTTATGATGTTTCAAAACTTTATTTCTTACAAATGAATAATATTTTTATAATTATTATCATAAATGAAATCGGTTTTTTTTTGTGGGGGGGGGGTGAAGGAGAGAAAAAGATTTAAGTAAAACAGCATTCAAGAATACATTTTTAATTCAAAGTACTGTTCCAGCTTTTTTTTTTTAAAAGCAACATAATATATATATATATATATATATATATATATATATATATATATATATATATATATACTAAGTGTACCCGACGCGTGTTGCTACGCCAGCAAAAAAATACATCATTATACCGATTTTCATGACAATCGGTTGAACGGGGCAGAAGTTGTCACTCTGCAGTGCCACCTGGTGGCGAGTGGCTTCAATGAGCATATTATGCACCTTCTCCGTGGAAAAATACATATATACAGCAATTTTCATAATAATCGCTCCAGGTATCAAGTGAATCCGTGACTATACTCAAATGTTGTACTCACGCAGTTTGCAAGATCAATCAATCGCTAAAAATATCAAATAGAAAAAGTTTTAAATCCCCCCGTTGCATGAAAAGCCATAAAACAATAAAGAAAGAATTTATTTCCTCAAACTCAAGAAAAATGGCAACAGCTAACTTCTTATCAATGAGATCTTTCACGCGAATTAATTTCTGCAGTCGATAATTTTATTCGTATTTATCCAATGGATTGTGACTTAAATTGGAATAAAAAAGGAACTATCGATCGGATTTTTTTCGAACTGGTCTATAAACATTCCCAGTACCAAAAATAACAAACGGTGAAAGTTTCAGCCAAATCTGCCGGGTAGTTTTTGAGTTCATGGATGACATACAGACAAACAGTCATTTATATATATATATATATATATATATATATATATATATATATATATATATATATATATATATATATATATATATATATATATATATATATATATATATATATATATATATAAAATTCATATTAGGAAATATTAAGAAATATTAATTCATTCGTACAGGAAAACTATCTATGGTTACGAATATTTTTCTCTTCCTTTTTTTCCCAAAAAGCTGACTAGAGTCTTTTGCTTTTCTATTTGCATTTTGCTAAAGGAAGCGTTATTTAAAAAAAGAAAACTAGAGAAGATCTAGTTCACTCAAGCAAAGCATCGTCAACTGGATATGCTCTACCACGCACACTGTGGTTTCCTTCGTATTTCAATTCTTTTCACCAACTTTCTCACTAATTTAACCAGGCAATCTTTGTTTCTGTGAGGTAATACTCACACCAAAGCTTATAAAGCTGCCATAAGCGTCAAGACGACTGTATGACTTCTATTGTTCCCCTAACTCGCCAACAGGCATGCATTCCTTTTCATCTCGAACGTGCAAACAACTGCATCGCATAGGAATAGATGACTAAAAAAAATTGGAAGAAATATACTAAAAATACAAAATTACTTCTGCGGTTTCTATTCGTATACATTTCGTAGTTGATACACTTATCTTCACAATGAACAGTTTGTAACTCTATCATATTAAGAGAATTGATAAACCAAAAGCAAAGTCTAATTGTTGATTTTAAGAGCTTATATTATATTATTATTCGTAGTAATATTAACCTGCTTGTTCATGTTTATATGAAGAACTGATTTTTCTTCGCTTTTTAACTTTAAAAGTATAATGTTATTAACTTGCAATCTTGATCATGGTAAAACTATCCCTAACTAATTACGTTTATTATTATAAAAAATCGTGTACGATAGTTTAAAGTAGCATTATATTCAAGGCAAGTACGGCTTTTAAAATGTTTCGATAATACGTTCTATATTTTAAAAATATTGTTAAATTTTATCTTTCTTGACATTTTTTATTAAGTACGCTCGATATTTTTTCATTTACTTGCTGAGATTTTTTGAATTCTATCTCTCGTATATTTTTATGTACCACGACTTTCATATATTACGGGTGCCGAACAGAAGCTATAAGTTAGTTGAGTTCTGGATCACACTTTGGGTTAATTTGTCCCTGTATTTCCAGGATATGTTACCCCCCCCCCCTGTTATCCAAGAGATAAATATCCCTTTGAATGAACTATGCTGAAAAATGTAAAAACAGCTCTTTTTCTCACTGCATATATTATTTTTCTGGCACTTATTTCCTCGTTTTGGTTGTGGTGACCCTCTTTTTGAGTGTGGTTGGCGAGCGAAGCGAGCTGGGGGAGGGTCCCCCTAGTTTGAAAACAGTTTTCAATTCCAGTAGGAGAATATGATACAAAGTGGAATAGTTAAGAGAACTTACTTATTTCGAAGTGAACAAATTGGAAATTTCTTTTGAAAATTACAGTACATAGCGAAAATTACAGTACATAGCGAAAAACAATATAGTTTATAATAATACTTTTTTTTAAAGTTTGGGCCGTAAATTTGTAAATAGTTCTGCGTGTTGGGTTTTTAAATGTCCATATCTTTTACTACCCGAATTTTAAACTTCAACTGTAATATCTTACAGTGGTCAGGGGAAACAAAAGATACTATCTTACACTACCCCCAATCAAAAAACGATGTAAATGTGTATACTATTGAGAATTCACTGCGTTTGTCCCAAGTTTCATCAATTTACGTATATTTATCCGTTATGTTGATTCTAATTTCTCTCACAAGTGTCAAAATTTTAACTTTAAGAATGAATTTTAAGAATACGAAAAATAAAAAGAAAAAAAAATCGACATCCGGCCAAAAAAAAAAAAAAAATGTAGGGAACTACTAGAGTAACTAGACTAAATAGAAAATATTACTAGAAAATATTCCAATTATAGAAGAATAGTAACTAGAATAATTTCCAATTCTTTTCTAAGTAATTTATGCACAAGAACTCCGAATATCTTTGAACTGCCTCACTTCTTAATTCTCATGGGAAATTGAAGACATTAAAGACTAAAAGATAAATGAAACATTTTTTTAAATGTTATGAATGGAACCTCATGCACTGTTGTTTTCTGTTATCTTTTATAAAGAAAAAATGAATAAAATCTAGATTTTGATTTTTGCGAGAAAGTAAAATTATTTTTTCTTTTTGTCTCTTTACTCCACTCTCCCAAAGTAAAATAATGAAAAGAGAAGCTCAGTCAAAGATATACTTACAGTTATCGAACGAAAATTTCAAGTCTCTCTTTTGTAAGGATTAGCCCAAAACAAATCGAATTATGGAGTCCATGGTTAACGGATATTCACTTACACTTCAAATTATGTTCTTTTAGATTAATAAAGAACTGCAGTTTTTTGCTTAAAATTAACAGTGCAAGTTTGAGTTCAATAATAAAGGTTTTAAAAAATACTTTGCTGTCCTTGAATAAGAAGTTTAAGAGCATTGTTAATTTTTGTAAAAGGCACATTATTTCAAAGCGCTTAAAATAACAAATATTCCACCTGATCAGCAGATATTAGTTGACGAAATTTGTGATATTTCCCACTATCTTTTGTATTAGTTCATATAGACACAGTTTGCGCACTGTTTCACCGCAAATAAAAGTCATGTATAGTTTGATACATAATGTAACTTATTAGATATTAAGACGCACAATAAATGATGGAAATTTTCAGATCACATACTTAATCATGTATACAAAGCTTTCTGCATTTATCCTTAACTATACAAAATTGTTCATATATTTAAATAGCTATATAGGCAAAAATAGTATGCGATCAGCAGTCAAATGCCTTTTCTAGTTTTTATCCTTTTGGATAAAAGATCCTGTCCACCTATCTTAGACAAGTGTAGAGGGGTGCCCATCTCCCCTTCCAATTTTCCCAACACTCTTTCCCTTTTTTTTGTTTATTTATTCTTATTTTTAGCTTTTTTTTTTAAATTTTATTTACTTTCTTTTAAATATTAGTTATTTATTATTTTATTTTTAGTTCTCTTTTTTTATTTTATTTACCTTTTTTAAAATATTTTTATTTATTTACTTATTTATTTATTATTAATTTTACTATTATTATTATTATTATTATTATTTTATTAGAAAAGTTCAGAGCTACGCCATTGACAGACATACGCACAAACTAAGTAAATAAGTGAAATGAAAGATAAACAGAATACAATAAAATAAATAACTTCAATTAAAAATAAATAAATAAATAAATTTAAGATATCCCCACAAAAATTTGATAGCCAAACTTGCGCCATAATCCCCTCCTCCCCCGTGGACACCCCTGCAAGTGTAAGCAGTTTAAACGCTGAAAATATTTGTGCTTTATGTTCACTTTTGCAGTGAAAACAAAAGTAAGAATATAAAATTTTGGCTTCTACCTGCCTTCTTTGATTTTAAAGAACAACAGTGTCAAGTACTTGACTGCTAGGTCAGAAGTTCGAATTGCTCAAGGCTTGCATCTATTACGTTTTATACATTTTATCCAACGAGCTTCGTAAACATTGTTGCATCATCGACTACAGCAGCGTGGCCGCAATATCAAACAGAAAGAGCTGATCAAAGTCAAGGAGGAGGAAGGGACAAGGGTCATTTCCTCGGGCTAGTTGCAACGTGTTTGTCTCTAATTCATTTATATAATATAAATAGCTTCAGGGTTCTTCAAATGCTTCAAACGATAACTCATAATCAGAGATATTTTTAACTCCACAAAAAACGTATTTTACGCACTGAAAATCGGAAGTACTCCTCAAAAAATTTAATCACGCGTATTTTTAGGCTTTGTATCTTGAACAAAAATTTATCAGTAGTATCGTGGCAAACGGTAGAAAAAAGCATTTTGAATTTCAAAACTTTTATATTTGAATATTTATTAATTTATTTATCTATTTTTTTTCTTTTTTAAATTCAAAATGCCAAACATTCTAAACGTAAAAAGACCGAATTATATCAATCTTTTTTCTTCCCCTCTTAACTTTCGCTTCAATCTGTGGCGGATTCATCATGTCGTAATTGCTAAGGTTCCCTACGACATAAGGGCTCCGAAATAGATCAAAATAGCATATGAAAATGATTTCACATTAGACGCGAAGCTGCTCCCAAAAATGCATAGCGACAGGTCCTCTAATGTGAGAACCGCAATTGCCTTTCATTCTCAGGATGTTAGTTTCATAATGGAAATGATCACTGTTATTGTCTTTATTTTTTTCGTACATTTCAGTCCTCTAAAAAAATTCAAGGAGTAGTATTTTCGAGCCTTGAAAAAACTCCAGAAATATCTGTGCCCCATAGTACATAATGCCAGATTAAAGGAATTATACGAAATACGATATTAGTTGTAATTTAACGGTTAATTGGCAAGCAACTGAGGGACTTAAATATACTTTAACTAAAATATACTTTATTTTAGATAAATTGATTAATACATCTAACTGTCCATTGACATGAGAACTTAATTTCGTTGAGCATTGGAAATAAAGGGAGATCGTGCTATCCACACACACACACATTTCATTCTGAAAACAAATATGTTGTAAACTGTATATAGCATTGTGAGTTTTAAGAGCATTAAAATAAATTAATTATGTGCTACACAATAAAAAGAGAAAGTTTCCAAGTGGAGACAGGGAAGAAAATACTATTCGGATGAACAAAAAGAGGAAAGTTTAGAACGCGGAAGCACAAGTGAAAATAATGCCAAAAGCAACTCTGCGTTGCAACATTTGATTTGATTGTTTGGAGACACAAATGAAAATATTGCCACACACTTACAACATTCTCATTGCTCAATATTGCTGAGGATTATGTTTCGAAAAGAAAAACATGCATTATGCAGTCTAATATTATTCGGAAAGCAAGAATAAATGATATGATTGACAAACGTAGGATGAAAACACAACAGGAGATAAAAATTAAAAGTACTACCCCAGATTTGCCGAAAATTGCAAACACGTGTTTCGGGGTTACAAGAACCTCTTTTTCAATTCAAAACGATGTGAGAGTATTTATGTAACCACATCTGACAATTGTGACAAGGAGGAATACAGACCAGTTTACATAGTAAAAATATAGAAAAACTCAATGAACCAATGAAAAATTTAGAAACCATGCGAAAGAAACAGCAGGAACTATTTTAAGAAGGAAAGCTTTCTCACACGTGCACGTGACAAGAATGACACCAATTGGACGAAAAAGAAATGACCCAAGAATATGATTTGCGGTAAGACAAAAGCCGATAAAGCTCAAACAAAGGAAGACAGATTCAATAACTAAACCGCGCAGAGATAACACTGCATGAAAGAATTTTGTTTAAAAATGCAAAGAAAAATAAGCAAAAAAAAAAAAAAAATCGGAAAATAAATAACGAAAACATGCTAGAAATCTCTATTTAAAATCTGTGCGTATCTGTTTGTCTGAGGCCTTGTCTCTTCAAGAATCACAAAGAGTTTAGATTCGAACGAGGTACCGAAAAATTTGAAATTTTACGAGGAACCCATTTCAATCGATCTCATCTTTGTACGACTTAGATTAGCAGAAACTAAATTAAAAAGTCAATTAATATTTTTTGCTCTTAAATTCGTCTCGCCAACTTGGTCACCAAAGATGAGACTGGGTGAAGAAAATGATCATATCAACACGCGAGTTACTAATGCGACTTGGAAAGTTTTCTGAACTAGTTTACTTTTGAAACAAACATTAATTTTTATTTGATTTGAAATTGCACTGCTAACATAAATTGTGTTTACTTTTAAAGCGAAAATATGTGCAAACATAAATGTTGCTGAAGTAATATCGAGCAAATGTTACTTTAAGCTGGCTAATGTCATTCCAGAAAGATTCTTATACGCTCATTTCTCATTTAGACACAGGATCTATTTATTCATTTGTTTTTCGCAATAATCCTATTATTACAAGATAAATTTGACACTTAGGGCCTACGCTCATTTTTAAAGCAAAAAAAAAAAAAATCTATCGCAAAATATAACAGCAAAATAGGAAAGATGCAAACATTTAAGAAAAATAATAAATTAGAACATAATCATATCGCACACCTAATACAACACCGTCACAAGTCAAAAATTGTCGATTCTGAGTTATATACATGCCTTGGTGCATTTTTATTGGTTCTATTAAAATGCAAGACAGCGACAAACGAAAAAAAAAAATCCTTATTTTTGAGACGTGTCAGTGTGTTACTATAAAAATTTAAGCTAAGGCGCATTACATTTAAATTGAATTTTTTCGAAAAGTAGTTTTTGCAGATGTGGTAGTGTTGTACTAGTATGCGATATATGCACGAATTCATTTTCTTTTTTTATTCTTTTTTATATTTTACTCATTTATTTATTTTTTTAAATTAATTAATTTATTTTTATTATGGAGGCGAAGTATCGTTTAAAATGCACGGATCGGAGTTTATTTTAAAATGAGAATTATTTTTCAAAACTGACGCACCTATTTATTTTGTTTAAATCAATAGGATACGACAGAAAGTTCATCGAACTTGCTTCTAGGCACTATACCCATGCCAAGAATGAAGTCCAACCTACAAGACTGAGAGGCAACTCAACGGATGCACTAGATCGATTTTTCCCACTCGTCTTTATCTTTTATCCAAGAAAATATTTGGCCAAACACCAATGCATTAGATGAAGTTTGATAAAACCTGATACACTTTAGCCTTGGAGGTAGATCTATTTTGCAATGACAGAAAGTCCATCGTACAGCTTTTTGCGAGGTCAATTTAGCAGTAGAAAGTCCTAAGTTACCAAAGGGTTGCCTCCAAGCGATTAATAAAAAATAAGCTTTTCCTTTCATTGATTGAATGTTTTAATTAAGAAGGAATTTGTTATTGTGACAGTGATAATTTTATTTTAAGAAGACAGCGGAATTAGAAGATGCAGTACCACAAGTCAGATTTCAAAAATAAATAAATTTACATGAGGCATTTCACAAATAGTTACTAGTCAAATAAATTTAGAAAAATCAAGCAACTTCAAGTATTACAGAGAAGTATGAATAATTTAGTGGATAATTTTTACATTTTTCTTTTTCTTTTCAAGTTACTTGATTTTGAACGAAAATATGTATCTGGAACTGAAATCAGCAGGTTTCAAAAATGTAAGCAATAATTAAAAATTAAATGCTCCACAACATTTTCATTGGAGCAAAATTGTTTAAATAAGAAAGTTTTGGTAATCTTTTACTAGAAGGTAGACATAAGGTCAGTAGATATTTTTAATTTCCAATAACTCTAATTTCTAAAATTTTGTTTGAAAACTTATTTTATATTTTTCGTCAATCATTTAAAAAAAAAAAAAAAATTGGACCTATTGGCATGGCAATGAAAAAGTTAACACCGGCTTCTAGAAAGAAACCAACTTTAATTTGAGATATCCAAACAAAACATTAAATAAGTATTTATTTTATTGTTGGGGAATTGTTCAAATTATAATAGAATCAAAATTTACCTTCTT
The DNA here is from genome assembly GCF_026930045.1 of Uloborus diversus. Lineage (NCBI taxonomy): Eukaryota > Metazoa > Arthropoda > Arachnida > Araneae > Uloboridae > Uloborus > Uloborus diversus. The sequence goes on from NC_072733.1 coordinate 113,304,147, forward strand.
AAACTATTGATGCATGATTTTCATTTCTAGTAGAGAACTCTAAAAACTACTTGCATCAAGAGTTGAAATAACGCTTCTCAAGATTTTCACTAATTTCCAAAATATTCATGTTGCTTGGCTACATTTGTTAATTTCAAAAAGTTGGGTGAGGAGAACAGACAAAAATATAAAATAAATAATAATCTGCAACAGGGACTATCAGTGAACTCAATAAGTTTGCAAATTAAAGCATTTTTGAGCAGACTTATCTCGCACCGATTTTTTTTTAAACAAACTTGAACAACTTTACTTAACCTCTTTCCTTTTAGTCATGTCTGCCTTATCATATTGCAAGCCGTACTACTCCTAAAACATTTCATTGTCGATATTTACTATCTCAATTTCTTGATGTCCAATCTTGAAACTATTGAAATGTGAATCTTTACCTTAAGGAGTGTAGCATTCTTCTTTTCTATTCGTGACTATTTCCGTGCCTTATAACAGGCTTGGGAACTATCCAAACAGCATTTTTAAGCAACAAAAGCATTTCCAATAAAATCCATCAAATAAAAGTTAAAGGGTGGAAATATTCCAGTGACATTATTTCAAAAATTATACTCTAAACAAATTTACAATCTTATAAGAATGAAAAAAAGCCTGACACATACCATATTAATATATAATAAATGCTACAAATATATATCTAACATGTAAAGGGTTTACATAAAACGAATTCATTTAAAACCCGTGCAATCATTTAGCGATTATTACCACTTGATGTAGCAGTATTTAGAAAACGCAAATAAAAGCTCGCTTATAACCAATTCGAATTCACGCAAGGTGAACAGAAAGTTTTCAACATATCACAACAGAGTTTGTAAAAGAAAACTGATAAAAATGAAATGACAAGCTTTTCTTTAGCATATATGTCTTCTGGGCACGCATTCGTTAAACAAGCACTACTTTCATTAATTCATGTAGTTACCAAACCATTGTTTCGGTCACTCGTCTGGTCAGTGCTATTTCTGTATTAGCTACCAGTTTGTTTGGCACTCTAGGCTTCCATAAGAGGTTTTCCACCTTCAGCTCAGTCACTGCTATGCCGAGCTGATGAGTGCTAATAAGCACGAAACCGCAGTCCTCGGCTGAAATTGACTGAGCTGGCGGTGTATTTCATGTACTTATGACCTAGCCCTTGTTTTACCACAATTTTCAACTATATTACAATTATGGTTACAAATGTATCTAATAATCAATATAACTTATTGCACAAACAGCAAAAGCATTATTTAACACTAGGAGATATGATATCACCTGATTCAATCTGTAGCAAAAACAGAGTGAACTGCTAAGACGCCCGTCGCAAATTCCTGAGTAAAAGTCTGCACGGATTTTTTTTTTTTTTTTTTTTTTGAATCGTTTTCTGCAGGATCTGCCGAATTAATAGTTGAAAAGGTTGTTCAGAATGAAACAGAAAGAAGAAGTTTAAAGAATAAAAGGAACGGAGGCAAGGCGATACGTTCACAGTCCTCTGATGAAACTGATTGACTTCTTGTTTAATATAGAACACAGAAATCTGACGAGTCCAAATTATAAATTTTAGCATTTGATTTTCAAGCATTCTTTGGTGAAAATTTATAGTAGGTATTATCTCTATTCTAGTACCGATTTTATTTGCAGATAATTTTTAGATATTTATAGTCTGCGTCGCAGACTGCTTGAAAAGCTCTACTGCTGGGCAGATACAACTACTGAGTGTATTGCGTTGTTGCTCCTTCCTCAGTATAACATAATTTCTTGACTATTGTTTCGTAACAAGCCCTTAAAATGAGCAGAATTTATAAAGAACGAATATGTCAAGACCAAGATGTCGATTTATTATCCTAATTTCAAAGAAATATTTACTTGAATCATTTTACATGAAAGATTATATTATCTTCTACAAATATATAGTTGAACAGTCAGGATTGTAATCTGAAAAGCCTACAAATGATTACAACAGACGTGGATAGTGGCGCCAGACTGATATCTTTTGTTTAATTTTGTTTCTCCATGGTAACAAAACTAAATAATGCTCGATTTCGGCCCCGCTCCAGTTCTCAACTAATAGCAATTCTGCTCATTCAGTAAAATTTTCTACCGCAAAAAGTTGTCAAAAATTTAAAAATAAAACTCAAAATTATACTTATTTCAAGTAATTATTTTTTAAAACTCTTTTTCAAAATATTTGACAGAACAAAATAGATTTAAGAAAAAATGGACGCATTATGTAATGAATTTATATTAAACAAACAGATGAAAACTATTCTCTCTTAAACCACTTTTGTTCAATGCGACGTAGTATTTAAGGGGGGGGGGACCAGTCAAAAAGTCTACCTTTTTTAATGTCACAAAATGTTAGTAAAACTATTCAAGAATATGTTGCCAAAATTTGGGTAAAAAATTCCGATTATTTCCGATGCTATGAGCACTTAAAGTGACTGTGGAGATTCGAAAACGTTCACAGAATTTTTTTTTCGAGTTCGTTTTTCTCGAAAAAACTTTTTTCAACTGGTGTGAATTCTTGCTCAAAGAGTTTTTCGAATCGTTCTGAAAATTTGTGCGGATATTCTTTATTCAATTATACTCTATATGAACATAACTCTTTGATGATATTATTAATAAAAAAAATTAATGCAAGAAGTGTGAAAAAAATGGAGAAAGACATAACATTGTAATCAAACACATCAACACAATTAGGTTCATATTCTTCTGAAATATGTTGGTTACGAGAAAGAAAAAATAATGATTACACGTAAAAACTGTGGCTACGGTAATGCACACTAGCAACATGGACAGCAGCTTCTAACTCCACTAATTCTGGTGGAAATGACTTGAAAAAATTACAAGGTGTTCTTCAAAAGATGAATAAAATGTCCTCCAAGTTTAAAGAAATTTTGACTATTTCTTTTCTGTTAAAAAAATCACGAAAAACACTAAAATTTCGGCCTCCTAAACTGGTTTTCCCCCTTAATGGCATTTAGTTGTAGTGTATTAAATATCACACAACGAAATTTAACCCAAGCTTATTACTGCAAAAGAAACAAGAATGTTTGTAGCTTCATAATGTTTCTTTTATGCCCTCAAAATATGAAAATCACCCTGAGCAATCAACAGCCTCTCTCTCACTCAGAACGCCATCTTTAGAAGAAATCTACACTCGAATCACTGATTTTAATTTCCGGTATGGATGTCCTTGTATTTCTTGTAATCAGGCTTGGAATCAATTACGAGGGAATGTAATCGATTACGATTATGATTACGAACCCGAGAAAAGGGTGATATAATTACGATTAAAATTAAAATCCTCTGACAAAACGTAATTACAATTACAGCAACGATTCGATTATGTTGAAAATGTAATCGATTACGATTATAATATGCCGATTATGATTTTGTTTACGATTACAGACTCATATTGTTTATACAGAGTGTTCCGTTTTAACCTGCAAGACCTCTATTTTCGCAACCGTTAGTCCAAGATGCATACTTCTAATTGCAAAAATGTTTAAAATCAGGTGCAGGATTAAGATTAGGGTTTCCAATCCCGTACCAATTTAAGTCCCGCGGAATTCCGGGATTGTAAGGAGCCAATCCCGCGGGATCCCGGAATCCCTCTGGATTGAATTTATTCTTCAAAATGTTAGATTTTAATTTCAAATAGAAAAGTTGTGCTTTTCAAGAAGAACTGATTGTTTGATGAAAACTGATAGTTTTCTCGAATTCCGTACACCAATTGTACAGTATTACAAATTCACACCCTATCAGCAACTATCGTTTGGTACGCAAAAGTGCGGCCGAAAAAGTTCAATGCGTTATAATAATGAAGTATTGCTTGTATGGGATGGGAAAGGATTTTTGCGCAAAAAATAACGTCTTGCTGAAAACGCGCACTTTGGAGCCACTGTATTTGGTTTTACAGAGTTTAAATGATTGTGGACAGTCAGCAAAAGATCCCCAATAAACTTCGTCACCTTCTAAAATAGATTTTTTCTTTTCCAATGGAGGTCATGTTTGGTTTTTTTTAATAACTGTAAATTTCGGACAAAAACCATACCTATTTGATTTGCGTATCTTGCTATATACAATATAACTTGCACTGAGAACAAGCTTGTTGCTTAAGTAACGTTGATTAATGTATCAGTGCATTTGATTCATTCCAGTTGGGGTGAATGCTGATAGGTTTCTTCAAGTCGTAGAATCAGTAAAAGTTTTTGGATTACTGTGTTAAATTCTTATTTCAGTCAATCAACCAAGTCAGTCTTTTAGAGTCGTGCAGAGCAGAATATTGCAGATTGCTCAGATAATTTATCCAACATGATTTTCAGGGTACTACTCTCATTAAAATACTAGCTTCACGATAATAAAGACATCGATAGGCACTTTCTACAGGTTAGAGCTTAAATAATATCAGGCTTTTCATTGTTTTTTACTTCCTTTTACAAAAAAAGAAGTATTGTATTCGCGAAAAAATTTTCACTCAAAAATCTAACTTAATTTCGATTTTATTCATCCCCGAATGAATATTTAGTTTTTTTTTTTTCGACTCGACCGCACGTGGATAAGTGCCCAAGAACATATAGACACGCGAAATATCCATAATGACGATTCCCGAGTCAATTACAACGAATTTTCTCGTGACGTCTGTATGTACGTATGTATGTATGTGCGTATGTGCGTATGTATGTCGCATAATTCAAGAACGGTAAGTCCTAGAAAGTTGAAATTTGGTACGTGGACTCCTAGTGGTGTCTAGTTGTGCACCTCTCTCTTGGTTGCATTCGGATGTTTCTAAAGGGGTCTTTTGCCCCTTTTTGGGGGGAAATCATTGTTAATTTCGATGTAAACTGAAGTGGTGTTATAATTTGTCGGACACTTGGCGATATATCGCCAGTCTTTTGGTCGCCAAGTTTTGTGGCCAACTTGGCAACAAATTTGGCGATTTTTTTTTTTAAAATTTGTTTCAATTTGACCATTGTTGGTGATATTTATAGAGTAAACTATTGAATCACATTAAAATTGGCAGTAATGGGGAAATGACATTAAATTGGAGTAAAAGGAAGTCATGTGATGCACACATCAGCTCGTTTTATAAAGCGCAATTTTCTTGGAGTCGAGTTTTAGGGATGGTTTTCGAAAACAATTTGTAAATTTTACACATATTCCCAATATCTGAACGAAACCTCTAATCAGAATACCCAATGTATTCTCATAAAAATAAACGCTATTTTTATTGTGTTCTCAAATAGCAAATCCACCGTTCATCATAAAAAAATTTCTTGCTCTTCTTGCAAATATACAAGGAGGAGTATTCAAGCTTCAAATGATGTTTGTGAAAGTATTTCTTTTATAAAGGACAAAAGTTGGAAATGCTTGCATAGAAAATCTTTTGCGGGATTGGAAATCTGGCGGGATTTTGCTCTCGATCCCACGGGATTCGGGATCGGGATTTCGGGATTGGAAACCCTAGTTATGATATGTAAAGTTTGAGTCAAAAACTACAAAATTTAAGTTTTTATACGGATTCAAGATCCTCTAACTTCATGTTTAGAGAAATAATCTCCATTGAAAACTAAAACTGACACCAAAAGCTTGACATTTGTGCGACTAAAACTCAAGGAGATATTACAGTTAGTGATGTGCCGGATCATCAGAAAAGTAGATCCGCAGATACGGATCCGAATACGGATCGTTAGTGTCAAGATCCGCGGATACGGATGCGGATACAGATCTCAATTTTTTTTTACCCAGTTCAACTATCCAAGTGTTTAATTTGTTACGGAAGGTATTCCCGTTAGAATAATGGCAGTTTCTTCAAAAAATGTCATCTGCGGCAAAATATAATCAAGACTATGATTTACTCTTTAAGGAAATCTCCGTTAAAATTGAGGGAGAGTTGGAAGGAACGGGTCAACGCTGCATTAATGCTTAAATAAAATGTCATAAATTATTTCTAGCTTGCTCTGTAGATGTAGGATACAGGAGCAAGAGTGCAAAGCTGCTACTGGACAGGCTAGAAATATTTTTCGCATTTTTTTTAGCATAAATGCAGCACTGACCCATTTCACTCAACGTACCCCGACCGACAGAATAACAGAGCCGGGAACACCTTTACAAACAGTAAATACAGAATTTAGTTCACTTTCTTTTCTTTTCTTTCTTTTTTTTTTTTTTTTTTTTTGAAGAATGCCGAGAAAAACCAAAATGAAGAATAACATTACCACATAGAAACCCCAAATCAATAACAGAAACTAATATTAAACTAAAAAAAAACATGCCCACCTGATATTGAGCTGGATTTTGCGGGTTAGAACACACATTGTTAACAAATATAAAACTGACAGTGGATAGAAATTTTAAATCATTGAGCTTTTCTCCTTATCCGACTATGAAATAGCTACCGATCACAAGTATAAAGGCTTTGAATTGCATTTAAAATTTCCTTAATACGATATAGCTTTTACTGTATATAACTTGGAAGTTCCAAGCTAATATCACACGCAGAAGACTTCGTTCTTTCAATTAGGGCCAATATTTTTAAAGTACGGGTAAGTTTTTACTACCCTAATTGTGGAAAACGTTAAGTCGGTTTTTCATTAATATTTCCGGTAATTCCAGTCCTGCAAAAACGAGACCAAGCTAAAAACACTTTCGATCAAGTCACCTTTTGAACGAAAAAAGAACTATCAAAATCGGTTTAACTGTTTAGGAGCTACGATGCCACAAATAGACACAGATACACTTTTAAAACTTATTACCCGTTTCTTTTTGGAACGGAGGGTAGAGGATACAAATTGGCTTCTGAAATGATACCTTATAATTTAAATACGGAATAAAACCCAATTTATACGGAATTCAAGAGTCTTTTATTCAAAAATTTAAGAATTTTTAGAGTAGAAAAGATCCGTTTAAGATCCGTCAAAAAAGAAGCGGATACGGATACCGATACAGATCTTTATTTTCCCTCGGATATCCGCGGATACGGATACGGATACGGATATCCGGAACATCACTAATTACAGTTCAAAGTTTTATGGAACCATACCGAACATGAGATTGGAACTTATCGCGCAGTCTGAATAATGACAGATTGCCAAAGTAAAAAAAAAAAAAAAATTATTTATATTTTTCATTGCTATTCAAAAATAAATGCGAATGTTATGCCGTGATACGCAAAAACACACTACAAAGCCTCGAACAAATTAAAAAACCACACCCTATGCACACGTATAATTTTAAAAACTTGTTAACTGCTATATTTTCCCCCAAAAGATGTTATTGACGGCGAGTGAAAGGAGATGTAACGCTGCGTTTCATATCTTGGTGAATATTGGTCGCATTGATTTCGAACTTTTTGTGCTAGATTTATTTTTCAATTTAGATTATTTCCCTAATTATAAGTTAGGAAACTTGGGCTCCGTATGAAAAGTTAAATTTTGTATTTTTTGACTCATTTTTATTTTTACTTCAAATTTTCAATACCTTAACTCTGCATCCTATTTTGAACATTTTTGGAATTGGAAGTTTGCATCTAGGACTGACGGTTGCGAAAATAGAGGTCTTGCGGGTCAAAAACGGAACACCCTGTATATTACTCATTTGCATCAACAACGTAATAGTACATTACACAACGCTACAATTACTGTACATTGTATACAGGTATAGGCACTCTCTTATTCAAATGTATACACATATTGTATTGTTTTTGACTCAGCTGTTCATTATTATTTTGCTATTGCAGTAGTTCTGCCTTAGCCCTGGCTTAAGGGCGATAACTTACGGCTAAATTGCTCAACATTTTAGAGCTTATAATTTCTGAAAATTGTGTGGTATACTATTTCAGCATTGTATTCTCAACTATTTAGTACAACATCAGTTAATTTAATACTCCGCTATTAAAAAAAAAAAAAGAACCTCATGTGGTTCTTTATGTAGATAAACTACAATGTAATAAAATATGCAGAAAGTGTAATTAAAGGTACGTAACTAAACAGTTGAAAATTTAAAAATAATAATAATTAAATGCATTTGTAATTAATGTTTCAAAGATGGCTGTTTTCTTTCTCATTCTTTGAGAAGTGAAAAAATGTCCAGCAATGCTAAACAATCGTTGAGCTGGAGCAGATGACGCAGAAACTGAAAAATACTTTGGTAGTATTATTTTTAGCATTTCTAACACATATGAGTGTTAGAGTTAGATCCCTTCAACTTTACAAGATAAGTTTTATGATCATTTGATTTAAGCTATTTGCATATGTTTTGATTTCATTTTTGAATTCATCACTTAATAAAGAAATTGCATTTTTACAAGTGCTAAAAGGTTTCAACTAAACACTCCTTGAAAATAAGATTGGGCACATCACATTTTGCTATGATTTGCACTGTTTAGTCATAGAGGTTTTTTTTTTTTCTTTGCGTAAATGAGTATTTTATTATGATATTTATGCATCACAGTTTTAATGCAGCAGTGAAATGCAATTATTTTTACTTTAATAAAGAAGCATAAAACGATAGTTAAGTTTCAAAATTTGTGTGAAAATAATTCATTGATACAATAAAACGTAAACAATTATAAAATATATCAATGCAAACTTACTTATTAGCTAGTCTTATTAAGAAGAGATAATTTCAGTTGTAAACATATAAAACATACATTTAAGATGAAACTATGTTGATGAAGCAAAATGAGAAATTATTTTGAAAACATACAAAAAAAAAAAAAAAAAAAGTTTTTACCAGGGTTTAGATTAGATGTTACGTAGTAAAAAATAAAGGCAATACATACATTAGAGTTTAAAGAATCACTGAAACGCAAATGCAAATTCAGTTTTTTATTTTTGACAAAATATTTTCAGTCATTCACCACTTTCTCATGAAAGTATACCGTCGCCTCAGAGCAACAGTAAGATACTTTAGTGTTATTTCTGGGATTAGATATCTTATCTGTTGCTCTGAGACGACGATATAAAAAAAAAAAGCTTTTTGTTGCGCGAAACTTAGTTGTATCTTTTGTATTATTGTACTTTTTGTGCTAAAATACGATTTTGAGGCGGCCTTGTTTACCTAACATTGACAGATGAAAAGGGAATTTGATGAATAACCAATTGTAAGGATTTGGGAAGACGTTCCCAAGAGACCCTGAGACGTTCCCGTCAAAGGCACCAACGGGGTAAATAGGTCTCGATTGCGGTTGTACTTAACACTAAAGATTGGTCTCGATTTATGACTCTCATTTGCAAACAGGGATGAGCACTGAATAGCTTGAAGCCGTTTTCTATGTTACTATTGAACTATGTTATCTTTTCATACAATAGTAAAAGGGCGGCTAAAATTTTTTCACTTTCAGAAAGTCAAGATTACACGAATACAAGGCTGGATTACGATTTATTTTACTAAGATTACAGTTTCGATTACGCATGAAAAGCCTGATTATGATTTCGATTACGATTATGGGAGTATCCCGGCGACAGATTACGATTCTGATTATACAAAAACGTAATCGATTACTCAGATTACGATTACTCCAAGCCTGCTTGTAATTATAGATGGATTGCAGTCAAACACACTCAGTACCTATAGGTGCAAAATGAGATTGCATCAACCACTACCGAATCCAAAATCAGTGGTTACTTTTAGCGGCACAACCGTTATTTTGAGCTATGCGCATGATTTCGCTACCGAAACTTTCATACACATCATGCTAAAATAGTTTTAATACTCTAAATATGGTAACCATGCATGATTTCGAAATTAAAACAAGTGTTGGGTTTGTATGTAGTTATGTGTGTATGAATATGTCACTTTTCATTCAAGGGCAGGAAACTATGGTGTGCGAATTCTGTACCTTACAAAATGGAATATATGCCGCACTGAGTCCCGGCGTAAATACCGCAGCTTCTTTTTACGGGATACCGCTATTACTAAAATTGAACTTCATCTAACTTTTTTTTTCTTATCAACATTGATCTTTCAGATCATTTGTTTCAGGTATTGGTGGATGGCCATGTGCTGATATCACTAAACAGAACAGCATGATTTATTTATTTTTTTTATATGCACCATTGGATTTTTTACAGAGCTGCCGAAAAAAGTGCGACTTAACTCCCTGATGTACCATACTTTTGTATTAAAGCTCTTATTTGATTATACATGAGCATGATAATGTTATCGTTAACATAGAACTCACCAAACAATTTAATTTTCGAAACTAATTCATGAGAAAATTAATGTGGTATTTCACAGAGCATCACTGAATGCAACGTTGTTTCACATACTTATGGTAACTTTCCCCACAAGGCTAAATTATTCAGCCCTTCTCTTATAGGTTGTTTGGTTAAAAGGAAAAAATATTCCGAACCACTTTTTGTAAGCACCACTTTGTGTAAGCTTTAACTGAATTCTTTTTAAGCCTGTCATACATAACAACAATAATGAACTCAACTTTTCGATTGAGGTATTCTCTTAGTAAAAAGGAATACAGTTTGGAACTTAAGAGAACAATTTAGAGCTCCATGATTTGGTAAGAGGTAGTGCACACACGTAGATCAATCATACTTGTTAGAATCCACTGCTTCTGTTTTATTCCGTCCTTTGTTCACCCAAAGCTCTATAAGAATCCTAATTAAGTCTTTCTGGCTTTTGGCTCCTTCACAAAATGCCTCACACACACACATTGGTGATTAATTCTATATAAACTCTGAGATAGATTAAGAGATGAGTTCGTCTGTTTCAGAAAAAAATGGCTAATGAGTTCTGTTTCGAATGGAAAATAAAAAGCATGCCTGCATTTTTCCATAAACTATTGTTTCGCTTCTAATAATATATACAGTATAAAAGATGCTGAAGTGCCAAATTTTTTCTTATTGGAACCCAAAAATGGAGGGGGATGGGAGATGTAAATCAAGCCGCCGTTGTCGTTACGCATCTCTTAACTCATCTTATAATTGTGTAAAATCTCCGTATTTTAACAATAATTTTTAACATTGATACATTAAAAATTATGCATTATTTATTGGTTACTAAAGGTAATTGAAATAAAAAATCATTTCAAATGCCAAACAAATTCCACAAGGAGCTAAACACATTTTTAAAATATTTTACTTATTATAGTTGAGTAAAATTAAAGTATTTATCAATTGGAAAAATATGCCGGAAAGGCGTTCCGTCCAGTAGAAAAATACCGGAAAAGCGTTCCGGTGCGTTCCAGCCCTACTACACTGCTGAGTATTAAATCGATAATCCGAGATTCTTTTAACCAAAATTCCGAAAACCGAAATATATTTTTTTTTTAATTTTTGTTTACTTGTTTCTTTGTCGGTACGTAAACATCCCTTCAAGACTCCCGGATGCAGCCATTTCTACTGAAAACAAGAATTATAAAAGCATTTTTACCACTTATGTTTCATCTAAAATCCACCAGTAAATTTTTTGAAACACTAAATAATTCAAGTTTCAAAATTGTCCTTAAATTCGAATGGATTGTGAAAATAAAATAATGTTTTTTCAAGTATTTTTTTGTTAACAATGTATTATGTTTAAGGAACAAAAAATACAGTAGAGGTAGTGAGAAGTAAAGGGATGCAAGTGGCAAAATTGAAAATTTGGAGATAAACAGTACACAAATGGTACGCGAACCCCTCCTCTGTCTTGGGGCTAGTAGCCCTGGTAGGTGCTGCTGTACAGTATGATTTAGAGAAAAATTTCAATGAAAGTCTACCTAGGTAGTAGTCTTTATACGCGTTTTACTCGAAACTTGAAAATGTCCATTTACATCCCTTTGCTTCTCACTGCCTCAGTTGTTTGTATAATATTAGCAGCACAATAGAGATAAAAGTTTATTATATTATGTCTTAATTTGGCATCGCATTTGCTGACTTTTACGATGCTTACTGAATAAAGTTGTTTATAATTATACACTCACACTCTCAGAAATGGACTTTCAAATTTGACGAAATTTTCTTCGTTTTTGACGAAACCACTTCCAGGGATATGCTCCGAGCGAACATTTCGTCAAATTGAAGAAACTGCTTTTGTTAGTGGTTTGAGGATGCGAATTTCGTCAAATGTAACGAAATATTTCTTCATTCTAGTTTCGTCAAATTAACAATCATTTTCGTAGTTTTAAGAGCATTAGTTTCGTCAAATTAATTTCGTCATATATGAGGACGTTAATTTCGTAAAATTTTTAAGAAAATTTATTTCCTTTTTTTTTTTCTTTGAGCACATTAGTTTTTTTTTTTAATATTTGAGAATACAGTCGAACCTCGTTAATTCGAACACGTTTAAAACAAATAACTGCTGAAATGAACTTTTTTGCAATCCTTGTCTTATTGTTTATTGTTTTTTGGATAAAGCGAACCACGTTTTATAATAATCGATTTTAATGGTCCCTTTAAGTTCGTTATAACGAGGTTCGACTGTATTTTATAAGATTTGTGTGCGTGTGATCAATTCCTTACTTCAGACTCTTACCACCGTAGTTTCCCACTTTATTGCGTATAGTCACTTTCACAGGCCGGTCATTTACGGGGTGAGGGGGTCAATTGACCCCCCCCCCCCCCTCCCGTCTTGATTTTTGAACATTCATGTTTTTACACATGACTGGCCGTTGTTTTAGTTCGTTTTCTGCAAAATTTTTATTGAGTACAGACTCTTTTTCATATTTGGGAAAAAATTGAAACAACGGGCCTGCAGCCCCCCCCCCCCAATCGAAAAAAGACAAGTAATTGTTATAAAAAGAGGCACATAAAATATGTCAAGCAAATTTTTATTCATGTAAAATTGCAAACAAACAACTTCTTAAAAAAGGTAAAACAAATCATTGCAGATTCAACTCCCCATGGTATCCAATTAAACCCCCCATAATGGGGGTTTTCCTTCAAAAAAATCAAATTTTTGTCGAATATTTTCCAAATTTGGCACAGAGGTTCGTTGTTGGAGGCTCGGGAATTCACACAAGGTCGTTTATGTCCCTCTATGTGGGGGCGGGGGGGGGGCAGACAACCCCCGCATTGGGGGTTCTCCGTATTAAAAAAAAAGTTTTTGTCCGATCTTTTTTAAATTTGCCACAGAGGATCTTAGATACTCAAGAATCACGCAGGGTAGTTTTCATCACTTTATAAGGGGAGGGGGGGGGGGGTCCTTGAAAAAATTTAGTTTTTGTCGGATTTTTCCAAAATTCGACACATAGGCTCTTTGATGCACGGGGATTCACGAAGGGTAGTTTTCGGCCTTCTATGGCGGGGGGGGGGGGGGAACCCCTATGGTAGTTTTCCTACAAAAAAATCCAGTTTTTGTTGGAACTTTCCGAATTTGACAGTTTGGTTATTTGATGCTCAGGAATTCTCATAGGGTGGTTTCCTTTCCGCTACGAAGGACAACCCCCATACGGAGGTGGGTTCTTATAAAAAAACAGTTTTTATCATATCTTTTCCAAATTTGTCCTCTGATGCTCGGGAATTCACACATGGTTGTTTTCAACCCTCCATGATGGGGGGGGGGGGAGCAACCCCGTATTGGGGGTTCTCCTTATATAAAAAAAGTTTTTGTCTGATCTTTTCTAAATTTGCCATAGAGGTTATTTGATGCTCAGGAATTCACGGAGGTTAGCTTTCGTCAATGTATGAGTGGGGGGGGGGCAACCCCGATGGGGGGTTTCCTTGAAAAAAATTCATTTTTTGTCGGATCTTTCCAAAATTTGGCATAGAGGTTCGTTCATTGATGCTCAGGAATTCTCATAGGGTAGTTTTCGCCCCGCTAATGGGGGACAACCACCAAATGAGGGGTTTTCTTACAAAAAACCATTTTATCATGTCTTTTCCAAAATTGTCACAGATGTCCTTTGACGCTCGGGAATTCCCGTTTTCGTCCCGCTATGGAGTGGGAAACCACGTGTGTGTGGGGGGGGGGTCTTATAAGAACCCAGTTTTTGTCTGATCTGTTCCAAATTTGGTACATTTGTCTTTTGATGTTTCGGAATTCTCATAGTGTAGTTTTCGTCCCGCTATGTGTGGCAAACCCCATAGGAGTTTTCCTTATAAAAATCCAGTTTTCGTCGGATCTTTTCCAGATTCGGCCTAGATATCCTTTGATGCTGGAAATCCACATAGGATAGTTTCCCATGTGATTAAAGAACCTATGTGCCAAATTAGAAAAAGATCTGACAAAAGCCTGGATTTTTGTAAGGAAAACTCCCCTAATTGGGGAGGGGGGTGCCCCTAAAGCAGAAAGAATATTTCAAACTGTTTGAACTACATCACTACATCGCGATGTTAGGATGGCGATGCATCACGATGTAGAAATTCCTACATCGCCCTGCCCCTACTGGGAATATAAAAGTGCTACTTCCTCAGCAGACATTGGGTTCTGGAAAAATAAATCATGTGCCACTTTTATGCACAGTTAGATCGATATATGCTCGGGGAAAAAATGCATGAAAAAATTCCAGAAAAAAAAAATTATCCAACTCATACCACAAATTTCAAAGAAAAAGTACAATAAAATGAACAACTTTAAGTTAGTACATATTTGTTCTAAAATTAGATACAGAAAATAAAATTAGATAATCTTAAGAAAAAGCTTACATTTTTCTTTTTCCAATTAATTATTTGTTTTATTAATTTTGCTTGTATGTAGAATGTTTATTTGACCAAATTTATGTTTAATACAGGAACTTTATTATTGCATGCATTTCATACTTCATACTTTGAAAACAATTCTCTGCCAAAATTGCAAAAGGTATTTGAAAATATAAATCTTAAAAAAATGCAGATGTGAAATAAATCTTTTGGTAAAATTAATTTAGTGTAATGTTTGTTAAATAATTATAAAAATGTGCCTTTGCTTTTTACCCCTAAGTTTTTATTTTTATTTCCAAACATGTGTAACTTGAAATATTGTTATAATTATGAAAAAGTCTTCGTCTGTCCTTGTTCTGATTATCTCCGTGATGTTGGATCCATCCTAAAAAAGTTTTAAAAAGAGAATATATACATAACAAGAAAAGGTTAAGTCCATGGGTGTATGCCCTCATGCACATGGATCTTTTTTCTATTTCGAGGAAAGTTTTACGATTAAATTCAGCAGTTTATTTCTGAAATAAAACATGTTTTCACGATTTCTTTCAAAATCTGAGTGTTTTTTTTTTCTTAAGTTAAAAAGCTACGATTCGCTTGTGATTTTGAAAAGCATCTGATTTAATTTTCATATTTTTCAAAATATATGATTATTTCGATGCTGACAGCTTTTTTTCAAGCAGATTGCAAGAATGAGTAATTTTTACAGCGGATGAACAAAATTATTATTTAGGCAGCTACAATCTCAGTTAGTTTCTGAAATTAATTTCTGAATAATATTCTAGAATTAGAGTTTCTTCAATTTATCCAGAATCAGCATTATTTAGCCATTAAACGAGTTAATTCTTTTGCACATCAAGTCGTAAATTTTCATTTTTTTGAGCTATAAAAAAATCAAAAGTGCGAAAATTGTTGATCTGTGATTTTTTTTTTTTTAAATTTATTTTTTATTTTAACCGATAGCCAAATAACACCGTTTTTTTTCGATTTACGTGTTGAGTTTTCTTCACGAATGTTTTCTGAAGTACTCCCCCCCCCTATCCAAATTAGTTCTAGTAAAGTAATTATGAATTAAGTAGTACTGAAACTGGTGATTATGATTTTATTTGCACTTTTTTCAGAGATTTTATTGTGCTATGTTATCAATCAACAACATTTACTTACCGAGCTTTACCTCCTTAAACCACTTCCAAATTAGAGTCAAAAAACCCAGGGCTCCAACACTCGAAGCCACGCTCCATTTCATAAATTAACTAGTAATTACATAAAGCTACCTTCTAGCTGATGGATAGGGATTTAGTAGAAAAAAAAACTGATTTTTCTGCAATACTGGGGGTAGAGTACTTACAAAATGGGGCGTAGCTTAAGGGCGTGTGAACTTCGGATTTTTTTAAACTCAGCTGGTAATGATCTTAAGAGGGAATGCTTGTCAAGTAAAGTTGTTAATTGATGGTATAGTACCTTGAAATCTTTAAAAAATATTCGAACAAAATCATAAAATCATCAGAATCAATCACTAGTACAAAAATATTCAAACGTAGCTTTACTTACTAGTTTGGGACGGAGATGAAGGGAGTATCACCTTTTAACTAAGCATATTTGATTTTTAAAATATGCAATTTTCACGCAGTAAATAAAAAAACGCCAAGGGAGATAAGCTGCCAAAGATAGGGGAAACCCAATAAAAAAAGTGCATTTTCTTGTTTGTTTGTGTCTTGAGAACTAATTGACTGATATCAATGGATTTTTTTTCAAAGGTATATATTGAAAATTGGGACTAGTGTGGTGAGCAAAGCTTGTTACATATATAAAGCTTATCATATATTTTCATTATCCTTTTAATTTTTCATATATTTTCATTATCCTTTCAGTTTTTCAATTGAAGTTCGGTTACATTTTCAGACATTTTACTTTATATCCAGCAAAATTACAACTCCAACTAAAAGATTTAGATTTATTGGAAGTTCATCTATAAAATGCTTCTTAGTCTGATTTAATGTAGACCGGGATTTCTCACTTTTTGTTGACAATATCTTGAGGCGGCAAATATGGCAATAAAATTAATGCTGCATTTATTTTAGTTGTAGAAACTATGTATAATGGAAAAATTCATAATTATGACAAATCATGTAACACAAATTGACATAGAAAAACTTATAAATTTAGTGCATGAAGTGTGAAAATAAACAACAAAAAATGCTTATTATTGTTATTACAATTTTCAAACATGCTATACTATCTTTTTTTTCTTTTTAAATCGAGGTTAAACATTAAAACTTCACTTCAATAATTTATTTTAATTTGCTGAAAACTTGAAAAAATATTGAAAATATTCTGCTGAAATATCAAGCACAAAGATAGAGTTCTTTATGGAAATTAATATTTTCTCAATTTTAAAATGATTTTATCAAATTGATAATTACTTTACTTCATGTTTTATCCAAGTAAAAAAAAGGCTGCACAAATAATGAATATAAGCACTTATTGCTAGAAACATCTGCCGCAGGGAAAGAGATTATATAAACAACGTGGGGTAAGCTGGTAAGCATATTGGGGGATTGGTATATAGTATTTGTTTAAGAAAATAAAAATGCAGAATGAAACAAATTTGAACTATTAAACTAAAAAATACACTTCGTTTAACAGAATTATTTTTGTAAAATTCATGGAGAAGAATGGAAACTCATAACCATGTAATATATTCCATGTTGAAATTAAAAGCTTCAAAGTTCTATACCTTTTATAAAAGCGCTGTATTTATCATCTGTGTTAGTTAAGCTACGGTGGAGGTTTTTTTTTTTTTTTTTTTTTTTTTTTTTTTTTTTTTTTTTTTTTTTTTTTTTTGTAAGTTCAAATTCGTACAAACTCTTTAGTCATGTTTGAAATTTTTTTAACGAAATAAAGGAAGTACGCTTTTGGAAACAAATGTCAACGAACCAACATTTCCTTTTACAAATAAAAAAAAACAACGCTAGCTAAGCCTAACGTGGAGGTGACTCAAAGTTAACACACACAGAATTCTAAACCTAATCGAACCGTTCGTTTTCAATTTTAATGACAACTATAAACACAACACTAAACAAAAATGTAACAATACATAAAAGAAGGCACATTGCACATACAAATTTCAATAAATACTAACCTTTTTTATGAATCCTTTAGAATAATTGAGGTAAGATAATTTTAACGAGCAAGTACAAGATTGAAACGAAAACTCCCAGAATGCACTGCAATGTGACGAAATCGGGACGAAATAATTTCGTGAAAAATTTGAGATTTCTGGTTTCGTCAAAGATCACGTGATTCGGTGACAAAAGGATTGTCGAAAATAACGAAATAGTGCTCGAGGATTGCCGAATCGTCAAAATTGAGCATTTCATTTTTGACAGTGCGCTGCCAAAAGTTAAGCATGAAGAGGAGAATGTAAATTTTCGGAAGCCAATCCAAATTGGAGAGGCTGCAATTCGCTGCAGAGGGTGATAGAAGAATGCAAATAAGTTAGGTAACAGCTAATCACGGAAGTCGTATAAGAAAGCAGCATTGTGAAGGGTTACAGGAGTTGCTTGAAAGTGCCGATAAAAGGTGTTTAGAACTTTCATACGATTGTTTTCAAGACAGACGTGTTTGTATGGCTTTCAGAAGATGAATGGAAGATTCTGAGTGATGGCATGCTGTCCGACGCATTGAAGCAGGACAATCAATCACAGATGTTGCTCTTTTCTTTGACTTTCTTCACTCTATCGTTTCATGATTATGGAATCAATTTTTAAGGAACCAGACAGTTGTCCGAATACCTGCATGACCAGTTGCCCAAGGGTTACGAACCCCGCAGAAGATCGTATATTGCTGTTGTAGTCTAGCGGAACCGAAAGTGACTTCCACACGTGTAGCATCTATGTTTGCAGCTGCCATTGGTAAGACGATATCTGTCCCTGCTGTATGCTGAAAGTATACACAAGAATGGGCTCTATGCCCGGGTACCACTAGTTTGTGCTCCTCTCTCCAGCCAATCCAGAAGAGCACGATTAAAGTGGTGCCGCTAACATATTAGTTGGACTGTGTATGAATGAAGCAATGTAATGTTCACAGATGAGTCAAAATTTGCTCTTCAACCCGTTGACGAGCGTGTATGGGTCTGGAGAGAACAAGACACACGTAATCCAGAGGTGCCCACCTAGGAAGGGTCATGGCGCAGACTGCGCCATTGAAATTTTTAGAGGGGGTGTTTTAAAGGGTATTTTTGACTTTTTGGGGGGGGGGTCTTTACGATATTTAGGGGGGTGCACCCTCGCTCTTGGGGTGGGCACCCCTGCGTATACGGCCCCAGAACATCACCGAAGATCACGCATTTCGAGATGAAAGTATCATGATCTGGTCCAGTGGCGGATCCAGCCGATTGTTTTGGGAGGGGCCATCCGAAATTTTTGAACAAACTCCGAACTCCCCAGAAATTTTATTAAAATGAAGTTTTAAAAACTCAATTTTCGGCGTATCGAGACATTAGGTGAGGGGGTGGATTTAGGAATCTCCCTCGAAAATATTTCAAAATTTAAATTTCCGAGTAATTTTTGAAAATTAGGAAACCAAAAAATGCATTTTGTCTATTTTTGATGATGTACGGAGAAAGGTCAAGTTTCGGGCGCTGGCCCCAAAATACTTTTTGAAAATAAAGCTTAGAAACCAAAATATTCTGTCATTATACATTGAGAAGTTAGAAGAGGAGGAGTGCTCTCCTAGCTCTTCAGCTGTCCAGCCTAAAAATGCACCTTTACGTATTGTTTGCTTACATTAAAGGAAGTGTGAAGGTGCTTAGAATCCTTCCTTCCTGGAAATATTTTGCCTTTGAGGCTCTAAAAATTCGATTTTTAATTATATTTACACATATTTAGAAAAAGATGGAAGATTCGTGAGTTCCTCCAACACGATATAAACTAGGGGGATGGGGGAGGGTGTCCTATCAAAAATCGTTTGAAATTGAAGTCCCAAAAAATTTCATTTAAGCTGCTTTTAAGCAAGTTGGGTTGGATTAGCTAGTTTCCGTTGACATTTTTTTTCCAAACAAAAGACTTAAAATGCAATTTTTTGCTACGTATCAAGACATTTGTGAAAGGGCATGGGAGAAGGGGGTTCTCCCCCTAATTTCGAAATTAAATCCATAAAAACGAAACTTTAGGCTCTGTTTGGTCTTGTTAACAATAGGTAAACTCTGAGAACAGCAGCATTTAGAGATCGTCCAAGTGTCTGTAGTTGGAATCAAGAAATGATGTAAAAGATGGAGAAAAATTTTGGAAATAAAAGTTTTGTTTTGAGGAAAGGGATATAATTTATCTCCCAATTAAGGTCTATACTTCTTTCTCAGTAAAACACATGTGTTAAATTTTGTTATCTTCTCATAATATTTTTTCCTTTTTTTTCTTAAAAAAATTCTTACAATCACAAGGCTTTGGAAGGGGCCACTAGATCCGCCCCTGGTCTGGTCAGGGATTTCGTTAGGGTATCGTACCGACCTGCTCAACTACAGACGGGGTTCTGTGACGACTATCCGGTATCGGGATGGTGACCTAGACTTCAGTGATATTGCACGCTGCAGCAACATGTCCTGCTTTCGTTTTATTGAACAACTAGGGGGCTATCGCCCCCTGCTCGCTGACGCTCGCCAACCCCCGGAACTGCTTACGCAGTTCCTTTGGATCGCTTCGCGATCCGAGCTCGCTACGCTCGCTCATCGGTCACCAAATATTGGTCTAGCTTCATCTGTATTTAAAAAAGGTAGTTTTTTCTTTTCTTAATATGAATATCATAACACTTATGATTTTCATGCATTTAAAAGGGAACAATTACTTTGACATGCAACTCGTGCATTGGATTATTATAAAGCAAAAGTTTGCAATTCCATTATCTTTTGAGAAAAGTATGCAAAGGAACATTTTTGTACTAAAATTACAAACATAATATAATCTTTCTTTCCTACATTTACTGAATGCAAAAGAAATTGCAGTGAAAAAAAAATCCTACAATGTTAACACGTCACTAATTATACTATGTTCAGTGTCAAAATATGTGTATATATAGGTTTTAAAATGTCTAACAGTTGCAAAGAGCAAGCAACTTCTGAAATTCTCTGAAAGCAGTGATTTAGTGAAAAAATTTTTAGAATGAGTGTTTTAAGAGTCAAGAAACCAAATCCAGTGGCACAACAGCTTATGAGGGCCAAGGCCTACTGTACCCATTTCACTCCTTCTGACCAAGGGCTCTGGGGTGCTAGGCAGATGTTCCAGTTAAGGTCAGCCTAACGCGGAACCCCCAGGGTTCCCAATCATACTTGGTACTTATTTTATTGACCCACTGGCGGAATGAACAGCTGAATCAATCATGCCCAACCCGGAGATTAAACCCGGACCTGCAGTGTATAAGGGATACCACTGAGCCTCTGGGCTTCAGAGCACTTGAATATAATTTACGAAGAAGAGAGCAGTGGGCTACGGAGTCTTTAGATGAAAGATCTGAACGCAGATTGATCAGAAATGCTGCCGATACGCTAAGGGGCACAAATTTACACCGTCTTCAAATCGGGAGAATTTTGCAAGTGTTTCCGAATACATTTACGGACTAATCATGCACTTTACTGGAGAAAAAGGGTTGGCCTAAGACTAATAATTATAAAACTGGAGAAAAATATTATTGTAGCAACAAAAAAAAAATAATGATTATTATATAACACTAATATTTGTCATACCTCGGATACCATTTATTTCATTTGATAGCAATATGCCTTTTAAATTCAAACGTAAACAATTTCCTGTTAGATTAGCCTTCCTAATGACTATAAATATCGCAGAGGGTCAAAATGATTTTGTGAAACATATTAACAGTAAAATCAGGGTTCCCGATTCAATTTGTTGCTTTACTTTGCCACTGTGACTCAGTTCTTAACATCAATGCCATTGCAAAAGTATGTGAAATGTTTCGCTCTTCAGGTCTTCACAATTCAATTTGTTGCTTTACTTTGTCATTGTTGTTCAGTTCTTAACTGCAATGCATTGCAAAACTAAGTGACATGTTTTGCAATGAGAATTGTCCAATAAATTCATTTAGTCTATGTGGAATAACATAATACAGTGAAGCACGGTTTATATGTTTCTCTTCTATTCGTTTTTTAAATTGTCCCTGGAGGGTCTAATATACATTTTCTTTACCAATGATACATTTTTTCATTTGTACGCTTTATTCATAGTCCCTTCAAAAACGTATAAGCAGTGCTTCACTGTATATAAAAAAATGTGGTTGGAAAAAAAAAATTCAGTATTTACAGGTTGCAGTTAGTTAAGCTTGACCACGAAAAGAAGGCGGATGACCTTGAAGGGAAACATTTGTAATAGGTAGAATCTTCCAGAAAGCACCAAATAGTAAGAGGCATGGTCTCGCTAATCCTATCTATTCCAAAATAATAACAAACAACCTATTATAAATGATGTTTTTGCATTAGGTCATCCACCTTCTTTTCGTGGTAAGCTGTAGCAGGGCTGTGGAGTCCGACAGGTTTTATGGGAAAGGAGTCGAAGGTCTAAAATTTCAAGAGACGGAGTCAGTAATTTTCTCTCAAAATTCGCAGCTCTCCCAATATTTCAGGAGTCACAGCCGGAGTCAGACTATTTTTGTGTAAAGGAGTCGTAGTCTCTAAAAATCCTGTAGTCGGAGTGGGACATTTTTCCTCTGACTCTGCAGCCCTTGTAAGTAGGGAACTTTATTTTTTGTAAGCACTATGGTTAAGGGAAAAACCTTTCGACATCAACATTAACTTTGCAAAGGATTTTTTTTAAAAAAAAGAAGAAACTCGTAATACTTCTCTGCATACATGATAGAAAATTTCTGGGTTTTCAGATACTATGACTCTTGAATGATGCCTTACATATGACACGTCTGTGACTGAAAAGTGGTTTTGTCAAATCTAAAAAAATTTTATCAAAAGTTTGACTCTGTATTATTTATAGTTATTAGGAAGGCTAATCTAACAGGAACTTGTTCAAGTTTGAATTTAAAAGGCACGTTACTATCGGATAAAATAAGTAGTATTCGAGGATAAGTATCAGTGTTATTATTAGCATTTTTTTTAAATAAAATAATATTTTTCTCCAGTTTCAATACTACCACTGTCATTTCAACTCTTTTCTCCAGTAAAGTGCATGATTATACCGGAAATATGTTTGAAAACACTTACAGAACTCACTGGATTTGCAATTCGCGGTTCACGGCGTGCGTTTGCCCGCCTAATCCTATCGGCAGCATTTCTTACCGATCAGCGTTTAAATCTTTCATCTAAATACTCCCAAGCACACTGCTCTTTTCTTTGTTAATTATATTCAAGTGATCGAAAACACTCATTCAAAAACCAAAATTCTAACGCTAGACATCTAACGCTAGCAGCGAGTCTGCAGCACTTGTAAACAACGATCGTAAACAAAGCGGATCGTTGCCAACGGAGAGAAAAAAATAACGGCTCGTTTTGCGCCACGCATAAGCGTTTTATATATATAGATAATGTGTGTCCCTGTAGAGCTGACATGTACTACCTGGGGAGTGAGGGTATTGCACGTATGGACTTGCTGGCGTACTCGCCCGACCTTAATCACCATTGAAAATGTTTGGGATGCCATCCGCCATGCTGTGTGTACCAAGGAGGATAGAAGAAAGGGGAGACGCTCAACGCGACAAAACCTGATGCTAAAACCGTAACCGGTTTTAACTGGCGAGGGGAAAAGTCTACCCAAAACATTCGGCTTTGAAGGGCTTTATCAGTGCTATTTTACCTAGAATGCTGTGCTTAATAGTGAATATTTTCTGTGGATCTAACTAAAATGCCCGCTTGTGTTACGTACGGGTGTACAAACAGACCGGGAAACAAGATTCCAGGGATATCTTCCGTGTCATTATAAAAGATATTTAAATGTAAGGTTTAGGTACTGGGGAAAAAATATTGAAGAAGAAAAAAGCAATTCACTTAGACAATTATATTCAAAATTATTGCACTTTAAAGGGCAATAGTGGGCAACACAAAGGGTTAGACATTTTGCAAGCAAAAAGTCATTTATGCCAGGACAGTGGAAAAAATGGCAAGAACAGAATTAGAGAAAGTTAAATTCAGTTCTGTTAACAAAGATATAGGAATGAAATTTTTTAGCTATCAATTTTATTATTTATTACATTTATTTATAATTTGTAAAATTTGCGTTTAGTAACAACGTAATCCTTTTAAACCTCCACCACAACATGTTGCATTATAATGCAGTAAAAATTTTCTATGAGCCTAATTCTTTTAAACATTAAATTTCAGATAAGTAATTTTTTTAAAAAATTAGGTTTGGCACATTTCTGCCAAAGGTAGAAAAAAAATTTCTAAAAGTATCCTGGCAAAACTATTTTTTGCCCATATTTGCCAAAGTGGCAAAACTAGATTTGCTTCATTTATGGGGATTGGATATAACGTGTTTAATATCATAGTAATTTTAACTGCATTCTAATAATTTTCATGTTTTTGTGCCTAAAATATTAAATTGCATCAGTGGAACAGTAATCCATTGTTTTAGTGAAATACTTTTCTTTTTTATTTTATGTATGCAGAAAGAAAGTCGAGAGTAAAAAGCAATAAAAATCAACTCACTGACTTTGGTATAAAGTATTAAACTGTCCTATAACTATTAAATAAGAAATTCTCATCTTTTAATTTTTAGCAGGAAAGTAGTGCAAATTTAGCAATACCAACAGAGTAATAAAAATTATAAGAGGTCAACTATGATTATATAGTGTGAAATATAAATGTGATAAAAATGTATAATTCATACTAAATGAAATTTCATTATTGACAATTACTCATAAAAATTGTCAAAGCTTATTCAAATTCAGTTGAGTCCGATATATCAGGACATTTTTTTAAACATTGCATCGCAATATGCAAGTTTTAAATCATTATGTATACCTAGTTTACTTTAAATTGTTTTTGTTATACATTTATATTTCTGAAGAAACTAGTCTTAGTCTGCTTTAATTTAAGTTTCAATTGGATTATTCAAATTGTACAATTAATGTACTTGTTTTCCCAGTTTTTGCCACTATCCTGGCAAAAATAACCCTTTGCTGGCAGGACGACCAACCTCATCAAATATTTAAATTGTTATTCTTTTTCCAGATTTCATTTAGATTTTCAAGCTATAACAGAAAATAGTCAAGAAAATTATCTTTTATCTCTAAAGAAGTAATACGTTTTTTTCTCCTGACTGGGGAAATTGTTTCCCTGAGGAAAAGTAGTTGAGAACTGTAAATGTCTAGTCCTTTTAGACAATCATCTTTGCATTTATTTTCCTGTCTTAAATACAAATTTTAAATTCAATTTTTATTTAAAAAAAATCTTTGGAAGCATTCGTTTAAGCAAGTTTAATATTACATTTATTTTAAGCTAGATGTCAAAGAAAACCAAAACTAGAATTTAATTAAAGCATGTTTAATATCTTTTATAATTTACTGAGGGCAAAATTTAAAAAACTACATAAGTTGTCTGTAAAAATTCCAGTTTTTGTTCCCTTTTAAATACTGGCAAAAAATTTATTTTTGCTAGAAGGGGAAAACCGTGTTTTTTTCCACCCGTGGCGAAATACTTGTCAACCCTGGCAACACAACTTGAATAACTCATTTCTTGTTCGAAATATCTCTACTAGAACCATAGAAAAAAGAGGATAGGGCACATATTTTTTTAAAAGCAAGAAAACTATAAATTTGCTACATTATATTATGATATATAATGATTCACCATATTTTAATTGTCACAATTAAAAACAAGTTTAATATTCTAGAAATACAGTTAGTAAAAATGTCTCATTTGTGCAAATGGCTTAAGCAATACATAAATTTTGAACTACAAAGCAGACTTTTTTTTTAAAGCTAAACTTATTAAAGAGAGCTCTTGACAAAAGAAAATGTAACAGAAAAATTATTTAAGTTTTTGGCTATTTTAAGGGTATTTTTTAAGAAATTTAAATTTTTGTCATACACCTGTGTTTTACTTTCAATGTGTCAATATTTGTTGTGTTTAATAAAGACATTTTCTGTACTTGGTATATTCTGTAGTTCTTTCAAGCAATGTTCAAAATTTAAGATTAAAGGCATCCACATTTTTTAGATAATTTATTTCATATGTGTTTATACTCTAATTCTAACTAAGCACAGTTTTAGACATACTTTCTCATTAATTAAGTGCGTTTAAGCTTCTGAAATTGTGTGGTAATCGGGGGGAAATAAATAACTACTCTACATTCCAAAAATGCATTCACTAACAACAAAAATGAATAAAAATAAGAAAAAAAAATCTCGAAAGAAATAGCTTTTTTCATTGTTGTAGGTGATAAATAAAGCATTTTTTTTTTTTTTTGCTATAATAAAAATTATAAAAGTGCCGCACATTTATTTCTCTTTCTGAACGTTTTCCCCATTACTCTACATTGCATACCATTGCTTTCGTGAGTAGAGTTTTCCCCTTCCCCTCTCCCTTACCCGCTCTATCCACGGCTTCAAGTGCGCGCAGCAAGTTTACGGCTTTGGGCGTCTCCCCTTTCTTTTATCCTCCTTGGTGTGTACACGTTTCCTACCCACAGCCACTCTCAGAGTTGGAAACTGCTCTACAGGAGGAGTGGAGCTTACTCGACTCTGAGATGGTTGATCACCTCACAAAAAGCATGGTTGCACGCTGCGCTGTAAACGTTGTATGCGGATGAAGGGTTCTCACATATCCTATTAATGTCAATTTTGTTGTTTGTTGGAATTAAAACAATGTTTTGTAAATGACTCCAATGTGACGTCATCTTATAATTTATGAAAATTTACTATTGTTTTCATCTCTGTATGTAATTCTTTGTTGTGTTCATTGCACAAACATATTTGCTGCTTTCTTGCCGCATTCACTATCAATCATAGCAGTACTTATCCATTTTTTTTTCACATTTTACCTCTCCGTGCTTAACTTTTATCAGTGAGTGTAGTAATGTAGTTAAAATCATCGTATGAAATAGTCATTTTATTAATGTGAACATGTTGTAAGCCAGAATTAAGTTTCTGCTGTGTCAATTTTAAATTTACCGAAATAAGTCCAGTCCTAATCACTTCGGTTAATTGAAATTTTACTATAATTTAAAATCGAGGAAAAAAAGATAGACAAAAGAAGAGGTACAGATATGTGGCTTGAACAATATGCAGGGTATCCTTAAATTATTGAGAAAATCTTTAAAGGGTGACAGAGGGGACGTTTAAAGCAAGAATCACACAGGAACATCTGGTCACAAACGCAATGCTGACACGCTCCAGTCACAGAAACTGGTGGATGCGAAACAGGTCACAAATTTATTACGCAAAGACGATTTTTACGCAACAGTTTAGTTTTTAAGAAAAGTTTAAAGAGTTTGTTGATGACAAAGCACTGTTCGTCGCAATAATGAGCCATTCTGAAAAACTTTCATTGATCGCTGTATTTTTGTTGCAATTTTTTGTTTGTGTATTAGAGCAACTGGCCGCAACATTAAATAACTGCAAATGTCTTTCTTAAAAACTAAAATGTTGTGTAAAATCGTCATTATATTATAAATTTGTGACCTGTTTCACAACCTTCAGTTTGTGCACGTAGGGTCTCGGCATTGTGTTAGCTACCGTATGATCCTCAACTATTCTTGCTTCTTATCGTCCCCTCTTACACCCCTTAAAGTTTTTCCCAGTTATTCTGGGACACCATGTATACATTTTTATACGTTGCATGAAAAAAGAATCGCTTATTTTTACCCATTAGATCCGACGGTACTTTAAAATGCCGCTATAGAACCAAACTATGATTTAAAATATCAAATTCCTTCAAACGCCAACGGTATATCCGGTATTAATGCTAAATTAGCTGCGTGCCCGGCGTTGCACGCGCTTCTTAAAAAATGAAAGAGATGTCCAATTGTGTTTTTGTATTACTCTGACATCAGTTTCTAAAACGTTGAGGAATAAATAAATACGCGTATTGCAAGGTTTGCAAAACCACCAGTAGAGTTTTTTTGGCAAAAATCTAACGTTAATCATAGTTATCAATGATACAACTTATGAGTATTTTCAATTAGGACAAAAGATGAAAATATATGCATTATCATAAAACGCTGAGGAATAAATAAATACGCGTATTGCAAGGTTTGCAAAACCACCAGTAGAGTTTTTTTGGCAAAAATCTAACGTTAATCATAGTTATCAATGATACAACTTATGAGTATTTTCAATTAGGACAAAAGATGAAAATATATGCATTATCAACTATAATCTGTGCTCCCTTTAATTTGAATTAAATCTGATATACTATATCTGAAATATTTATGTACAATTACAATCAGCTTTTTACATAAATTGACACACACTTTTTGGTTGATTACGTGAAACTAAAGCATCAAGACTTACTAAATACCAAAAAGCATTAATTTAATATAAAGTCATCAGATTCCAATTAAGCTTTAGTTAAAATCCTTAAAAATTCACTGAAAGAAATCCAAACAATCTTAATTTAACGTGTTCTTTTAACGATACAAACTGTATTTCAAAAATAGAAACAGAAAGGAAAAAGAGAGTTATTACAATTCGAAAACTCACCCATGTGACGGTAAAAGGTCCAACAAAATAAACATAATTAGTCGCAGATCCTAAATGTACTAAAATATGAGGCCGGTGAATGATAAACTTACACTACAATCAATAAACATTACTAAAGAAACATTTTTCATATGTTGAAAAGAGTTAAGAACGTTGAATGTAAAAAATGAAAAAAGGACGGACGATAAAATAAAGGCTATGTCCGAATAGAGCAACCAATTTTAAACTAATTTAAAATGAAATTCTAGAGGGAAACGTTGTTTTAAGATTTGGACAGCAGCCAAAAAAATCTCTTTTAAAACAATTTTTAGAATTTTATTTGCTCACCCATATGCAAAATGGCAACAAGAAAGAAATAAAAATTCCTGAATAACGTTATGTTAATTAACGTTTTAATTAATATCTCCGCTAATTAAAGTCGTACAATTACAAGATTGGTCCTATTGTTTTCTTTGGAAAATTTCGAATTGATCGGTATCTCGTTCGACTCCCGATTCGCAGCGCTTATCGAGAAGATGTCTTCAGACATACAGACAGACGAACGCGAACAGATTTTAATATTATAGTGGATACTACCCTGTGTCACCGATAAATGCCATTAAAATCGGCTAGTTCATAATTTGGGACATAGGTTTAATGTTTAGGGGATGCAGTAGAATTTACAGGTTTATTCATAAATCCCTTCGGGGCCTCGAAGCCCTACAGAAAAAGATAATAAGACGAATACCGAAACAAAGAAAATTACAAAGAATACAGAAACAATTCAAGTTTGATTTAGATATTAGTCGTCAGGGTGGCCAAATTAGACGCTTTCCGGCACCAGCCTCGGCATCGCCGACCAGTAAATTGGTGTACAACTCCATTTCCCAGAAGTACCGAAGGGGTACTTCGGAGGCTTCGTCCAATACTTGCCCCCCTGATGCAGTTTAAGTTAGCAAAGGAGTTTTAATTGACGTCTTTAGGATGTTAATTACATTTCTTTGAAGTAAAATGTGAAAAAGTCATCCAATCAAAAAACGCGCTTTACTTAAGCCACTTAAAATATTTGTTACCCCCCCCCCCCCCGGGACTTTTCCATCTACGAGTTACTTCCACTTTGAGAAAATATTGGTCCCTTGTCAGTAGCAGAAACCGAGATTTCGGAAGAAGAAATGAGGGAGAAAAATGCATTTTTAATTAATGTTGACGCACAAGTATGCAACCTAGCCAAACATAATGTTTGAAAAATTACGAATCCAGCAATGACTGGTTCGGTGGTCAGTTCTCTCGCATTCTCGAAGAGTTAACGCCCTTTTCCCCTGTCTATCGAGACACTTCCACTTTTTAAGGAGAGAGAGAATGAGTAGGCCACTTGGAAGCTGGAAATGAAGATCCACGAGCAAGAACTTTTTGACGCGAATAAAACGCCATTGAGAATTAACGTTTTAATTAATGTATCTGCTAATTAAAGTCGCACAATGATGTAACCTAGCCAAACATGTAGCCTGAAATGGTCAGTTCTCTGATGTCCACGAAGGGTTAGGGTGACATACATTCATACATAGATACATACATACAAACATACATAGATCAGTTAGATACGCTCGGATTTTAATATAGAAGATCTTACGGGTGATCTATATGCGGTAATTCTTATTCACCACACAGCGACACGGACACGACATACTACTGTCAGTCAGTTCTTAGTCACTGAACTGCTGAGTCAGTCCCTTCTTAGACACTGGTTAGTTTAGTTCCTATCACCCTCAATACAACATGTACTATCAACGTTATTGATAGCTGGTGTTATCCTGTCATGTAGATTTCCTAAATCACACGCCAAAAAGGGTACGAAAAGATGATCTATATCATACGCCAGAAGAAAAGTACACAGGGATAACAAGTGAAGTCACAAAACGTTGATAGTATAGTCCACCTCACAATTATTAGCATTTGTCATCGGTAGAATGTTCTGGAAAATCGATTGGTGTACAACTTCAACCATTTGAAAACAAATGAAATGAAGCTTGTTAAATTCAAACATTGTCGAAACAAGTTTGCTTCATAAAGCATCGTTTTTTGCTACCAATTTTTCAGTCGGCATGTACATAAGAAAATTGATTCTTGTAGCTTGCCGAGTGTCAACAATAGTTTAGTGTGAACTATACCATGTTGAGCAGAATTTGACAGGAACTGGACTGTCGCGTATATATATATATATATATATATATATATATATATATTTAAAATCTGTGCGCGTCTATCTGTCTGTGCGTGTGTGACTTTAAGCCTATCCTCTCCGGATTATCAACATTTCCCAGGTTGTTGCAGGGATCGTTGGATACGGGAAACCCGGAGAAAGCCATTCCGCCCCAGCTCATCTCTCTAAACTTTAACGTACGGAAGATATGAGTCAAAAAATATGTTATTAAAATCCTCAAATGTCATGCCAGTAGCGTCAAATTTAGTGACATTTATTATTTAGTCGCGTAATTTGGCGGGAAATTAGCAGCACTGTCGCCAACTTTGGGGAAATTTCGTGAAATTGCAGCAAGGGGCGGAGCTTCCTTTGTACACCGCCGTAGGCAGAGTTTATGATCAGTCACCGCAGGCAGTGAGGAAGGGGTGAAGCCCCTGAACTACACCGTCGAAGGCGAGTTGTTGATTGAGCCGCCGCAGACGAAGAACGAGTGTTAGCAAGCGAAGCGAGCAGGGAACTTATGTCCCTAGTTTAGGCTATTAAAATTAAAACCTGTGCTCGTCTGTCTGTGTGTCTGTAAATCTATCTCCTCCGGACTGTGAATGCCTACCAAGTCTATACTGGTACTGATGGATACAGGACATTCAGTGGTAAAAGCATTAAAATCAACAATTGTCACCAGCCGCAGGTTGCGAGCGGGGGTTGACGAGCAGGGCCGGAGCCTCTTTGTTCATTCTTGCCGTGTGACCCAAGAGCTCGCACGCAGAATGCCTGTACGATGCGTAAATAAAAGTAGAATTGTTTGTGTATTCTCTCCCAAGTTTTTTTTTTTTTTTTTTTTTTTTTTTTTTTGCTGTATAGTTTTTCTATAATACTTTGAAACCTCGGAGGGTATGAAGAATAACCCTGTATTAAACTAATATGTACGGTTTATATTTTTGGAATATACAGGATGTTTATTAAGTTTTGCACTTAAGAAAATTCCTTAGGAAAACTACGTCAGATTATTATTTTTATTTTTTACTTTTATCGTTATGTCTCTCTTTTATTTTTTTTTTCATAATCAGAACGTTAATACACTTTTACGAGTGCACTTTTCATTGTTCTGAGAAGATTTAGACAATTTTCAACTTCAGAAGCCAGAGTACCCCTTTTGGAAGTGAAAGTTTGGTCACAACAGCCCTTATATGGATATAAACCGTCACATTAGAATTGATAATTTTCGTCAAAACCAAATGTTCGAGGGTTGTTCCACAGCCCCCTTACCCCCTCGTGGCGCCTCTGGGAGTTTTTCCTTTCATAGACACAATTTCAGTGCTGGGAATGAGAAAAAAAACTTACTGAGATAAGGGTTAACATTATATATATATATATATATATATATATATATATATATATATATATATATATATATATATATATATATATATATATATATATATATATATATATATATATATATACATACACACTGGTGTGCAAAAATTAAGGACGAGACGGTTTTTTCTATATAACTTTGTACAAAAGCTTTCCAAATCAACACATTTAATACCGTAAGATCCTCAATACGTAAGGACATGTGTAATGTAAGACACACTTACTAAAAGAGAAATCAGAGGGATAAAAAGAAGCTTTATTGAAAAAGTAGCATGGAGCGCAATGCGACTGAAGGCCGAAACATCCCTGTGATGGGTGTCCAGCAAGAAACATCCGGTCTTTAGTAGGGGATATGATCTCCCCTGACTGCTAGGCAGGTTTCACAGCGTCTGCCCATGCTGAGAATGAGGGTATCAATGAGTTGTTGAGGCATTGCTGCCCATTCGTCTTGCAGCGCCAATCGAAGCTCCCGAATCGTTACTGGTGGTAAGGTACGAGCTGTCAAGCGTCTGCTCCCAAATCCCATACATGCTCGATGGGATTGAGATCCGGAGATCGTGCCAGCCAATCCATACGTTCAATATCCTCACTCTTTAAGAGCTGTTCGGCAGCTACTGTGCGATGACATGATGTATTGTCGTCCATGAAAAGGAACTGCGGACCCATAGCGCCTGTAAAAAGACGCACATATGGAAGAAGAATCTCGTTACAATAACGGGTCCCGTTGACTGAACCTGCGTCGAAGATGTGAAGGTCTATACGACTACCAAGCATGATGCCTCCCCAAACGAGAACACCGCGACCTCCTTACCTGTCCCTTTCAATGATGTTCGAGGGATGATTGCGGCTTCTCCGCTCTCTCCTGTAAAGAGTACTCGTCCCCATTCATCGTCTCTAAAACTCCGGTGTTCCCGGCACCACAGAGAACGCCTTCTCCGATGGGCAGCCGTTAGAGGTACACACCGTATAGGGCGTCGTGCAAACAGACCACCACCGTGCAGTCTTCTGGCCACGGTAAAACGCGATATCGGTCGTCCAGTCGCCTGTGTCGTGTGTCTAGCGATTTCTCCCGCTGTCTGCCGCCTGTTTCTTCTGGCCTTTAAGATAATATACCGGTCATCTGCGGGTGTGGTTCCTCGTGGACGAGCACTACTGAACCCCCGGATAGCTGTTCCTGTAGTTTGAAATTGTCTCCAAAGTCGTGAAACGATGCTGTAAGCAGGGCCGGATTTAGCTTTTGAACCACTCCGTGCAAAAGGGAAAAATTGCGCCCCTTTTGAACTGCATGTATAAAGAGCCCCCCTCCCCCCCCCCAACAAATGAAAAAAACATGATCTTTTTTACATTTTTTGGCAAACACATAAAATGTGTCAAAGTAACTTGGCAATTAATGTAAATTGTAAATAAACATTTTCAAATCGGTTGACAGATTTGATTCTGGTGATTTCAAATTCTCCATTCATAAGACAGCGATCTGAGAGAGAGAGAGAGAGTAGATCTAACGTCTGTGGCTTAAGTGGGAGTAAAAAAGCCAAACCCTGCGGCACGACAGTCCATGAGGGCCGAGGCCTACTGTGCCCAACTCAGTTTTCCTGACCAGGGGCTCTGGGTTGCAAGGCATACGACCCGGTTAGGTGGTCAGCCTAACGCGGAACCCCCAGTGTTTGGTTCCCAAGTGCACTTGGCACTCATTTTATCGACCCACTGAAGGGATGAACGGCTGAGTTCAACCATGCTCCACCCGGGAATAGAAATCCGGGCCTGTGGCGTGGGGGCGCGAAGCGCTAAGAGCTCACAAATCAGGGGACTTGTGTTATCTATGTGGAATCTAGAATTAGTAGAATTATGCTTATGTGTTACATGCATATTACTAATCCTTTTTCTATGTGCAAATAAATAAATAAAACAGTTTGAATTTTGAGATTTTGAAATCAGATTATGTTTTTCTGCAATCACGAATTGCGATAGGACTCTACACAGTTATAACCAGGAGTTCCAGACGAGTGAATATATTCCAAAAATTTCATAATTCGGGACATTTTGCCTGATGATTCTGAAAATTTGGAGACATAATCTTTACTAATAATAAAGCTGAAAGTCTCTCTGTCTGGATATCCGGTGGATGTCTGGATGTCTGGATCTCTGTGACGCGCAAAGCGCCTAGACCATTCGGCCGATTTTTATGAAATTTGGCACAAAGTTAGTTTGTAGCATGGAGGTGTGCACCTCAAAGCGATTTTTCGAAAATTCAATGTGGTCTTTTTCTATTCCAATTTTAAGAACAAAAATATCATAAGATAGACGAGTAAATTTCGAAATTATCATAACGTGGAACCGTAACATGGACACAAGCCAATTGGCGAGATACTAAATTATAACGTGGAACCGTAACATGGGTGCAAGCCAAGTGGCGAGAAAATTCACCATACATTATTTGTAAATATACAGGCGAACCAAAAGACCTTTTAATTTTCTATTACAGGCAAAGCCGTGCGGGTACCACTAGTTGAAATAATAAAATGCCTAAATGTAATTATTTACTAAAGATGTAAGCACATGTGTGAATATCCATAATTTATCATTCTGCAAAGTTTAGAGCTCCGTTCGGCAGAAAAGTTCTCTCCTCTTAAAAATTTAAGTTCGAGGCGCCCCTGCTGGTGTTGATCCTACTTATGACAAAATGATTTTAAAATCTCTGTAATTAGTATAAAAGAACTAACACCTTTTACTTCAAACTTGTGCAGACTACGGTTATAGAATAGATAAAGGGATATCGCGATGCGCCCTCTTCATTTGTAGATGGTGCCAGTATTTTTTCCAGAGAAATTAGTTTTTTTTTTTTTTTTTCAGCAGCTCAGTTGCAAATATTTTTCATATTTTGATTTGGCAATTTTGCGCCCCTCAAAAATCTTTACTCCGTGCCGGGGCACGGACTGACGGAGTATTAGTCCGGCCCTGCTGTAAGCAATTCCGAACTCTGCAGCCACACTTGTCACACTGCTGCCTTCTTTCAACTTCCCAATGATTCGACCTCAGGTAAAAGCATCCAGATGTCGTCTAACAGATTGATTATTCGCCATTTCTCGCTGAGGCAGCAACTCGGTGTGATTTTACGGCGTGCAATCTCTTTGCCAGAAATATTGATCTTACACCGACAACATGCTTTATACTACTCAGACACATTCCCTTATTACGTCTGCCTGCATATCTGCGCATGTGCTACCGTACATCACCTTACTTAATCTCCTGATTGGTCTTTTTGTCCGCTCTGCCTCTTCGTTCAGCTGATATGCTAATTTTTCGACTTCGTCGTTAATTTTTGCACACCAGTATATATATATATATATATATATATATATATATATATATATATATATATATATATATATATATATATATATATATATATATATTATATATATATATATATATATATATATATATATATATATATATATATATATATACTGCTCAAAACAATTAAAGGATATTGAGGTTTTGGGTTGATTTTGAACCTGGAGAACTTTCTGAATGATTGATACATTATCGACAGGCGTTAGTAAACTATTTGAGACAAAAATCACATTTGCATGGGAGGAAAAATTACTTTTTTTCAACTTCTGGGTACAAAAGGGTACAAACCGCACTTAGTGCGTATGAGAAAAGCGATAAAAGTTGGGGTTTTCTTAAAAGAAAATCGCTTCTAGTAGGGGGTATGGTAACCCCGGACGGCAAGCAATGTAAAACACCTCTGAGGCATGGAATTAATGAGACTATTAATGAGGGGCTGGGGTATTCTGCCCCACTCCTCCTGAAGCTCTCTTTCCGGTTCTTGGAGAGTTTAGGGAGGTGGTAGCTGTCCAAAAACTCGTTGCCTAGAATGTCCCAAACATGCTCTATTAGGTTTATATCTGGAGAACACGCTGGCCATTCCATTCGTATGATTCCTTCCGCCAAAAGAAAATCATTCATCAAGTAAGAACGATGTAGTCTGCAATTTTCGTCTATTAACATGAAGTCACCTCCAATTGCTGCAGGGTAAGGGACTACAATATGTGTGAGGATCTCATCCCTACTTTGACGACCTGTCAGAGTTCTATTCGGAATGACATGCAGAACGGTGCGCCCATCAACTGAGATGCCAGCATGCACCATCTCACCACCACCACCAACTCTGATACTATCGAGCGTGAAAGCTGGATTGTTTCTAGTGCCAAGCTCCCTCCAGATGAAAATACGCCATTATATGGATAAAGACAAGAACGGGACTCGTCAGAGAAAAAAATATTGCTCCATTAATTTCTTCTCCAATACACATGCTCTGTTACCCACTCCCTGTATCACGACGGTGTCTCACAGCTAATGTGACACAGACGATTAGTCGACGAGAATACAGACTTACAGCGTGAAGACGATTTCGGACAGTTAATGTCAAAATTGTGGTACCAGTACCCGAGCGAAGGTGTCGTTGTAGTGGGGTGGCATTCATACATCGGGGCCTCGGATCCATTAAAGCTAAAACGGTTTTCGTTGAGCATTGTTGACCGTCTGCGACCTTGCCCTGTTCTTCGGCCAGCATTTCCAGTCTCTAAAAACCGTTTCCATCTCGTAGAAATCACACTCTGCAAAACTCCAATTGCTTCTTTTGCTTTGGCTTGTGTTTGACTTCCCTCTAGCCTGATAACCACTTTAGAAACTTCTGATTCCGTTAAATGAGTTCGTTGAGGCATCGCATTCATCGAAACAACACGCTTACTGAATGTCAATCATTATTTTCTGCTTTGTCTTACAATAAAGTTAAGAGCGAAATCTCATTCGCCGCCACTGGAACGTCGTTTTCGACGTCAAACTCAAAATTTGCATACTGCATTGCATGAAATTAAGAAGAATTTGTATTTTTAACTCCCTTCTTCGATTCTATTCAAAAAAATATTTGTTGATACTATATATATATATATATATATATATGTTCTTAACGTTAACTAAAAGGTTTCTTCAACAGTGCAAGACTTTATTTACACCCTGTATATATTTTTCTTTCATATGAATTATGTACGGTTGTTGAGTTTTTATCAAATTACAAAATTACAAGTTACTAAAAACCAAATTTATAATATTCATTAATTTTTTTATTTATTTCTGTCTTATAATACACTACAGATGTCATAATTTCCTGTGTTAATTAAAATTATATTAATGAACGTTTTATGTGCCTCACGAATTTGTCAGTTTACATGAAAAATGAATGTTTTAGTTATTAAGCCGTTGAATGCTACTTAGGGTAGGGAAAATTTCTTGTGATCGTAAATTACTTGATGTTAGTTTGAAAATTAGCTACACGCTATTTTGCTTCAGAAAAACCATTATTGGAAAAATTATTGCGAAAATGTTAATCATATTTGTCCTTGTAGAAAAGTTAAAGACTGCTCACAGGACGTAAGGAAATAAAATTGCTATCAATATTTAGTCTGTAGTAGTTAGTAGTAAAAGAAAAAATAATTAGTTTCAGTGACGAAATGAAACGTAATTTAAAGTGAGGTAATGATCCTACCTGTGGCTAAGATTAGTCATAAAAAGTCTCGTAGAATTTAGTTCATTTTTGAATGAAATAATCACTTTTTATTGATTCCTGAAAAGTTGCATTAGTTGGACTTATGACCTTTCTGAAATAATCGATTCGTCTATTGTTCCGGCTCGATGCTGTTATCAAGTGAATTTACATGTCTAATCTCACTTCTTTCTGCTTTGAGGTGGGGATTGCTTGAAATTTAAAAACATTTAGCGTCGTTTTCGTCTTACTGTTAATTTATTGTGCATCTATGTTTGTGAATTTATAAAACGCAAAGATTAATTGAGCTAATATATTTTTTAAGCCTCTATTATATTAAAATACTAGACGTAAATAGTTAAATGGTAGGACTTTTTTATTTCTTTTTTTGAAAACCTGTTTGCCTGATTACTTTCTTACAATTTTCACAATAAATTATCCGCCGTTTATTTTGTATTAAAATTTATTTTCATTACTAAAACAGTACTTAAAAAAAAGCAGTTTTAGCTAGAAAAATGATTCATGTTTTTAGCAAATTGTAGGAATTTATACAACTGAATTTGGTGAAATGAAAAAAGATATTTGTTTCAACTTACAAGGGAAGACAAGCTCCGTGGTTAAAATATGTTTGAAATTATCGGCTCTGTTTCATAAAATTTATATATATTGGAAATTTCATAAATTCATCTTATTTTCTATTTCAACCAAATTTTAAAAAGCGAAACACCGAACACTTAACTTTGAAATGTGAATGCATAAAACCATACAATGTTGGACTTAATTTTGCTAACGAATTAAAGGAAAATAACCTAATAGTTGATGCTTCTTTTTTTAGGTTAGCGTTTTAAAAATAGAAAATACTCTTGAGACAAATGACATTTTTGAAGCGTTTTTAAAGGCAGTCTTTTGTAAATAAAACTGGTAGCAAAAATATTAGTTCAAGTATGTAATTAACTTTCGTTTTCATGTTGGAAAGTTGTTCTTCGTCACACCTTAATGCATCATTGGAAATAATCAGAGGTTGATTTAGAAATTGAAAGGCAGTAGGTGAGAAACATCTGCAGTGGTTCCCTTGAAAAGCACAATCGAAGAACGTGCACAGCAAATTTGCTACAGAACACCTGTTTTGTCATTGAGACTAGAGCACGCTGAGGATGTAACCGATATCAATGAAATACTAGAAAGAATGTAATGAATTTTTTGACATTAAATTCCTCATTGCTATTGAACATATAAATAGCTTTTGACCTCCTTTTTTCTTGTGCTGACTGAACCTAAGCTATTCCACATAGGTCTAATGATAAATCAGGCTCTAGAAATAACTTCAAAGTCTGCACCCCAAGTATCTCTGTAAAATATATAAAAAGAAACAGCTTAAAATCCTATTTTTAAGAATTAAAGCATTTTTTTTTTTTTTTTTTAATTCCATCATACTCTATCTAGAAATAAAAAGGTTACCGTTGCTCCGAAATTCTGAAAAAGAAAATCAATTGGATTCAACTCACAAATGAGGAGTAAAATAACGAGTGATAAAATACCCTATTTTATTGCTACGAATCAAATTACGTTGTTACGAGTCAAATTTCGTTGGTTTTCTATTCAGTCACTCACCTTTTTTTCTTTTTTTTTTTGAAATGTATTTAAACGAAATAATCGGGTCCTTTTCACAGTTCTTGTTAAGTATAATGTTGTTTTTTCTATTTAAAACTCGGTTTCTAAATTAAGTACCAAGATTACAAGTGTGTCGCTCCTCATGCTAACAAAGTGCGGTGATGACAGGTTGTTTTTTCTCACTGACACAATGCAAGCAGTAAAACAACTTTTACAGACTTTGATTATTTTTATTGACACTTTATACACACAAGGACTTGGGATAAAAATAGTCACTTAGCTCGGGACTTGGTGGCAACTAGCGAAAAAACCTTGATCTCTCGGAACAAGTCATAACCAAATCACTCTTTCTTTTTATGTGATTTAATGGGAATTATAGACGACAGAAAGTACGTACGATTTTATGTTGGTCTTATGAAATAAATTTTAAAGGTACTTCTGATAAATTTATGAAGATGTAAAATATTCAGTGCTCTGTGCCATTGCAATGACATTCTGAAAAGCGTTTCTTAGTGCGTACAAGGTTTTGAAGTTGATCTTTTATAATTTTCCTGTATACAGGGTGTTTCAAAAGGTCATGTCCAAACGGAAATCATTCGAATCCCCTAT
This sequence comes from Uloborus diversus, assembly GCF_026930045.1. Taxonomy (NCBI): domain Eukaryota; kingdom Metazoa; phylum Arthropoda; class Arachnida; order Araneae; family Uloboridae; genus Uloborus; species Uloborus diversus. The sequence goes on from NC_072733.1 coordinate 113,343,715, forward strand.
ACATGTGGATTGGAGGGAAGCGAAAACAATGGAAATCTCTGATAAACGCTAAGTAATGGTGCGGAAAAGTTACCTTTTGTAAAAATATTTAGTCATGTGAAAGGATTTTAACAACAAGCTATATCTTGAAGGTCTCAGACAAGAGCAATAAAAATACTAATGAAAGCGATTAAAAATTATTTTTTGTACTTTAATTTATGTTGTCTCATTATACCTCAATATTATACAAATAAATTAGAGATAATATATGAATGTATGTTCCCTATACAGATCCACAATTTGAGTCGGATTTCAGCCAACTCAGGGAGGTACTTTTGCACCGGGGAAGGGTCGTGGGTGGGGGGGGGGGTTGCTTTGACTTCTAAAAAAGTACCGAACAGCTCGAATTTAAATTTTAGGACCTACAACAGGCGTTTAATGACTACTCGAAATAATTATCGCATCATCTAGATTTCAGTTTCATTGGAAAGCTCGTGAAACATACCCATTTAGAAGAATTTTTGGTTCCGCTTTGAAAACTCCAAGAGTCAAAATTAACCTGGAAAAAAGTTATGAGCATTTTTAAGTAAGTAAAAATCAATATTAAATTGGATATGTATCGTCAGAGCGAGCTGATAAGTGTGAAGAAATCACTGACAAGAAAAAGCTCAAGAAATATCTGTTGCCATTTTTTGCTCTAGTGCGAACAATTAAAATTCTTGCTTATGTTTGAAGACTTTTCCTGTAATGGGGTGGATTTAGGATTTTCCCTTTTTGCTTATTTTTTGACGATTATTATTATTATTATTATTATTTGCATGCCGGTGTGAAAGATAATCAAGAATTTTTGCAGTGTTAATGGAAACTTTAGAAATAGAATTAGAATGGGAATTTTAGGGACTAATGTCTAAATTTTAATGGAAATTTTATGGGACTGTTGGCATTATTCTAACCTAAAATTTTGCACTTTTTTTTCGCTCTCTCTCTCTCTCTCTCTCTCTCTTTGTCTTTTATTTTAAAATTTATAAATAATTTTTGAAATCACTCTAGAGCCCTCAAGTTGAGAAAAAATAGAAAAAATCGGCAATTTTTAAAGACGTAATTTTTTATCAAAAAATAATTTACTTCGTTTCTAATAGTAAGAAAAATACATTTTGTAGTTAACGAAATGTATAGAAAAAAAATTAGGGGCACATTGTTGATCATATAAATTCCCGAAGAATGCCTTAAAATACCATTTTAAAGTAAAAGTCATATTATTTCAAAAATTCTTAAGCTGACATTTAAAAAAATATATATATTTTTTTAAACTTTTCAGGAAGTTTTAGTTGAAATTTTCAGCAAAAAAAGATTAGAAATTTCTCACACTTAAATTCTGATGCAATTTCCTCCTCCTCCTCTTGTATGTTAAAATACTGTCTAACTTTAATGCAAGTTGTTGTATGATAATATAATTTGCATATAGATAAAAAAAGTTTAATAATACTTTTTGCAAAAAATCCTAAACCAATATCCTTAGTGAAAAATTTATTTTCCTTCTTAATAAAACAAACAAGCATAACTTTAAGCTCAAAACTATGTTTCTGCTGACTGTGCGAACCAAATATACAGGATGCGACAAAAAAAAAAGGGGGGAGGCTAGCAATTTTCCACGAACCTTCATTAAAAATAAATAAATTAACAAAACCCAAAAAATAATAATATGAGAAAACCTTTAGCAATCAATAAATTTAATTGGTTTCAAACTGGCAGCCTTTTGCAGTAATACAGAGATGCAACTGCTTATTGAAAATTTCATTCAAGGTCCGCAAGTCCTTTAAACAATTCTATTCCCTATAAAGCAATTGGTTTAGAGAGTTCAAACTTATGTGTTGTTTAGGGTAGAACTTTTTGACTCTAAAATAGACCATACAGTGTAATAAATGGGATTGAGGTCTAGCGAGTAGAGCGTCCACTCAAAAGATGATATCATGCAATGCGCCTTACACCACTCTTGTCTTTATGGCCATATGAATCGGTGTGGAGTTTAAGGAAAATGTTCAGTCTACATTCCTGAAGTGCTCTTAGGCCCATAGAAGTACAATAACTTCTAAAATGTCCTTCTGGTTCATTTTTTGATTCATTTTACGGCCCTCATCCACAAAAAATTAGAGATTTTTTGTCGCTTGTGCAGATTTCATCACGACTTCGGATTTTGGAGATATTTAACATTTTCTAAGGTGTTTGGCGTGTCTACAAGCTAAATCCTATTGTTCTGGGGGATATGAGCTGGTTGAACGGTAAATCAGTGAAAGGTATCTCTTCCAGCGTGGACTAGCAGAACGTCTCAAACGTTTCTGTCATCTTTGGATCATACGAATGCCTGAACTTTTTGGAACTCGTAAAACTACTGTTTGAGCTGTTTTTTCCCTTAGTCGCACTTATCGGTCACAAATTCCCATTTTACGAACGACTTCTCTCATGGAAACCCAAAAATTTCATTGAACTCACTTTTCGATGACCTGACGATTAACTGAAATGTTCACTGTTCGCTTTTGTACACTTTCCGGACATCGACTATCATTTCCAAGCTTAGAAACAAAAATAAATAAGGCACTCATTAAAGTGAAATTACCTTTCTTCCATTCAATGATACAATTTTTGTCCGATTTTTTCTTTTTTTTTTTTTTTTTTTTTTTTTGCCGCATCCTTTATACTGCCGTGCTGCTAATCAAAAAAAGGGGAATCTGCAGTTGGGCTCAAGCTGAGATATTATGTTTCTAAGTTTGGCTCTTCCATATATTTGATTCAGATGTCTTTTTTTTTTTTCTTTTCTTAGAATTTTTCAAAAAAATAGTTCTTGATCAAATGACCCTAAAGCAATTTATTTATTAAGTAAAATACGAAACAGAGAACAACTTGGTTATAATAACTTAGTTTTGTTCAAAAGTTCTGGTATGACTACTTTTACTACTGTGTTTCGCACGGCCGTATGGATAAACTGAAACTCCAGTTAAGTTTTGGTTCAGCTTGGGAAAAACCAATTTAGTTTTGATTTAAAAATCAAATCTCAATAGCTTTCATTTCAGACAGTAAAGTTACATTGTATTATTTTTCTTTCAAAAAAAATTTCAATCATGTTTGAAAGTCGAAAATTTCAATTAATATTTCAAGTTTCAAAGGCAATCTAAAATAAAAAATGTAATTGTTATGATTAGACACACACTACACAATATTATTGGTTAAATGATGACTTGACTTATTTCTGGTGTTTAAACATGAAAGCTCTCAGTTATAAAACAAAAAGGTTTTTTTTTCCAGAATTAATCTTACCTTTATGCATATTTCTGTCAAGCAGAAATAGATGTGTGGATAGCATATATTTGTTTAATTCTTAACCTTTTATATGTTCCAAGAAACGTAGAGCTATTAAGAAACCCCAATTTTATTCATAAAGAATAAATAATGGAGGCAAGGCACTTAGCATGCAGTCCTCGACATAAATACAGTAGTAGTCAGTTGTGACTCGGAATCGAAATCGAAATCGAAATACATAATCTTCGATGGTGTTAGAAGAAAGTGAGCAATTTCCTGGAATTCTTCCGGAATTGAAATCTTGAAAATGAAATTGTCGTCCACTTTTTTATTACTCTGGGGATAGGGACCAGAACTTTCTACTATTATTTTCGAAATTGAAGTTTCAAAATCTCAATTTTAGACGATCTTAGATGATATTAGGGACAGGTTCAAAGGCTCACCCTGCGTATTTTTCGAATGAAACACAACTGTACTGTTAGACACCTTTGATTACATAAGGGTAAGCGATGAGGCTCAGTCCGTTCCTTCGAAAGCTTTTAGAAATTGAAGTTCAAAAGAGCAAGGAAAAAAAACAATCGCCCCCTCCTTGAACATTTTCTAGATCCGTCCTTGGTGGGACTCGACTTGCTGCTACCGCCACGTGATTAGGCCTGTCATTTAGGGAGTCGAGGGTGGTTCATCACCTCGCCCTCCCTCCCCCCTCCACCCCGCCATGGCTTTGAGAAATAAATGTATTTAGTGCGGGTGATTTTTGCTGTTCTCCGTTAAAACTTCCATTGAGTTTGCACCCTTTGATACCCACACCCCAGGAAAATTTGAAATAACGGGCCTGCACGTGGTGAATCCCGAGTTATTTCAGCATAGAGAAATGTATGTAAAACATTAAAATGCATGTTTAGTAGTATATTTGTATTGCCTTCTGTCAGCTAGAGAATTTTTGAAATAATATGACTTTTACTTTAAAAATAGTATTTTAAGGCTTCCTGCGCGAAATCAAATGATCGACAATGTGCTCCCAAGTTTTTTCTATACAATTCGGTAACTACAAGTTGTATTTTTTATACTTTTAGAAATGAAGCAAATTATTTAAAAAAAAAAAAATCTTTAAAAATTGCCGATTTTTTGCTATTTTTTCTGAACTTGAGGGCTCTTGCGCGATTTTAAAAATTATTTATAATTTTTTAAATTATTTTTCCCGTTATTAGGATGCTAAATCACAAGTTTTCCGCGCTATTAGAAATTGATAAGGAATCAAAAATGTTTTTCGACCCACCCTAAAAATTTCTGTCGAGGGAGGGAGTTATTTTCATTTGATGTAACACACACACACACACACACACACACACACACGCAATTGCATATCTTTCAATTTAATTATTTTTTCTTCTGGGGAAATTTCATTTTGTTCTGATTGTATTAACCAGAAAACCACACGATATCGTATTGATTAAAAACAAAATCAAAACAAGGAAACATGCATGCTCTTGGATGCATAAATTATTTGCCCTCGTCTCCCAGTTATGAATATATAAGGTCTTAAACTTTGTAAAATGTTTTTAAGAAAGTCACCAAAATTTTGTGAGTTCCGGTGAGAAAGGGAAAATATCTTTCATACGCTTTGCGAATGGATGTCCTGCCACATGAAGACTGGAAGTCCATCTCTCGCCAATTCTTTAAATTTGGCGATTTTTCTTAAAATGTCGGCAGACTTTAAGACCTTACATCTGGATAACGAGGGGACGAGAGCAAATAGCTTATGCACCAAAAAAATTTTACTATAACTTTGCTATATACCTGTAAACGCTTACCTATGGTTGTTTTGAATGATTTTGAAGCGTATTTAAAGTAGATGCTTTTTTCATCGGATGAGGGAGTTTTAACTGACAGTTATTGTCAATATATCAGGATTTTCCATTATTTCTAAGAATGCGCTTGGAGCATAGGTAAAAAGGTGTGTGCACATTTTAATTAATGAAGCAGAATCTTTCTTTTTTATAATCCGGAGTAGGAAGGAAAATTTACTTACGCTCAAAGAGTTTTTTTTTTTTTTTTTTTTACCTTATAGTATGAGCACAGCCGTGTTGGTCACAACTAGTTAATAATAAAATAGATATTCCCCCTTTTTAATGTATATGCATAATTACATTCATTAAAATAAAGGAACGCACTTAAAAAAGAAAATATCATATTTAAAGGTAAAATTACATACATTTAAGAAAGAAAACCCTATTTACACCTGTATATGCATTTAAAAAATGAAAGTGAAATGTCTCATTTTACTCCTCTCTTAGCGCAATGTTTCGGCTTTTTCACAAAAAAGAAAAAAATATACCCTGTTTTTTGTGAAAACAGCCGAAACATTGCACTAAGACAAGAGTAAATGCATAAAAAGAAAAAATGTATATAGTTTTTTTTTAATGTAAATAAACATACTTTAAGAGTAAAATCATTTGAAAACTTATTTTGAAAAAAATAGCAATGCACGAAAGGAAAAAAAAGAGTAACATTAAATTTTCATTTAATAAGAAAGAACATGGATGGTAAAATGTTTTCTGCACATTTAATCAGTCATCAACTGACTGTTTTGATCTTTCAACACTCACTGATACGATACATATGTCAAAAAAACAACCAGATTTTTTTTTACTTAAGATTTCTTCGACGCATACCAAGGTACTTTTATTCTTGTCAGTCATTTCACTTTTTCTTTTCTTTCTTCTCTTTTTTTACGCTGCGATGAACTTAAGCGTTATCCTGCATTTCCTTTTCGAGCATAATTAGATCACGTACGACAAGACGAATCAAATATCGAGATATGTTGCAAAACCCTGACTGGAGGCACGACCCACTTATAGAAACACGTGAGTCAGATGCAAGTATTAAAAGGACAGTCTGTTATCCCTTCGGAACTAATTCCACTCTGTAACTGGGCCAAATCGAGCGAGACTCCAAGAAAGAGAATTATTTGAAGGTTGCTAAAATGGTTGTTCTGTTGAAACGTCAATAAATTATCTAGTCGTTACTTCTGTTTTGATTGCGCAGACGCACGCGTTGGGATTGATTTCAATAAAATAGGCGTGGCTGAAATTTCTGCAAGGGTTATATTTAAAATAAATTTGGAAGATTTCAAACAACGTGCAAAATTATCATTTGAGTTTGTTTTCTCACATAAGCTCAAAAGAGCGTTTAAAAAAAATCTTTTGATTTATTTTCGTTTGAAATTCGTCCACAATCAACAAACCATTTTTCTCCTACATCTTTAACTAATCATACGCATGAGTAAGTTTCACGAAGCATTAAGAAAGTCTTTACTTTCATCCGATGAAAGGTCACTGTGAACTTCCAAAATTTTCCTTATTCGGCAAATTTTATCTGACGATTCGTCCAAATTTGGAGTTACAGTAAACTCCCGATTATCCGTGGAATAGGGTGGCACGGTAACCGCGGATAAGCAAAAACCGAGGATAATCCGAATAATAGATAGAAAACGATATACAAAAACTAAAATATATGAATAACACTCACACACACATTTAAATTGTAGCTAAAAACGATAATATTAAATGTAAAAAAAAAAAAAAAAATACGTAAAAGTAAAAAACGAACAATAACACAATCATAAGTTTAAAAAGCATTTAATAACAGTTTTTAAAAAATGTGGAAAGACACGCGGATAATCCGACTGCCAATAATCGGGAGTTTACTGTATATTCGGCTGAACAATCATCATTCGGTGAAATTTGGAGCTCCATTCAGCAAATTAAGAATTTCTGCCCTCCCAAAAATTGAGAAAAAGTTGAAAATATTGCGCCCCCGCATGCATCGAAGGACTACTTATTGGATGTTTTCCCCCGTTTTGCGAGCATGGAGTTAGGGGAGCGGGGGTCACGGTGACCTTCCAAAATCCTTATTCGGCCAATTTTTTCTGACGGTTTGGCAAATTTGGAGACATAATTGAAATACTGCAACTTTAAAAGCTTGAATATCCCTGTTCATTAAACGTACGTATGTGTGAATCCCGTATTTTATCATTAGGCCAAATTCGGAGTTCCATTTGGCAAATTGTAAACTTTCCTCTTTCCAAAAATTTAAGTTTCGTTGGCACCCCAAGAGACAAATGGGGAAAACTGACCATAAATTTTGTTATTTTCAACTTTGCTAAGCCACTCTTTTAAAACCACTAAAACATATTTGATTTTTTTTGACAGATATCTAACATTACATTATCTGAGAGTATGTATGATTCACGATTTGCTTCTTTTTTATTAAAAAAAATTGCTAAGTCATTCTTCTTTCAGAGTTGCTATTAATGAATACTGATTGTGAAAATGAAATACTTTTTAAAAGTCAGTAAAATCAATCGGAAAACAGACAAATCACACATTATTGAACAATTTTTCAGATAATTTAATAAGTTAAATTGAATATAAACTTCTGTTTGTGAAAATTGCAACACCACGAAGAAATTACGCGAGTGAGCTGAAAATTGCAACAAATGTAAAGTATGGCATGATATGCAAATGATTAGAATTGCAGACCAGTAGCGCATGCGTATGCTGAGCGGAACGGATATGAACGGCGGATCGAATCGAATATAAACAGACAGCTGTAGCGAGGCGTGTACACTCTCAGAAATGGACTTTCAAATTCGACAAAATTTTCTTCGTTTCTGACGAAATCGCTTCCAGGGATATGCTCCGAGCGAACATTTCGTCAAATTGAGGAAACTACTTTCGTCTCTGGTTTGAAGATGCAAATTTCGTCAAATGTAACGAAATATTTCTTCATTCTAGTTTCGTCAAATCGACAATCATTTTCGTAGTTTTGAGAGTATTAGTTTCGTCAAATTAATTTCGTCATATCTGAGCACGTTAATTTCGTAATTTTTTGAGTTTATTTATTTCTTTTATTTTTATTTTTTGAGCTGATTAGTTTTCTTTTTTTTTCTTTTTTCTTTTTTTTTGACAATACTGACGAACCTCGTTAATTCGAACGCTTAAAAAGAATTACTTCTAAAACGTTCTTTTTTATAATCCCTGTCCCATTGTTTATTGTTTTTCGGATAAGACGAATTCTGTTAAGAATAATCGATTTTAATGATCCATTAAAGTTCGTTTTAACGAGGTTCGACTGTATCTTAGAAGATTTAGTCAAATCTTTACTTCAGAATCTTACCACCATAATTTCCCACTTTGATGCGCATAGTCACACTCACAGGCCCGTCATTTACGGGGGGGGGGGATCATTCATGGGGGTTGACATCCCCCCCTTGATTTTTGAACATTTATTCTTTACGCACGAAAGGCCGTGGTGTTAGTTGGTTCTCTATAAAAATTTTGAAGAGTGTACACCTTTTTCCACAATTGGAAAAAAAATCGAAATGACAGGCCTGCACTCCCCCCCCCCCCCTCCGCCTAAAGCAAAAGGCAAGTATTTGCTAAAAAAAGAGACACATAGAAGATGTTAATTTTTTTTTTTATTAATTTAAAAATACAAGCAGACAATTTCTTTAAAATGTAAAAATAATTATTGCAAATTGAAGTTTAAGAACAATGTGAAATGATATCTAGGAATTAGGGCTTTACGATGCATCGATACATCGTAAAATACCGATGTACAGTGCACCCTACATCATTACACCAGTTTAGAATAAAAATCTCTAAACCGATAGATCGGTGTGCTCCACAAGTTTGCTTACATTCAAGCTTTTTTTTTATCCAAGCAAAGAAAAAAAAATAAGAACGGAAACCCGCATGTTAGTCCGGCCCCATAAACTCCCCATGGTATCCAACTAAACCCCCATAAAGGGGGTTTTCCTGCAAAAAATCTATTTTTTGCCGGATCTTTTCCATATTTGGCACAGAGGTTCATTCTTGATACTCAGGAATACTCATTGAGCAGTTTTCGTCCCGCTATGGGGGGGGGAGGGGACAACCCTCATGGGGGGATCTCCTTATAAAAGCCAAGTTTTTGTCTGATTTTTCCAAATTTGGCACAGAGGTCCTTTGATGCTCGGGAATGCACACACAATGATTTTAGTCCCTCCATGGGGGGGGGGGGGCAACGCCCATGGGGTTTCTCCTTGCAAAAACCAAGTTCTGACGGATTTCTTCTAAATTTGGCACAGAGGTCGTTTGATGCTCGGGAATTCAAAAAGTAGTTATCGTCCCTCTATTGTGGGGGGGAGAGGGAACCCCATTGGGGGGTGCTTCTTATAAAAACCACGTTTTTGTCGAATCTTTTCCAAATTTTAGACAGAGGTCATTTAATGCTCAGGAATTCAAGCAGGATAATTTTCGTTCTTCTGTGGGAGGGGGGGGGGGGCAACCCCTCATTGGGGTTATTCTTATATAAACCAATTTCTGTCGGATTTCTTCTAAATTTTGCACAGAGGTCGTTTGATGCTCGGGAATTCAAGCAGGGTAGTTTTCCTTCCTCTATGGGGGGGGGGCAACCCCCATTGGGGTTCTCCTTATAAAAAACAAGTTTTTGTAGGATCTTTTCTGAACTTGGCACAAAACTTCTTTGATGCTCAGGAATTCTCATTGGGGAGTTTTCGTCCAGCTATTGGGGTCAATTTTGTTTTTGTTTTTTTTTTTCAAAAACCACTCACTTAAAAAATTCCAGCGATTTCAACTCAGACTGAGTAAATTTTCACTCCTTTCCAGTTTTGAAAACGCACTTTCCTTATAGGAGTGAATTTCATTCCTTTTACGGAGCGGTTATTTTCACTCCTTTTGGATAAGTTAATTTCACTCCCTTTTGATAAGTTATTTTCACTCTTTTTAAGACTAAATTAATATCGTAAAAGAGTGGCTGCTTTCCGTTTTGGAAAGCCGATATTTCACTCTTTTTTAGAATAAAATAGGTAAAATCATTTCACTCTCATTTGGTGAAATTGTTTTTTAAATGTGTTTTCATGTGCTTATGCTGTGTATTTGAATTTAAAACTGTTTTTAAAATTGTTATTTCATTTGAAAAAAAAAGTTTTTAAGTTAAAAAAATGTGAAAAAAAAAAAACCTGTTTTTAGTGTTTCCGAACAGGATGCACAAAAACTGCATGGTAAATAGTACGAATAATTTTCTTTTTTATTAAAACTTTAACTGATAATATTTCTTGAACTACTCGTATATCGTTACAAATCACCCACTTGCAATATTACGTACATTTCCGATTCTAAAGATTGAAATAAAATTAAAAAACCCACACAGTTCCAAATAAAGTTTTAAAATTTTGAAACTTTATATTGATATTCTCAATGTGCCTTTTAACATTAATAATGTTTTAAAAGTTAGATCAGTCCAAATTAATTTAAAAAGTCACTCATAAATTATGACAAGATACGTTTGAATTCAATTTTCTTTCTTCGGGACCATTCTTAAATTACGTAAGGACAATTTTGGCAATTTTTGACCTTCCCTTCCCCCTATGTAAGGGTCTGTAAGATCCCCCCCCCCCCCCATCTACGTAAGATTCTTTTTTTTCTTCACAATAATAAAATAACAAATATTATATCACTGGGATCGTTCTTAAATTAACTATCATTATTATTTTTTTTTAACCTTTTTGAGTAAAGAAATGTTTACTGTAAGGAATCTAGACCGAATGTTTTTTCGACAAATAATTTTTGTATATGATGCGATAATAATTAAAAATAAGACATGCAAAACACAGAGCGATTCTTTTATTGTATTTTACACGTTTCATTCTTTGAAACACTAGTAAAAAACAGCTGATGGATCTAACCCCACCCCCTTCAAGCAAGGGTATGCAGAGAATTTTCCACCCCCTCCCCCTCAGGACCCTTACTTAATTAATGAATGGCCCGTTACACATATGAATGAGTGTATTATACAAAGTTTATGAAACTCTTTAAAGTTTATTATACAAACAAACAATATTTGATTAATTTAAAATATACGCAGTGGTTGGAGCTCCGACCATCGGGAGCGGATTCGGTATCCGACCTATAGATTTGCGCATGGTCGGGTCTGTAACACCTGCCTAAAATATATATACAGTACACATACACCAAAGATGGTAACGACTGTTTCAAATGTCATATTTTTGATTCGATGAACGAAACAAAATTGTTGATGAAAGTTTCATTAATTTGGAAGAAAAAGTTACAAAAAGTTCGCCGTAACATTGCACGTGGGTGATTTGTAACGATATACGAGCAGTTCAAGAAATATTAACAGTTACAAGTTTTAATGAAAAAGAAAATTCTTCGTACTTACCATGCAGTTTTTTGCATCGTATTCAGAAACCTCATTCGGCAACAAATATTGTTTTAAATCATTAAATGAAGACATTTAGATAGCGACATCCACTTGGTACTCGCGACCAACGTTAGTTAAGCCGAACATGGAGGCATAGAAGATTCTCCCTAAACAAAATCACGTGACAGAATCTAACCAATGAAAATGTTTTTGAGTCCTTCTTTTAAAGAATGTTTTTATTTTTCGCTCATCCAAAGGAGTGTTTTCGAATTTCACGCGAATGAGGAAAAGTTTTAGTCTTGGTTTTTTCGTAAAGCGTCTTTTTTCGATAAAGCTAGCACTCAGAAAGAATGAACACACTCGCAATAGATTTCACTCTTTTTAAGAGTTATTTTTTCGCTCTTTTGAATTAAGAGTGCAGTTTTTATAAGATCTTTTAACAATTTGGCACAGAATTCCTTTGATGCTCAAGAATTCCCCAGTTTTAGTCCCGCTATGCATGGGGAATCCCCCGCGTGGGTTTTTGTCGGATCTATTCGAAGTTTGGTACATTTGTCTTTTGATGTTTGTGAATTCCCATACGGTAGTTTTCGTGCCAAATTTGGGAAAATTCTGACAAAAGCTTCGATTTTTGCAAGGAAAACTCCCCTAATCGGGGAAGAATAATTCAAACTGCTTCAACTACTCGCGATGTAAGTTTGGCGATGCATCACGATATAAAAATTCCTACATCGTCCAGTCCTACTGGGAATATAGAAGTGCTACTTCCTCAGCAGATATTGGGTTCTGGAAGAATAAGACATAGGTTATTTTTATGCAGAGTTACATCAATATTTGCTCCAGAGAAAATTGCTGGGGATTTACTTCTTCATTGCATCGCATAAAAAATTCCAAAAAAAAAATTTTTTTTTTTTAAACTAATACCATAAATTTTAAAGAAATAGAGCAATAAAATGTACAGCTTTAAGTTTGCATATCTTTGTTCGAAAATTAGATATAGAAAATGAAATTAGATAATCTTGAGAAAAAGCTTACCTTTTTCTTTTTTCAATCGATTATTTATCTTATTAATTTTGCTGCTATGTAGAATGCTTGTTTGGCGAAATTTATGTTTAATACAGGAAGTGTATTATTGCATGCAGTACATACTTTATACTTTGGAGTACTTTGGTACATATTTCATACACTGTTAAAACTACAGATTGCATTCGGCACCTTTCAGGGGTGAAACGCTTGTTCACCAGCGGCACCTAATACGGAGCCGAAATTGCACCTCTAACTAGGGTGAAAAACAGGCACCTTTTAAAAAATAGGCAGCCGGGGTGAAAAGAATGAACCTTCGGAGAGAGAAATGGCACCCTTACTGTAGATCCTCCCCCCCCCTCCCCCGTATTGTGTGCGTTTTTGAATACAGTTGTGTATTTTTCTTTTTTTAATAGTTTTGTTTTGATTCATGATAGTCTACGTTTTGCACACTTTTCACATTGCATGAATTCAGTACTGGAAATGATTAAAACTTGTAATTACAGCATTTGACCATATTTCAGAGTTTTCAACATAGTTTAGAAGTGCTCATTGCTTTAATTCATCCGATCGTTCTCTACATCAGTGTTTCTCAACCTCTTTTGACCCACGGGTCGGTAAAAACAAAAGAAAAACATTGCGGACCTGTGAAATTTTTATCCCTTTCTTAAAAATAAATAAAATAAATAATAATAATTATAATAACTCTCGGGGCGGTAAAAAAACTTGTGAAAAAATTCTGCGTACTGATGAGCTTTTTTTTTTTTTTTTTTTTTTAACAAAGTAATATTAAAAATGAATAAAACAATAAATATCTACAGACTTTATTTAGTATCAAAGAGTTGTCACAAATATATTTAAAGTTAAAGACGAGTAATTATTTGAATAATCGTAGTTAAGTTAATGATCATTTGTGAGAACTAACCGCACCGAAAGTAAAGTGTAGATGTACTTATGAATTATTTACATGAACAGCCAAAAATATTCTGGGATATTAAAGTTACGGAAAAACAAAATCGTTTCTCAAACGTTCAAAATTTCAATCAAAATAACAATAAAATAAAATGCGCATAAAATGTTTCGACAGTTACAAATTTAAAGAAATTCCTAACACTATCGAATAACCGCTAACAGGAAATGATTCAAACACTTGAACGAAAAAGCAAAAGAAAAAGATAGACGGAGAGAGATTTTTTTTTATTTTTTGCGTTCGCTACACAAAGCACAAGAATCATTTTTATTTAGGTTCTCACTTGTTGATTATTGAAAATATCATTGCGGTTACTATTTCGGTGATTAAATGTTGCTTATCGAGTACTCAAGAAAATAATGATAGATACATTTAGTAGCGTTTTGAATGATGGAATTTTCACGACAGTAACGGTAACCTGAAAATAAACAACTAACGGTACTACGGTATCGTAACGGACTAACGGTAACTGAAAAGCATTAAACGTACTTTTAACTATGTTTGAAAGCCCTAAAAGCTACAAAGTGATCAAAAGCTGTACTTACTTGTTATTTTAAAGAATTATCCTACAAAAGTTGAGATTTAATCCAATAGTGTACTTCATTCTATGTGAAAGACGTAGAAGCCACGCGTAGTGCAACCTATCATTCGTCCGCCATATTGAAGTGGTTGAATGGTGAATGTATGCCGGAAGCGCATGCGCCAGCAAGTCATTTAGCGATTGCTTGCTGTTTTGGCACCCCTGTCTACGACTGTCTGCTACTTTCGCACCTCTGCTTTACTTCCTGGCCAGTATGGCACCCTTGGTCACCATGCTTTCACCTTAGGGGGAATATATTCACTCGTCTGGAACCTCTGGTTATAACAGTGTACTTACCTGTCTGGAACTTCAAGGGAAATTAGGTACCTTTATATAACATAATTGATTAGAACTTTACTGATTTACTAAGATAGCTCCATAAGCATTAATGCAACCATGGCCAACGCTAAGACAGAATTGCAAGTAAGAGATTCAAAGGTATGTAATGAAAATAGTGACTAGCGTATCGAGAAAAGTTTGCTAGTTTTTATCATATACTTTTTATTTTCCTTTCAATTCTTCAATTGAAATTTTACATAGACATTTTACTTTGTCTGCAGCAAAAACCATTACTCTAACTTAAATTTGGACTTACTAGTAGTTCATCTATGAAATGCTTTTGAAGGGAATTCCCTTTATTTTGCTGATAATTCCTTGAGGCAGCAAATATGGCAATAAAGTTAATGCTGCATTTATTTCAGCTGTAGAAACTATGTATAATGGAAAAATTTATAATTATCACAAATCAGGTAACACAAATTAACATAGAATTTAGCGTACTAAATGTGAAAATGAACAACAAAGAACGCTTTATAATTGTTATTATTTTCAAACATGCTGCTAACTTACCTTTTTTTTTTTAATCAAGGTTACCTTTAATAACTTATTTTAAATTTGGGAAAAATTGAAAAAATATTGAAAATATTTAGCTGCAAAGCACAAAGATATAGTTCTTTATGGAAATTAATATTTTCTTTGTAACTTAAAATGCTTTGTTTTAAATTAATACTTACTTTACTTCATGTTTTATTTTGCAAGTAAAACCATTCAAAAGAAAAAAGAAAGGAACAGACTCAACAAATAGTGAAGTATTGATACAACATAAACAAGAGACAGCAGCAGAAGAGGATGACATTACATAAACAACATGGGGTGCGACTTTAATAAGTTCGGTCAACGAGCCTAACAAAAAAAAAGGGGGGGGGGGTATCATTTCCGAACCATAAGCTGATAGCCAGTTTGCATGTATTTTTAATTGCATTAAGCGCTTTTTTTCCTCGATTTTTGTGGGCTTGTTTAAAAGGTTGCTAAGCAATTATTAAAAAATATTTTTATGAACACTTTTGTGAGATAAAGTTCTTAATACTTTTTGATTATTAATTTCTTCGAAATTATATTTCATTTTGCTATTAAAATATTTCATGTAGTTTTGTTAAGAATTAACTATAGAAGATCTATTGTTTACCCATTTCAAAATATTAATCTTACCTAATAGGTAGAGCAATATTTCGTTGAAAATGATAAGTGTTACGTACACTTTTGGGAGAGAGCTACTGCATAAATTATTATTGTATTGAATAAAATATTACATGTAGAGTAGAAGAAGAAAAAAATACCAATACTTAGAGAGAGGGTGGGGGCGCAATATTTGTTTAAGAAAATAAAAATGCAGAGTAAAAAAATTTTGAATTATTAAACAAAAACACTTTGTTCACCAGAATTATATTAGTAAAATTCATGAAGAAGAATGAAAACACATAACCATGTAACATATTCAACGTTGAAATTAAAAGCTTCAAAGTTCTATGCTATTTATCAAGGCGCTGTATTTATTATCTGCGTTGCTGTAGCTACGGTGGAATTTTTTATATAAGTTTAAAGTCGTAGAAATGCTTTGGTCATCTTTGTCAGTTGTCTAACGGAAATAAAGGAAGTACATTTTCGAAAACAAATGTCAACAAACACACATATTCATTTGCAAATAAAAAATAACGCTAGTTAAGCCTAACGTGGAGGTGACTCAAAGTTAGTTTATACAGAATTCCAAACCAAATCGAACAGGTCGTTTTCAATTTTAATGTGTTTTAAATACAACAATAAACACAACACTAAACAAAAATGTAACAATACATAAAAGAAGGCTCATTGCATATACAAATTTTAATAAATACTAACCTTCTTTATGAATCCTTTAGAATAAATGCTGTAAAATAATTTAACGAGCATGTACAAAACTGAAAGGAAAACTCCCAGAATGCACTGCAATGTGACGAAATCGGGACGAAATCATTTCGTGAAAAATTTGAGATTTCTGGTTTCGTCAAATATCACGTGATTCGGCGACGAAAGGATCGTAGAAAATAACGAAATAGTGCTCGAGGATTACCGAATCGTCAAAATTGAGAGTTTCATTTTTGACAGTGTATGATTATCGATGGTTATATGCTAGAGGAAACGTTAACTGAATCTTTACTATGCCTCTTCGACGAAAGAAAGCGAAATTTGAGCAAATTTCGGAGTTTGAACGGGACAGAATCGTCGGCCTTCGTGAAGCTGGATTGTCTTATCGTGCAGTAACCGCTCGTGTGCAGCGTAACTGCAGCACAATCATGCGTGTTTGGAAGCAGTGGACGGACGAGGGTCGGACAGCTCGGAAATCCGGGAGTGGATCCCGAAATGTGACGTCAGTTCGCGATGACAGACACCTCGTGCGTATGGCGCTGACGGACAGCACAGCTTCTTCTAGACAATTGGCAGCACAGTGGTCAACAGCTACAGGTGTTTCATTGTGTGCTTCATCAATTCGGAGGCGTCTGCTGCAGCATGGGCTGCGCGCAATGATTCCTTTATACAGGATTCCTCTGACGCAAAACCATCGCCGCCTGCGGCTACAATGGGCCAATGTGCATAGGAGCTGGTGTGCTGATTGGCAGCAGGTCGTCGTTTCTGAAAAATCCTGCTTCAATTTGTGGCACCATGATGGACGAATTCATGTCAGGCGCTATGCCGGTGAACGGCACATTCCGGAGTGCATTATCGAACGCCACAGTGGACGAACACCCAGAGTTATGGTCTGGGGTGCCATAGCATATCATGGACGATCACAATGGCTACGAATTGTGGGCAGGGCCGATCCTAGGGTGTCGGCCACCTGAGTGCAAAGATCTACTGTTCCGCCCCTGAAGAGCAATTTGCATGTTTTGACTAATACTTAACGCCCACATAAATCTTTCTTCAAATTTCTGTATCAAATTCTAATTAAAAAAAACCAGAAGTGTGAATTCATGTAAAAAGTTAGAAACTCCTTAGGTACAATTTATAGCTTTGAAGGAAGTAAAAACGCATTTTATAGTCTGTCTTTGATGACATCAGAGGAAGGAGGGGGGGGGAGGGATCGCCCCCAGAAAATATACGAAATTGGCGTATGAAAAATAGCTGTAATTAATCTTCGGTTGTGTTTGGTTGCAAGGACAAAAAAGTCGGGAACATTCAAGTTCCATGGAGAAATTTTCAATATTGACTTCAAAAATTGCAATTTTAGGAAATGTTTCGAGACTTGAGGGGAAAGTAATGTTGGAGTTCTTTCCTGAAATTCTTTCAAAATTGATGTCAAATTGCAGCTATTTTTTGTGACCTTAGTTTAGGAAGGATCGGCACTCTTCCTGAAAATTTTCTGAAACAGTAGTTTTAAACACGCAATTCCGGGTTATATTTGTTGAAATTGCTGAAGGAAGGAAGATTCGGTCGTCTCCTATCGAAAGTTTTCGAAATTAAAGTTTAAAACTCAAATTTAGACTGTCTTTGGTGACGTTAGGGGGGTCTAGCATCTTTCCTTCGGTAATTTATCGGCACTATTGTTTCAAAAACACATTTTTGGCTAGATTCGGACACGATAGGGGAAACGGGAAAATATTCCGAACTGAAATATTTTTCGGAATTAAAATCAATTTTAGGTTATTTTTGTGAAGGGAGGATTTTGGGGCTCTAAAAAGCACAAATTTGTGCTATCTTTAGTGACGCTAAGGAAACCGGGAAGCTATACTGGATCTTTATGAATATTTTTCGATATTAATATCTGAAAAATACAATTAAAGACATTTCTCCAGCTCACCTCGGCGATTTGATGGGGATGCCGGATGCCATAGCGCCGTGAAAATTTTCATAAGCCATCCGGAATTTTTTAGAAATGTAAGTCCCAAAATCATATTTTAGGCATTGTTTGATAACGATGGGACAAAGAGCGAGCGGGGGTTCAGTGCGCCTCCAAGAATTGTTTTTTGAATGTAATGTCAATTTCAGGCTAATTTAGGCAGGAAGGGTTTGGTGGCTCCACGGAACCGTCTAAAAACGAAATTTTGAGCTATAGTGATTACGTTGGAGAAAAGGGAGATCCGAGGTATTTCCCCCAAAGTTCTTCAAAACTGATGATTGAAAAACGCAATTTTAGTTTGTTTTTAAATACGTTAAGTGAGAGGGGGTGGGATTGGGGGCCTCTCTAGAGATGCTAATTCATACTATCTTCGGTAGTAATGTTAGGGAATGGATTTTAGGGCCCTCTACCGAAACATTTCGAAAATGAAATTCGAAAAATGCCATTGAGCAATTTTTAATCACGTTATGGAGGACTGTCTCCAGAAAAGACATTTTGGAGCCATCATTTTTAGGCTATGTTTCATTAAATTAAGGAAGAAAGGGTGAATAAGAGACTTAATTGGATCCTTAAAATTGGTGGTTCAACCAGCGAAATTTTTCGAAATTAAAGTCCTAAAAACGCAGTTTGAAGCCTTCTTTAGTTTCGTCAAGGCATCCTTTTGGATCTTTGTTTTGGAGCCACACTTGAAATTTGTAACCCGGGGCAAAAGCCCTGTCTTCCTACCTGATCTGAAACCGGGCAGTTCATTCGTGATTTTAATTGGAAAAAATTGCTGTAATGTGGGATAATTAAAAATTTTAGTCCGTTGATTATACTCTCAGGGGAGTCGCAATTTTCCATTGTCTCTCCTCTCCAGTCTCCACGCATCCACGACTGCTGAACACAGAATTTGTTGTTTGAAATACTTGCGAGCTAAAAAACTATGCTGATAGTATCCTATCAGCATAGTTTTTTTTTTACACAAAATATGTCTTCATTGTGAAATACACCGCCAGCTCAGTCATTTCCAACCGAGGACTGCAGTTTCGTGCTTATTAGCACTCATCAGCCCGGCATAGGAAAGTGACTGAGCTGGAGATGGAAAACCTCTCATGGAAGCCAAGAGTGCGAAACAAACTGGTAGCTAATATAGAATTAGCAGACCAGACGAGTGACCGAAGCAATGGTTCGGTTCAACTCGATGATTGAACGCGAGGCAAGGTATATTCAGTAAATTACCGCCCATTAGCCAGGGCTAAAGCAGAAATACGTGAAATACAACAACAGCAAGGTGTATAAGGGGAGGTGCACAACTAGACCCCACTAGGAGTCTCTGTACCAAATTTCAACTTTCTAGGACATTGTGTTCTTGAGTTATGCGACATACTACGCACATACGCACATACATACATACAGACGTCACGAGAAAATTCGTTGTAATTAACTCGGGAATTGTCATTGTGGATATTTCGCTTGTCTATACGTTCTTAGGCACTTATCCACGTGTGGTCGAGTCGAAAAAAAACTCAATATTCATTCGGGAGTGAGTAAAATGGAAATTAAGGTCGATTTTTGAGTGAACATTTTTTCGCGAATACAATACAGTCGAGTCCCGACTTACGCGAGGGATGCGTTCCAAGTCTCCTCGCGTAAGTCGAAATTTCGCGTTGTTTAAAAATTTAGGTATAATTTTTTTAGAAACATACCAAATTCTTTTAGACACTTATAAACACCCTCAAACTACTTTAAAGCATTCCTCAACTGTACATTACAGTTTCTTACTTAAAGAACTAAACTTTTACTCTATTTGAAAAAATAAAAGAAAATGTTTAATTCAACATGAAATACTTTAATGTGCACAAAATGAATGATCAAAGACTTAAATAAAACAGTGTGTAGTGATAATAAAATGCTGCACTACAATACTACTGTACAGTGGATTAGAAATAATAATTAGTGAAGTAACATTTGAGTAAAAAAGGGAAGATGATGATGATTTATGATCCATGATCAGATCGTTATCTAATACTTTATTAAATTCGGTTGCTTTGCATTTTCTTTAAAACGTTCCCATTTATGGCAACAGTCCATCTTCCCAATCTCTTTAATATACAGTACAAGAGCAGCTTTCATTTTCATAAAACTTACTTTGCTTAGACTCTGCAAGCTTCAATATTGAAATTAAGTTCTGAACTTTTAGGGCTATCTTTTCGTTTTGACTTTTAATTGTACGTATGGAAGATTCACTCGATCTTATTGCGTTGCTACCGTCGACGTTTTGAGTTGTTCCAAGCATATCGAGAATCTTAAACTTTTTTCTTTACTGTCAGAAACTTTCTTTGTTTTCCCATCTTCGCAAACTTTACATGAGAAACCGCGCTAAGGTGCCATTATATTTCATCAATAGAATGAAAAAAGAATAAATAAATGAGAGATGCTGAGCGGTTATTTGATTCCCTAAGAACGCGATGCGTAGACTAGTTTGATATGGGAACTTTCGCTATTAGTGACGCTAAAGGGATGAAATAACATTCACGAAATCAATATTTAGTTGTCAATAAACGAAGTCGAAACCTCCTTCCAAAAAATATTCGTGTTGTGAACGAGAAATTCGCGTATGCTCTAAAACTCGTAACTCGTGAAAAATTCGCGTTATAGCCATTTCGCGTAAGTTGAATCGCGTTGTAGCGGGAGTCGACTGTACTTCCTTTTTTGTAAAAGGAAGTAAAAATGGCGAGTTATAAAATGTTTATGAATCACGTATTTCTGGTTCAAAGTTGCATATTTACTTCTATCTAAATAGTTTATTTTTCAACACATTTATCACGTGGTTTCAAGAGCCCCAGAGTCCCCGAGTGATCAGTCAAGTTAATTATTCATTGGTTTCAAGAGCCACAGAATCCCAGAGTGTCAGGCTAACTATCAATCAAGTTAATTACTCATTTTGAACAGTTTTAATAATTATTACTTCTTAATTTTAGACAACTATACAATACTTCAGGAGTATATTTAAGTACATTCTGGGAAAAGTAGATGGGGCAAAGTATAATAGTTTATTTCGTTCATTCACTCAATCATTTACTAAATCACTTACGTATTCGTTTATTAATTAATTCACTTACAATATTTCATTTAGTAATTCACTTATTTAATCATTTATTCACTTATTTTCATATTCAGTCACTTTTATTCACTCATTAATTTTTCTTCATATAGAGAGCAATTTTTTTAATTATTCGCTTATTGTTTCAATATTTTTCCATTTATTCATTCAACCTTTCATTTACTGATTTATTTGTATAAAAATATCTTTTATAATCGGGCAGAAAATATTTCGTTAGAATTTTTTTTTTCACTTTTCCCCATGAAAAAACGAGCTGATGTGTGCATCACATGACTTCCTTTTACTCCAATTTAATGTCATTTCCCCATTATTGGCATTTTTAATGTGATTCAATAGTTTACTCTCTAAATGTCACCAACAGTTG
Organism: Uloborus diversus; assembly: GCF_026930045.1. Lineage (NCBI taxonomy): Eukaryota > Metazoa > Arthropoda > Arachnida > Araneae > Uloboridae > Uloborus > Uloborus diversus. The sequence goes on from NC_072733.1 coordinate 113,365,407, forward strand.
GCAAATGAAAACCAAATTTGAAATCAAAAAAAAAAAAAATGCCAAATTTGTCGCCAAGTTGGTGACAAAAATTGGTGACCAAAAAACTGGCAATATATCGCCAAGTGTCCGCCAAATTGTAACACCACTTGAGTTTACATCGAAATTAACAATGATTCCCCCCCCCCCTAAAAGGGGCAAAAGACCCCCTTAAAAACAACCAAATGCAACCAAAACGGGAGGTGCACAACTAGACCCCACTAAGAGTCTACGTAATAAATTTCAACTTTCTAGGACATACCGTTCATGAGTTATGCGACATACATACGCACATGCGCACAAACAAACATAGGTACATACAGACATCACGAGATAACTCGTTGTTACTAACTCGGGAATCGTCAAAATGGATATTTCGCGTGTCTATACGTTCTTAGGCACTTATCCACGTGTGGTCGAGTCCGAAAAAAAAAACTAAACTAAATTTTGCTAATTCGGGGGTGAGCAAAATGGAAATTAAGGTCGAGTTTGAGTGAAAATTTTTATAATACAATACTTCCTTTCCTTAATTAAAATACAATACTTCCTTTATTGTAAAAGGAAGTAAAAAGTCAAAAATTTCCACGTTTTTTTGAAGGCGCAAATTTTCTGCGAAAAATTAAAAAAAAAAAAATCTTTTCAATGCAAGTTTTATATTAAAAAAATTTCCATCTTCTTTCTTTATGCACTGTAATTTTCAAAACAAATTTCGAATTAGCTCATTATGAAAATGCTCTGTCATCTTAACTATTTCAGTTTGCCACACATTCCCTTGTATTGTCGAATGAGTGCATTTTATGAGCGTCACGGCAATAGAGAATAAAATACATATTATTGGACAATTTGTGAAGTTTGGTTTTTAGAGACTGCAATGAAATCAGAAAAAGATCTATCAAAACTAACTCCAGTGATATCATGGCAAAGAAAACACAGAAAAATGCTGCGGGCGCCCTGATCGTAGTGAGACAAAACTAAATGAAAAGTTGCTTTTCCTGAAATCCAGGTCATCTTTTTACTATGGATATAAAGAAGCGAAAATAACATGACATGAAAAATAATAATTGTCTCTTAAATTTTTTCATTACTCTCTTCGTCCCAAACCACATACCAAATTAGTCGAAAATTGTTGTGTTATATATTAGTAGCTACAGCTGAACACTTTTCAACTAAAAACTGAAACTGATGAGTCTATGATTTTATTTAAACATTTTTCAGAGATTTCAGCGTCCTATAAGCACTCAGCGAATTTTCAAAAAAAAGCAAAAAATTATTTGAACTTTTGAATTTTTCTGTATATTAAATTTAAGAGCGAAGAAAAGTAAAGGAGGGCGGGGCTAAAAGTTTCGTGGGTAAGTTGTTCCCTTTGAAATAGCTCAATGAAGAAAAAAGAAAAAAGAATTTTGTAAATACTTGGTAAAATGGAATGTTGTAGCGCACCGATGGCAGCCATATTAGCCAGGCCAGTACCGTCTTATATATTAAAAGCTGAGCACGTGCATCACTGATCTATTTTTGTAAATATTTTCGTTTTTTAACTTTTTGGTCTTTTTCACGAATTTTAAATGATAGTTTAGTTTTTTGGTGTTTTTATGCAAATATCTACTGTGTATCCTAAAATACTCCGCTGAAACGATTTACGTTTCGTTATCTAACCTATAATGTAATTTTTCAAGCACTTGTGCTTGTGGGGATAGTTGTTCCTCCTCAGTGGGGCTAGTTGTTCCTTCTCTGTGGGGCAAGTTATTCTGAGGAACAGGGAACCCCAAGGAACTCATTGCCCCCATTTATCTATATCAGCAGTGCAGTCACAACAAAAACACAATATTAAATGTATGTATTCATTACCGTGAAATATAGAAATCTGAGAATGTCGACTCCCACCGATGATTCACCGAAAATATTTGGTTGTTCTCTTACAGACAGATAGAAAAATATGAAATTTTTTTCTAAATATGAATCAAAATATTTTTCATATGTTAATATGAAAATACAAAATTTGTAAAATTTGCTGTTTTTAGTCAAAGAGGTGAAACAGTTCAATGTTGCTCAGGCAAGGCAGATGTCCCATTAAACAGATCATATCCTACGCAAGTGGATCTGTCTAGGCTTTACCTGCTTAGCCGTCATTAGCCAGAGAGTGTAGCTTTTCCGTTATAAGTTTCGCCAGGTCAAATTAGTGTAGGACTTTCATTATTGAAGGTGTAAATTAAAAACGCAAGTAACCTTCCTTTTCGTAATCAAGAGAAAGCTAGTTGCAACAGTCGCTGAAAATAGTAATTCGAATATCATGCATAAGGGGTGCCACGGTTACAGCGTATAAGCGGAATTCGGGGATATTTGTTGATGTTGCACTCTAAGTAGAAAAAACAGTACCAGAACATACAAGAGCAAAAGAAAATCAAGAACACTGACACACATTCAAACAATGCTAGAGGCAAACGATTAAACTAGTATTACTAAAAGTGACAACTGTACTATGTAGAAAATGTACGTAAATGCAAAAAAAGAATCGCTCATTACTACAAAGGACAGAGAAAATCCTGCAAACAGATCAACCAAATCAAATCAACTTAGGTTACGCCAAAAACGTTTAAAGCAAGAGATTTTTTTCTAGCAAAACTGACTCGGTCACTCGTTTACAGGCATGTAAAGTATGGATGTAAAAATTGGGTTTCAACTAGTCAGATTTCGATGACTTAGGAGAGCTTGATGTCTTTAGGAAAAAAGGGGAAGAGAAAGAAATTGGAATGTCTAAAAATAGATTGTGCACGTGTTAAATTAAAATGAGTATTTCCAAAATTTAGTAAGTTATAAACACAAAAATAAATAAATAAATAAATGAACAATCAATAAACAAATCCCCAATAACAATATCCACCCGCGAGTAATTAGGAGTTTATTGTTATCATTTGCACTAACCTCTTTTATGGATCGTCTGCGAAGTATCGTATCATTTATAGTTAAAGATGGCTTTCTGTTATGATTGCAGACTGAACTAGTTATCATAGCTTATTAGCTACAGTAGCTGTTAAATATTTTATTTAATTTTACTTCATTATTCTATTCTTCCTATATTTTACTATGTTAATATAATACACTGGTAGACAATTGCTAAGGACGGATGGCATTAGCAGCGTTAGCGACTACAAAATGGAAGGCAAGAAAATATGGAAACTAGCATAAGTTCGGGACACAGTAAGATGTGTTGTGAGTATGCAAATTTTAAACTCACGACGTTGCTGGTCACGTGATAGCGCTGATAAGCGATATAAAGGATTGAGCGCGAGATGACCATTGTTGTTCAAAAGCAAAGTTTGACGGGAAGGAGTCAATTGACGAACTTGCACTTTTCGCTATGTCTTTCCGACATCCCTTAGTTGATTTTATGAGTGGCCGGGGGTTGGCAACATCGAAGAAGGGCAGAAAATTTAGATGTTGAAAGAGAGTTCGACGTCAGCCACAGGGTTGTTTCTAGAGTTTGGAAATCATTTCAAACAAATGGAATGTGTAGCAAATGTCACGGGGAGGTCGTGTACGCAATACGACGTCAGCAGAAGATTGGTACTTAGTGCTAGCAACGAAAAGGAACCAGCGCAACACAGCTACTGATGTAGCAAAGCAGTTTCCTGCTGCTACTTGCAAGCAAATATCCCGAAAAACTGTAGCCAGACGTTTCAGTGCAGTAAGACCATATGCCCGTCAGCTTGTTTTGTGCATACCAATGTCTGCAAGTCAGTGTTTTGCTCGTTTGTAATGATGTCTTCAGCATCGCATTTGGAGAGAAGTCGACTGGGCTTGTGTACTATTCTCAGATGAACGCAGTTTCAGTCTGTCGTCTAATTGTGGACGACAACTAACCTGGCATGAGAGTGGTACAGCATACAAGCCAACAAACATAAAAGAAATGGACTAGTATCCTACAAGTTGTGTCGTGGTATGGGTAGGACTGTGATCAATCGCCGTACGTCGGTCGTGTGCTTCCAAACAAGACTATGCCGGCTAGTGGTACATTAATGTTGTTCTAGTGCCTCATGTTCGCGTGTTCTGTGGCGCTGTGGGCGATAAATTCGTTTTCATGGAAGGCAACGTAACATATCATTAACAACCGCGGTCCAGGAGTGTCTAGCTCGCTCAAAATATTCAACAAATCGGATGGCCAGCAAGTTCTATAGATCTGAATCATATTGAATATGTTTGGGATGCTTTGGGGAGCAGTCTTGCTGGTCGACAACGTCCTCCAATAAGCTAGGACACCCTTGTCCGTGACTGACAGAAGAATGGAATAAATTGCCCCGATAGCTGCTGGATAATGTTGTTTAAAGCATCACATGACGTGTGGAAGCTTTCATCGCTCTCCATAGTACCCATATTCCACATTGACATCTTACGCCGGAAACGCCTGGGGGCGGTAATTACATTTATTCACTTTTACCTATTCAGCCCAAAATGACCGTTTCGACCTTTAAACACTTTACAACGCCTTCTGGATTTCAGAGCACAATAAATTATCGTCATTGCATTGTTCTAGAGTTCTGGCATTAGTTTATTTCACTTGGCATCGAATTACGCTTACTTTTTTAAGCGGTACATAGCACATTGGAACCCGTCCTTAGCAATTGTCCACCAGTGTATAATGTCACTATACTTATTAACTGTGCCTTAATGTATGTATTTGTACCTAAAAGGTAATTATTAAACCTTTAAATACAAGGCATAAATGCTAAAATGTAAAAAAAAAAGTTTAGCTTGTTTTAAATAAAAAAAAATATATATTTGATTATTCGGACAATATTGCTTATTAGTCTTTAATACTTGTTTTTAATCAAAATTTATACTTTTATCACAAATTATACCTTTAACAAATTACTCGTCTTGCAACGTAGTTCATCTCGAAATCATCAACGTTAAACATCGTTGTATTAACATCAGAACAAGTTGCCCCACCCGCGGAACAACTATCCCAAAGAAGGGGCAAGTTGTTCCTTTTTGACTTTCGGTACTTTAAAATTAATTATAAAAAGGCTTACAAAATACTACACAAAAAAAAGTTGTTACATCATAGGGGCATATATTACCCTATTTTAATCTCAGAATAATAATTCTAGAACTACATTTTCATAACTGGCCCCGCTCTCCCCTCTACTTTCATAGTGTTCAAAAAATCCATGCGTCAGCGAAACTTTTTGTTTAACATTCATTATTACCTTTGGTAAAAAGTTTAGTATCGTACCAGCCTTCAATACTTGGAAATCACGTGCTTTTTCCGCCGATGATTGGAAAACAATTGTGATTTATTTTTCCAGCAATATTTTTAATTCTAGATCGCATTCGTTTTCATTCATGTAACCTTTTCGCTGCTGATAAGCACATAAATTACATTCAATTTAATTTCCACTATATGTCGTTTTTCTTCAGTTAAACACGTGTTATATTTTTATTACCTTTATAAAATACAAACAAAATTATTTATTGACATTTTTATCACTCTCGATTTATCGGATTTTTTGTGAACTGGCTAATGTTAAGTCCCAATTAGTGAGATTAAAAAAAGTTCTTCACAAATTCTGATATACCTATTGAATCAGTGAAATAAAATATGATTTCCAAAACCCTAGTGGTGACAATAATTTCCTTTTGATCATTATCTAAGCCGATATTAAATAGTAATTGTCACACTACTTTTAATTATTACATACTTCTATAATTTTGTCGTTTCCAGAGTGAACTTTGCATTTATTACTATTTCCATATGCGTCAGATAGAACCAAGAACTTATCGCTTTCAATACAGTTTTGTAATTTTTTATTACTTTTGATTTAAGAACTAGCAGTACCCGAACTGCGATGCCCGTGAAAGAATTTAAAGGAAATCCGCGGAATAAAAAAAAATCCACGATCAGTTCCATCCCTTCTGATGTGAAATGATCATTTTTCTTCAACTAAAATGCTTAAACATATTTTCAAAAACCCATTACTCTCTCTCTCTTTGGAATTTCTTCTAAACTCTTTGGAATTTAAAACTATTTGCCAAAACACATAAAAAGATTAACATTAGCTTCCAAACTCAAAATAATCTTCAACTGTATAGTTTATCGCTTAACGCGCCAAGCAACCACGCTACCGTAACCCTGCCCTTTAGCGAGTGAAGTGTTTTTTTTTTCTGCAATTTAAAATGTTTCGCCAAATAAATAATATTATAGTAAAAACATTATAAAGAACAATCACAATTGAATAATACGACAACTGAAATTATTTACTTAGATAAACTATCTTCAACTATAAGAACAAAAACAAACGTTGTAGAAATAAGGAAAACAAAACCCAGTAGAAAAATCTTACAAAATCAAATTATGTATCTGAATATCGAAAAACAAAACGCATTCAAAAATCAGTTCGCTGACCACAACAGTCCCACAGTAGCGTAGCTATTGACACTGTCGGCCAGCGCCTTCTCGAGCTAACTTATCCCTCCATCTATTAGGTATTCATAGAACTAAATAATTAAATAAACATTTAATTTGCAATTACAAATATTTTGGGAACGTGGTCAAACGGGATAAAAAGTATCCAATGTCCGTCTCCTGATTCTAAGTTACCTCCCCACCAATTTTCAGCCAAATCGGTTCAGCCGTTCTTGAGTTATAAATAGTGTAACCAACACGACTTTCATTTATATATATAGATATCATATTGAATCTCAGAAAACAGTTTTTTTGCTCTCATTAAATCTCTAATAAATAATTCAATGGCGGTTATTCAAATTTTCGACATAACTCTTATATATATATATATATATATATATATATATATATATATATATATATATATATTTTCTGTATGCTTATTAACAATATAAAATTTATGTACTTTGCAAATAATCAATAAAAAAGTTATACTGATTTTCAAAACTTACCTATAGTAGTAAAAATTGTACCAGCGTAGAAAAGAGAGCCCCAGAAAGTCCAAACAATTTTTTCGGAATCAAGAGGTGCTTTGCTCATCCAATGTTGATGTAACTGATCTTCATATTCTTTTAGTCTTCTGTGGGCAAGATGCAACCAGTCGGAGCCTGCTAGAAGTCTAGCATCATACAAATTTTTAATTATTAGTTCTCGAGTGCGATTGATACTTTGTTTTTCTCGAACTTCAAGTGGTGCTTCAATCCATTGAAACAGCAAAGCGCCCAGAGACGCATAAATAAGAAGAAACATCATCAATAGCACATGTGAAAACCATCTTTCAGAAAAAGCTTTAATTTTCTCGACGACTCGCACAGCAAACGTTTTTGTTCTGTCCTGAAGGGTTATAATGTGCATAGGATTGATAACAACATATTGAGGCTTTCCACCAGGTGGCCATTCTACAGGATGATAGGATGGAGGCCGCAGAATGGTAGGTACTATCTGAGGAGAAGGTGAAGACATTGTTTTCCTGTTAAAGTAGTCTTTTCTGTTCACTCGGGAAGACAAAAAGCTGTTTGGAAAGTTGAATGTTTGTATAAAACGTGAAACAAATAACAAATAAAAGAGCAAAGCATTAAACAAAAAAGAAAAAAAGTACCCGAGCCTTAACTATTCGAGCAACAACTTATCAACCCAAAGGCAAACGAGACCGCGGTCGACCTATAAAGCGGTGGGCAGACCAGGAAGCCGGAGAGGCTGAAAGCCTAATCCATGAAGAAGATAATGATGATGATGATGATGAAAACCCCCTATGGGGCTTATTCCACCCATTGAGAAACGAAAACTCTCTTATGATCTTGTTCCCATGACGTGGGTGCCATGGATTTCGCTCACTTACATGTCTGACTAAGTAAGTTTGCTAAATAGGGGACACAATGAGACGTGGGGTATAGTAAGACAAAGCGATTTTTCTTTTTTATTAACTTATAATCGATAGATGGTGCTGTAGGTATCCATGCAGCAATTTGCTGGGTATGTTCTGGGATATGAAGAGAATATTGATGTCCACTGAGAGATTTTTCATTCGCTGTTTTTCCGATACACGCCACTGCAAAGGTGTTACGTAGTAATTAATTATTAGATTTCCAATGTCCCTTTAACAATTTTGTTTTATTAGTTCTTAGTTTGATCAAATGGTTTTTCTCAGTCCCCAACTTTTTTACGCGTGTAAGTATATTTCGTGGAATTTTTCCCCCATGGAAAGGGACTGTTATCTTTTTTTCCTCTCTTCCTTCTTTTAATTGCAGTTAGGGTTCGAAATCACTTTTTCTCAGCTTGGTTTATAGTACTTATATAGTATGGCGTAGGTATCTAGTTTGTCATTTTGTCATTAAGAGTGTTAAAGATGATTGGCGCTCCACAAATCTATGAATTTCTTCTTTTTCGAACCTAACATAAATGAGCTCCTCCAAGGACAAGCATCGAGTTACCAGAGCTGCATTATAATTGCTTCAAATTGCACTTGTAATGTAGGAAAAACCACGCCTTCTTCTACATTACATTACAAACACTCATAAACTATATCTCTTCTACAAAGAGTTGAGCCTGTTAATGCTACTTGTTTAGAAAACGCAAAAAATCACAAGTTAAAAAGAATTCAAGAATAAAATCTATACCTTCAAACATAGAAATATTTTATAGCCATTCAATAAATGTTTGAAGTGGCAAAATACGTTTTTATACTTACAGACTGTCCATGTCACACTTCTTTTCAATATTTTTTATACAAAGTGTCACAAATAGTGGGACAAAGTGTCATTCTTTGTCATAAAGTGTCACACATCACCTACCCCCCCCCTTCCCGTCCCCTCTCCCGCTTTGTCACATGATAGATCATGTTTCACATTTTATTTTTGAACTTCAACGATTATAGTTAAAGTTTCAAAATATTATTATGCGTTTCAATGATATTTGTTGAGCATAACAATAGCAATTAAATTTTACTCTTGATTCAGTCCATGGCTATTTTATCAAAGAACGGGTTAGAGGAAATCAAAGATGAGCTATTGTTTACTTTTGCTTCAGCTTCACTTTTTTGCTATATTTTTTTTTCTCATATAATATAGCTCAAATGCTGTGAAAATGTCCCACGTTATTTCATCTTAAAATGGAAAACCCAGAAAGATTTCCTTAAACTTTTAGCTGGAGCTGAATTTAAACTACAACCACTATTGGTGTTCTGCGATGCAAAATAAAATTTGTGAGAGTAAAATGAAAACTGAGCAGCGTTTTTATCTTTTTAAAATAAATATATGGTGGAAAAGAATAGAAAATAAATATAAAACTATTTTCTCTGTTGACTTTAAATGTATTTGTTTTAACCTAAATGCAAGAGGTCACACTTCTTGTAGCCATCTAGCCTCTTTTGTCACAAACTGTCAACTTTACAATCCCCTTTAACCCCCATAGCCGGACATCATTTACGGAAGGCACCTAAATATACATAACACTGCTTTATTTACCTTTGAAGTGTTTTTGTGCCACTATTTGTAATTATTGGAACTGTCAAACAAAAATACCAATTGTCTGAACTAATCATCCTATTAAGCAGTAACGTAAAAATAAAATAAAAGATACTGTTCATAACCATTTCAAATCAAAATGACATTCTTAAATTATTTAAAAAAAAAAAAAACTTACTTCTCGCAAAGTTTGATAAGTATTTAGCCAGCGTTAAAACTCACTCGCCTCTCCAGTGAAGCTTATTTCGACTGAAACAAATGCCATCCGTCATCATCTTCTTGACTACCTAAGAGGCTTTAAATAATACTTCTGAGTAATATTCTAACTATCGTCACTTAAAATATTTGGATTGTTACTTTCTGTGGGAGTCATTACGAAGGAGGATAACTTTCTCTTTCACTCCAAGTACGAAAATGATTAGTTACGGGGCTAACTATTTTGAACAGAGTCCAGAAATTTATTGATTTAACTGCAGTAAAAGTCGTTGAATGGAAATCGTGAGAATCCACTGATAGTCAACTCGATTGTAAACACCCTAAAGAAATCGTCTACCAAGGCATGGTCTTGTTGCATCTGCTTCACGGAATCATCCCTCAACGTCTAAGATGCAGAAACGTGTTGGCGGTTTGCCTATACTTTAAGAAAGAATTTTTTTGTGCTCTTTGCTTTTCCTCTCCCCTTCTATTTCTACTTTCTGTACGGTTGATGACATTTTCTTCTCTCCGAGACAATTTTAGATCCCAGCGCTTTTCTAGTTACTAGTGACTGACTGCAATTCTCCCAAAGAACAAACATAATCGTCAGACTTTACGTAGAAGGGGAAAGAATGTGATTTCGACTCTTCCCACAACAAATAAGAAAAATCTTCAGCTTTTATAACGGTGAATTCAAAAAGTTGAATTTATTTTAAACGGATGTCACTCAAAAGGTGTTTTTGTTGGTGAAATGCCAGTTTCAAGTTACCGATGCCTGAATTTAAACAGTAAACTATATTATTCTGTCTTCAGTGTTTTTTTAGGACGGATGGATTAGGAGACCATTTATCAAAAATAACGATTTATATTTGACTTTAAAAAGCATTATTTAAATGTGTACATGGGTCAAATCTTTAATTTTGCAAGCAACAAAAACTTAGCTAGAATGCATTTAAATACGACAAAAATAACTATAAAATCTGGTTGAAAGTAAAAATTGCAATGCCTTTTTTTAAATAAATAAATAACATTTTAATTATTCCTTATAACAGTAAGACTTTTGGGATTAATCCTTAATCCTAAGTATCCCAGTTAAATACATCACTAGAACAATTTTCTAATGGTTCTTAGTTCGAACCAAGGTTCAGACGCATTTTCATTTATTAATTTCATCTCAAAAAATAGTGCGTGCTTCAAAATAAATAAGTACATATTCTCCGGTGCTAATACATATCCATAATGAATATTTCACTGTTTTGATCTTTTTTATTCCATGTCTACTTCTAGAATATATCTGGAATTTATCTGGGAGGGAGGAGGACTAATTAAAGTATTTAAAATGTCCATATGGCAACGATAGAGATATTGCGCTCATCTATGCAAATTGCTCGCATCCCAATTTTTGATAAGGTACTTCCTTGCTAATAAGGACTTCCTTTCAAACATTTGCTGTTTTCATTGTCGAGCTTAGCTTTAAAATTAAATGATTCCCACTAATGTAGGATGGGACTCTCTGAATCAGCCTTGCTAATGACAGGCCCGTTGACAAAGTCATCAAAAGATTGGGGCAAGCCTATGCGTTGCATAGTGGCTTGTGGGAGATTAGGGGGTTCACGAAGCAGGGCCTATGGAAAAGAATACAGAAGGAACTTAGCCAGTTTCAGATCTTCCAAATTCCAAGTGAGAAATTCCATTTGTCCATATCTTCAGAGTCCACTATCGACGCCATCAATCAAAAATGACTATAAAGAAAAACATTTTGTGCGCGAATTACATGATTAAAAATAATCTGCTTTCTTTTGAAATATAAGCATGCCTGTATTCAAATGTGTGAGGAAAGAATCCATGAATAAAATTAATACTGTTTGTATTTCCTGCATTTGAAAATCAAAACAGGCAGAAGCCACAGTTTGGTTGATACGATACTTCACAGACGATCCATACAAGAGGTTTCTGCAAATGATTACAACAAACTCACGACTACCCGCGGTCGAATATTGTTATTGCGAATTTGTTTCTTTATATTCTTTATTATTTAAAAATTCCTTTGCTTTACACGTTTTCGGAGTATCCTAATTTGATTTGATTTGGTGGACTAGTTTGCATGATTTTCTGTGTCCGTTTGCAATAATAAGCGATTCTTTTTTTGCATTTACGTACATTTTCTGCATAGTACAGTTATCACTTTTAAAGTTGGCCTCTAGTATCGTTACTTCAGAGTCTAAATGTATGTCAGTGTTCTCGATTCTCTTTTGCTCTATTAATATTATTTTTTTTTACCTATTGAGCAGCATCAAAAGAATATCCTCGAAATTCGCTTATCCGCGGTTAGGGTGGCACCCTATTCCGTGGATAACCAGGAATTTATTGTACGTACATGATATTCTAACTACTAATTTCAGTAACTGTTGCTACTGCCTTAGTCCGGATCACGAAAAGGAAGGTTACTTGCGTTTTTAATTTTCATTTCCGGTAATGAAAGTCCTACACAGATTTGACCAGGCTAAACACACAAAGGAAAAGCTGCAGTCTCTGGCAAATAACTGCAAAAAAGTTCAAGTCTGGACCAAGGGTCTCCAAACCTTTTTGCTCAAGGGCTACATTGTAAATTTTTGGAGGCAAGGTGGGCCAACAATCCAGTTCAGATCATTTTTTTACCGCTACCTCCCTTCCCCCCCCCCACCATCCATGATTTTTTTATATATATATATAAATAAGCGCTCAGTAGTGTGAGTGTAACCAGGATTTACAGGGGAGGGCAAGAAGCCAAGGTACAACAAGATTGTGGTATTTAGCAGCTCTTCGCCTAGTGCCAGTTTTCGAGGATAGGCAAAGACTTGATGCTGTCCCCCTTACCCATCTTGCTTCATTCTTATTTCTTACATTACAATTTGTTACATAAAAAAGAAATTAGTGAATTTATAAAATGCATTTAACACTGAGAAATTCTGTAAGTGAAATTCGTTGCTTTGATGAAAAGATAGGTACCAAAAGTTATAAATCTTTAACGTTTTATGCTGTCTTTGAATAATACAAAGGACACAAATGAAGGGATAAAGCTATATCCCTCGGAAATTTCCAAATCGAAGCCTTAAAACCACCTCAGAAGAAATTTTCAAAATTCACATCAAAATTCGCATTTTCAGGCAATTTTAGTCAAATGAAGGGAAAGACGGGTTGGAATTCTCTCCCCCAAATTATTTTTCAAAATGTAGTCAATTTTAGTTTATTTTTGGTGAAATCATATGCTTTTCCTCCTCATAAATTAGTTTTGAAAATGTAATTTCAGATTATTCAAAGATTTTTTTTGTCAAATGAAGATAAAAGAGCAGGTAAGCCATTACCTCCAGAAATTTTTTAAAATTTAAGTCCCAAAAATGCAATTTTAAACTATCTTTTGTGACTTTAGGGGGAAAGTAAAAGTTAGTGCGAAGCAAGTTGCCCCTTCCTGCCCCCTCTAGATAGCATCATGCTTAGTAGTGGTTTTAGAGATTTTTCTTGCTTAGTTTTCTTTTAAAATGCTTAAAAAGAAGTATATTATCAAATTAAACAAACATTTGTTTTCAGTTTGTAAGCTTCCTGCAGGCCGGGAAAAGTATACACGCGGGCCGTAGGTTGGAGAGCCTTGGCCTAGACGGAGCGGAGGATATGATCTGTCCAATGAGACTTCTTCGTCTCTAGCTTCGTCTGAGAAACATTTACCTCTTTGGCTACTTTCTCAAATCAACGCAAGGTGGCGTAGTAAAGCTCTGGAGCAAAAAATATGATCCTTTGAAAATTTCATACTTAAATATCAAAGTATGACAAATATTTTGACTCCAATTTTGATCTTCGAAAATTTCATATGTTCCTATTTGTCTTAGAGAAAGATCAAATATTTCCGTTGAATCATCAGTGAGAGTCGCCAGTCTCCAATTTCTATATTTCACGGTAGCAAATATATACACATAATATTTATTTATGTGTGTTTTTGTTTACTGCACAGCTGATACAGATGAATAGGAGCAAAAAGTTTCTAGGGGCTCGCTGCTCCTTTTTTGTTTCTTCCTCGGAACAACTTGCGACACAAAAAAGGAACAACTAGCCCCACACGCACATGCCCTTGAAAAATTAAATTATAGGTAAGATAACAAAACATAAATCGTTTCAGCATAGTATTTTAGGATGCACAATCTGTATTTGCATAAAAACACCAAAGAACTAAACATTATCAGTTAAAATTCGTAATTAAAAAAAAAAAGTTCAAAAACGAAAATATATTTGCAAAAGTAGATCAGTGATGCGCGTGCTCAGCTTTTTATATACCGGACACTACTGGCTTGACTAATATGACTGCCATCGGTGAGCTGCAACATTCCATTTTACCAGGTATTTGCAAAATGCATTCATTTTCTTTCTTCGTTGAGCTATTTCAAAGGGAACCAGGACCGAATTTAGCTCCATGCCGCCCCTAGGCAGATTTGAAAACTGCCGCCAGCTTTCTCCTAAAAGAAGCAAAAACTCAAAAACACGCAAAAAAAAGTGTTCCCGAAATTTAAACTGTCACGCTTATAAAGAAATGATCACGTTTCACATTCAGGGGCGCCCCGCCCCGATGGGAGGTCACTGGTCACAGAGATATCCCCAAAAAAATCCTTATTCGACAAATTTTGCTGAAGATTCGGAAAATTTGGAGATAATCCTGCAACCTATTATTTTTTCGTTTTACAAATTTTTAAAATTGTTTTTCAATGATACCTAACGTTCCTTCCCATTAGATGTTATGTACGTATGTACGATATGCGTGTAAGCTCGTGTTTTATCATTCGGTAATATTAGAATTTTCCTCCTCCCAAAAATTTTAGTTTGATGCGCCTATGTTTACATTATTTAATTTTGTACATGGGGGGGGGGGTTTCACGGCTCAAGTACTGCTCTTGAGAAGTTTATCAAGCGATTCATATGTATAAGACCAATTGAAATAATATTTATTTACAATTATCAATTAATAGAGCATGGTTATTATTTTTTCATGGCCCTATCTGTCTTCTATCTATCTATACATATAATAAAATAAAATGTTTGTGTGTGTGTGTGTGTGTTTGTTTGTGGTGCGCATCCCAGGAAAACGGTAAGGCCTAGAAAGATGAAATTTGGTATACAGGTGTAGTTTTTGCCGAAGATGTGCACCTCGGGCTTTGATTTTCGAAATTTTAATTAGAAAAAAAGTTATTTAATGTTTATGTTATTTTTAGCACTTTTTAGTACTTTTAACTCACAGACCCCGAACTAATCGTGCCAGACGGATATTTTTTGTACTATAGTGTAGGAGATTTAATTTTAAATATGATGAATGAAAATTATGAAGATGGAGCAATTTTTGTATTTTTTATAGATTTTTGAAAAAACCTTAATTTTACATTTTTTTCTGAGTTTAGTTTTTTTCGAAACCCATCCTGCGAAATGTATTGAACCCTCAATTCTAAAATTTTAGTTGGTAATAGTAGTAAAAACATTTCGCCCTCTTCAGAAGAAAAAAGTTTTTAAAAATACGTAATAGTTTTTTTTTTTTTTATTTTTTACAATTTTTTTAATGCAGAACACAACGCGAGCTGTTCGCTTGCCGGCTGAATTCCGAACTTACCGCATCACGTGATCTAACTGAAATCGTTTGCCTTCTCTTCACCTTTTTTTTAATAGTTTTTTTATCTTTTTGCAAGCGCTACTTTTTGCACACTACGGGGAATATAGAGCCTTTTTTTTTTTTTGCGGGCAATTTTAATTAAATAAATAAAGCTCCGGGTTTTTTGCACGATCTTTGTGTCTGTTACGGATTGGCGGTTAGGTTAGGTAGATACAGAGATACATAGAGATTGAGTGGACAAACAATGTTTTTTAAGAATTAATACTTATATAAATAAAAAAAGACTAGTCGACCCGTGCGGAACTCCGCACTGTGCTTCAAATCGTTTCATAAGGCATTTCGCTCTTTAAGAATTTCAAAGGAAGAACATTATGACGAAGAACCGAAAAAAAAGTAAGCGCAGAAGAAAAGGCATGTAATTTAAAGACATCAGTAACAAAACCTCGTTAAATACAACGTTGTGATAATTTGATCATAGCTCCCCTTTTAATCGTACATATTTTCAATGCAAACATAAATGTCATTAAAAGTGTGGCTGAGTGGTGACTCGTGAAAAAGCAATAATTGTGCATGTGAAAAAAAAGGTTGTGGCAAATACAGTCCTGCACATGTCAGCATCTGACGGGAAAAAAAGAAACATTAAAGAGATATTTATTGGCACGTATTCGAATTGGCGCCATTCTAACTAACAGAACGACACCCCAACAAACCTAGCAATTGCGCCTTCCTTTTCGAAAGCTATTCATTGAAGGAATGCGTAGTAAAAAACAGCAACAAAGCTTTTTGCCAAAAAAAAATAATAATAATAATAAGATCATGCATCTGTGTTTTGTCATTAACCAGCATGATACGATTTAAAATTATTCGCAAAGCATGGAATTTGATTAAAGAATAACGAAGATCTCACGTAGCGATTGAAACAAACATTCTAGAGAAGTAATAAATTTGATTGAAAATAAGTGTTTTTATCTTTGAATATTGAACTATTTCACATAGAAGGTTGCTTTAACCGTTACGGCTTAAATGCCCTCACATGTTTCTCTTTTAATCGAACACTTAAAATTCAAAACCAAAACCAGTTGAACTGAGTCCGTTCTTAAGTGTAATTTTTCGAACGTAGACAAAATGTTTTTTTTTTTCAGCAGAAAGCAGAGGAGTACAAAATAATTTCTTGCTAATGAAGTTGATAATACTTTTAATGCTTTATATCGTATTCGCGCGAATAAAAAATTAAAGGTTTACTGAGTGAAACTCGTAGTTTTAATCGGGCGTAGTATTTTTTCATTTGTACAAAAGGTCGAACACTGCTATTAGAAACATCTACATTTTAGCATACAATAAAAATGTTTTTCTGCACAAAAAGGATTTCTTTAGGTAAATCTAATACTTTTTTATGCTTACATTATGTTGAGTGGTCTGGATGTAGTCAAAGAACACAGTTCGATTAACAATCAACTTATCCGAATGATAACTGTAGCCTGCATAAAGGAGTCGAAACACCAAGTAGCATTCCCACTGCATTTATTTTATTAGGTGTGTATGTTATGAGCACATGTAATGCGTAATACTAATATAAATTTGATATTATGTCGGACAGAACAAGCTTGCCCGAAGTTCAGATAGTTTATAGCCGAACGCTCTACCGAAAAAAACTTATCAATTAAACCGAACAACTAAGTCCAGTGCTGTTAAGTTTTATTAAAATATAAACACACACACAGGCTATTTTTTTTTTTTTTTTTTTTTTTTTGCCGAAAGCGACGTAAAAAATGGAAAACTGCATTAGAACTTTGCTTTAAAAAATGCTTAAGAACTACAGGCAGCATCAAGGTTTTGAAACAGCAAGAGGCGATTTCGAAAACTTGAATTTTCGACCGTAAGTCTTTTTTTCGTCATTGGCCAGCCTGATAAGTTTTAAAATGAGAGGGGATTAATATATAAGATAAGATATTGAAGAAAAATGTTTTTATTTTTGAAAATTTTTACAATTTGTTATCGCAGGCTGCTTAAACCGTTATAACTTAGATGGCAGCACGTGTTCATCATTTAACAGCACGGTTAAAATACAAAATAAATTGAACTATGCTTTCGAATGTAGTAAAAATGTGATAAGCTATTTGTTTTTTAGCAAAAAGAAGAAAAAATATATATTTTACCCTTCAAATTGAGGTAGTATTTTATTTATTTGTACAAAGAGTCAAAAACTCATTAGAAGAATATATATTTCAATATACGATTTATTATTTTTTTTCTGAACAAAAAACAATTCTACTGTAGTCTGAAATCTTAAGCCTGTTACTTATATTTTCGCTTACATTATGCTTTAATTTTCTTTCCAGAGCCAAAGCTTCAAAAAAAAAAAACACGGGCAATTTCGAAGTAATTTAGCACAAAATCACTGAATGTTTTTATATCAGCAAGGAGCATTTCCTTCTCATTTATTCTATTCCCTCATAGTTGTTATCCATTTAATTCAGTGTTCATGTAACGCGCGATATTTCTCTAATTTTTTTGTTGCAGATTGTTCGGACGTGGGCCCGAACACGTAATTTCCTGGTTACGAAGAGAACGCTCTGCCGATCAAACTCCTCAGCTCTGTCTGTCATAGCGCAAATTAAAGTTATAAGTTTGACCGAAACCTTATTCTGGTTCTTTAAAACAGGTTTTTCGGCTAAAAGAAACAATTTTCAGACCTTGGGTCTATTTTTCGTCAGTAGCCAGCACCATAAGCTATAAAATAAGCCGTAAATCAAAGAAATCGATCAAGAATTGAGGGAAATTTGGCGTAGAAACCAAAAACAGGCTACAGAAATAATATATAAGGATTTTTAATTACTGGTCAGAGGTAGATATGCATAGATCGCATAGATAGATATATAGATAGACAAATATAGAGGTCGATATAGTAGATGAACAGCAAGAAAGAGACATGCTCGTCATTTAAGGAACTTCAACGGGGTGTCAATGCCCCCCTCCCCACACACACACACCATGACTTTGAAAAAACAATGCTTTCACATAAAAGTGGAAATGCTTTTTGTTATTTGTCGACAAATTTTGCATGAAGAGTACATCGTTTGTGTCTCCCCTCCCCCTCTTTAAAAAATATTCCAAGCGACGGAACTGGAGACAGATCTAGAAGATATTTTATTCAAACTACTAATGATATAGGTAGATTGAGATTGATTGATATCGCGACGAAATGTATTTAGACAGCCGCCGAAGGCAGCAAAATTGGCGTTAAAAGGCGAATGATAATATTGATATTTAGTGAAAAACATTGATGAATACCGTCGCTAAATTGTCTAAGCAGTCGCCGAAGGCGGCAACCTTGGCGCAAAAATGTGGACCAGCTGGTCGCCGTAAGCGGCTAGTACATATAATAAAATAAGATGTGTATGTGTGTGTGTGTATATGTGTGTATGTGTGTGTGTGTGGCGCGCTTCCCGGGAAAACGGTAAGGCCTAGAAAGATGAAATTAGGTATACTGGTGCAGTTTTTGCTGAAGTTGTGCACCTCGGGCTTCGATTTTTGATATTTTTATTAGAAAAAAAGTTATTTAATGTTTTATGCGTTTTTTCGCACTTTTTAGTACTTTTTACCTTACAGACCCCGAACCAATCGCACCACACAAATATTTTTTGTACTATAGTGCAGGAAATTCAATTCTAAATATGATGAATGAAAAATTTTTGAAGATAGAGCAATATTTGTATTTTTTATACATTTTTGAAAAAACGTTTATTTTGCATTTTTTTCCTGGGTTTAGTTTTTTTCGAAACCCATCCTGTAAAAGTATTGATTCCTCAATTCTAAAATTTTAGTTGGTAATAGTAAAAACATTCCGCCCCCTTCAAAAGAAAAAAGTTTTTAAAAATGCGCAAAAGTTTTTTTTTTTTACAATTGTTTAAATGCAGAACACGACGCGACCTGTAAGCATTGCCGGCTGAGTTCCGCACTTCCTCATCACGTGACCTAACTGAAATCGTTTGCTTTCTCTTCACTTTTTTTTTTTTTTTTTTTTTTTTAATAACGTTCAGAGATTTCATATCTTTATTTTTTCCAACTTTTTTTTTCTGAACGTTTTGCTATATTTATTTTTGGTCAAATATTTGTGCGCATTTTAATTCAATAAAAGCGGTGATTTTTTTTATTTTTTGAGCACTGCTTTTCGTACACTACGGGGAACATTGAGCCTTTTTTTTTTGCGTGCAATTTTAAGTAAATAAATAAAACCCGCGACTTTTTGCATGATTTTTGTAGGGTTTATGGTTAGATTTGGTAGATAGAGAGATGATATTAAGTCAGTGGGCCAAAAATGTTTTTTTCTACATAGAAAAGGATTGTTAATTACTATCATAGGTAGATATGCATGGATCGTATAGATAGATAGATAGAGAGAAAGAAAGGTGGACAAATATAGAGGTGGATACAGTAGATGGACAGTAAGAAATAGAGGAAATTCAATGGGGGATCAATAGCTCCCTCCCCCTACACACAAACACACACCATGACTATGAAAAAACAATGCTTTCACATGAAAGTGGAAGTGCTTTTTGTTATTTTCCGACAAAATTTGCATAAATAGTATGCCCTTTGTTCCTTCCCTTCCCCACCCTTTAAAAATATTCCAAAGGACATAACGGGAGATAGATCTAGAAAATACTTTATTCAACACAAAATTTATTTAAGCAGCCGCCGACGGCGGCAACCTTGGCGTAAAAAGGCGAATGATAATATTGATATATAGAGAAAAATATTGATTAATACCATCGATAATTTTTTTTAAGCTGCCGCCGAAGAAGCCAACATTGGCGTAAAAAGGCAAATGATAATAATGATATATAGAGAAAAACATTGATTAATACCGTCGCTAAATTGTCTAAGCAGCCGCCGAAGGCGGCAACCCTGGCACAAAAAGGCGAATTGCGTAAAAAAGCGGACCAGCTAGTCGCCGCAGGCGGCTAGTAGTTTCATAAAACATGTTCTCTTTCATTCTTTGAAGTTTTAAAACATTTCCTTATATGGCATTGCAAATGAATTACTGAAAAATGATATAGGTTTCGTTGGGGTAAGTGGGACCCCTTTTGAGAATAGTTCGTTTTTGAAACATTATACAAAAGTTTTGAAACAAAAAAAATTAAACTTATGGTCTTATTTTATCTTGGACATTATTAATAAACAAAAGTTCATCATTATTTTCTAAAACAATGCTTTAAATATTCTTAACGATTATATTTTTTTAAAAAATAGGGTAGATGTCTTACTTACCCCATAATAAGGGGTAAGAAAGTCATCCCCCCCCCCTTTTATTTAAACTTAAATGAATCATATCTAAAAAAGGGGTAGGAGGCCTTACATGATAAAGTATATACATTTTTTTTTAGTGTGATTTATTTTTTTGCAAATGCATCCATTTATGACATATTTACTGTGTTTTAAATCTGCATCACGGACAATTTCAAA
The DNA here is from genome assembly GCF_026930045.1 of Uloborus diversus. Classification (NCBI taxonomy): domain Eukaryota; kingdom Metazoa; phylum Arthropoda; class Arachnida; order Araneae; family Uloboridae; genus Uloborus; species Uloborus diversus. The sequence goes on from NC_072733.1 coordinate 113,386,132, forward strand.
ACAAAGAACAAAACAATTTCATTTGTAAAATGTATTAAACGCCTATAGGTATATACCTATTTTACTTTTACGTATAAAGGTGTGCTGAATAAACGCAATACAAATAAGATCAATTTTGGTAAATTAGCCAAACTATAAGCTGGAAAAGAAATTGGAAACACTAAATGACTGCGTCTATGTTATTAGACCTAAATAGACCTACATAAATAACCTACATAAATCTTAATGTAAGTTTCACAAACACACATAATCACTCGTCCGACACCATTTACGTCCGACACTGTTACATTCCTTTAAATAACATATGTTTTCAACTGTGTTTCTCCTTTTTTTGCCTTTAATTTCAAAGTTAAAGTGAAACACGCATAAAAAACAATTTAGTGAATTTATTGTAAATATATTTAGGGTTGATAGGGGTAAGTAGGACCCCTTTTGAGAAAAGGTGTGTTGAATGAACGTAATACAGTTGATTAAGATCAATTTTGGCAAATTTGCCAAAACTATAAGTGGAAAAAGAAATTAGAAACACTAAATGACTGCGTCTATGTAAAGTTGGCTAAGGAAGAACCATTATCAACATTCAACTCATATAAATCTTGATGATTTTCTTTCAGGTAAGTTTCACAAATAACTAATCACCAGCTTTTGTAGCTGAACTATTAATCCCTACTAAGTCGTCATAGTTGTCTTGTATTTCACTAATACAAATATTTCATCAGAGTTGCTTTCGATTTTCAAATCCTCACTATTATGGGGGACCCCATACCCCACTTACCCCATAGTGAGGGGGACCCACTCACCCCTTATAGCGAAAATTTACAGGGTAAGTGGGACCCCTCCTCTAAAACAGTTCTTAATAATATTTTATTCAAAAGTTCTTGTTGCAGTAAGCACTTTAAGTTAAACTGTACATGAAGGTTTGATGATCATAAAATAATAATAAAGTTAACCGGGAAACACTTCTTTGAAAAATATTGCTTAAACTCGCAAAAAAAAAAAAAAAAAAAATCAGTTTTTTTTTTTTTTTTTTTTTTTTTTTTTTTTTGACTAAGTTTCATGAACCGGAAAAAAAAAATTCCACGAAACCCAAATTTCTGCAAAACTAATCACTGTGATGAACTATGACATGATCAATGTAAAAAAGTATAAAAACCATATGCATATTTCAGTTTTAGGGGGGACGACCTACTTACCCCAATGACCTACTCCCCCCAACCAACCCTATAGACTTGAGTTAGACCTATAAGGGAAACTAAAAATATAATGATGAAGGTGAGATAAGGAGTAGACGAGATTTGTCTCGAATGCTAAGCATGTTAGTTTTACATAAAGCATCTTTATTTTCAGAAAAAAAGTTACTAACTTCTTTGTTGTTTCATTATTTGTTATCGTTTGCTCAAAAAGACATTTTGATTTAAAAAAAAAACATTTAAAAAAACCGACTACATTTTGTATTAATTCTGTTACTTTTTTTCAAAAAAAGTTTCGTATAAATGCTCTTTTGATCTAAACTGTGTTTTGAAATCAAAACTCTAGCTTAGATATTTAATATCTATCTAGCTGAATCTTTGATGAGCGCTAGGGTGTAGTGAAAAAAATGATTTTTTGATTTTCGGAAACGGGTACCTTTTAATTACTGTGTATGAGGCTTTGTAACAAATCTGTAAAATATTTCATTTTTACGACGTCATCTTGAGTCTGTGCATTCGACCTAAAATGTTGAAATTTTTGATTCTTTTTTAGATTTTTCAATCGTTTTCAATTGTTTTTTTTTTTTTTTTTTTTTCAAATATTGGAAATGAAAAAAAAATGATGATGGGTGGTTATTAAATGGCAGAACAAGGCATAAAACATACCAAGAAATTTTTTCAAACCATTTTAGATTATATTTTAAGTCTTCGCATTACGCGCAAAGTTCATCAAATCTCTCGAAATTTCCGATATTTTCAACATATTGGACCGACATGGAGTTGTCAACAAGCAGACAAACGTGAAGTCCTGTAATATACAAACCCTATACATTGATGGAAGACTTGATGACACCCTGCGTTTAAACAAGACAGTATATGGCAAAAATACACAAAAGAACTATTAACGGAGATCACATTTCTCTAATACAGGAGCTTGAACCACGATTTCTTGATTGCGCAGTACCGTTTTCTGGGAAAGCTATTGACATTGAAAATTCTATACTATGGTACTTTTTAGAAAACAACCTCACAATGTCTAAAATTGTTTGCATTGGTTCTTATAAGATGCAATACAAACACAGGAAAATACAAAAGTGTAATTAGGAAACTGGAAGAACAACTCGGTAGACCTTTGTCGTAGGTCATTTGCCAACTGCATTCAAATGAACTTCCTTTGCGGCATTTGTGGAAAAGCTATATGGACTTATTGGTAGACCGAAAGGATTTTCTGGTTCTGTTGGTAGAAGCTTAGCAGCATGCCATACTTTAAAATCAGTTCAGTTTGAGGCCATAGAGTTTGACCATTGATAAGCTCGATCGTGGCAATTAAAATTATTTGAGTACTGACCAACAGTATCTTTATGATATGTGCAAGGCAGTTTCGACTAGGAAAACTTCCCAAGAATTAGAAGACAGAAGTCCAGAAAAGCTTTCCCACGCCAGATGGTTGACTACAACAAACTGAATCTTAGACTGTATGTATATACTACTACTCCATCTGAATTTTTGAAAGAGCTCGCTACTTTCGTTGTAATAGTGTATACTCCTGATAGCTGGTTCAGGATTAAATGCAATACAAAAGTTACTAATGTAGATACAAACTTGTAGGAGACAATAAAGAGTTGCACTTATCTTACGGGGGAAAATAAGAAAATTGTATTCAAATTTCACCCTGAAAATATGTTGTTATCGATGTTAATTGATAAGAGAGATCAGATAAAGAAACTGATTTTAAGTTGCATTATCAATGTTCGATCTAGAAAACAAGTGAGAATGTTTCACATTTCAAAAATTGACTTTGGAGCATCAGATTACATTGATATGATTTTTTGGCATGATGTGAAATTTACAGATCCACCATTTACACGTCATTTGACAACATGGAATTTGCTGAGATTACTGAAAGCTGAGCATTTAAATATGATTTCTGGATATACTCTTTTTGAGCTTTCATCACTCACTCAAGCGGTTGAAAGAGCTGTCAAAGAGGTCGTTGCCTCTTTCACATTGCTCTGTGACCACAAGAAAAGTTGAAGCTTAGTAAAAACAAGGCTGTTTGATAGAAATATCCGGTCAATCTACATACGACACAAAGCAACATTTTACCTATTGAAATCGGAATCTGATGTAAGAAATCTGAATGTGGCTCTCATCGGTTGGGAAGAAGGGAGGGCACGGGTGGGACTCGAAGTGCAACCACCTCTTCGTGGTGAGTCCTGGGTGAGCACACATGAGCTACATAAAAGTTGCACGTTGTGAGGTAAAAACAAAATTATTAAGAAAAAATTTTGAATACAATTTAAGTAAATATTGAAAGGCAATATTAAATTATAAAAATACTGAAAATATCGGAAATTTCGGAAATTTGATGAACTTTGGACGAAATGCGCAGATTGAAACCATAATTTAAAACAGTTTAAAAAAATTATTTGCATATTTTAGGCCTTGTTCTGCCATTTAATAACCACCCGTTATCGTTTTTTTTTTTTTCATTTCCAATACTTGAAAGAAAAATCTGATAAAACTAAAAAAAATCAAAAATTTCAAAATTTTAAGTCAAATGCGCAGAATATTTTACCGATTTATTACTAAGCCTCATATACAGTAATTGAAAGGTGCCCGTTTCCAGAAATCAAAAATTCATTTTTTTCACTCCACCCTAATGAGCACTGAACTTTAATGTCTTGACCATTTTATCATTTGTCATCCTTATTTATAATAGCATCTTCATCCCATTATTTTTTTATCTACAAATCAACTATTTGAATAATTTCCTCTGTTATTACGTTCACTCACTTGTGTTCTTGCCACGCCTCACCATTCGATGGTATTTCATAAGGCTACTGTAGTATTTCATTAGTAAATTGTAACTGGATTACTTAGCAAAGAGTCCAAAGTTTCCGCTTTTGAAAACTGCTCATTTGAAAAAAAAAATGTATCACATTTTAAAAAATTTTGAAGATTCTTTTTTGTTCTCCGCGTGATTTTTAATTTAATATGTTACCTTTATTTAAAATCATTCAGCCTTTTTGGCTCATCACTCATTTTCATTTGCCTCCGAGACTTAATATTAACAGAATTTTTTCTTAAAATATTAATAATGTAAAAAAGAAAATAAACGTCAATCACTCAAGAAACCAGTACTGAATAAACTTTAGTATATAGCACTAAAAATCTTGGTGTAACTCCAATCTTGTTGCGACTTTTTCGTCTTCATTTACTATTTTACGCTGATCAATTACCATGATTGAAAAACATTTGATTTTCGCAAGATGTGAGAAAGTAATCCCTATTAAATTACTAGAAAAAATTGCCTCTGAAAAATGAAAGAATGCTATTACAGACCCCGAAGTGGTTTTTTGAGCGGAAAAAGTAGGAAATAAGGAATCAAAAATTAAAAAAGTAAGAAAAATAGGAAAAAAATCACTTAAAAAAGTAGGAAAAAATAGGAAGAGATAACACTACACACACGTCAAGACGACTGACAATCATTAGTATGAAAAATAAACTGGTGGAAACAAAGATATTAATTACAAAAATATGAAAATAAAATCTAAACAAAGAAACACCTTTCACTAATACAGTAACAAAATTTTTAAGTGTGAAAGAATAAAATGCAACATAGCGATCGCAAAAAAAAAAAAAAAAAAAAAAAAAAATACAAAAGCAAAGAAAATATTAAATTAGTTTTAATTAAAAATAATCAGCTGCTGACATGCATTCTTGCACAAACAGAGGCAGATGTTTGTATTCGGAAAAAAAAAGAAAAAAAAGGAAAACGACTGAAAATGCAGAACTAAATTAAATGTGTTCTTAAATAAGGGACATAAAATTTATAATAAAATAATTTAACTAAATAAATAACGAAATAAGTCAACTAAAGGGTTTGTACAATGTTATGTATTTTTAGCATTCAACATACATTTTTACTTCAGGCACGTCATTTATGGGGGTCAATTTCTCCCCTCCCTGGCTTTGGAAAATTAATGCTTAGCTATACAAGTTGGTACGGTTTTTGTTGTTTGAGGATAAAATTTGCATTCAGTTTTCATCCTTCGCTAGCCACCTCCGGGGGGGGGGGGAATCAAAGTGATGACCCAGCTTTAATTTTAATCAAGCAATAAAAACGAATATTGTTTTAATGATTTGATGATTTTTACCTCCTTCTTGTTCCAAAATTTTTGTCACGAAAATAAAAGGAAACATCCATGCATGGTAAACATAACATTTTAATTAAAGACAAAAATCAGTTACTAATGTTTCTCTGTGCATAAAAGGGAAGGCATGTAGTTTATCTCAGTCCTTACCATACAACAAAAATATTCATTCGGAAATTGTTCACGAAATTGAGAGTGAGGGGGGAGCACCTGGCATCAATGCCTGCATATATCTTTTTCTCCCCCTCCCTTTGATCAGGCGCACTAAGTACAATAACTTACAGTAGATACGCCGCATCGTTATAGTTGCCGTACCCCGAAAAGAGTAAGAGTCTGTCAAAAAAATTTTAAATGTTCAGAAATGTCGCATTGCTACAAACACAGCACATAATGATGAGCAACTCCTCGATATTGATGATATATCAGAGTAAAAAATACCCATTAAAAAGAAAAATATATATATATTAGTTTGTAGCTTTATCTCCCAATTTGTAAAAATGTGAAGAAATAAAAACAAAATATTGCATTTAAATTGATTTCCGATTTTTCTCCAAAAATCAGAAACGTTTTGTCCATTCAGGTTTTGCCGCTTTTTTTTTTTTTTTTTTTTTTTTTTTTGCAAATACACTCTTTGCAAGGAAAGAAAATGAAATTTTATTCATTTTATAATCATGTTTATGATTTAGAATGAACAATAATCATATTTATGTACAAAAAAGTTTCCGCAATTATTTTTGAAGTGGTTCGTTTTTGCGAATTTCTGTTACCTGGCGCTTTTATTTTGTACTAACATCAATAAAATATGTACATTGTACAAGTTTTTCATTTTTTGCTTCCTTATGTTCCTTTTAAGGCTTTACATTGCCTTTCTGTTTAAATAGAGCTCCATTTCACTTGTAATCATACAAAAAATTGGCGAGTAGGAAATTCGGTTTTTCCCGCATTTTTTGAACAGTCGGCCGTTTACTTTAATTAAAGCTTCTAACTGATGGGTAAATAATATATAACTGCATCAGAATGTGCCAGTATCTATTTTTTCATAGTTTCGTTAATACAGTAGGACTGAAGTCAGGGCGATAAAAAGAAAAGTCGATCAAAAACGCCGCAACGGCAAAAAAGTCACTTACGAAAATTTAACTTTTAAACACACAAACGCCGCGGCGCGGCGTTCCTTCCAGAAATTACTGTACACTGTTAAAAAAAAACTGAAAATTCAGTTAGTTTTCTGACTGATTTTAACAGAATATTTCTGTAATGCTTCAAAATGTATTTTTTCCTTACAAAAACGTAAACATCCCGACGAAAACGGAATTTTTCCATTTCTAGGGTTGCCGCTGTGCTGTACTTTGCTCTGATTAGTCTTCAAGTCATGATAAACACACTTATTGATAGTGCTTATTAATCGCACTGTTACATTTTGCTAATTAAAAGCATATTTAGAATAACAACTCAGATGCTGTAGACAAAATAGATAGCTTGCTATTTCATGTCTGGAGAGTAATATACTCGTATGTCGAAATTGTTTATACGCCTTTGAGCTTTATAGGTTTTAAAAAATGTTCGCGCCATTTTTGGACTGTTCGCGCCATTAAAGGAACAAACGGAACCTTATTTGTTCCTTTTACTTTTCAAAATCAAAACATGCAGAAAATTATCGGTGCGGCTTTGTAAAAATAAGAATCAATGCACAATTAGAAGTGCTACACTGTTAAAAAAAGTTCCTGAAAATAACGGAGAAAGTACCGGCAGCAAAGTTGCCGTAAATATTACGTTTACGTTCAATGACTTTCCGTGATTTAACACAAGTTCCATTTCTTATTTCTCCGTAGTTGTAGTTTTCCGTTTATAAATTTCGCGTGACTGAACGAAAATTCCATTTCTTATTTTTCCGTTCATTTACGATCTTTCTGTGTTTTAACAGAATTTACGTACCTTATTTTTTCATTGCGATATTTTTTCCATTTCTCACTTTCCCGTATTTAAGTAAAAAGATTTTATTTTCAAAAAATATTTAAAAAGTTATGTCAAGTATTGACTTTTCGTTTCATTAAAAATTTAGTTCTTTAAAATGATATATAGTACAGATATAGTTAACTGTTCTAAAATTATTACTTTTTTTATTTGCATTTGTTACTCAAAGATTTTTTAAATTAACATCTGGAGAGAGAATTTACCTAACATACCAAGCATCCATTTGCTGACCAAAACTTTTTATATCAACTTCAGATGAGTCAAATTAATCAAATAGTACTAGCAGAAAAATTGATGGATTTGAATAGAACACCAATTATCCCTGCTGATACTGTTCGATATTCCCTTCGTCGTACATTGTCTGGGGTGGCATGGAAAAACATACATGAAAAATATAATATTTTTATTTGCAGAATATGTCAAATAAAATGCTATTAAAAACAGGTTGACGTTATCATATAATAATATATCTGATAGAGAGTACCGCATATCTATAGTGTTTAAAAACAGAATCATTGACATGCAGTGAAGAATTTTTGGTTCAGATGCTACATCCCCCCCCCCCCCCAATGATATCCAAATTTTTCACTCATTGGAATCGCAACATAGATTTTTAGTAAATAATCATTATTACTTAAGCATATATCAATATCAATCAGTTCGTTTTACCCGAACTGTTTTTCCAAGAAACTTGCAATAATCTCAGATAAGTTGTTGGATAAGATCTTAATAAATTAAATTAAGTACTTATTGTTGCAAAACTTTCATTGTATATATCAAAGATCAACAATACACCTTTATTTAGAGATTTAAAATAGTAACTTTCAGTACTCCAAACTGTGAAGCGAATCCCCCCCCCCCCCAAAAAAACTGAGTGATTTTTCCTATCTTGCTCGCACACCACGATAATCTCCGGTATAGATACGAAAGGGCATTTAGTGTATTAACTTTCAAGAATGCGTAAGAGCAAAAAAAAAAAACTCTATAATAGTTGTATAAATTCTAAATAAACTATTATCGGAATTCTATCAAATGCATATTAACAAGGAAAATATTAACGAGGAAAATACATTTGTATATTAACATGTACAAAGATATTCAACAACACTTACATGTGACCAGCGGTGCTAAATGCATCTGGATACAGCTAATCCAATAGCCTTTATTTTAAATTGATAGCACGAGATCCTTAAACTATTCTCACTGCTAGAGCACACAATATGACTAACGAATAGAATTGTTCAAAGTATTGAGCAAAATATTAAAACCACAAAAATATTCTAATACTGACTCAGTAAAACCCACATCAAATCACCAGGGCGATCAAAACGCATCTGCCAGTCTAAAAATGGCGCGAACATTTTTCCAAACCTACAAAGCTCAAAGGCGTATGAACAATTTCGACATAGGAGTATATTACTCTCCAGACATGAAATAGCAAGCTATCTATTTTGTCTACAGCATCCGAGTTGTTATTCTAAATATGCTTTTAATTAGCAAAATGTAACAGTGCGATTAATAAGCACTATCAATAAGTGATGTTTATCATGACTTGAAGACTAGTCGGAGCTAAGTACAGCACGGCAGCAACCCTAGAAATGGAAAAATTCCGTTTTCGTCGGGATGTTTACGTTTTTGTAAGGAAAAAATACATTTTGAAGCATTACAGAAATATTCTGTTAAAATCAGTCAGAAAACTACCTGAATTTTCAGTTTTTTTTAACAGTGTATACTAAAGAAAGAAAAAGTAGGAAAAAAAAAGGAAAAAGTAGGAAAATAAGGAGAGAGCTCAAAAAAGTAGGAAAAAGTAGGAAAAATAGGAACTCTTCGGGGTCTGCTAATATTTTACTTTCAAGAATGAAAAATCATTCAAAAATGTGTGGTTAAAGCAAAATTTGCCGCCCCTTAAGTTTGCCGCCCTAGGCAACTGCCTTCTCTGCCTATTAGGAAACTTACACGCGGAACTTTTAGCCTCGTTCTCTCCTACTATTGAAAAGTTTTCATTACGTAAACTTGTTTGGATTACGTAGCACCTGATAATGGTCCTCCATTCTTACATTACTCATGCTTATGCAGCCCAACTCTAGATTTCTCTTAAGAAGATTATTTTTGCTGATTGAAGTATATTTTAAAATCTCTTTGAAACTTGTTTTAAAGTGATAAAAGTTCTGATTTTCTCATCTTCTAATACAAAGGAAATCCATCCATCTTACCATCTGCCATCTTTTTAAAGAGTTCAAACAGAACGATTATTTAACGTCGATTATAAAACGTTATGGAATGCTTATGCCGACTGCATTTATTTTCAAAATTTACTCTATATTTTAATTCAATTAAAAGTTATCTTGCATTTTTTTCTTATTTGCAGAACAACTTAAAGTTTCATTCAACTCCTTCTGTTTGGGCTGATGTAGGTCTATAAAAAGATGGCAGATGGAACACATTTTCTTTGCATCAAAAGAAGAAACGAGCTGATGTGTGTGCATCATATGACTTCCTTTTACTCCAATTTAATGTCAGTTCCCCATTATTGGCAATTTTAATGTGATTCAATTGTTTACTCTCTAAATATCACCATCAGTGGACAAAAAGACTGGTGATATATCGCCAAGTGTCCAACAATCTATAACACATCTTGAGTTTACATCGAAATTAACAATGATTTCCCCCAAAAAGGGAGCAAAAGACCCCCTTAGGAACATCCGAATGCAACCAAAAGGGAAGGTGCAAAACTAGACCCCACTAGGAGTCTACGTACCAAATTTCAACTTTCTGGGACATACCGTTTTTGAGTTATGCGAGATACATACGCACATACGCACATACATACACTGTTAAAAAAAATTTCCTGAAAATAACGGAGAAAGTACCGGCAGCAAAGTTGCCGTAAATATTACGTTTACGTTCAATGACTTTCCGTGACTTAACAGAAGTTCCATTTCTTATTTCTCCGTAGTTGTAGTTTTCCGTTTATAAATTTCCCGTGACTGAACAAAAATTCCATTTCTTATTTTTCCGTTAATTTACGATCTTTCTGTGTTTTAACAGAATTTACATTCCTTATTTTTTCATTGCGATATTTTTTCCATTTCTCACTTTCCCGTATTTAAGTAAAAAGATTTTATTTTCAAAAAAATATTTAAAAAGTTATGTCAAGTATTGACTTCTCGTTTCATCAAAAATTTAGTTCTTTAAAATGATTTATAATACAGATATAGTTAACTGTTCTAAAATTATTACTTTTTTTTATTTGCATTTGTTACTCAAAGATTTTTTAAATTAACAACTGGAGAGAGAACTTACCTAACATAATCTCTACTCCGAGCATCCATGACTGACCAAAACTTTTTATATCAAATTCAGATGAATCAAATTAATCAAATAGTACCAGCAGAAAAATTGATGGATTTGAATAGGACACCAATTATCCCTGCTGATACTGTTCGATATTCCCTTCCTCGTACAGTGTCTGGGGTGGCATGGAAAAACATACATGAAAAATATGATATTTTTAATTGCAGAATATGTCAAAATAAAATACTATTAAAAACAGGTTGACGTTATCATTTAGTAATATACCTGATAGAGAGTACCGCATATCTATTGTATTTAAAAACAGAATCATTGACATGCACGTGAAGAATTTTTGATTCAGATGTTGCATGCCTCCCCCCCCCCCCTAACGATACCCCAATTTTTCACTCATTGGAATCGCAACATAGATTTTTAGTACATAATCATCATACTTAAGCATATCAGTATCAATCAGTTTTACCCGAACTGTTTTTCCAAGAAACTTCCAATAATCTTAAATAAGTTCTTGATGGATAAGAGCCTAACAAATTGAATTAAGTACTTATTGTTGCCAAAACTTTCATTGTATTTTCAAAGATCATCAATACACCTTTATTTAGAGATTTAAAATAGTGACTTTCAGTCTTCCAAACTGTGAAGCGAAAAAAAACTAAGTCTTTCCTGTCTTGCTCGCACACCTCTCCGGTAGATACGAAATGTTGGCATTCAGCGTTAATGACTTTCAAGAATGCAATGCGTTAGAGCAATAAAAAATAACTTTATAATAGTTCTGTAAATTCTAAATAAACTAACATCGGAATTCAATCAAATGCATATTAATAAGGAAAATACATTTGTATATTAACACGGACAAAGATATTTAACAACACTTACATGTGACCAGCGGTGCTGAATGTATCTCCATTGCATCTGGATACAACTAATCCAATAGGCTTTATTTTAAATGGATAACACGAGATCCTAAAACTATTCTTACTGATAGAGCACACTATATGACTAACGAATAGAATTGTTCAAAGTATTGAGCAAAATATTAAAACCACAAGGATGTTTTAATACTGACTCAGTAAAACCCACATCAAATCACCAGGACGATCAAAACACATCTGCCAGTCTAAAAATGGCGCTAACATTTTTCCAAACCTACAAAGCTCAAAGGCGTATAAACAATTTTGACATACGAGTACTATTACTCTCCAGACATGAAATAGCAAGCTATCTATTTTGTCTACAGCAATCTGAGTCGTTATTCTAAATATGCTTTTAATTAGCAAAATGTAACAGTGCGAATTATAAGCACTATCAAAAGTGACGTTTATCATGACTTGAAGGCTAATCAGAGCGAAGTACAGCACAGCGAAACTCTAGAAATGGAAAAAATTCTGTTTTCGTTATTTCCTTTCGTGATGTTTCTGTTATTGTAAGGAAAAAATACGTTTTGAAGCATTACAGAAATATTCTGTTAAAATCAGTCAGAAAACCACCTGAATTTTCAGTTTTTTTAACAGTGTACGTACATACGGACGTCACGAGAAAATTCGTTGTAATTAACTCGGGGGTCGTCAAAATGGATATTTCGGGTGTCTGTACTTTCCCAGGCATATCCACGTGTGATCGGGTCGAAGAAAAACTTAACATTCATTCAGGGGTGAGAAAAACGGAAATTAAGGCCGATATTTGAGTGAAATTTTTTTCGCGAATACAATACTTTCTTTTTTGTAAAAGGAAGTAAAAATCAGGACTTCTGATAAGTTCAAAAGATATTTTAAAACATGCTTCAATCAGCAAAAATAATCTTCAAATCTAGAGCTGGGCTGCATGAGTAAGGCGACCATATGTCCCGTTTTGAACGAGACAGTCCCGCTATCTGGCAGCCTGTCCCAATGTCCACACATTTTGTGTCGGGACGTAGAAATGTCCCGTTTTCTAAAAGTTAGCAACCTACTCCAAGAAATTGAAAAAAAAAAAAAAAGTTAGAAACTTGAGCAGAGATGATAAAATATAGAGTGGTGATCATGTTACTCACATAAGGGAAAAAATAACAGTAACCAACTGAGCAAAACATTATCACGCGATTAGTAGATTAGTGTGTTGAAATTGGTTACCATATTTGGCAAATATTAACCAATTTGGCTTTATTTTTCTTTTTGTAAATTACGCTAAAAATCACACACAGCAAATTGAAAGAAAATCATAGTAGCAATTATTATGTCACAGTAAAGTTTAGAGGGTGAAAATGCTGGGAATGTGTTAGAAGTATTCAAGTGTGGCTTACAATTGAAGCTTTTAAACTTATCGAAAGGTGGTGCAGTTGCAGTTCTCACACATGTCAGCAATTTTTGGCTAATTTTAAGGGGATCCGGGACACAAAAATAGTCTAGTTTTGAAGGGTTTTTTTTTTTTTTTCAGCTTAAAATGACGTTTGAATCTTGTTTCTCCCTTAATTAGAACGAAAGATGTAATTATTTTTGTTTTGCATGCATCTTCTATACATATAATAAAATAAGATGTTTGTGTGTGTGTGTGTGTATGTTTGTGGCGCGCATCCCGGGAAAACGGTAAGGCCTAGAAAGATGAAATTTGGTATACAGGTGTAGTTTTTGCTAAAGTTGTGCACCTTGTTCTTCGATTTTTGATATTTTAATTAGAAAAAAAGTTATTTAATGTTTTATGTGATTTTTAGCACTTTTTAGTACTTTTAACCTCACAGACCCCGAACCAATCGCGCCAGACAAATATTTTTTGCACTATAGTGTCCGAAATTTAATCTTAAATATGATGAACAAAAAAATTTTGAAGATAGAGCAATTTTTGTATTTTTTATGAATTTTTGAAAAAACCTTTATTTTCATTTTTTTCTGGGTTTAATTTTTTTCTAAACGCATCCTGTGAAAAATATAATAACCGCTTTTCTACAATTTTACTATGTAGTAGCCAGAACATTTCGCCCTCTACAGGAAAAAGAAGTTTTCAAAAATATTCAAAAGTTTTTTGGTTTTTTTTTACAATTTTTTAAAGGCAGAACGAAGATATGAGCTATCGCTTCACCGAAGATCTGCTGTCCGCTGAACGCTGCGAATATGACGTAACGCAACCACGTGATCTAACTGAAGTGCGTAACTTGCTTTTTTCTTTTCTTCCTTTCGAAGGATTCATTCGCTTTTTTTTTCTTTCCAGGTATTTCATTTTTTTCTCCCCCCCCCCCGGATGTTTTGCTAAACATTCGATTTCGGTTAATCAGACGGACCACATCGGATCGTTTTGGTCCCAGTCACTTTTTTTTTTTTTTTGAATTTCAATAAAAGCAATGATTTTTATACTTTGGCAAACTCCGGGTACCACAAAGACATCAATTTTTTATGCATTTTAATAAATAAGTACGCGCGCTTTTTTTGCATGATTTTCTTTTTGTTAGGAAATAAAATTGGAGGTTAGATCAAAATAAATAGAGATAGATGAGAAAATTTAGAGATGGATCGAATAGGTAGATAGATATACATTGAGCGAACAAAAAATGTTTTTTTTTTTTTTTTTTTTTTTTAATTTTGTTCTCGAATTAATACTTTTTTTCTTTGAAAAAAGATTGTTAATTACTATCAGAGGTAAATTTCCATGGATCTAGAGAAAGATAAATCTACAGGTCGATGAACAGTGAGAGATAGACAGACCCCGTTATTTAAAGAACAACAACGGGGGGAAGTGTTTTTTGTTATTTTTCGACAAAATTTGCATGAAGTGCAAGCAGTTTGTGTCTCCCCTCCCCCTCCTTTAAAAATATTCCAAACGACGAAACTGGAGATAGATCTAGAAAATATTTTATTTAAATTAATAATGATATAGATATAGATCGATTGATACCGCCACGAAAGTTATTTAAGGAGCCGCCGAAGGCGGCAACATTGGCGTAAAAAGGCAGATGATAATATTGATATATAGAGAAAAACATTGATTAATACCGTCGCTAAATTGTCTATGCAGTCGCCGAAGGCGGCAACCCTGGCGTAAAAAGGCGGACCAGCTGGTCGCCGAAGGCGGCTAGTTTTGTTAATATTATTTTCAACCGTAAAACTTAAAATTCGTTTTTCTCCATGATGCAATTTTTCCCGATTTCTTACATTCAAACTTTTATAAGTCTCAAGAACTGATAAAGTAATGAAATTTGGAGCTTTTTCAAACAGGTCACTTTAATTTTTATTCGGCAAATTTAAAAAAAAAAAAAAACGTTTACTGCAAAAAATATGATTTTTTTTAATTATTATTATTTTTTTTTTTAAGTATCTAAGAATTTGTTGAAGTTTTTCTTCAAATATTTTCTTTTCTTTTTAAATTGCCGTTTTTAAAGAGTAAAGCTTAGATATTTTTGCATAATTTTTGAAAAAAAATTTTAATAACGGGGGTTGGGGGGGGGGGGCGCCGCTGCGATTTGAAAACATTGTTAATTACTGTCAGAGGTAGATACGCATAGATCGTATAGATAGATAGCTAGATAGATAGACAAATGCAGAGGTCGATATAGTAGATGGAGAGCAAGAAAGAGACATGCCCGTTATTTAAGGAACTTCAACGACTTCAACGGGGTGTCAATGCTCCCCCCCCACACTCACCATGACTTTGAAAAAACAATGCTTTCAAGTAAAAGTGGAAGTGTTTTTTGTTATTTTTCGACAAAATTTGCATGAAGTGCAAGCAGTTTGTGTCTCCCCTCCCCCTCCTTTAAAAATATTCCAATAAAAAAAAATAATAATAATAATATTGCCCACGATTATTTTCAGTTTTAGCGCTTTAAAGCAACCTCCTTTTTTTCAAAAAATAAATTAAACTTAATTTTTCTTTTTAATATTTATGTTATGATTTTAATTGTTAAATAGATGATGATTTGTGCAAAAAATTTCAGAACTGTTTAATAATTTTTTTTCGAAATGTGTCCCCCTTAAATTGCGTTTTGGCTATATTCAAAACCTTTCATCTAAAAACCCTGGTCTGAAAGACGGAAATAGAAAACACGAAGTGTCAAAGTTCTCAGATTAAAGTTTTTATTAATAACTAGCCGCCTGCAGCGACCAGCTGGTCCGCCTTTTTACGCAATTCGCCTTTTTGCGCCAGGGTTTCCGCCTTCGGCGGCTGCTTAGACAATTTAGCGACGATATTAATCAATGTTTTTCTCTATATATCAATATTATCATTTGCCTTTTTACGCCAATGTTGGCTTCTTCGGCGGCTGCTTGAAAAAATTTATCGATGGTATTAATCAAACTTTTTCTCTATATATCAATATTATCATTCGCCTTTTTACGCCAAGGTTGCCGCCGTCGGCGGCTGCTTAAATAAATTTTTTGTTGAATAAAGTATTTTCTAGATCTATCTCCCGTTATGTCCTTTGGAATATTTTTAAAGGGTGGGGAAGGGAAGGAACAAAGGGCATACTATTTATGCAAATTTTGTCGGAAAATAACAAAAAGCACTTCCACTTTCATGTGAAAGCATTGTTTTTTCAAAGTCATGGTGTGTGTTTGTGTGTAGGGGGAGGGAGCTATTGATCCCCCATTGAATTTCCTCTATTTCTTACTGTCCATCTACTGTATCCACCTCTATATTTGTCCACCTTTCTTTCTCTCTATCTATCTATCTATACGATCCATACATATCTACCTCTGATAGTAATTAACAATCCTTTTCTATGTAGAAAAAAACATTTTTGGCCCACTGACTTAATATCATCTCGCTATCTACCAAATCTAACCATAAACCCTACAAAAATCATTCAAAAAATCGCGAGTTTTATTTATTTACTTAAAATTGCACGCAAAAAAAAGGCTCTATGTTCCCCGTAGTGTGCGAAAAGCAGCGCTCAAAAAAAAAAAAATCACCGCTTTTATTGAATTAAAATGCGTACAAATATTTGACCAAAAATAAATATAGCAAAACGTCCAGAAAAAAAAAAGTTGGAAAAATTAAAGATATGAAATCTCTAAACGTTATTAAAAAAAAAAAAAAAAAAAAAAAGTGAAGAGAAAGCAAACGATTTCAGTTAGGTCACGTGATGAGGAAGTGCAGAACTCAGCCGGCAATGCTTACAGGTCGCATCGTGTTCTGCACTTAAAAAATTGTAAAAAAAAAAAAAAAAAAAACTTTTGCGTATTTTTAAAAACTTTTTTCTTTTGAAGGGGGCAGAATGTTTTTACTATTACCAACTAAAATTTTTGAATTGAGGACTCAATAATTTTACAGGATGGGTTTCGAAAAAACTAAACCCAGGAAAAAATGCAAAATAAAGGTTTTTCAAAAATGTATAAAAAATACAAAAATTGCTCTATCTTCAAAAATTTTTCATTCATCATATTCAAAATTGAATTTCCTGCACTATAGTACAAAAAATATTTGTGTGGTGCGATTGGTTCGGGGTCTGTGAGGTAAAAAGTACTAAAAAGTGCAAAAAAAAAAACGCATAAAACATTAAATAACTTTTTTTCTAATAAAAATATCAGAAATCGAAGCCCGAGGTGCACATCTTCAGCAAAAACTGCACCAGTATACCAAATTTCATCTTTCTAAGCCTTACCATTTTCCCGGGAAGCGCGCCACACACACACACATACACACACACACACACACACACACACACAAACAAACATCTTATTTTATTATATGTACTAGCCGCTTACGGCGACCAGCTGGTCCACCTTTTTGCGCCAGGGTTGCCGCCTTCGGCGGCTGCTTAGACAATCTAGCGACGGTATTCATCAATGTTTTTCACTATATATCAATATTATCATTCGCCTTTTAACGCCAATGTTGCTGCCTTCGGCGGCTGTCTAAATACATTTCGTCGCGATATCAATCAATCTCAATCTACCTATATCATTAGTAGTTTGAATAAAATATCTTCTAGATCTGTCTCCTGTTCCGTCGTTTGGAATATTTTTAAAAGAGGGGGAGGGGAGACACAAACGATGTACTCTTCATGCAAAAATTTGTCGACAAATAACAAAAAGTATTTCCACTTTTATGTGAAAGCATTGTTTTTTCAAAGTCATGGTGTGTGTGTGTGTGGGGAGGGGGGCATTGACACCCCGTTGAAGTTCCTTAAATGACGAGCATGTCTCTTTCTTGCTGTCTATCTACTATATCGACCTCTGTATTTGTCTATCTATATATCTATCTATACGATCTATGCATATCTACCTCTGACCAGTAATTAAAAGTCTTTTTTTATTTATATAAGTATTAATTCGAAAAAAACATTGTTTGTCCACTCAATCTCTATCTATCTCTGTATCTACCTAGCCAAACCGCCAATCCGTAACAGAAACAAAGATCGTGCAAAAAACCTGGAGCTTTATTTATTTAATTAAAATTGCCAGCAAAAAAAAAAAGGCTCTATGTTCCCCCGTAGTGTGCAAAAAGTAGCGCTTGCAAAAAGATAAAAAAACTATTTAAAAAAAAAGGTGAAGAGAAGACAAACGATTTCAGTTAGATCACGTGATGCGGTAAGTTCGGAATTCAGCCGGCAAGCGAACAGCTCGCGTTGTGTTCTGCATTAAAAAAAATTGTAAAAAAAAAAAAAACTATTACATATTTTTAAAAACTTTTTCCTTCTGAAGAGGGCGGAATGTTTCTACTATTACCAACTAAAATTTTAGAATTGAGTGATTGTTGTGTTGTGTGAGTTTTACGCCAGGGTTGCCGCCTTCGGCGGCTGCATAGACAATTTAGCGACGGTATCAATCAATGTTTTTCTCTATATATCAATATTATCATCTGCCTTTTTACGCCAATGTTGCCGCCTTTCGCAGGATGGGTTTCGAAAAAACTTAACTCAGAAAAAAATGTAAAATTAAGGTTTTTTTTCAAAAATCTATAAAAAATACAAAAATTGCTCCATCTTCAAAATTTTCATTCATCATATTTAAAATTAAATCTCCTACACTATAGTACAAAAAATATCCGTCTGGCGCGATTAGTTCGGGGTCTGTGAGGTTAAAAGTACTAAAAAGTGCTAAAAATAACATAAAACATTAAATAACTTTTTTTCGAATTAAAGTTTCGAAAATCGAAGCCCGAGGTGCACATCTTCGGCAAAAACTACACCTGTATTATAAATTTCATCTTTCTAGGCCTTATCGTTTTCCTGGGATGCACGCCACAAACACACACACACACACACAAACATTTTATTTTATTATATGTACTAGCCGCCTTCGGCGACCAGCTGGTTCGCCTTTTTACGCCAGGGTTGCCGCCTTCGGCGGCTGCATAGACAATTTAGCGACGGTATCAATCAATGTTTTTCTCTATATATCAATATTATCATCTGCCTTTTTACGCCAATGTTGCCGCCTTCGGCGGCTGCTTAAATAAGTTTCGTGGCGGTATCAATCGATCTATATCTATATCATTATTAATTTAAATAAAATATTTTCTAGATCTATCTCCAGTTCCGTCGTTTGAAATATTTTTAAAGGAGGGGGAGGGGAGACACAAACTACTTGCACTTTATGCAAATTTTGTCGAAAAATAACAAAAAACACTTCCACTTTTACTTGAAAGCATTGTTTTTTCAAAATCATGGTGTGTGTGGGGGGGGCATTGACACCCCGTTGAAGTTCCTTAAATAACGGGCATGTCTCTTTCTTGCTCTCCATCTACTATATCGACCTCTGCATTCGTCTATCTATCTATCTATACGATCTATGCGTATCGATCTTCGACAGTAATTAACAATGTTTTCAAATCGCAGCGGCGCCCCCCCCCCCCCAACCCCCGTTGTTGTTCTTTAAATAACGGGGTCTGTCTATCTCTCACTGTACATCGACCTGTAGATTTATCTTTCTCTAGATCCATGGAAATTCACCTCTGATAGTAATTAACAATCGTTTTTCAAAGAAAAAAAGTATTAATTCGAGAACAAAATTAAAAAAAAAAAAAAAAAACATTTTTTTGTACACTCAATGTATATCTATCTGCCTATTCGATCCATCTCTAAATTTTCTCATCTATCTCTATTTATTTTGATCTAACCTCCAATCTTATTCCCTAACAAAAAGAAAATCATGCAAAAACAGCGCGCTTACTTATTTATTAAAATGCACAAAAAATTTATGTCTTTGTGGTACCCGGAGTTTGCCAAAGTATAAAAATCATTGTTTTTATTGAAATTCAAAAAAAAAAGTGACTGGGACCAAAACGATCCGATGTGGTCCGTCTGATTAACCGAAATCGAATGTTTAGCAAAACATCCGGGGGGGTTGGCGAAACAAATGAAATACCTGGAAAGAAAAAAAAAAGCGAATGAATCCTTCGAAAGGAAGAAAAGAAAAAAGCAAGTTACGCACTTCAGTTAGATCACGTGGTTGCGTTACGTCATATTCGCAGCAGTCAGCGGACAGCAGATCTTCGGTGAAGCGATACTCATATCTTCGTCCTGCCTTTAAAAAATTGTAAAAAAAAAAACTTTTGAATATTTTTGAAAACTTTTTCTTTCTGTAGAGGGCGAAATGTTCTGGCTACTACATAGTAAAATTGTAGAAAAGCGGTTATTATATTTTTCACGGGATGCGTTTAGAAAAAAATTAAACCCAGAAAAAAAAAAGCAAAATAAAGGTTTATTCAAAAATTCATAAAAAATACAAAAATTGCTCTATCTTCAAAATTTTTTTGTTCATCATATTTAAAATTAAATTTCGGACACTATAGGGCAAAAAATATTTGTCTGGCGCGATTGGTTCGGGGTCTGTGAGGTTAAAAATACTAAAAAGTGCTAAAAATCACATAAAACATTAAATAACTTTTTTTCTAGTTAAAATATCAAAAATCGAAGCCCGAGGTGCACAATTTCAGCAAAAACTACACCTGTATACCAAATTTCATCTTTCTAGGCCTTACCGTTTTCCCGGGATGCGCGCCACAAACACACACACACACACACAAACATCTTATTTTATTATATGTATAGATAGATAGATGCTTGACTAAGTGTATTATTATATGTGTGTCTATTGAAATCTGAAGTACGATTCTTCTTTTTATAATCTGTTCATTTCTACTCTTTGTAATAAAAGCACAGACACTTTTTTTTTTCGAAAATAATAAGCACTGTGTTGCCTAAAATTCCAAGGGAAAAAATTCTGGTCACCTCATGCATGAGTATGTAAGAGTGGAGGATTATAATCAGATGTTACGTAATCCTAACAAGTTCACGTTTTGAAAACTTTTCGATAGTAATTCTTTTTTTTTTTTTCCGTTTAATGCCAAAAAAAAAGGCAAAGCAAAGCCATTAGAAATGTTTTTTTAAACCTATATTCTTACTTTCTTATTATTACTCTTAATATTTCGATTTTTTTTTTTTTTTTTTTTTTTTTTTTTTTTTTTTTTTTTTTTTTTTGTCAAATCTGAAACAGAAATTTTCGCACAATTCTTTTCCAAAGTGAACACCTTTTTAACGATTTGCGATTAATACAAGCCAATCTTTATTCTTTGACATTCCAGTATTAACTTTTCTCAAAAGTTTTTGAGCTTTTTTAAACCCAAAACGGCTTTAAAGTTATTGAAAACTTAGACTTGAAGCAAACCTTCTGCAAAACAAACTTTTCTTATTTATTTCAAAACAACAAAAAACAACTCTTAATTTTTTGAACATAGCAAGTAGAGTATGATTTACTCATACTACAAAACATTTTATATGCAGATTTTTGTTGCACTGGTACTCCGGAGATATGACTTAATAAATCTCCCTGGTGAAAAAGTATAAAAACTGACTTTGGATGAAGAGTAGCACCACTCTACTATTCACAGAGTTCTTTCTGCTGTTTATACTGAAAGGGAAAAGTATTAGCTTGAAATTAATATCTCATTCAGCTTAAATAGTTGAAGAAACTATAAAGATTCTTCTTAATTCATACCGAAAAGAAAACTCCAAAAAGTGACCAAAAATTGAATTTTTGGAAAAATTTCCCAAAGCTTAATGTTCGTTAAAAAAATGAATTTATGTTATAGATATTTATTCGTAAAAAAAAATGGACAAAATCTGAGACATGATGGCACAGGCAATAAATAACCCAAATGTGACTTAAAAAATAGGTATTTAGAATGAAGTTATTACAGAAACTAGTTAATTTAAATGTAATTAATTGTCTCACTTTCATTCTTGATCTGATTCCTGACAGCATAGCTTTTTTCATAATGTGATATTTTGTTTATCATAAAAGGGAAACGTTATTTGTACTTTGATAAAGCATTGAGAAATAAACGTAACATGGTTATAATTAAAATTTAATTGTAATAAAATTTTCATGTTTTAACAATTATTACTAAGAAACATCTGCGTGTTGAATTAGCTGCATATTTTCAAGCACGTTCATTGAACCATATATACAGAGGTGCAGGAACTGATTCAAATAAACGTTTTTTTACACCTTTTAGCCCCCTGACAATCCTGACTAGCGACCTAAAGAAGGTAGGTAACCTTTTAGCGTTTTATGTACAGCTTTTACTCTACATTTATGACAGCAATTTTTGGAAACTCGATGAGGGTAAATTATTCACTTTTGAGCGCATTTCAGCATCTGACAAACCTGAGTAGGGACCGGAAAAAGATTATAGTACACAAGTCAGGTCGGAAAATGGGGGGTTGGGGTCATTTGACCCACCGGAATCTTATTGTAAGCCGTAGTGTTGCTCATAAAAAAGAGTTCAAGCACCACGCCGTACACTTTGGGTGGAACATTCGACTACACCGGTAGCAGAAAGTAACACATCGGGAAGGGGTATTTTAGGATAAAAGTATTTTGTACGACATATAGTTGAGTTTGAAGATGATCAATTAAAAGTCATTTTTAACTTATTGCCGTACAATAAAAATGGGTCAGGAAAGCCCCAAAAGTTATGGTTTTCAAATTATTTTACGGATTTTTTCAGTGGTTTTACCATGTACGGCATTAGAATACTTTTTCTTTTTATGTATTTTTTTTTTTCAGAGCCGTACAAATTTATTGGTACGGGGGTGAAAATATGGGGGTGCCAACCCCTCCATTCAGACCGAGGGTTGCAGGAGATTTGATCCATCACAAATTTTTAAGATTCTAAAACTTCTTCAAAAATACAAATATGGTTTGATATAATGCCGTATATTTTCGGTAGTACATGCGACGACACCGGAAGCAAGAAGTGACGCATCGGGAAAGGGTATTTTAGGATAAAAAGATTTTGTACGGCATATAGTTAATTTGAAAGATAATCAATTAAAAGTCATTTTGAACTAATTGCCGTACAAAAAAAAAAAAAAAAAAAAAAAGGGTCAGGAAAAGACAAAAATTTTTGGATTTCTAATTATTTTACGGATTTTTTCAGTGATTTTACCATATACGGCATTAGCATATTTTCTTTTCTTTTTATACATAATTTCATTTTTTTTCAATGGCATACCAATTTATTGGTATGGGGGTGAAAATATGAGAGTACCAACCCCTCCATTGAGACCGAGGGTTGCAGGTCATTTGATCCATTATAATTTTTTTAAGATTCTAAAACTTCTTTAAATAACAATATGATTTATGAATAATGCCGCACATATTTCATGGAACATCTGACCCAAAAAAAAAAACAGTACCCCCGAGGACGGTGAAATACGGTCAAATATTTTTGTACGGCATCTACATACTTTTTAGTGATGATAATAAAATTCAATAAAAACTAAATGCCGCCTGAAAAAATAGTACCTACTCGATTAAAGAAGAAATTTTCTACCTTTTTTATTAATCATATAAATCAATCACAACGTACAGTGGGGTGTTTGCAAAATTCAATTCGAATGCTTACATTATTTATTTTTTTTGTCATGTCGTATATATGAGTATTTACAGGGACAAGATTGCGACCAATACCTTACATCGGTATTTTTATTCAAAATTTATTGAAGGCTCTAAAACTGTTTTTGAATTAAAGTGTACTTTTCTTATATTAATAAAAGTGTAGTGTTTAAAAAATGCATAACTTGTTGAAATTATAAATATATTTTAGACGTAAAAGGACAAACGATGGTATTTCAATACTCAAACGGTGGTGGCTTCAATACTCATGCTGCATAACGCAGATTATTACATTAAAATTAAACTCAAGTAAGTATACGAATCATAACAATAATAACAACATTTAGAATATTTAATTAAAATTTAATAGAATAAAAAAGTTTGTGTGTATCTATGTGTGTGTGTGTGTGTATTTGTGGTACACTTCCAGAGAAAATGGTAAGGCCTAGAAAGATAATATTTGGTACACTGCAGAATTTTTTGCCGTAAATACGCACCTCGGAGCCCGATTTTTGATAATGAGATTTTTGGCAAATTTTAGCATTTTTTATTTCACAGACCGAGGTCTAATTGAGTCACAGAAATATTTTTCATATTCGAGTGTAGGAAATTTAATTTTAATCAAGATAAAAAAAAAAAACTTTGAAAAAAGAGATTTTTGCAATTTTTAGGAATTTTTGAAAAAATACCTTTATTTTGGATTTCTTTAAAAAAAAAAAAAGTTTTCTAAAATATGCATGTTCTTCGTTTTTTTCGCCCCCCCCCCCCCCCCCCCCCAAAGCAGAACAACCACAGATCTCAATGCATTGAGAAGGAATACTAATGGAGGGAGCCATAGCAAATGTCTCAGTGAAATAAGCTTGGGATCCAATGTTTCCCAGGTCAGGTGACTTGTTTGGCTGGGAAGTTGTCGCGTTTTGGCACGCAATTGCTCTTTTGGCATTAAATATTTTTCAGACGACGCAACGGCGCTTATTGTGAAGTCGGGGCTACAAATCAGAGCAACTCTGGCTCCAACTCCTTTACCGCATAATAATGAATAAATAAATAAATAACGGATACAAATACAGGCCCATCATTCAAATTCCCTCTCTCCACTTCTTTCCGGATTTTAAAATATAATGTAATTGCATTTTTCATGTATTTTGATGTTTATTCCCTAAAATGACGGGCATGTACAAATAGTTTAAGGGACAATTTTCCTATCTTCATTTGCCAACTTTCAAATGTAGATGGCGCGGATTTTCACTCGGTTTATAGGGGGGGGGAATAAAGTGCCCTCTCTAAACAGCTTCACACAGAGGGGAGTAATTAGGCGCTAATAGCTGTCACCCCCCCCCCCCCCCCGAGAACCGAACCCCTCTCTCCCTTCAGGCAAATGCAAAGCTGAAGACCGGTTTGCTCTTTCAACATTTCTCAGGATGTAGTTGAAGAGCAACAAATGGTCAAATTTTAGCTTTCAAGTGATTTTTGTGATGCAGTAGTGGGAATTAGTTTTTCTGAAAGGTATTGACAACAGGGCCCAATTTCCCAATAGGCCTAAGGATGCCAAAATTTTCAGGGGCGGCAAATTTTGCTTTAAGCACATTTTTCTTAAAATTCTTTTTTAATTCTTATTTTTTTGGTCTTAAAAGTAAAATATTAGCATTTTTTCATTTTTCAAAGTTACAATTTTTTCTTGTCATTTAATAATGATTACTTTCACACGTCATATGAAAATCAAATGTGTTTCAATCAGGGTAATTGATCAGCGTAAAACAGTAAATGAAGTCGAAAAGAGGGTGTCAATTTCAGAAAGTGTCGTTGCGTTTATCCAGAAGTCGCAACAAGATTGGAGTTTGACAAAGGATTTTAGTGCTATACTTAAGTTTATTCAATGCTGGTTTCTTGAATGATTGACGTTTATTTTCTTTTTTACATTATTAATATTTAAAAATTGTATTCTGTTAATATTAAGTCTCGAAGATAAATAAAAATGAATGACGAATGAAAAAGGCTGATTGCTTTTAACTAAAGGAAACATGCTAAATTAAAAACCGAAGAACAAAAAAGTCATCAAAACTTTTTTAAACATTTTTTTTTCAAATATGCAGTTTTCAAAAGCGGAAACTTTAGACTCTTTGCAATGTATTCCAGTTACAATTTACTAATGAAATACCATTGAACAGTGAGGAGTTGTAAGAACACAAGTGAGTTAACGTAATAGCAGAGTAAATTATTCAAATCGTGGATTCGTAGATGAAAAAAATAATAGGATAAAGATTCTGCTATAAATAAAGATGACGACTGGTAAAATGGTTAACACACAAGACATTAAAGTTCAGTGCTCATCAAAGATTTAGCGATATAGATATTAAATAATTAAACTGGGTTTGATTCCAAAACACAGTTTTGTTCAAAAGAGCACGTAAACGTAACTTTTTTTTCAAAAAGTAACAGAATTCATTCGGAATGTAATCGTGTTTTTTTTCCCCTCTAAATTCAAAATGTCTTTTTGAGCAAACAATGAAACAACAAAGAAGTTATTTTTTTTTCTTCTGAAAATAAAGATGCTGTCTTATGTGAAACATACTAACATGCGTAGCATTCGAGAAAAATCTCGGTTACTCTTTATCTCCCCATTTGTCATCATTATATTTTCTCTTATAAATCTAACTCAAGTCTACATAGGCGTAGGAAGCGGGGGGAGCTTGAGCTCCCTCTATAATATTTCAGACCGGCTCAGCTCCCCCTAAAAAATTCTCACAGTATAGCTTCTTGCAGTACATCGTCTACCTCTAATCTGATTTCAAAAATGCGATCTACCTTTTCTAGGAATTTCCATATAATAACCGACAAAGAAAGGGGAGAGATGGAGTGGTTAGTATGATCAGTACATTTGGGTTTCCCTCTTTTCAAACCTTTCGATTCCCGGAAGAAAAAAAGTATTAAAGACAAGTTATCTACATAGGGCTGTTTTCCGCCCTCTCCACTTCGAGCTCGTCTTTCGCACATGTATTACACATTACACTGTAGCGTAGCTCAGTTTAAATGTTCTTAGTTTTGCATGCCATTTGTATCTCACACTTTCGCTAAAAAGAGATAATTGTGAGTCAGTTTGGCATTGAAATATGAAGGTGCTCCAGACATGTATCAAAAAGAAGGTTTCTAAGGTAAACTTACTCAATTTTAGCTTTACAGAAACTTATCTCATTTTAAGTTATCTGACCTCCCGGACGCTATTTAAAGAATTTCCAGCGAATCCTTTTAGATTCGTTGATTAAAATAAACTTGCAAAATGTGACACGAAAGTGAAACTAAAATACCGAGTGGTCATATAATATTTTTATGTATTGCAATTATTAAAAAAAAAAAAAGAAAAAGAAAAAAAGAAAAGGAAAAAAAAAGAAAAGAAAAGAAAAACAATGCAGAGAGAGAGAAGAGGGGGGAGAAAAGAAAAAAGCCCAATGTACAAACATATTTATTTAGCATTTTTTAATCCATCGTTTCTTTCTCTTTTTTATTTTTTTCATTTCTTCATAAGAAGTTCAGCCCCAACCAAAGAAAATTCTTTAGCGAGTTCTCAAAAGATTAACAATGTAGTTTTAGAACAAAAAATAGTTCTAAACTAATTTTCGAGGGATTATGATCGTATGTTTCGGGTGTTAAATTCCATGTTTCGATCAAAAGATACGATCAGATAGCGAAAATATCATTGTTCGATGGTCTATCGAAACCAAAAGTGATCTTCTGACAGGGGGCATAGACTAAAAGCCTGAGATACAAATTCTTCGAACAAATTTTTAAAATTCTATAAAAGTTACATTTATTATTTTTGATTGTAAATATTGTCAGAAGAAACAACCTAAATAAGTGACATACCCAGAAATTACTTTTGCGGATACATATCATTACTGTGATTAAAAAAAAAAACCACAATTTCCAGAACTATTCCACGGTAAAGACTAAAAAAAAAAACTTTTTATCCATTATTTTGTTCTATCTAAAAGCCTGAGGGATTAATTTTTTCATGAAGTTAAAAATTTGCAAAGATAAATATAATTTAAAGAATTCTAAGGTACTACGACACAGAAACAAAAATTCTCACTAATCAAAATCGGTGAAATCTTCATTAGAATATTTAAAAAAAAAAAACTTGTAACACTAATAAATAATTGTAAACACTGTTACGATGTTAAAAACAGTGCGAGTTTATTGAAAACAAAATTTTTTTGAACATTTAGACTTTATGAAGTTACATTTATTCTTCTTTTTTGCTTTCTCAAAATTAAGGGGTTTTTTTTGTCACAGCTATGTTTTCATGCTAAAAAAAATGCATGTGGAAGAGGGCACTCGAGCACCCCTCAAAATATTTGAGGTTCTGGGAAACTTTTTCATATCCATTTTTACGATTAAAAATTTTCCTTTTCACTTATTTTGTTAGAAAAAAGCACCAACAATATTTCATAGTTTTTCTGAAGTACTTTTACTAACCTTTATCTGAACTATACAACGAACATTTTATTTAAACACATTTCAGGCGCACTGTTTCTCAACTTATTCCTCTGTTTCTAGTTCTCATAAAAGAAAATCTTCTAAATGCTACGCTGCAGAAGCCCTACCTCCTAAAATTTTAAAAAGCCTTGCAACATTTGTTTTTAGAGAGCGATTTCCTGAAAATTCCCGGAAGAGAACCCATGACTGAATACCTTGACCTCCACAATATGATAGATTATATAATATTCCCTTCAATTTCAAAACATTGCTATGCCTATAACATTAACAAATATGATCTATCTCGAATAATTTTCGGAGAGCGACACCCGAAACTCTTCTTTCTGATATCAAAAAAGAAGAATGAAAATTCAGTTTTTAAAACTACAATTTCTAAAACTTTAAGGAGAAGGAATCTTTTCCAATAACCTCATTGAGGAACGCTCTCTAAGACTTCAGTTTCTAAAAAATTCCAGAGAGCCCTAGAACTTCCCCCTTTCCCTGACATCATTCAAGACTGTCTTCAATTGCGTTTTTAGAACTTCAATTTTGAAATATTGGGAAAGAGATGTAAATCGATCGAGGACAATCCCTGAGTCATATCATTTTTCCTAAAGTGATAAATATGGTCTGAATTCGCGTTTTAAAGACATAAATTCGAAAATTTTCCAGGGAGGGCATTCCAACTTTTTCTCTCCTTAACACTACCAAAGACCGTCTAAAACTACGTTTTTAGAACTAAGATTTCAGAAATTTTCTGGGGCTAAAGCCCCAGGACCCCCCTATTGATACGTGCGCATCTTCGAGAACTGACCGACCCCCTTCCAAAAACCAGAAGTTTTATTACCTCATTCTCTCCATATACAATTGAGGCAGTGAGAAGCAAAAAGATGTAAGTGGCAAAATTAAAAATTTGGAGATAACCAGTTCAAACAGTAGAGGGACCTCTCCTCTGTCTTGGGGCAAGAGATTGTACTAATAGCCCTGGTAGGTGCTGCTGTACAGCATGATTTAGAAAAAAAATCAATGAAGGCTTACTTGATACGTTTTACTCAAAACTTGAAGTCCACTTACATCCCTTTGCTTCTGACTGCCTGAATTTATATATTAGATATGATTGGAAACATAACTGGAAAAGAGAGAGGAAGACGAAAGGATCGACAATCATTTCAAATAAGAAATTTTTTTTCAAGTGCTCCAACCCCCAAAAAAATCTGGTGGTGCTACTGCTTCTGTCCCTTGGATCCCTATCATGAGCCTCAGCTCCCCCTACTTTTATATAGTTCTTACGCCTCTGCCAGTCTATATCATGTTTCAATAATTCATCTGCGTGCCATTACAAGGAAATGTTTTAAAACTTCAAAGAATGATAGAAAACATGTTTTATGAAACTATAGGGCCATGAAAAATAAATAAATAAATAGATAACCATGCTGTAATTAATTGATAATTGCAAACAGCGGCGTAGCGTAGGTTTCTGCCGCCCGTGGCAGGCACAAAATTTGCCGTCCCTCTTAAATTTCTTTGCTGAATGCCCCCCCCCCCAAAAAAAAAAGACATTTTTAACATTTTATAGAACGAAAACAGGATTTTATTATCCAAAATACGTTTTCCATTTTAATATAATATTACGTCAAACAGGAAAAATTGTTGGTTGAAATATTTTTCAAAAATTATTGCATTATGAGCGATAATATTTTCCTTAAATTAAAACATTTAAAACGTGATCAAAAACTGTACATACTGGTATGCTGGTAGTAATTCTGAAACCTCTTATTGAAAAGAAAAAGAAACAAAAATATGTTTACAAATTACCTGAGAGATACACATATTTATACTTGAAAATTTTTTTTCTTAACCTAAACTATTAATTTTCTACTTTCATCAACGGAAAATCTTTAACAACACTATCAATGTCGATTATATCAGTCTGTTCTGTAAAATGTTTTATGAAATGTCATTACATAAAATAACCCCTTGAATCCAAATATGACCACCGTTTCCCCCTACCCATCCCATTTTGGAGTTTTGGTGATAGTGATACTTCCTCCCCCTCCCAATTTTTTCTGTTTTTGACTGTTTTAAAACCGTTGTTATTATTTTGAGTGGGAGAGGGCATAGAGAAAAGAAAAGTTTAAAAACATGAACATTTGTCGCAGGGTGGGACCTTCAAGGTGGAACTCCCCCCCCCCCTAAAATATTTAAAAAATCATCAAAACGATCTTTTTTCTTTTTTACCACAATTTTTTGTCGATTGTACTTCTCGATGAAAAATGAAAGTATCGGCTTAACTTCTATGAGCGCCATGTCTGAAAAAATGTGCACGTTAAAAATAAATTAATAAAATAAAACAAATACATATTAAAAAAAAAAAAAAATCTTGAAGCACCGTATCATGAGTCGCATCACAGATCTTTAGTCGCAAACCTTCCCAAATTATTTATATTTACTAAAGTTACAATCACACATATAATTAAGATTTCGAATGAAATTAAATCATGCCTATAATTCAGCATTAGTATCTTTATATAAATAAAACGCAAACTCTAAATTTATATGTCCGGGGTAAACTCAGAAAATACCTGACCGATTTTGTTAAAATTTTTAGTTTGCCTAGGTTAGTGCCTGGAAGGTTTATAGACCTTTTCGAAAAAAAGTCGATGAATAATTCTTTTTTTATTCGAAATTGACGTTTTGAACCCAAAAACGGATATTTCTACCCCGTTTCTTTAAAATTATCGAACATCATCTAAAATTGCGTTTTGAGTAGTGATGTTCCGGATATCGGTATCCGTATCCGTGGATATCCGATTGAAAATAAAAATCTGTATCCGTATCCGTTACTTTTTTGACGGATCTTTTCTATTCTAAAAATTCTTAAATATTTGAGTAAAAGACTTAAATTCCGTTCAAATTAGGTTATATTCCCTACATAAATTATAAGGTATCGTTTCAGAAGCCAATTAGTACCCCCCGTCGTGAAAAGGAAGGAGTATTATAAGTTTTAAAAGTGTGTTTCTGTGTGTCAATTTGTGGCATCGTAGCTCTGAAACATGTGAACCGATTTGGATATGTTCTTTTTTCGTTCAAGAACTGACTTTTTTGATAGTGTTCTTAGCTTGGCCTCGATTTTTTCGAACTTTAATTACCGGAGATATTAATTAAAAACCGACTTAACGTTTTTCACAATTAGGGTTGTAAAAACTTACCCGTACGTTAAAAATATTGGCATAATTGAAAGAACGAGTTTTCTGCGTTTAATATTAGTTTGGAACTTCCAAGTTATACAGTAAGGACCTACTATAATCTTGTTAAGTAAATTTTAAATGCAATTCTAAAGCCTTTAAACGCGCGATTGGTAGCGATTTCATAGTCTGAAGATTAGGAGAAAAAGCTCAATGATTTAAAATTTCTATCTGCTATCAGTTCATATTTATTAATAATGTGTGTTCTGAACCGCGAAATTTATCTTCATATGAGGTTCTTTTTTATAATGTTTAATTTAATATTAGTTTTTTTTATTGATTTGGGGTTTCTGTTATTCTTCATTTTGGTTTTTCTCAGCATCCTTCAAAAAAAGTGAGACTAAATACTCTATTTACTGTTAGTAAAGGTGTTCCTGTCTCTGTTATATCGTCGGTCGGAGTAAGTTGGGTGGAATGGGTCAGCACTGCATTTATGCTGATGCGATAAAATGCGAAAAATATTATTTCTAGCCTATCTAGTAGCAGCTTTACCACTCTTGTTCCTGTATCCTACATCTACCGAGCAAGCTAGAAATAATTTTCAACATTCTATTTAAACATTAAAGCAGAACTGATCCATTCCTTCTAGCTCTCCCTCAGTTTTTGCGGAGATTTTTTTAAGGAGTAAATCATAGTCTTGACTATATTTTCGCCGTAACCGACATTTTTTGAAGAAACAGTGCCATTATTCTGACGGGAATACCTTTTGTAACGAATTTTACACTTGGATAGTTGAATTGTGTAAAAAAATTTTGAGATCCGTATCCGTATCCGCGAATCTTGCCACTAATGATCCGGATCCGTATCCGCGGATCTACTTTTTTAACGATCCGGCACATCACTAGTTTTGAGAGCTTCGATATCCAAAAAAATTCTGAAGTCTTATATTTCACCCTCTTCCCTTGATATAACACCGTAAAAACTCATTTATGCACCACTTTCAATGCTGTTAAGGCAACAGATGAGGGGGTTTTCGAACTTTGCTCCGAAATCGAAGATTCAAAAAGGTAACTTGCTGCATAAACTGCAGAGTTCCTCGTGTACAATCCCTCTGAGGCGCTCATCAACAAAATGTAGCCGTTTATTTCGTGTATGAATGTTTATTTATAGTTACCGCCACATTTTTCATTATATCATTAGTCATCATATTGCATGTAAAAAATTGTCAATAAAAAGTGAATTATGTTTCTGATTTTATATTAACTTTATATCCAATGAACCGTTTTTAAGAGAATGAATTTCGAGAATTATTTAACTACCAATTCCAGCTGAGTGAAACATTTTCCGCTTTGTAATGATATGTATATATTCATCTTGTGAGCTGTGATGCATATTGACTGCATAAACTTCAGAGTTCCTTATGTACAATCGATTTGAGGCGCGCCTTAGCAAAATGTAGCAATTTATTTCGAGTATGAATATTTATTTATAATCACCGCAACTTTATTCATTATCATTAGTTATCAAATCGCATGTAAAAAAATGTCAATATTAAGTTGATTATGTTTCTGATTTTATATTTACTTTATAACGGATGAACCGTTTCCTTATTGAAGAAAATGAATTTCGAGAAATATTTAATTATCAATTCCAGTTGAGTGAAACATTTTCGCTTTGTATGATATGTATATATTTATCTTGTGAGCTGTGATGCATATTGAGTGCATAAACTGCAGAGCTCCTCGTGTACAATCCATTTGAGGCGCTCATCAACAAAATGTAGCCGTTTATTTCGTGTATAAATGTTTATTTATAGTCACCGCCACATTTTTCATTATATCATTAGTCATCAAATTGCATGTAAAAAATTGTCAATAATAAGTGAATCTTGTTTCTGATTTTATATTTACTTTATATCCAGTGAACCGTTTCTAAGAGAATGAATTTCGAGTATTATTTAATTATCAATTCCAGTTAAGTGAAATCTTCCTGGAACAAAGTAATCTGTATTTGATTGATTTAATTTGAAGGTAATAACTTCAGATAAAAATGCCTTGATCGCAGAAATAAATTACTTTCTCCAAGCCTTTCCGTACCATTACAGATGACTTTTTAGTCTCTTGTAAGTTTTGACTACCTAGGAGAAGCCCCCCCCCCCCACTAAAATTTACTGTTATGTGCTGAGTAGGTATTTATTACGGAAATACTGAACAAAAAGGAGTCATAAATGTTGAAGAAATTAAATTAATGATCAATTTCCATGAGGGAAAATCAAAAAGAAAATGAAAAGGAAGACAAGAATAAATTTAACAGTATCAAATTCTTATCCAAACCATTATTGAAAGGAGATTCCTCATTTTCTTGAAAAATAGTCACAACCCTAAAACTTTCAAAACAGGAAAGATTCTTGGAGTTGGTCTGCACATTTTTTCCGCTTTCGTTTTTCTCTTTTATTGCTCATATACGATGTTTGTGTTTGTCTAAATCATATACTTTTTCTCATTGAGATATTAAGTCAAGAATGTTTAGGAAAACTATGATAAAAAGTTGAAATTTCAGAAATTATTCTGAGTGTTGATCGAACAAGACATATAATTTGATGGCGCCTGCTTTTTCCTGAGAAGAAATCCCTTTCTTAAGTGACTAAACCGAAGCAATCGTTAAACCGGTAACTTCAAACCAAACTCTACAATACAGCAAACGTGACAAGTTTAGATAAATTTAAAATTTTTGCTCACATATAGTTAAACGCACTATGATTTATCATTTATCTCATAAATAAAAAAAAACATATATAAATGCTTTTCGTTTCAAAATAGCCAAAAAATCGCTTTTATTTTTTTTCATTTTATTAATGAATGGCATTCACAATAACAAAATACAGACCGACAAAATTAAAAATTGCGAAATGCCTCAGTGAAAAGCTGAAATTAGCAAAAGGAACGCATTCAACCACGATGGGGAGTCGATTCCCTGGGCCCTCGGGAAACATCGTTATCAGACTTTAAAGAAGGGCGGAGCTCGCAAGTGGCTCGCGTTGGGAAAAAGGGGGGAAAAGCTTAAGTGATTTATGGTAGTAATTTAGGAAAAGAGCAACAGAGCGCTATTTTTCAGATTTCTTACTTCAGCGACACCTGCATGAGAAAATTGAAACTAAATGTCCGGAGATTGAACAAGTTTTTTAAAACATCCACACTTTAAAATATAAAAATTGATGAAAATGAAATTTAAAAATTATCATTAAGACCCTCAAAGTCTTATGAATCATCGATAACTGTTTTTTCCCCAAATATTATTACGGGATTTGTAGTAGGACGCAAAGTTGCTCACTTTTTAGTGCGTGTATGGTTGCTATTCTGAAACCGTCGCCAAGCGAGATTTTCATTTAAAATTAATTTAAATTATAAAAACGCAAAATTTTTCTACAATATTATCTCAATCGATTCTAGACTGAAAATCTCGTCGTACGCAACAAAGATCGGGAGACTATTTGCTGTTGATTTTCATTACTTGAGTAGATTAATTTTCCCTTGGCGCCAATCTCTTGGGACAACAGCCTTAAAGTGTTCTGTTATTGACTGAAAATTTATGCATTTATATGTATTGTAATCAATGTTTTGAAATGATTTCATACGCAGGCATACTAGTATTTAAATTGAAAGCATAAAAATAGCAAATCTTTATTCTTGCGCATCTGCTGTTCACAGGAGCTTGGCGAGAAGATGGGCCTTTTCTTTAAACGAAAGCAGTGTTCATCAGTGAAGTGATTGACACTTCAACAAGCAATAGAACAAACGGTGACCGATGAAAGTGTGGATCATGTGACCTGTCACATTTTTCAGGGGGACAGACCGGAGACCGGACGCTCCCCCTGCTGTGCAAGTCAAGGGAGGTATAGCTGTCGGCGAAATGAAACCGCAGCATTTTACAGACCCTTCCAAGGAAATTCTAGTTCTTTCCCTCTTGAGTCTTGACTACATAGGTAAAAGAAAAATAACTCAATGTAAGAGGCGCGGCATTTTACATTGCCGCACATTTTGCAATCCTACTTGTGATATTAATTTATTTGTATTCGCACTAAAATTAATTTTGAAACGAAGATTTTTTCCCCCATTAATACGGTTTCATATCTCATCTAGGAAAAATTAACGAATGAATGAATATTTGCAATAAATAAATTCATAAATACGTTTTATTTTTAGAAAAATGTTCGTTATTGAAAATTGATGATTTCAAAAAAGGAAGGGAAAAAAAAGATAGCCTGCATGACTACACTGAATTTTAACGAAATGAACTCTAAATTCTAACCAAAAAATTTTCTTTAAAAATAGATGATCCTACTTAATATATTTGAAAAATCAAGTGCCGAATAAAAGTGGGGACTAAAAATACCAGTTATCGGTTGGCGAAATTGTTTCGCTTCCGCTGCCTGTTTGCCACTCTCCCCAACCCCATCCGAGTTGCCAGAAAACATTCTTCTTAAAAATGAAACTAGATCCTCTTTGCATAGTTAAAACTTGATTGTACAATTAACATTAATGCCACTAATTAGTTACATTAACCTTTATTTTAGCTGATAATATTTATATTTTAGTGGTAAATTAAATGCTACTTTGTTGGTTAGTTACCTGTTTTACAAATGGAGTGGCGACTACAAAAAATGTGGTTACTATAATGGCCTCTTCTCACCACTGGTGACCAGAAAATTCCCCCAATCTTTATCTTTGAATCCTTTTCTTTTTGAAAAAATATTTATTTATTTATCTAATTACTATATGCTGATGAGAAGGCTACGATAGCATTTCTCAAGGCGTTGTTATGGTGAAAGTTCTTTCAAATTGAGCATAACAACGGCAAAGTCGCGGACGGCTACGGAAACTGATTTCCTGAATTTGAAAAATTAAAGATTTTTCTGTAATCTTTGTTTGTATGTAGGGGTGCTCACCCTGCTCCAAGCTCAAAGGCACAAATCACCCCTTCCCCCACTCTCAATGTTTGTAAACTATCTTACGCTGAAATTTTGGAATAAAGCTAAACCTAGCACTTTTAGAGTCTCAAATTCCCAGTTACTAAATTCGGCAAAATACATGAGGTATTACATACACTATATGACCAAAAGTATTGGGACACTTTCAAAAATTCACAATTTTACGGATTTCTCGAGAAATAAAAGACCAATTGCTCTCTGCTGTGTAATTTTTTTCACATGAAAAGTATACTCCAGACGTCAAATCCAATAACAATTAAGTCTGCTATTCATTTAGGGGACCAGCAACAAAATATACGTTCTTATCATGAATCACTCTGTAACGATGGCAGGAAAGTGTTGCCAGTTTGCGAACGACCTCTTACCATTCGTCGCCTATCCTAGAATTATATAAATTCGGCTCATTAAATCGCTGATAACTTTTTAAATTTTAAAGAAATTGCGGTGAAATTTTTTTCATGGATTGTAGGAAGTATCTGAGCTTTGGATTATGAACGTTATAAATTGCTATCTTCCGTGCATGCGCAGTGAAAAATTAATTGCTTTAATTGTTCATACTTCATCAATTTTTCCATATTTTAACTTCAAATGTTATTATTATGTCTCTCTAAAATGCTGTCAAATATTCTAAAAGTTTAGTAACGTTTGACGAAATACTCTGCGTGATATGAGGCGAAAACCTTCAAAAAAAATTTGCATTTTTGAAAGAAATGCTTATATTTCCATGGGTATAAGAGATACTTTCACAAAAATATAAAAATAAGTTTTTGATAGATTTTTAACTCATTTCTGAAAATTATATCTTATTCCTAGCAATTTACAAGGAAAAAAGATCAAAAAACCTTTTTTTATTTCCTCAATTTGTTGTTGGTCCCTAAATGAATAGCAGACTTAATTTTTATTGGAAAATGACAACTAGAGTATACATTTTATGCGAAACAAATTATAGAGCAATTGGTCTATTATTTCTCGAGAAATCCCTAAAAATGTGAATTTTTGAAAGTGTCCCAATACTTTTGGTCATATAGTGTATATAGTGCTTCTGCTTCAACTCATTGAGTTTTTATTAAAATTTTCTAATAAGTCTTGTGAGTATCTGATCCTCGTTAGTTGTCATAATAAATATTAAGGGTTGTCCTTTTTCTTGGGAGATACGAAAATATTACCTAGATATATATCTGCCTGAAAAAAAAAAAAAAAAAAATCGAAATACTTAGGTGAAAAAAATCTCAACGCCTCGCTCTGCCAGATTTTAAAGTTTTTATCGCTCTGCCTCGTTTTCATGCATCTTGCATTTAATGAATCAATAATAAAGAAAATTAAAAAAAAAAGGCAAGAAACAGATTTGCAGGAAATACATAAAGTTACGACAAAAATGAAAATGAACAGCTTACATTTAGGAAAACAATTATAAGTACAAGTAAGGGTATTTCACAATGAAAAAAAAAAAAGAAAAAGAAAAGAAAAACCAAGACAAACTTTTTTTTTTTAAAGTTCTGTGTTACGCACTTCTGTGCCGAAAAATTACAGTATCGTGTCTTCAGTCACAGAATAAAATGAATGTTCTAATCAAATGATTATTATTCATTTTATCATTCGTACTGAACAAAAATCTTTTTTGAGATCCCACATTTTCTATTCTATTGACTCCTAGTAATATGTAAATACAGCGAGAGAAAGGATTTAGCTTCTTGATTAAGAGAAGGAACCATTTCTATATTTAATTAATATGATCTTTATCGTAAGCATACTATTTACTCAGAAATACTCCCTATTTTTCCAAGCACTCTGTTTGGGGGCTATGCCTTTTAATTTTCTGGAAAATAAAATTTTCAAAATGTAGTTTTAAACGATCTCTGGTAGTATTTGGAAACGGGGAGTTCGGAAGCTTTCCCCGGAATTTTTCGAAATAGTCTAAAAACGCAGTCTTAGTGTGATGTTAGGGGGGAGGCAAAATTTTCAAAGTGTTATAAACATGATTGTAGGCCATCTTTAGTAACGTTCTGGGACATGCAGGTTTTTGAAATCAAAGTTCCAAAAATGCAATTTTAGACGACTTTTTTTTATGGTCAAAGAAGGACTTTTCGCAAACTCCCTTCCCGAAATTTTTTGAAATTAAAGTCATAAAAACGAAATTTAAGACGATCTTTAATGATGTTTTTTTAAGGGAGGAGGGGGGGTGCTTATGTGACCTGAAAACCATTAATGCCCGTAAAGTAAGACAAACAACGTTAGAAAAAGCACAAATTTGCCAATTACAGCAGACACGTGTTTCGGCGTTACAGGGAACGCCTTTTTCAATGCAAAAAATAATGAGCTTATGGATGAAAAGACAACGTTGTTTGTCTTACTTTACTGTTCAGCACAAAGGTATTTATTTATCTCATTAATGCCCGTAATTAATTTTTTCTACATTGTATTAAAATACTGATCTAGCTTCTCAGAATGAAAATAGAAAGCAGTGAAAACTTGTAACCCCCATTCTATATTGTTCACATCATAAGGCTGAAAACGTCATTAAAACTAATACATACAATGCTTAGTAATTCTAGCATGGTGTGTTTTTTACATTAACAAAATCATACTAAATTACTAATATATTTTTCATGATTTTCTATGTATTTAATGAGTATGTTGGTGTACGGAATGTTTTCCGCAACTGAATAAATGTTTTTGAAAAGTATTTTTTCAAAAGATGTTTTTTTTTTCTGAAATGTAATTTTACACCCCCCTCCCCTTTTAAAAGTAAAATCTACTTAAGTTAAACCTTGAATGAACACAAACAATTAGTAACCATGGCGACGAAAATTTGACTTCTTAGTAAATATTAAAACAACGAGCTAGAGTTGTTCTTGTCATCATGACAATCTGAAAGATCAGAGCAACATCAGCTTTGGTCAAGTAAAGATAATAAGCATTCGCAATTGCTCAAAAAAAAAAAAAAAAAAAAAAAAACTTATTTTTTTCTGGAAGAATAAATATTGTTTTGAATTTTAGTTGTTTTCCAAAAATGATAGTGCTGTTGGAGAAATAATATTTAAGCAACGTACTTAAAAAAATATAAAACATGTTTTTTAATTGTAAAGACTATCTGTACAAGCTTGATTCGTTCTGAAAAGTATGGAATAACACAAGTACATGATTTTTTTATTTAAACTCTCAAAACTTGCAGTTAATCACAATATCGATATATTCAAGCTATTTCCAAAACAGTTAATTAAAAATAAGTATTTTAACTTTTTTTTTTCATTGTTTCTGGCAATAAATAAAAACTTGAGGTAAAACGCAGGAATTATAACACAAAATGTAAGCTAGGAAATAGTCTTTAATAAAAATAAAATTAGCAACAATTCGCATTGCTGCACTGGAAAATAAAAATTATGCTATTTTGTTTCTCACGTAATGTTTTAAAAACTGCATAATATCGTACATGTCTTAAAAGAAGGAGTAATATTGCGACCCCATAAGAAACGTTTCACGATTCTATTTGGGGTCAAATTATGCATCGTTTTCCTCCTTAGGAAGTTTTCTAAAGAGAAATACAGTAAAATCCTATTACAACGTATACTTATGCAACGAAATACTTGTTTCAACCAAATAAATTTTTAGTCCCGATTCTGAAATTCGATGAATTTTACTGTATATTATGAATTACATGTTCAATGTGTATCTACCTTCTAAAGAAATTTGACGAGTCTGGCTATTAAAGACACAAATAATTTTCAAAAACGTTTGTTGAGCTGTGGAAAGCACTTTATGTGTGTACATTTGTAGCAACATAAAACACATGTAAAACAATGCAAAATACCTAGTATCTGGAATCTGGAATACGATTTAATCCATATATAAAAATATTTTTCAACTGGAAGGGAAAAATATCAACTTTTCGCATTCGACAGCATTGTAACAATGTTCATTATATTGTTAATAAACAATTTGACTCAGAAATATCTTTTTCCAATCTATTTCTTTTCAAACCACAAATTTGAAAAAAAAAAAAAAAAGCAGATGTTGCTAATTTAACAGCTAATAGCACGCATCTACATGAAATCACTTTCAAAAGCACTTGATTCTTCAAGAAAGCCTTAGGAAAAAAGAGGAGAACGTCCAGCGAAGGTCATTGAGGGGAACTAATGAGAGGGTAATAAATCTTACACCCCATTAGAGCTCTCCCCTCAAAAAAGGGCGTTTACTATGGAAGGCGGGGCGAATGCAAAAAGTGAACGTATTTTGAAATTTTTTTCAATAGTTAGAACCCGATATTGCGATATTTGTTTAAAAAATGGTTGCATTATTTCAAACAAGATCTCAAAAGAGAGCTGGAAATATTTTGCGTGTCATGGCGTTCTTAAAATTTCGATAGCACGAGTTCCAGATGTTTTACAGAGCGAAATGTCCAACAGTACCTCGTTTTCGAAGAAATTCACTTTTTCTCGAATTTTAAAAAATCGGAGAATGGACACATCAAAAAAGTAAAAACTAAAATACACAGACATAGTCTTCAAAAATACTCAGAAAAAAAATTGATCCGAAAACTTCACAGGAATTTGTAAAACAAGCTCCAACTTT
The DNA here is from genome assembly GCF_026930045.1 of Uloborus diversus. Taxonomy (NCBI): domain Eukaryota; kingdom Metazoa; phylum Arthropoda; class Arachnida; order Araneae; family Uloboridae; genus Uloborus; species Uloborus diversus. The sequence goes on from NC_072733.1 coordinate 113,426,782, forward strand.
CCTCCCCCCGTAGGTTAACATTAGATCCGAATCTTTCAGACTCTCAGTGAAGAGCACCCTTAAAAGCCGTTAAAATACTTACTAGTTAAGTAAAAAGTGTTTTTATGGAACTAAAATGTTATTTGCACTCAAAATATACAATGTTTTATAACTTTTATAGGTAAAATAAGTACAAAAATTTAAAAGTTATAGGCAACTGTGGAATATGTACTCGTTGAATGCATATAAATTTTATTTTTTCTTTATTTAGAAGTAAAAAACATTCGTACATGCTAGGGAAAAGTTACTGGACCTCCTAGTGTGGCTTTTTCCTCACAGTTTACAATGCTAGAATACTGCACTATTAGTATAAATCTAATTTTTCCCTTCTACAGTTAAAGGTTGTTATCATGCATGGCTTCAGCTAATGAAAACTTCTTCAGCGGTTACGGTCAACTCGAAATTGCTCCCCAGGTCACATGGTACTGTTGCCGTATCGGGATATTAGGGTTGCACTCTCTCTATCTATTCCTTCTCAATGTCTCAATGCCACAGATCATTCACGCTCGGTCACGAGAAAAAGAAAACGATCTTCGTGGCTTCCAGCCATGACGTCACAGCATAGGTTGAATTCTGGGTTCACCCCAAAACTCGCCCCAACCCCTTAGGGAATAAGTGTCAAACTCGGGAGGATTCGAAAGGAACAAAGGGGAAAGGAGAGATAAGAATTACAATAGATGCCTTCTCCTCCAACTCGAGGGAAAAGTTTAGCGAGAGGGAAGATATTCAGGGATATTTTTTCGTGTATGAGACCGCCATCTTGGACTACAAAATGCTAATATTGTCTCTCTAAAAGTCCCCCTGTGAAGATATATTGAGTTGTACAACTTGTTTCTCATTATTTTTTTTTTTTGTTCAAAATATTTTAAGATTCTTGACGATATCATATTCTGTACTGTAAATGGAAGAAAATTTTATTTTAAAACTTTACTATTATAGGCAAAGACGTTTCCCAAATATTTCTGAATCTCTTCGAGAAATATCTTAATATCTTTTATACAGTACATTTATTTTCAAACCGAAACATTTTAAATGTGATTTAATGTGGGATGGCTATTTAGAATATGAATATTATGGATGTGCTGAGTAAAAAAATAGTTTTAGCCGTAAAAATAATAAAACCGGAAAGTTTTTTAGTATGAAAAGTTAATTTAATTCATGCGCTTGTTAATTACATATATTCCTAAAGTTAATTATTCTTATCTGAACTTGATAACTGCAAACTACATTTCCACAATGTTCAACCTATCTTATTACTTAATAAATAAACCGAGAAAAAAAAAACAGCTCCTATAAAGAACAAATTCAGTAATTCAGAAATAGCATGAAAATAATGAATTAAAACTAACTTCTCGTATTATTCACATAAAGTTGTTTATTTTCATGAAGTACACTTTAGGGCCATTTCACGGAAAGCGGTCACTTTGTCTCACAAGTAACGCCTCATATTTTAGATTAAAAATAATAAATAATAAATCGGCATTGAACAATATCTTGTTACGTAAACACACATGTATGTGCGATTTATTAAGTAAAAAATTTCGTTATTCCTTTTTAAAATTATTAAACTTCTTAATGCTTCTTAACCTTCATGTTCCCCCCAAAATGGCTACATTTTCGTGGACTTAAATTGCATACTTAATCTTTTCACTGGTTCAAATTATTATTTTTCAGCAAATGAGATATGCTTCATTAACATTGGAACTTTAGCTTTCAAAACCTACAACGTGTATTGTCATTGCAAACTATTAGGGTTATCTTCAAAAAGTATCTTTTCCGTCACACGCCTTTTAGCAAAAACTTAAAGAAACAATTCATTTTATAAAGTTTGGTTTTTTTTTTTCTTAATTTTTTTTAAACCTCAATCAAAAGTATATATCTATTTAAACCTGCCAGCAATGTTTTAATAGTAATTCCTATTTTAACATATTTTTGGTTCACAGCATGTGAATTCTCACCTCCGTGGCATGTCAAACACCTGGTGTTACTGTTTCTGTTGCTTAATAACTGGTTCTTTATTTATTATTTCTTTCACAAGTGTCTCGAATGCTAACCTTTTAAGTATATTTATTTTTTTAATATTGTGTTTTAGTTCGTTTTAGAAGCATAAGGAATTACGTCAAACAAAAAATTCTCACCTCCGTCACAAAATGCCATTTCTCATTAACAGATGGCAGTAATGACATCCCATTTTATTTTTCCTTATGCGATGGAGCCCCCTTGTTTATAGAAGTTGTGAGATTTTACTTGAAAATCAAGATAGATTTGGTTTTAAAAACCGAGTGTGGTTATTGGGAATTCTCACTTCCGTGAACTTGAATTTCAGAACGTAAATTAATGTAAAAAAAAGAAGTTCACATGTTTTCATATGCTTAACATGAGCAGACTGTAGCAACTAAGAAAAAATTTATTTCCCTGAAAAATTTATCAATTAGGCTTATATTAATGGAAAATTCTTCACCTCCGTGACAGATCTTATCAATGTCATTATTTTTGAGGTGAGAATAAATGATGAAGGCGAAGAAATGCCTCAATTTTAGACAATCTACCAAAATTATAAATTACCATTGCATTCTCAAATTTACTAATTTAGAAATACATTAGTACTATACAATTTTTAACACCAATTTGAACTAACAGGATGACTGAAGTTTAAGCCGTACTTTAATTAAGAGCTTAATATTACATTCACACTAATCATTAAAATAACTAAGTGTTTGTACATTTAACAAAATTACTCCTTTGATATTAAATTTTCCTCTATTTTCAAACACAAGTTTCTTCCATTTTTTTTTTTAAATTTCCGTGAACAAGGTTTTTTTTATTTTTTTTAATTATTTATTTACGAGTAAAATAATTGGAATTTAGCCAAGGCATTGCTTATAGTTATTTCTAATAGGTAACACTTTCATGTAAGACTAGAAAAAAAAAAAAAAAAAACAGGAAAAAAAATATTTTGATCCAAAAGTTACACATTCTGGAGAGTGACCCATTAAGTAATTCATACAGCCTATTAAATGAGGTTGACCTTGGATGTGCCACACATGACGCATAAAAATAAATTCAAATTTGAGAAAAAAAACTCCTTTTTAAAAAAAGTACACACAGCGTACGGTAATGTCCACAGCCCTGCATTTTAATTACAATACAGAAAATAATGCCTTTTAAGTTCAGAGCAATTTTTTTTTTTTTTTTTACAGTGGAATTATTTTCATTTCAGCTGACTTTGTTTTTTCTCTGCACTTCATTGTTAAAATAGGAAAAACAAGACAGAGAAGAAAAAAAAAATTATATTCCTTTTTCCTCAATGTTTGTGCTATTTTCTGCTCCGTGATGAAATGAAACTTTTCTGAACCAAGTTTTTGGACTTCATAGAACAAAACGATATTTTTGTAAAATTGCGTATTAATTCAATCTTTTAACTGACAAATATTTTCGTGATAGAGAAGTAACAATAAGAAACTGTTAATTTTTAAATAATTTTTCATGCACTAGGTTGACAAATTCAAGTTTATGTGTTTCGACGGAATGACTGTGGTGGAGTGGCTTTTAAAGTCCATTCATTACTATAAAAATTAACATATATTTTTAATTAAGTTAAAAATTGTTGCCTTTAACTTATATGACACTACTGTTGTTGTTTACGTGTCCATAGTTAATAACCATGGAAGGATTGAGGGACATTGCCTCGAGATTTTGGACTTTTTTATTTATTCACACATAAGACAACATGAGAAAGATTTTCAACGTAAAGAAAGGAAATACACCACTCAGAGCATCCGAGGTTATCGAAACCACGTTTACCGGCATTTGAAGCGAAGTTTCTACCACAAAGCCACGAAGGCCCCCAACGCATAATGAGTGATATAGTTCACAAAATCATTCCAATAAATTAATGAAAAAAAAAATATTTCGTAAAAATTGTCATTTTCGTGGAATCGCCCTTCACTGAAATTAGAAGCACAGTGAAAATTCGTTTTTACATACATAAAATACGTTTTATCATAAAATTAGTGATTCCTTTTGGTAGGAATATATGTGTAGTTTCAGTTGATTCAACTGGTAATTTGTCTTCGTTGTAACTGTAACAGAGGTTTCAATAAAATACCTTTTTATCAGGAGCGGCACGGATTTTCATTCTGTTCTTTAAGTACTGAGTATTTCAACTAAATTGTTTATTCTTTGAGTAGGGAGATTTTTTTTTCACTTGATTCTGATTCAGTAATCAGGATTGCTCATAGTGGTCACATTGCCCAATGTCTTACGTTTGTCAAAACCTACTCTCCTTGCAAACGGTAGATAGCGAGTAATGTGATCATGGTCATGTTTTCGCATGTACAAATACAGTGTTTATTTTTATTGATTACTTTTTGTTCTGCTTATATACATTTTGAGACGACAAATCTAAGTTTGGTGATATTTCTATTTCTTTGCTTCTTTTATTGGCAGTATCTTTCGGATTGGAGAGTTAAAAGTTATTAGCTTATTTTTTTAACTTTAAACGATTTTCTACGAAGATTTTAAATGATTCTAAGCGTATTTAAATTAGATGGTATTTTCTTTAAAAGAGAGAATTTTGATATGACAGGTGTAATCTTTATCAGGATTTTTTTTTAAATTACTTTACGGACTATGTTTGGAACTTATACAAAATTATGTGTGCATATTTTAACTAATGAAACAGATCTTTTTATTTCGGAGTAGAAAGGGAACTTTACACTTGCTCTAAGAGTTTTTATTTAATTTTATAGCACGAGCAGAGCCCTGCGGGTATACTGCTAGTCATTAATAAACTGGCTAGTGAAACGAAGAAGACTGAAAAAAAAAAAAAAAACCTGTTTGGTACATGACCATTTTTTTTCTTTTCGATATTTCCGTGGGAGGGGCGGGCAATATCCCCTTCACCATTTAGTTGAGCTATAATATAATAATAAAATGAATATAAAAAAGCAGTATAGGATTAATTTATAAAATGACTATAAAAAAAAGCAATACTGGTGCTAGATATGGGCAAACAGTGACTGCACAAGTCCCCATGGCGTTAAAAAAAAAAGACTCTCCACTGAGGAGAAGTTAAACATTATTTTGTGTTGACATAAAGTGATAGAATGGAGAAGGGTCTCCAAATTATTGTGGGCCTTGGGCCTCACTTTCACTTAGTCGGCTCATTTAATATAAAAAATATGTTTTCTTTCATCGGCAAAAACACTTTTAGACACTCATACACACGGAAGGAAAAAAAATTTAAACTAACATTTTGGAAGCCTGGAAAACAATTAAATTAGTTTTGTTGAAAGATCATAAGTCAACGTACAAAATTACGTCTTTTTTCAAAAAGTAATTCAATTTTAGGCGCTAATTCCCCCTAGTCCCCCCCCCCCCAGAAATCGTTAAGCATAATAAAAACTCTGAACGGGTACATGGTTATGACTTTCAATTATACTTTCAAATTGTCCTTTACTTAAAACCACCCTTGCTCTGCATTTATAATACTGGCGCATTTCCAGTACGTTCTATTCGTGGATTTGTTGTGAATCCTGTATACATATTCGTTGTGTTATATTAGTTTCCTCTGATTAAATCGAAGAATTTAATGCTGTTCATTTTCGGACTGAACAACGATTTTGGAAAAAAAAAGGAAAAAGTCCGAGTAAAAATACGCATGTGCTCGGAACCGGGAAAAATAATCCGCATAGAATTTCCCTACACCGATTGTCCCCTAAACCAAAATCCCTACAACCAGTTTGAATTGACGTACCCCACACCCCCCAGTGGGAGATTCCCATGCATCGCCCCATCCCCTTGAGGATTGGGGCGAAAGATGGTAGACACGGAATTCTGAATCGAATACTGCAATTTCCACTTACGTCCCGCATAAAATGTACGGCATTAGAATTTTTTGTAAGAACTACACATTGTTAAAATAAAATAAAATTAATGCCCTACAAAAATTTATAACAAAAAAATACCCTTAAAAACGTTAAAAAACACTCAGCTACGATTAATCCTTTACTGAAAAATGTACAGCATTATTATTATTTTCTTTTTCAACCTTAGGTGAGCTCATAAACCGTATAATATATTATCAATTTACTCCTTCAGTCAATCACAATGAATTTAAACTTTTTTTCAATTTATCAATTTTACCTCATTGTTTAAAATTAATTTATTATATTGTTGTACCACTCATTTTAAACGGCAATAGTATAGAACGATAATATATTCCGGTCTGTATTCTAAAAACTTATTGCCGTACAGAAATAAATGAAACTAATGTAAAAAGTTAATTGTTATTATAAAATTAATGTTTTTTTTTTAATAATATTTTCATGGACCATAATTTTTAGACGGCATTATTTTTAAAAGTTTTTTTGAATGTTTAAGAATGTTTCTCAACTAATGCCGTACATTTTCAAACGACCTGCAACCCTCGTTCTGAAAGGAGGGGTCGGTACCCCTATATATTTAACCCATATCAATAAATTGGTACGGCATTGAAAAAAAAAAAAAAAAAAGAAATTATATATAAAAAGAAAAGAAAATACGTTAATGATGTACATGGTAATCACTGAAAAAGTCCGTAAAATAATAAAATTCTGGGCCTTTCCAGACCTTTTTTTTTTGTATGGCAATAAGTTAAAAATAACTTTTAATTGATCATCTTTAGAAATAACTATACGCCGTACAAAATATTTTTATCCTAAAATACCCTTTCCCGATGCGTAACTTCCTGCTACCGGTGTAGTCGTATGTACCACCCAAAATTTACCGAGTGGTGCTTGAACTCTTTTTTTGCGAGCTACACGATGGCTTACAATAAGATTCCCGGTGGGTCAAATACCCCCCCCCCCCCATTTTTCGACCGAGCTTGCATACAATTAGTTTAGCACTTTATTTACAGCTTTTACTCTTCATTTATGACAACAAATTTGGAAACTCGATGAGCGTAAATTACTCATCTTTTGATAACATTTAGCCCCTGACAACAGTAATTAGGGACCTGAAAAAGATAGGCAACCGAACTTTTGAGTTTTATTTACAGCTTTTACTCTTCATTTATGACGAGATTTTTTGGAAACTTGATGAGGGTAAATTGCTCAATTTTGGGCACCTTTTTAGCCCCTGACAACCCTGATTAGGGACCGGGAAATGGTACGCAACCTTACTTTAGTGTATAAATTCGCAGCTCTCAACCTTCATTTATGACAACAATTTTTGAAAACTCGAACAGGTTAAATTACTAATTTTTTGGGCACCTTTTAGCCCCAACAACCATGGTTAGGGACCGGAAAAAGGCAGACAACCTTACCAAGGCCGTATCCAGAAATTTTTTTCGGGAGGGGCCCGGATTAGCACATTGCCCTAACACACACACACATATAGTATATATAGACACAACAAACGCATAAAAATGCTAACATAGAAGACTTTTTGTCTCGATTTTTAATGATTCCACCGTTTGGACGTTGTTATTTTAATTTCTTATTATTTTTCTTATTCACCTTTAGTGGTAAGGATAACAGGAGAGTGTCCCTTTAAGTCGGATGTAGAACACCCATAATTTCAGGGGGTCCGGGGGTTTTTCCCCGGAGAAATTTTCGAAAAAAAAAAATCTGTATTTTAAGGCCTTATATTAGGTAATTGAGACAACAAAAATATGAAAAAAACTAGGCATACAAAGTCTTTTAAAAGTTACATTCTTTTGCAACTCAAGATCAAACAAAATAAAAATTGCTTGCTCGACAAATCATGGAACTTAATGGACAGAGAGGAAAAATGAGAGAGGAGAAAAGAGAATCACCCAGTCATCTGCTCACATCGGCTTTTACACTGTTAAAAGCAGGGGTTCCAGACGAGTGAAAATATTCCCTCTAAGGTGAAAGCATAGTGCCTGAAGGTGCATCACAGGCTAGAAAATAGAGCAGAGGAGCCAGAACATCATGCAATCGCAGAAAGACTCATTGCGCATGCGCTTTTTGCCTTAGACATACATTCAACCACCTCAATATGGCGGACAAATGATGATTGCGTTTGTGTGTCTTTCACATTGAATGAAGTACACTATTGGATTAAAACCCAACTTTTCTAGGATTAATTATCCGAAATTACAAGTAAGTACAGCTTTTGATCACTTTGTAGCTTTTAGGGCTTTCAAACATAGTTAAGTGTTTAAAAGTGCATTTATTGCTTTTCACAGTAACCGTTAGTCTTCTAGTTCTCGTTTACTGTTACTATCGTGAAATTTCCATCATTCAAAACGCTACTAAAAATATCTGTCATTATTTTCTTGAATACTCGATAAGCAGCTTTTATTAGTCACCAAAAGAACCTTAATAAAAATGTTTCTTGTGCTTCGTAGATTATAACATAAAGATAGCGAAAAAAAAAAAATCTCTCTCAGTCTAGCTCTTTTTTTCTTTTTTTTGCTTTTTCATTCAAGTGTTAGAATCATTTCCTGTTAGCAGTCCTCGAAAGCGTTAGAACTTTCTTTTGGTTTTTTATTTAACTGTTGAAAAACTTTATGTGCAGTTTCTTTTGTTACTCTTGATTAACGTTTATGAAACGATTTTGTTTTTCCGTAATTGTAATATCCCTGAATATTTTTGGCTCATCATTTAAATAATCCATAAGTACAGCTATGCTTCATTTTCGGAATACGTCAAGTTTTAGTAAATGTATAATTTCTCACATGTTTTAAATAATTACTCGTTTTTAAATTATAACGTATTTGTGACAGATCTTTGATACAAGTGAAGGGGTAGATATTTATTGTTTTATTAATTTTTAACATTACTTTTTGTTAAAAAAAAAAAAAAAATCAGAACCCTGAATTTTTTTCACATGTTTTTTAACGACCCCAGAGTTATTATTCATATTATTTATTTTATGATTCTTTAAGAAAACGATAAAGATTTCACCGGTCCGCAAAGTTTTTCATTTGCTTTTACCGCGCCCGTGGGTCAAAAGAGGTTGAGAAACACTGAGTTAGAGCACGATCAGATGAATTAACGCTATGAGCACTTCTTAACTATGTTGAAAACTCTGAAATATGATCAAATGCTGTAATTACATGTTTTAATCATTTCCAATACCGAGTTCAATGTGAAAAATGTCCAAAACGTAGAATATCATAAATCAAAACAAAACTAAAAAAAAAAAAGGTACACAACTGTATTTAAAAACGCACACAATACGGGGGAGGGGGGAGGAGGATCTATAGTAAGGGTGCCATTTCTCTCTCCGAAGGATCCTTTTTTTCACTCTGGCTGTCTAGTTTTTAAAAGGTGCCTGTTTTTCACCCTATTTAGAGGTGCGATTTCGGCTCCGTATTGGGTGCCGCTGGTGAACAAGCGTTTCTCCCCTGAAAGGTGCCGAATGCATCCTGTAGTTTTAACAGTGTAGTGAAGTTTGTTTTTGATCACTAACCCTACTCCCATTTTTTTTCATTAAATGCCATACAGTATGAAAATTGTACAAAATAGTTTAAAAGAAATGATGTAGACATTCAGAAAATAAGAACGGAAAAGTAATGTTCTAGCCATTTGGACAATTCATACTTTATTTTCTTGATAAGATACAAAATTGAAGAACTTTTCAAGGAATTTCAAAAACTTAAATAATTTTCAAAGACGCTCGAACAGTTGAAATTATTTGAAGCTCTTTATTTACACTTTTCAGAAGTTGATTGCACAGTCTTACAAAATGATTATAACTTTGTAAGACACACCCGTTTTAAGTTAAAAATAAATGCAACGAAATATTTCTCGAAACAAACTTTTTTTTTCATCACAAGTAGTGCAGAAAATGAAAGAGAGTAGAGTAAGTGTTATTTTTTTCCTCATACTAAAGGTATTAACAGTATGCAGTAGAAGTAAGAGAAAAAACAAGCAATAACAAAAGAACTTCCACGATACTGAATTCGGCATTAAATAAATGCAAGACAAGAAACATATCAGTCACAAAAATGATCTTGAAAATTATGCTACAAAAACGCGAGAATCGTGATTTTTGCATTTTTTACTCAGGATGTATCAAGGAGCTGAATTTGGCACATCTTGGTAAAAAGATACTCGCCTAATCGGAAAATAGGGGCCCAGCCTTTGGGGAGTCCCCGGCTCGAAATCAGTACAGTGTAAGTTTTATAAGAGTTTTAGGGGGAGGAGGGCAGGGTCGTGCACAGAGGGGAGAAGTGACACCTGCTGGCCCGGGCCCGAGCTTAAATGGGGCCTAATATTTTTAAACCTAGGGTTGAAAACATGGGTTAACAATATGGAGGGGCCCAAAAGAAGCATTTGTGACAGCCCCAAAATTTCTGTGCAAGCCCCGGGAGGAGGAAGTGCACAGAAGTCAGTTTGGTAGACTTGAAAAGTCTACCGAACTGACAAAGGGCCTGCTTTAACCCTGGACTTCCCTGAACTGAATTGGGAAAGAGAGCAGGAAATCCTAATTAAAGGTCTAAATTTCAAGTGTGCCTTACAGCTAATGAGAACTAGAACTGCTTTTTCTGCATTTCTGCAAAATATTATAAATTTTGAATAGTAGCAAAATTAAGAATAAAAAAAAACTTTGTTATTTTCCTTTTCTGACATCAGGAATTTAAAGAAAAAAAAACCTTCTGTTTTACGGTACAAAACATTTCGGGTTTCGGGGGGGGCCCGGGCCCGTCAGGCCCCCCCCCCCTCTGGATACGGCCCTGCACCTTACTTTAACATTTAATTTACAACTTTTACTCTCAATTTTTGAAAACTCGAACAGGATAAATTACTAGTTTTTTGGGCACCTTTTAGCCCCAACAACCATGGTTAGGGACCGGAAAAAGGCAGACCACCTTACTTTAACATTTAATTTACAACTTTTACTCTCTGTTTACGGTAACAATTTTTGGAAACTCGACAAGGGTAAATTACTCACTTTTGTTCAACTTTTAGCCCTTGACAACCCAGATTAGGGACCGGAAAGAGGTAGACAACCCAAATGTAGCGTTTTATTTGCAGCTTTTATCTTAATTTATGACAAAAGTTTTAGGAACTCGACGATGATAAAATTTTTCACGTTTGGGCACCTTTTAACCCCTGACAACCCTGATTGTGGACCGGAAAAAGTTAGGCAACCTAACTTTAGCGTTTTGTTAGCAGCTTTTACTCTTCATTTATGACAACTTTTGGAAACTCGTTCATGGTAAATTACTCGTTTTTGGGCACTTTTCAGGCCCTGACAACCCTGATTTGTTCACACGCAATAGGTAGGCAACCTTACTGAAACGTTCTGTTTACTACTTTTACCCTTCTTTACGATAACAATTTTTGAAAACTCAATGAGGGTAAATTACTCATTTTTGGGCACCTTTTAGCCCCTAACAACCCTTATTAGTGACCCGAAAAAGATAAGCAACCTTACTGAAGCGTTCTGTTTCCATCTTTTACTCTTCACTTTTATGTTAACAAATATATGATATTTCTAAAATAACGTTGTGAAATTTATACAAAAAGTGCCTTTTTATGCTAGAAATCATTGTGGAATGCAAAACATTAAAAAATACAAAATATAAATGTTTTGCCGTGAATAATAAATGAATGTCATCGTTAAAACTGTACAAAAATATAAGGACAACGAGCGTTTTGCCCCCTGAAAAACCCTAGTAATCAATAATATCACTCTTTTTTTTTTTTTTTTTTTACATTTTTGATGTCATGAAATTTGAAGTTTTATCCAGGCTTTTTCGTTGGAGAAAACAAGTTCTTGCTTGTTTCGATATTGAATACCATTTTTTCAGACATCGGGTGCCAGACTGCCTCACAAAATTTCCATTAAACTTCGATCCAGCCTTTTGTCTGTCTTAGCACGAAATAAGCATCAAACAATGATTTTGAGCTTTGAGAAGCATGTAATTAGGCATTATGCTGCTAGAACAAAACTCGTAATTAACGGTGTTTTTGGTTTTTTTTCTCAGTTTATCAACATTACTCATTATCTCAGAATTCATTCTGTCCTGCAAGAAAAGTATTCGTATAGTTTCCGTCCGTTGCGAAACTGCCTCAGATCATTACTGAGCCGGATGTACACTTCAAGATTTTTTTTTTTCCTTCACCAGAAGTAGCAAAAACCATGTAGTTCATCCTAATTAAACTTTTTCTCATCAGAAAAAATTACACTATCTCATTTTTTTTTTTTTTTTTTTTTTTACCCATAACAACGCATTTATGGCTTGCTCAACCCTTAATCTCTTATGAACTTTTTAAAGAGTCGGTCGGGACATTAATTTCAGATAGCGATGTAAAACTTTTGGAAATTTTGAAATGATGGGAAAAAAAATTACGAATAAAAATAGGGTTTCCTAACAGTTTGGTTTTTATTGGAACATATAAAGGGTTAAGCATTAAAAAATACGTATATGCAATCCAAGCAACTTCTTTTTCTGCTTGACAGAAATACACATAAAAGTAAGTTTAATTCGAAAAAAAAAGCCTTTTTGCTTTAAAACTGAGAACTTTCTAGGTCAATCACCAGAAATAAGTCAAACCGTCGTTTAACCAATAATACTGGGTAAGGTGTGTTTAATCACAACAGTCAGGGACGGATTAGCCATAGAGCAGAAGTAGCAAATGCTACGGGCCTTGCGCTTCTGCACTGCAAAAAATATCCGTACTATTTTGAACCAATTTATGGTGCACTTGTACAAATATCGCGAAAAAGAGGTTCAACTAAAATTTTTCAGAAGCGATGATGGCTCGAAATCATGGTGCAACCGCTCGAAATTACGGATCTCACCGTATTTCAGTTCAACTAACGAAGTGAAGTGAAGTTACTCACCGGCCGTCCTCTTTATTTACTTTCCACGGCGCAGCACAGAATTTAAAGCTGCAATCCAAAGGTTTGTAATATTTTGATGTACTTTATGTTACTATGATTACTTTATGTTTCCATATTTTAAATATAACAAACGCAGATAATTTAGACTGTAAAATATTTGCATAACCTTCATTATTTTGACTTTAGTAATGCATTTAAAGGTTCGCTTAGGCTTAGCTGCATTATATTTAGAGCTTTGCTTATAGTAAGTGTGTGCCTGTTTGTAGACTCATGGTTTGAACAGTGGTTGGAAAAAACTACTTTTTTTCGTAGAGAACTACAACTACTTTATTTCAAATGTAGTTAACTTCAACTACAACTACTTTTTTCAAAATGTAGCAGCTACAAACTACTTTTGAAAAGTAGTCGCTACTTCGCTACTTTTAAAAAAATAAATAAATAAAAGCATACACGTACACACCGTTTGAAGATTGAACAAAAAAATTCAAAAAGTGGTTTAGATTAATAAAGTGGCTCATTTAAACATGGAATATAACAAAGAATTATTTATTCTTTCATTCCTTTATTGAGCCAATACTGAGCCACTTTGTCATTCCAAACATTTTCTACGATTTTTACAAATATTCGCTGCAAGATAGGATTGAAAACGTTGAAGGAATTTAACCTTCAAGTTTTTAATCCTTTCCTGACAGTGAATATTTCATTCAAGAAGTGCAAAGAAATTGTAAATAAATGCAGTCATAATTTGATTAAAAAATGTTATGTAGGCATACATACTATATTTGCATAAAATTGATTTAGATCATGAAAAACATCTTTTAAAAGAGAAAAACTTTACCCAGGTAGCATCAACTCATCGGATTTTGCTCGGCCGATCATCGACTCCTCCTAAACTCATCGCGTATTTCACGCTGATATCGTTGCGATCAGAATCCGAGAACGGTTTTCGATGAGCCGTTTTTTATCGGAAAACTATATCCTTACGATCAAATTTCCCGATGAAAATTTGCCGAGCTGCATTTCATCGGAAAAAGAGATCGTAACGATCAAATTTTCCGATGAAAATTTGCCTAGCTACATTTCATCGGAAAAAAAGATTGTAACGATCAAATTTTCCGATGAAAGTTTGCCTAGCTACATTTCATCGGAAAAAGAGATCGTAACGATCAAATTTTCCGATGAAAATTGGCCGAGCTGCATTTCATCGGAAAAAGAGATCGTAACGATCAAATTTTCCGATGAAAATTTGCCGAGCGAAATTTCATCCGAAAAAGAGATCGTAACGATCAAATTTCCCGATGAAAATTTGCTGAGCTACATTTCATCGGAAAAAGAGATCTTAACGATCAAATTTTCCGATGAAAATTTGCCGAGCTACATTTCATCGGAAAAAGAGATCGTAACGATCAAATTTTCCGATGAAAATTTGCCGAGTTAATTTCATCTTAAAAAAAAGTAGGTCGTTTAAATTTTCCGATAAAAGTTTTCCCAATCTAAAATTTTTGGAAATCTCCCAACTGTTAAAATAGGATAAGTTTTATTATTCGAATATCCGACTATTGAACAAACGTAAGGCTATACGGATCAACATTCAGGGTTGAGAATCGGAGGAAAAATGACTGAGACTTTGGCTGCGAATCCGACTCCTGGATTTTGGAAGGGTTTACTCCGATTTGCTGCAAAATACATTCAACTTTAACTCCACGATTCCAACCCCGATTACCTCACTGGAATTGTGAACAAAATGAGACTCCGACTCTTGAATGATTTCTCTCTATCTCCAAAACAATTCCATTCTGTTCAATTTGACTCCCAAAATTACCGACTCCGACTCGGTTTGCGGGCAAAATGATCGACTCCGACTCTTCACTAGCTGGCGCCACAAGTATATTCACTGAAGAAAATTCTCACTTTCCGTTCAGAAATCTGTCATGGCCTTGCCCCCCGATAGATGGCGCCCCAAATGATTTTCTATTTAATACATTATTTTCCTCTTTGGAGAGAGCATTGCTTGTCTAGTGGTTAGCATATGAATCTCGTATTCCAGAGGTCTAGGGTTCGATTCCCGGTTAAAGTGAATTAGATTAAGCTCATGAATCACGTTTATCAAAAGTTGTTAAAGTAGAAATTAACTAAACAAGTTATTAAAAGAAATTAAAGTACAATTAAATAATTGTCCCAAATGACGTCATCCGAAAATACCCCTTCTGAAAGTTTTAAAGATGGCGGAAGTGTCACGTGATCATCCAAGATGGCGGTCCCATCTTCCCACTGTTAATTTTTTTTCCTCCTGCTTGTCCCTATTCACCAAATTCCAAGCCACGCTTACTCTTTTGAACACTAGGTGGCAGGGCTGCACGGGGTCACTCAAAAGTTCCGGCGGAAGTCTTATTTGTATTGCTTCTTACGACGAATTGCTCTGTTTACTTATCTGTAATTTGATTGAATTTTTTAAATTAATCATGAATTTCAAAGGCGCAAAATTTTCGTAAAAAGAGGGGATGTTGTTCTGCTTTCGGGTACAGCATGAGGACAGGAGCAAATAAGATGTCAGAAATAAAGATGTTCAAATTTCTAAAGGTCCTGATCGTCGAATCAAAGCCAATGCTTTAAAGCGAAAGGATTGAATCTTAATGAATATTATGTAGTAAACACACTTTGTGCGAGGTATTTACGAGCTGGAAACATTCACCTTAATTTCATCAGCTTTGTATTTTTACTTTAATGTGTGAAGATCTATATTGATCTATATTAAATTGATTATTAGAAAAACTCAACCTGAACCTATTTTTTATTTGCTTCCTGCAAAGCTGAAAGTTTCCAGTGTTTTGACGGGTTTCAAACAGTTTGATTTGTGTGATTAAAATAAAGAACCACTATTCATTACCTCATGAGAAAAAAACTTCCCATAGCTCGAACTATTAATAACTCGAACCATTTAGCCCGTCTCTTGGGACTTCGAGTTATTGACGGTACTTTAATATTAGGCGCTCTAATTGTAAACAAATTTAGATATTCGACAATCGGTAAACAAACACATTAATTAAAGTTATAGTATAGTATCATAGTACAGCTATTGGTATTACATTCAAAGCAATTTTAGCGCAGGAGAAAGCACTCGGAGATTAAATTTAAGTTTTGTTATCTTTCAATTTTTTTTATGCCTATCAATCTTGCTACAGAAGCAAGTTGATTAAACAAAAAAAAAAAAAAATGATGAACAAATATGTAATAAAATATATTAAATATCAAACCTGAAAATTAGGTAGCAACTGTAATAAGTGTGTGTGAACTGAAAAGCTACAACAGGAGAATTGATTGAATATGACACCAAAACTCCCTGTCATTATTCTGCTTTTTAAAGAAGCACAACAAAATCGCTTTCGCTATAAACACCTATCTCTAGCAATGGAGATTGGCGCTTAACCGGAAATAAGACTCGCTACTTCCGGTCTACGTCAGTGGTTTGTTTGTTTATTTAGGATATTTGGTGAATATCGCGGTTGTTATTACTTCTCATCGTATTTTCATCCTAAATTCATCGCCTCGGAACAGCACTGCTCGTATATTGGACCAAATCTTATCGTATTTTCATCCAAAATTCATCGCCTCGGAACAGCACTGCTCGTATATTACTCCAAATCTCATCGTATTTTCATCCAAAATTCATCGCCTCGGAAAAGCACTGCTCGTATATTGCTCCAAATCTCATCGGTATAGGGAGCAAAATTCATCGGATACCGATGATCGGATTCTACTATTGCCGATGAGACATATTGGAGCAATTTCCGATGAAAACTCATCGGAATCCGATCATCGGCCGATCATCGACCGATCAAAGTTTGATCGGATTTCGATGAACGGCCGATGATCGGCCGATGAGTTGATGCTACTCGGGTAAGTTTCATTATAGGAGTTAATTTTATAGGAGCTTATATTTTGCAGGAACTAGTTAATTGATTTTGAACTTCAAGCTAGGGATCCGGACCTGGACACCATCTCCTTTCTTACGCTGCTGATGAAATGAAGCAAGAGCAGTTTTCAATTTTACCGAATGACCTCAAAAACTGACAATATTTTTTGATAATTCACTTTTATTTAGCTGATATATCAACACTCCATCAGTAAAAAGGAAAATAAAGAAATAGGAAAAAATATCCCGAATGGTACCAGTGTTTATAATCAAATATTAATAAATATACGAAATATGAAACATAACTAAGAATGCTTATTTTACTTCAATGTGCAATTTTAAACTGCAGTGGACTCTCGCTGCAATGTGATTCGACTTACGCGAAATGGATAAATAATGAACTTTTCTCGAGTAACGAATTTCGGAGCTCACGCGAATTCCTCATCCCGCAACACGAAAGTTTTCGGAAGGGAATCGCAAGGCTTAGGTATCACCTTCTTTATTGGGTACTAAATATCAGTTTCGTAAATGGACTTTCCCTTGACCATCACTGAAAGCAAAAGTACCCCGCACTGTACTAGTCGAAACATCGCTTTGTTAATTTACAAATCGTCACTCCGCATCTTTTTCATTTTAAATATGAAGTTGATGAAACATAATTCCACATAAGCAGCTGTTTATCTAAATTTTTAAAATGGAAGTAAAAATAAAAAGTTTCCGACAACTAAAGAAATTTAAAAAATGTCGATATGCTTGAACAACTAAAAAGTGCGTCGAATATAATTACTGTGTCTACTGTACAGTACTATTGTAGTACTGCATTTTATTCTTGCTACATACTATATGTACCGTCTAATTTTATGCCAGTCTCTCCCATTGATTTTGTGCATTCTAACCTTTTTAAATTCAATAACAGAGCATTAATTTAAATACAGTAAAATTTCAGTTCTCTATGTTTAAATTCGATAATAGGAAGTTAAGAAATGGGTTAAAAAAATTTGATGTCTAAAATAATAGTTATGTTCAAAAAAAAAAAAAAATCACATAGATACCCTTTTCTACAAAGCGAAATTTCAACCTGCGTGCACAGGTGTATGAGGGCCGAAGAACCTTAGAATAAATTCAATTATTATTCATGATTAAATTATCACCTTGAAAAGGCTTAAATTGCTGTACGATGACCTTCAGTTGAAGCATTCAGATTTCCGTATTGTCACCTCGGAGAACGATGCATTTGAACATGTCCAGGGCATGGGAGTCATGTTTAAGCGGAACATATGGTCACCTTAGTCATACCTGTTGCCTTCCCACTTAGCCCTTTTTTGCATTAATATTTCTTTTTTTTTTTTTTTCATTATCTTTATCTGAGTTAAGTGATTTAATTAGCTACTCCATTTTAAGATACATTTTATGTCCAAATGCTGCGCTAAATATGTTGTACCCTTTTATGCTTTTCACAGAACCTTACTCAAAGTGGCCCTCGACAGGATCCCGACTTTGTGGTCTGCTGTCTCAAAAAGATTGCATCCTGTGCAGGAGATGTGCTTATGGACAAGGTCAACCAGATGGTCAAATTTTAAAATTAACATTTCTAAACAAATGAGGTGTCATTTTAAAGGTAAAAAGTTGTATATTTTGAAATGCCTGTCTAAAATTTGATCACTTCAGTTATAAATAAGTTTCAGGAGGTTAAAGTATTTTTAAACCGTATTTGGTGACTCTCAAAGAAATTCTGTTTTTCCCAAAAAATACTAATATTATGAATTGCGATAAACCACCATTTAAAGATACAATGTGTTGCTGGTGATGTTGCAAAAATGTGGCAAAAATATAATTCATTTTGATTTGTAAAAGAATTCCTGTGGGGTACATTAAGTGTTTTAGGTTCGACACCAAAATGTGCTGTTAATTATGCTGAGCCAATAATTTTAAAGCTACATACATGTATTTTTGGGTACAAAGTAAGATTTTCAATCTCATTGATATAACCTATTTTTATTTTGTAACAAGTGAATATTTTTTACTAAAATCTAAGCGTCGGACGTAAAAAAATTTTTACGTCTGACACTGTTACATTCCTTTAAACATCATATGTTTTCAACTGTGTTTCTCCTTTTTTTGCCTTTGATTTCAAAGTTAAAGTGAAACCTGCATAAGAAACAACTTAGTGAATTTACTGTATAACATTTAGGGTTGCTAGGGGTAAGTAGGACCCTTTTTGAGAAAAGGTGTGTTGGATGAATGTAATACAGTTGATTAAGTTCAATTTTGGCAAATTTGCCAAAACTATGATTGGAAATTGCAATTGGAAACACTAAATGACTACGTCTATGTAAGGAAGAACAATTATCAACATTCAATTCATATAAAACTTGATGGTTTTCTATCAGTTAAGTTTCACAAATAACTAATCACCAGCTTTTGTAGCTGAACTATCAATTCCTACTAAGTCATCATAGTTGTCTTGTATTTCACTAATACAAATATTTGTGGGGGAACTACTTACCCCATAGTGTTGGGACCTCTTCTAGTGAAATTTTGCGGGGTAAGTGGGGCTCCTCCTCTAAAACAGTTTTGAACAATATTTTATTCAAAAATTCTAATTGCAGTATGCACTCAAAGTTAAACTGTACATGAATGTTTAATGATCATAAAAAAATATATGCTAGCCGGGAAACACTTTGAAAAATTCTGCTTAAACTCGCCAAAAGAAATTTTCAGATTTTTTTTTTTTTTTTTTTGACTAAGTCAACTGACCTAGAAAAAAAATTCCACGTAACCCAATTATATTCAGAACTAATCACTGTGATGAACCATGACATGATCAATGTAAAAAAGTATTAAAACTATATACATATTTCAGTTTTAGGGGGTGAACTACTTACCCCAATGTCCCACTTCCCCAATCAACCCTATTTTTGAATTTATTTCATAAATTTTGTTTCAGTATATTTAACCTATATTATATATTTATAACTGTAATCTTTGTTATGTATTTACATTTAAGAGCAATAGTTTACGTCCAATAGGAACAATTTACGTCCGACAACAAGCTAAAAATATTTTTTAAATAATTTTATTCCTTATGATATCATTTGAAAACTGAAATATGCTTCAATAATAAGTATAACTTTATAATTATGCTGTTTTTTAAATTAAAATGTAAGCCAATTCACAGACTTTTAATAATTTTTAAGTGAACCATCAATTTTACTATTTGTGTGTTTACGTCCGACACCAACTCTTTACATTTTTTAAATTTATACTTTGGGGATCTATTGTGAAAAACTAACATGATTTTTTATTCTGTGGGATGTAGTAAGTATCTTGTAAATAAATTTGATCATTTTGGAACAGTTTATATTTGGTAAGTGGAATTAAAACTGAGAAAATTTTCTTCATTTTTTACGTCCGACACCATGGAATTGCCCTTATTTAAAGTTTATTTTTTTGTTTGTTTTTTTAAATTCATCTTTATTTACTAAGTCATTGTTACTATTTTCATGGCTTAATGAAAATAAAATGTCTATTAAACCATGAATGATGAGTGTGGTACCACCATTTCTATTCTGTTCAGACTTCCAATATTTACACAAAGGGTCCACTCAAAGCAGATAATGTAAAAAGACTGAAATTCTTTTCTGTTTTTTTTTTTTTTTTTTTTTTTTTTTTTTTTTTTTTTTTTGACATTAAACATCACCTATCTGCCCACTAATCTAAGGAATGAATAGAATCGTTTTTTTTTTTTTTTTTGGAGATCAGTTTTCTTAAGCATTCAATAAAAAATACATACTGGTATATTTTACTAATAATACTCACACTGAGTAATAAAAATATTTAACACTCTCATTTTGTTTTTAAAATTTGTTTTAAAAAATAAAATGCAAGTAAAATGTCATTTCTGTACCTTGTCCACAACATGCATTCTATCGATTTTCCAGCAAGTTTACTGTATAATGATGCTGTGTTAGAAATGTATACGTACAAAGTATTATACGTAAAATAGCATAAATCTAATTAAATGTGTCAAATCGATACTCCTAAAATCATTCCACATTTTGTATATGTGTCCATAGATACTGCTATTAGTACAAAAGAAAAATAGATCTTAATATACATCTTAAGGTGTTAGTTATCCACTTGAACTCCCCCCCCCACCCCATTTTTTTTAATCTTAAGTCAGCCATTCATAATTTTGTTTTGAATGTAAATCAAAATGTAAATTTTGAATGTGAACTATAGTTAAATTTTGATAAAAATAAACATTTAGCAGTTGATTAGTTCTATTGAGATCCCTGGTAATTTCTATTGTTAATTAAATTTTAAATGTTCTGTTTAAATGTTGTTTACTTAGTTCAGAATATTTTGTCTTATAAAAATAGTTTTAATTTTTAGAATATGTAGAACAAAACGGATGCTAAAAAAATGTTTTTTTAAGAGTAAACTTTTTTTTTTGGTCCCTCTTAGCAATTTAATTGAAGTTTGCTATTCTCATTTTATCCTTCGTAAAATTTGAATACTATCAAGCATTTGCATAATTGTTTTTTAACTGAGTAGTGCTTTCATATTACATTAATACACTAAACTGTTTTCTAATTTTCTAATTAGTTTTTATTTTCAAATATTTTCAGTATACACTTACATATTTTTTGTTTTAACTTCTAATAAATAGAAATTTGGATACCAACTGCAAAAACACATTTTTTATGTAGTCTGAACCAAAGTTTCTTTTTTCTACTTATTTCAGTTTCTTGACTCAAGATATGCTACATAAATGAAAGAAAGTCAATGGGGAAAAATACCAGTGTAATAAAATGTAGTATTTGTGAGGCCAAAAGCATAAAATTAAGGAAACATTCCTGAAAGCGGGATTATGTGTAGCAACATAATAAATGTGTCATCGTGCCCAATTTATTTCTTCTTCTGTACAACAGACAAATAAAATAAGCAAAATATGTTCTGAAATGTTAGGGAATGATCTTATTTATAAAAAATATTACATTAAAAAAGTCTTGAAACAAAGCAAAATTATGTTAAAAATAAAGTTATTGTAATTTCTGACCCGTCCTTGCTGCTCCTTGAAACAGAAGATTAATAATAGATAACAAATTCGAAAATTGTCCAATGGGGCCTCCTTGAACAACTCCCTCCCTTCTCTCTACAACATCATTAAAGATAATCTACAGTTTTATTTAAGACTTCAATTTTAAAAAATTGCCTATATAGAGTCGCTGTAAACCCAAATTTTCCCCTTTAATTTTACCTAAGATGGGATGCAATCGCGCATTTTTACTTCAGTTTCCAAAAATCTCAAAATAAGGAACTCCGAACCTTCTCTCTTCCTAATGTCATCAGGGGTCGTTCGAATGAGTTTTTAGAGTCGAAATATCAAATTTTCCGGGGGTAAATCCCCGTACCTCCCCCCCTTTTCTTTAGATCATCCAAAAATTGCGTTTTTGGAATTAAAAGCTAAAAGCGTGTAGTGACGGGAAGACGAGGGGCAATATATGGCTATAAAGGGGTTATAACCCTCGTAAAACTCTAAAATCACATCCATACTCATGTATTCATGTTATTCGTGTGTTATAAGTGCACCTCCCGTCTTCATGAAGAAGTGTACTATTGTTTGGCCCCTTGGAAACATTTGCTACGGGCCCCGCGCTGCCTTGATCCGGCCCTGACAACAGTTACATTCCCTATTTTTGATTGCCTTGAACAAGGCCATAGCCAGGATATTTTTTCGGGGAGGGACATGGTCGAGGCAAATGTGGTTCCAGGACATGTAATCAAGTGGGAAAATAGTATTTAAAAATTATGTGTATTATGTTGTTTGCAAAAATTAAACAACAATGTATTTTAAAAATTCGTATCAAATAACTATTTTAATTAATTACTTCATTAATATTTGATAACTAATTTATATTCCATCGGAATTATTCATTAGGGAGTTCACAAAATAAGAGGACGGTTTTACGGCCTATAACACTTGATACAGTGTTTATTGAATGTTTGCAATTACAAATGCATGTGTCGGGGGCTTTTAGAATAACTTTCTCGCAAATAAGTGAAAATAGTCACAGTTGAAAAGTAATCCACACTCACCACCTCAAAAAATAAATTAATATTCTTAAAGGCTTACTTTATTAAAATCTAAGTATGTTATGTATTAATATATTATAAATATAATATATTATATGTATTAATTAAGCATGTAATTAAAAGTATGATGGGATTAAAAATGATAGTTTTGATCATACAAATCTGTTACGTCTCTTGTTGAAGTGTATATCAAAGAATGTTTTTAAAATGTTATCCGTAACAAGAGTCATTAGCAATCAGTAAATTTCGAAGGTGGGAAAAAATGAGGACTTTTTGAAATTTTGAAAAAAAAACAAAAATGTATGGTGGTGTGGAGGGAAAGGCGAAAAGAAGAAGATGTCTGAATGAAAGAAAATTTGTATAACAAGGCCGGGCCGTGGTAGCCCGATCGGTAGAGTGTCGGATTCGGGGCCGGAGGGTCCTGAGTTCGAACCTCGATGGTCAAGACCCACCGTCGTCATTAAAGGGGACTGGGCGACGTTAAATATGCTCGTGGGCTCAATGTCCTCCAAGTGAAACGATACCTCTGGGGGTGCTAGCACCAGGTAGCTATTAGCTCCTGGACTAGTTCTAAATTCTCATTAACTGTTCGATCCGGTGATGGTGCTGCCATCTATCGGTATATAAAATAATGGAGGCAAGGCACTTAGTATGCAGTCCTCGACATAAATACAGTTGAAGTCAGTTGTGACTCTGAATAAGAAGAACAAGGCCAAGTGATAGTGAAGGAGGAATCGAAGGAAGAGTTTTTTGATTAGATTGTCTTCGTTTCTTTGTTTTTTGGAGATAATTTAAAATTTCGGGGGAGGATTTGTCCCGACAGTCCCTGCCCTGTCTTTGAAACTTGAAATAATAATAGTAATTATTGACTTTTAAACATGATTGATATTGTTTGAAAGAAAATTAAATATGATTTATCTTCCTTGCAATGTAACTTTACTGTCTGAAAATGAAAGGTATTAAGTTTTGATTTTCTCTAATTCAGTTTAAGTCCAAATTAAAACTAAATTGGTTCTTTATCTCTCTAACACAAACCCCAAACCAAAACTGCGTAATGGTTTCTAAAGCTGAAACAAAACTTAGTTTCAGTTAACTATACGGCCGTGCTAAGCACAGTAGTGCAAGAAGTCATACCTGCACTTCTGAACAAAAATGAGTTATTGTAACCAAGTTGTTCTCTGTTTCGTATTTTACTTAATAAATAAAAAGTTTCAGGGTTATTTGCTCAAAAATTATTTTTTTAAAAAGATTATTTAAAAAATGACATCTGAATCAAATATATGGATAAGCCAATTAAAACGCAATATCTCAGTTTGAGCTCAACTGCCGATTGCACTTTTGTGCTTAGCACGACAGTTATACATTTGGTTCGCAATCAGCAGAAACATAGTTCTGTGATTAAAGTTATGCTTGTTTTAGCCCCGTAAATTTAGGATTTTTTGCACCACAAATTTATATTTGTGGGAGTGTCTGAGTAGTATAAAGCATGTTGTCAGTGTAAGATCAGTATTTCTGGCAAAGAGATTGCACGCCGTATAGCAGTTAAAATCACACTGAGTTGCTGCCTCAGCGAGAAATGGCGAATAATCAGTCTGTTAGACGACATCTGGATGCTTTTACCCGAGGTCGAATCATTGGGAAGTTGGAGGAAGGCCGCAGTGTTACAAGTGTGGCTGCAGAGTTCGGAATTGCTCACAGCATCGTTTCACGACTTCGGAGACAATTTCAAACTACAGGAACAGCTATCCGGGGGTTCAGTAGTGGTCGTCCACGAGGAACCACACCCGCAGATGACCGGTATATTGTCTTACAGGCCAGAAGAAACAGGCGGCAGACAGCGGGAGAAATCGCTAGACACACGACACAGGCGACTGGACGACCGATATCGCGTTTTACCGTGGCCAGAAGACTGCACGGTGGTGGTCTGTTTGCACGATGCCCTATACGGTGTGTACCTCTAACGCCTGCCCATCGGAGAAGGCGTTCTCTTTGGTGACGGGAACACCGGAATTGGAGAGACAATGAATGGGGACGAGTACTCTTTACAGATGAGAGCAGATTCAGTCTGAGTAGCGATTCTCATCGCATACTCATCTGGAGAGAGCGGGGAAGCCGCAATCATCCCTCGAACATCATTGAAAGAGACAGGTATGGAGGTCGCGGTGGTCTCGTGTGGGGAGGCATCATGCTTGGTAGTCATACAGACCTTCACATCTTCGACGCAGGTTCAGTCAACGGGACTCGTTATTGTAACGAGATTCTTCTTCCATATGTGCGTCTTTTTAGAGGCGCTATGGGTCCGCAGTTCCTTTTCATGGATGACAATGCACCATGTCATCGCACAGTAGCTACCGAATAGCTCTTAAGAGAGTGAGGATATTGAACGTATGGATTGGCCGGCACGATCTCCGGATCTCAATCCCATCGAGCATGTATGGGATTTTCTAGGCAGACGCTTGGCAGCTCGTACCTTACCACCAGTAACGATTCGGGAGCTTCGATTGGCGCTGCAAGACGAATGGGCAGCAATGCCTCAACAACTCATTGACGCCCTCATTCTCAGCATGGGCAGACTCTGTGAAACCTGCCTAGCAGTCGGGGGAGATCATATCCCCTACTAAAGACCGGATGTTTCTTGCTGGACACCCATCACAGGGACGTTTCGGCCTTCAGTCGCATTGCGCTCCATGCTACTTTTTCAATAAAGCTTCTTTTTATCCCTCTGATTTCTCTTTTAGTAAGTGTTGCTTACATTACACATGTCCTTACGTATTGGGGATCTTACGGTATTAAATGTGTTGATTTGGAAAGCTTTTGTACAAAGTTATATTGAAAAAACCGTCTCGTCCTTAAATTTTGCACACCAGTGTAGAGTAAATCCTAAAAAGTCCCTTAAGATCCCATGAGAGATTCCATCCAAAATGGCGGATCAAAGATGGCCGCCTAGCACTTTTTGTTTTCCTTATAACTCGGTCAAAAATAAAGATTTTTTAGCTGTAAGAAAACCTCTATGCTCTAAAAGTAATAATGTTTCGATATATACTCTAAAATAACAAATAAAAAAGTTGAAACAATTGTTTTAACTTCAAAAGCTGAAATTTCTACTTTCTACGTAATATGCAGCAGAACGAAAAAGTTACTAAAATATAAATTTTTTATGGTATTCTTTTTAAAATATGAACTGCAAAATGATTGATCTATTCCATTTATTGAATAACCAAGTAGCTTTTATTCCATTTTAAAAGAAATCTTGCTATTTCTAGGAGTGTGTAGAAGTTCTCTGTGAGGAAGTATCATTAGCAAATCAAGACCTCCATTGTTCTCAAAACTTGCAGGAAATGCAATTTTTTGAAGTCTTAAGGGAAAATTCATTGATGTGTGAACAAAGTTGATCTGATAATCATTCCCCAAAACACACGTATTTTGGTATTTCGAGGAACCTCTTTTTGAATGCAAGCAGATGAGACTGTTTCCATATGCTCACATCTTTTTGCATTGAAAAAATTGGTTCATTGTAATCTCAAGACACATGTCTAATATTTTCTGCTATCTTTCACTTTCAAAACTTCTTCCCCCCCCCCCCCAATTTCTTGCTGATTGAATCTGTAGCATCGGACGTGATTTATATATTTTCATCTCGAATATATATCGTGATGTAAGGTTGGCGATGCATCACGATGTAGAAATTTCTACATTGTTCAGCCCTAATAGATATACTCTCACCTCTAACGAATCCCTTAATTGATATTGAGAAAATTTTGTGAAAAAAATTTCTTTTTTGGTGCAAAAAGAATTAAATGTTTTTTTTTTATCTATATGCAAATTATATTGTCATACAACAACTTGCATTGTCAAAGTTACAGTATTTTAACATACAAGGAAGTAGCATCAGAATTTAAGTAGGAGAAATTTCTAATTTTATCACTTTTTGCTGAAAATTTCAATTAAAACTTCCTGAAATGATGAAAAAAATCAATTTTTCTGGAGTGGAAATAAACGTCTTCGGAGAAAAAAAAAAGTTTTTTTTTTCCAAAATGTTCCGTTTTTTTCCCCCGACTGTTTTCATCTCTAGTTACAGATTATGAAACTTTTTTCTCTTTTTGAAGAACATGTTGAACAGTTCGTGAATTGCATCATAATTTGAATTCCCATCGAATATCACTTGATGTTTGCTTTTGGAGCAAGCTCATCTTAGTATCACCTGTTTTACAAGTACAGAAACAGATGATTTCCTACCTGTTCGTCTTCAAGGTCATTATTTGCGGAGAGTTATGAGACAGCTCTAAATGACCGATCTCTATCTATTCAAATTTGTGACTATTTGACTTACTATGACTATACAATTGCGCTTTTCAGTGTTCAAAGTTCAAATATTTCCGTAATGAGCCCCTAAACCTTCCTCATTCTCTTAACGGTCCTCTAAGCCAGACTTAAATTGCATTTTTAAAACTTAAATTTTGGAAAATATTTAAGAAAAGACCCTGACTTCCTTAAGTCATCAAAGGCTAAAACTGACTTCAGTTTTGATCAAGATTCAAGAGAGAACCGCATCCCTCCAAACGCTACTTTTAACTGCAATTTTTGACGTAAATTTAGAATGTTTCTCTAAGATTGGCACCTACCCCCCCCCCCCACCTTTTGTCTTGGAGGAAGAATACAGATTAAAATATTTCCTCTTTATTTCCTTAAATGAAGTTTTCAATTTTAAGTTCAATATTTTTTGACGGATTAATGTATTAGATATGTCCCAATGAAAGGGCGGCAAATAGGGGAATCCCCCGCGCGGCAGAAACTGTAGCTACGCCAGCTGTCATTGAGCTTGTGAGGCATTTTAACCAATTTCAGAAAAGTTAAAAATCAGTGAAATTTGTTCGTGTACTTCACTGCAATCGTTGATTTTAGAATGCAAACTACAACCTCCCCCCCCCCCCCAAAAAAAGCGATGGAGCACCCCTCAAGCGTTACAAAATACCCTTCCAGAATAAAAGCCCCCAAAGAAAAAAGAAAAGCCTTCAAAAAACTTCCTTAAAAATTCCAATGACACTATCTGCGCCATGAAACTCTACCTCCCTCCTCCCCGCCCGGGCACCCCGGTTAATTAGCATTTTCGTATATTACAGTTTATTATTTTACTGTTTTTGAGTGTGGATTCTGCGATTTTTGAGTATTTTTTTAAGTAATAGAATTTTAAAAAGAAAGGATTCTTTTTGCCCCCCCCCCAAACCTAACACACAAAATGCTGGAACTTTTTACCCCTTCTTGTTAGAAAGGAAAGAAGTTATTTGCACCATATTTAAATTCTTTTGGGGGGAATGTGTTTTGCCTTTTTTTGGCTTAGTTTTACTGTACTATTGGGGGGGGGAGGTAAACACAGACAGCTTTTTCTTTATCTGTGAGGTTGTTTAATTTACATATCTTCAATAAAAGATATGAAAATGATTCAATAGAGTAAAAGGAAATCTGTGTAAAAAAAAAAAAAATAACCTTACAAGCACGCAATCTTTTTTTTTTTTTTTTTTTTTTTGGCTGTAAATTGATAGTTTTAACTTTGAGGGGGAAAAAGCACAGATAATTGGTGCATCATTAATTTTGCACTTTCATAGCAGATAACCTGTAGATAAGGTGCACAAAAATACAGTAATCAGGGTAAAAAGCCGGAAGCAAGATTATGCATTGAAAAAATAGGAATTGATAGGAAAAAACAGGACAATTTTTCAAAAATTTTTAAAAAGTAGGAAAATAGGAGGTCTGCGGACCCTGCAATAAATGTGATTTTTTAAAAATTAATTAGAAAGGCGCCGGTTTTCCCCGGATGGCAGAGCCTAATTTTATTCCTTGTTCTACCTGATAATGGACGCCGACTAGCAAAAACAGGTATTTCCAGTTACCTCTAAATGGTTTTACTTGAACCACCAAGCCGGGAAGTTGTTTAATGGCGTCAAACCAATGTTAGCCCAATTGTTGGTAAGGAACTTGCCTCTCTTGTGATTACCAGATCCTCTCGCTCTTTTGTTTTCTAGAATACTCTAACCCTCCGCAACGGTGGACTACCCATCCATTGTCGCCAACACCAAGCTGCTACCACTTTGCTCCGACCGAGATCTCGACCAATATACCTGGACAACCTGCTTTTTCTCCGAAATCTACTGTGTGTCCCCTCTCTAATTTTCCTGCATATAATCCGCAGATTATCTGTTAAAAAAGTGTAAAGTTAATGAAGTGCGGATTATCTGTGATTCTTTTTTCGGAAAAACAATGTACCGTATATACTCGCGTATAGGTCGATCTCGCGTATAAGTCGACCCCCTCTTTTTCAGAGAAAAAATCCAGAAAAAATCTAAAACCCGCGTATAAGTCGACCCCCATACTTTCCAAAAACATCGCGAATTATTTTCAAAGAAATTTCAAAATAATGAAAACATTTATTTACAAATAAAATAGGAATTAAATAGGAAAACATTTCTAAAAGCCTTCAAACTCGGATTCCGAGTCGGACGCAAAAAAAAGTTCATTAAAGTCCGCTTCCGTCATCACCGCGTCATCGTATGCATCGGCGGCTGCGGAATCGTCAATGATATCAGAGTTTGAATCGCTGTCGGCACTAAGAAAACAGGAGGCAGAAGTGCGTACGTGCCGTGGGCCACGCACGTGCTTTGAAAAGATATGATTAAGCAAGTATGTAGCCACTCTTAAAACAAAAAGTATAGCAGTTAATTATTTGAATGGCGTGACAGTTGACGATAAATATTTTCATACGTTTCACGATCTTTGTTAATTGCTAATTTGATCCTTAATAAAGAGGAATAAAATTATCTTCATTTATGTGTATTATTTAGGTTGTTTTAGTTATTATTTTTGAATAAGTTTACTTTTTCACACGATCAACTTATCAGCAACTACCTGTAACCGTACATCTGCATTTCTCGTAGCTTCCCAGCTCTCGTTGATCGGAAAAAAAATTTCGGAAAATTTGACCCGCGTATAAGTCGACTCCCCTTCCTTTGATCTCATTTTTTGGACAAAATTTCTTGACTTATACGCGAGTATATACGGTATTGATCATCAATATTTACAGTAGGATTCACCAATAGAGACCGTTTCGCTGCCTGTATGTTGTTTATTTTACATAGCTTAAATGTTGTTTCGCTGCCTGTAGGTTGTTTATTTTACAATCGTCCTTAAGTAGAAAGCGGCCTTAAATAGAATGCTTTTTACACTGTAGTGGACCATTTGGGACCGTGAAAAGCCGTCTTTAAATAGAGCGTCGTTAAACAGAGAGCCTACTGTACCTTAAAAGTTATTACTTCTTCACATTCTTAATTTAGTTGCTAAAATTGTATGTTAAATTGAAACTTCATTTTTTTACATCGTATTATCCGTGGATCATATGAAGATTTTTTTCCCCCTCAGGCCGATTTTAGGACTTGCGGATTATACATCACCGAGGATAATACGCAGGAAATACATAGTTTAGGAAGGGCATATAACTGAACGAAATATTGAAGATTAACCCTCACAGTTTATTTTCAAATGACACTATTATGAATAATTAAATTTCAGGATATTTAAATTAAAATTGCAAAAAACACTAGTAAAAAAAATCCATCCCCTCCCCCCTCCAACTACATATTTGCAATAAATAAACTTATAATCCATATCAAGTAATATTTATCCTATCCTGGGCCCCCCTCCCCCACTTTTTTTACATCACCAGCTTTTTGTTTTTAATGCAATTTCTATTTATCTTTTGAAGAACAGAAATGTAACAGAAGTAAACAAATGTGCATATCATCCCATTGCAACCTCCCCTTAATTCTCTCCAACAAAAAAGAAAATCCTCCTAATGCCTTTGTTTTATTTTTTAAGAAAATCAGGATCCATTTCCTAAGTATTATGATAATCTCAACCCAGCTTTCCATGATTAATTTTTGGTTCAGCAAAAAATTAATTATTAATCAACCATTTGTTTAAAAAATGTGCATACTTTATTGTATTTTTTTAAGAAACTAATGGTTGAAGTAATGTTATTTTTTAAATTTATGTTTTCTATTTTGAACAAATATACAATGTAGCAACATTTTTCATGTTTCGATTCTTTTCTCCTTTAGTATAGTGCTCTTAGATAACCGTTTATTTTTATAACGAAGAATGGTTTTGGATTAAATGGA
Organism: Uloborus diversus; assembly: GCF_026930045.1. Taxonomy (NCBI): domain Eukaryota; kingdom Metazoa; phylum Arthropoda; class Arachnida; order Araneae; family Uloboridae; genus Uloborus; species Uloborus diversus. Next base: position 113,457,811 of record NC_072733.1, read on the forward strand.
TACTAATAATTAAAAAATAAATCAAAATTAAAAGTGGTCCTGAATTAGCCTGTTGACCAAGGCAACCCCCTAACATTTTTAAATTTTCATGTTTAGTTAATAGTAGGGGGGCATACTACATTCCGTGGGAAATTTCGTGAGGAAATTGTGAGACCAATTTTTTTATATTCCTTATGGCCTGTGTAACTATGCCTCATCGGGTGTTTTGCTCTAATTTGTGTCAGACGGCCTGTATGACGTCATCAATCCAAGATGGCGGCTATGATGAGTTTTTGCAATTATGAGTTAATTTTTGGGTATTTTGTGATAATTTTCTGGTGAATTTATTTGATTAATATTCAGTTCATCTTCTTACTATAAATTAAAAAAAAAATATTTAATTTATTTTTTTATTAATTTATTTTTTAAAAAAATCTGATAAATCTTCTTTTTTCACTTTGACTCTCAGAATTAGCTGCTTTAAAAGTACCTCGAGTGAGTTTTCGCAGTTAAAAATACTTTTAATTTTCAGGCTAAGATCACTAGACATTAGTACAGTCGAACCTCGTTAATTCGAACACGATCACAACGAACTACTGCTAAAGCGAACTACATTTGCGATCCCCGTCCTTCTGTTTAAAATCACTTAACACACCTAACACTATTGTTTTTCGGATAAAACGAGCTGCTGTTGAGACAAATTCACTTTGAAGGTCCCTTTGAGTTCGTTTTAACGAGGTTCGACTGTTTAATCGTTTAACAGAATTCTAACAACCTGCATACCCTCTGACCCCCTAAACTCTTTGACCGGATGTGAATGTCGTACATCAGGGGTGCTCTTAAGGAATTTGTAGGGAGAGTAGAAGATAAAGCTTCTGAGTAGAAAAAGTATTGTTTGCCGGTTCGTTGGTGAATAGTCTGCAAATCTGCAAGTACGGTTATTTTTCCGTAACTTATCACTGCTATTTTATTCACGATGTCTTCTCTCCCAGAAACTCATTTACAAGTTTCTTTGCCTCCATCTTCAAAAAAATCAAGACTACAAATTAATTATAAACTATGTTATTTTTGTCAGATTAAGAAGTGCCCATTAGTTAAACCCATTGGTTATGATAAAGTATTAGAATGTATCAAGAAGAGAGCACAATGAAATGACAAAGAGTATATACATTACTTACTGATAGATTAACGAATGTAACCGTAGAAGAATTGAAAAATGAAAACGCATTATGGCATGCAGAATGCTACAAGAAGTGCACTCATAAAGCAAGTATGAACAGAAGTAAGAAATTACACGAAATGTAAAAGAATAAACCATCTTGTTCTACTTCCATTCATGAAGAAAATGTTGTAGGCTACACACAACGAGATCCAAAATTGTCGTTGGTGACAAAAATAAGTGTTTTTTCTGCCTCGGAAAAGGCGGTGTAAGAAAACCTTTGGTGGCGATAAAAAAGATTCTGCAGGTGAGCAATTAAAAAAAGCCATTGAAATTTTCTATTTAAAAATTAAACTCAGTGACTGTACAGATCTAAAAGACCATCATGCAAAGAAAATTTTATACCATAAATCTTGCTGGGAAAAACATGTATTTAATGTTTTACGAAAAAATTGCGATCCTGATGTAGTAACAAAGTCAGAAGACGTTTCTAATGAAGCAACAGACGTAGAATTTCTGTGTGCATTAAATAATTTTCTTGTTCAGGGAAATGTTACTACAATAACAGACTTGAAATGAATTATCAGTCGATTGCAAATAAAAATAGTGGAAAAAATAAAACGTGAAAAGAAATTAAAAATCTCATTCAAGAGGAAATTGATGACGCTATATTTAGTAATCCAAAAAGTGTAAATGAGTCGCAACGCGTATCTTTAAAGACGACTGTAGATATTACCTTATCTAATGCAGAAGATGATTTTATAGACATTGGAAAAAACATGAGAACTATCTTTGAAGCTGCGAAAATTTTACACAAAGCAGTTTTATCTGATCAGAAATGGAGATTTACAGAATCTCTTGAACAGAATCAGATAGTTGATGCCGTTCCAATCGAAGTTGGTCAGTTTTTGAAATGGTGCTGCAACGTAAAATTCGAAATTAATTCTATTTATGAGGTGCAGAACAATATTGTGCTGAATAAAGCTAAAAGACTATCACACATATTCATGTATACAATACTGTCTCTGTACCAAGCTTAGAAAGAAACTGTTCATCGACATGCCCGGGATATGCCTTTGCTAGTTGGTGTTGGCCTTACTATGCACTCTGCTACCTGAAGCAAATATATAATTGATTTTTTTTACATAAAATAGGTGTTTCGATTGATTATGCTTAAGTTCTACGCTTGGAAACACAGATAGCGAATGAGGTAATAAAGGCGCATGGATGAGAGTGGCGGAATCTATATTCTTCCTGATCTGATAAAAGCAAAATTTTTATTTTATGCTGCAGGTAACATTGATTTCCTTGAAGACACATCTTATCGGAAGTGTACTTTGCATAGCTTTATGAACAGAAAAAAGACTCGGATAGAAAAATTCCACTTTCTCTTACCACACTTTCAGCAGCCCGTTCCCTTTTGACATTACCTCAGTCCCTGACTGAAATAACGTCCTATAAAATTGCAAAGACAAGTCAACCCAAATGTTCAGCATTTGGGAAAGTATTAAAAGATAAGAAAACTGAAAGTGAGATATTAAAGGAATTATGACCGCATTAGAGGACCAGAAAAAACTAAAGGAATATTAGGACTCCATGCTCTATCAGGATGTGATACAACAGGTTCACTTGCTAAGAAGGGAAACCATCTTTTTGGAAAATTTATAAGAAGGCAGACAAAAATACTCTTGATGCTTTGAGTCATCTGGGGTCAACCGAAGAGTTTAGTGCAAATGATAAAGTTACTATTGAAGGATTTATTTGCTTCGTGTATGTGCCGCTGACCAAGATTTCAGATATTGAAGAACTTCGTTGGTTCATGTTTTCCAAGCAAGAGGCTCAAAATGAAAATTTGCCTCCTACAAGAGCATCTTTTTCCCCATACATTTTAAGAGCACATTATCAGGTATTAGAGTGGCGTCTTGCTGACCAGCAGCACCCAAAATCACCATCACCGTCAGACTTCGGATGGGAAAAGAAAGACAACTTCTATGCTTCAGTTATATGTATACTACCTTGTGCGCCTGAATTCATCTTGAAACTAGTTCAATGCAGCTGTGTAAAAGGCAAATGCATTGTTTCATGCAAATGAAAATCTCAAAACATTTCATGCACTGAACTTTGTGTGTGTCGATGTGATGGGACTTATGTGAAAAGCACCCAGCCAACAAAGCGATATTGATGACACTTCAGATGAAGAACTTTAATTGAGGACTGTTTGTTTACTTTTAAATCTGTATTTTTGAATTAAAATCAGAGTTTAAATAAATTATTCATTACTTAGAGTACATAAAATGTAAAAAATAAAATTGTCATTGCTTCCGATATTAAGTAACGGAAGTTGTAAATTTTTTCTACATAAAAAAAATGTTTCTTATAACCCCAAAACATGTGTATGTAAATAATATTACAGGTTTTTTGGAATAATAAATTTGATTTAATCGTACAAGCTTTCCAAGATATTTTTTAACTGCTATTGGTAACTAAAAAAGTTCATAAAATCTGTATCAAAAATCAAAAATAGCAAAATAAATAACTTATTTTATATAAACAATTTGTTTTTAAATTTGAAATGTAATAATATTAAAGTGTTAAATATATAATATAAGTTGAAAAAAATTCATAATATGCCTCAAAATTAATTTAAAACCATAAATTTTCATCAACATCTAGTGAAGCCGCCATCTTGGAATAATGACGTCACACAGGCCGTCTGACACAAATTCAAGCAAAACACCCGGTGAGGCATAGTTACATAGGCAATAAAGAATTCATTAAAATTGGTCTCACAATTTCCTCACGAAATTTCCCACGGAGGGTCTTTTTCCTTAAGTATGCAACTGGACTATAACGTGTAACTTTTTCACAATAATCTGAAAATTGGCTGAAAATAATTGAATAAAATTTTGAAATTACTTTGGGAAAACTAGAAAAGTGAAAAAAAAAATCATCTTTTAGACAAACTGTTAACCATTTCCAACGTCAAAATTATAAAAGAAAAAATAATAATCGAAAAATTGGTAGTAATAAAAACAATCATTATGATCATTAATCGGCTCTGCAAATGAAAAGGAAGATTACCAACAGCCTATTAATCAGTAATCAGCCATTTTGCTTATCGGCACATCTCTAATTTATATCATGAAATTAATGAAGAAAACATGCACACTAAAACTAATGTTCAAGTTAGAAAACTTTTACTATTTATAATGTATAAAAGATTATAAGTAATCTTCATGAAGTTAACTGAAAATAAGAGTCGCCTGCTGTTTCTTAATAAACTTTTAATATCATTCATTAAATAAAGTCATATGACTTCACTAACATCTGAAATATATAATATTCATGGTGCTTTATTTCTGAAATTTTGGAATGTACAATTCAGTATAAAAAGTAATGTATAGACGTTGCTAACATCAGTTTTATCCTGTATTCCTTACAATTTTTTTTATCAAGTTTTATTGAAGCTCAGTGAATGTATCTTAAAAAAATTTGGTAAGGTTACAAATGCAAAATTATCAATAATTTAAAAGAACTTCTCATAGCTCAGGAAATGAAAATTTTACATCACCGTATTTGCTATCAATTATAAAATGCAACGAAGAAAAAAACAGCAAGCAATCAAATTAATTTTTGCTTCTAGCATTTGGTAAAAAACAATCCTGAATAGCTCAAGAATATATTTAATTCCCACCAGCAAGTTGCTCATAAAGCTTAGGGACATAATCATCCCACTGAGCTTGATAAAAATTTCCAGCAATTGGTTTTCCCAAATTATATTTCTTGGCAAAATTTGCAATTTTAAAATTTCCACGATGATCTCCAGAAGTATTAGTCAAGTGCTTTTCATCACAACTCAACTTTCCAGGCTGCTTATAAACTAGAAATACATAGCGATGCAATCCTGAAAGCAAAAGAAAAAAAAATCAGAAACTATGTAAAAAGAATGTTTTGAAAAAAAAGAAAAAGCAAACAATGAGAGATCAGTTTTAGTGTAATACAAGCTCTTTCAATATAAAACATGTGCACTTTCTCAAACACTAAAAAACTATTATGGTTTAAATGAGCATTAATTTAACTTCAAGTTGTATCCAAGAGTTTCATCAACACTAATGGAAATGGAATTTTACACATTGACCATGACATAAAATATTGCAATAACCATAATTCTCAATTTTTTGGAGTAACTAGCACTTTTAAGTAACACAAAAAAAAAAAAATGCATCACATCATTTTCTGATGATTTGAAAAGCACATTTTACCTGATTTTATTTTACCTGATCTTCAGCTAGAAATATTTCATTACAATAGCAAGTTTACAAAAGCTCACTTTGAATTTTCAAGAATTTTGTTGGAACACGAGTAGGGTCAAGTTTAACTTAATGGAAAGAGGACCCAAGCATTATTTTGTGAAAGCTTTTATTGCACACATCACAAGAACGACGGCACACACAAGAACACGAGGACAACAGAAAGTACAAGAATGGATGACTAAAAGTTGAAGTGGAAGTACATTCTTCCCGCACTCTAATAGCGCCCTCTATTCCGTAATGGGGGAGATGCAACATCCTCCGCCCACAAAAGTTAAAGTTTAACCTAAACTTATAAATTTAAATAACTAGACAATTAAACATTTGTTTTTAAAATTAACTCACAAAAATATAACACTGAATTAAATTACAGTACACAATTAAAACATTCAAATGTAGATGTTGACATTAAAATATTTAAAATATCAGCTCAATGTGTCGTAGGTTAAACGATCCTACCACTTCTGGTGGTTATTGGTTCTCTCATAATCTCAGAAATTTTACCTGAAGTTTCCAAGCGGTACAAACGTTGAAATGGTCATACCAGTTCACCACTCTGAGTTTTCAATCTTGCAACACGGGAGACACCGTCACGCCCTTTGTAAATTTCAATAATTTTGGCTAAAGGCCAATCTACACATTTTTTATTATCCAAACTGACTAAGACAATATCTCCCACAGCTAGTGGAGTTTGTACTCCTTTGCTGGTCTGCCTTAAAATGGAGAGATATTCTTTTTGGAACCTAATTTTAAGTTTTTGCTTAACGGCGTGGAGGTGCCTCGCACATTTGCGAAGGTTTTTCAAGTCATTCTGCTCTAAGTCTTCGACGCAGAATTCAGTCTGATCCTGCAAAAATAAAGATGGTGTTATAGCTACTAAATCAGAGGGGTCCTCCGAGAGATAAGTGAGGGGTCTGCTGTTTAGCAGGGCTTCACACTCACACACGACGGTGTGAAGTTCATCATATTGGAGACAAGCTTTTCCTACATTGCGTCTCAGCAATTCCTTCAACATTCGGACTACCCTCTCCCACCAACCACCCCACCAAGCGCCGGTTGGAGGGTTGAAGTGCCAAGAGATCTTCTTCAAGTCCGAGTGAGAAATAATGACACTCCAATCGATGTTCTGGAGCTCATTGTTTAGTCCAACGAAATTTTTACCATTGTCAGAGTAAATTGTTGTTACTCGACCTCGACTTGCGATAAATCTTCTTAATGCAAGAAGAAAACTTTGGGTTGATATGTCCGAGACAAGTTTGAAATGAACGGCACGGTAAACTGCACATGTGAAAATTGCTATCCAGACTTTATCACGATTTCGTAGGAGCAGAGGACCAGCCATGTTGACACCGGTTGTCTCAAACACAGCCGACATTCTCACACGATCTTCAGGAAGAGGTGCAAACACAGAAGTGGCATGTTTTGACTTAAATCTTTGACAAATCACGCATTTGGACACTACAGATCTGACAGTTCTCCTGGATCTCAGTATCCAATACTTCTCTCGTAAGATGGAAACGAGTGTCTGTACACCTGCATGATTATACGTTCGATGCGTATCTTCGATGAGTTTGCAAACAAGCTCGTGCTTGTCTGGCAACAGTATCGGTTTTCTAAAATAATCTTCGTTATCTGTAGAGTAAAGTTTGGTCTCCACTCTGAGGAGGCCATCAGAATCAAAGTTAACCACAAAGTTAGCAGGAATCAGTCGACGGTTTTTGACAACGGTCTCTTTTTGTATCAAACGGAAACTTTCGAGCTCTGATTTGGAGAGCTCTTCTCTGGTCAGATGTCCATGAAGAAGATTGTTTCTTTTACCATGCACTGCTGATTTTATATTATAGATGAATCTTTTCACGTAGGCCAAAATTCGTATGATGGTAGAAAATCTTGAAATTCGCTTACTCCACTCCAGGAAGTTAGATTCCAAATTGTTTAGAGTGATATTCGTCGTAACTGTTGGTATTTTTTCTCTAGAAGCGAGTTCCAAACCATCTGATAAATCAAAGTCTTGCGTGTCTGGCCAGCATGCACGATTTTTCAACCAAATGGGACCCTCCCACCAGCAAAGACTGAAGAGGGTTTGTGCATTACGTCCCCTGGACGCGATGTCTGCAATGTTCATCTGTGATGGAACGAAATTACACTCTTCTTTCGACGAACTTAAATGGATCTCTTTAACTCTATTACGCACAAATGTTTTCCAAGTTCCTGAGTTTTTTATCCAACAGAGCACAACTTTTGAGTCAGTCCAGTAGAAAGTTTGAATATTCTCAATATTCAGTGATGTTTTGACGTTCTGAACTAAACGAGTGCCGATTACTGCAGCCAAGAGTTCGAGTTTTGGGATGGACATTTCAGTTTTCATTTTGGTGACGGGATCCTTTTTTAGAGGGGCAACGCGTGATTTTGCCTGAACTAATTTAATCTGAATTTCATTACCGCACTTGATTCTCAAAAACACGCTCGCTGCAAAGGCTTTCCCACTTGCATCACTGAACATATGCATTGTGGTAGTTGACTCATCAACTAAACCCCCAAAGTAACGCGGAATTTGAATTAATTCCAAAAATTTCAAACTAGCAAGCCAATTTTTGAATTCCTCGATAATTTCAGGTGGCAGTTTTTGATCCCATGTTAGCTTATAATTTTTCCACGCTTTTTGCATTAGAAGTTTTGGAATGAGTGTCACGGGTGCTGTAAAACCGATCGGGTCAAATATCTTTTGCGAAATTGACAAAAGTTGTCGTTTTGAACACGAATCATCGATTTCAGTCGAAACATTGCCGAGATCGCAAGATATCAAATCCGCACTTGGATCCCATAAAAGACCAAGTACCGAGCATTTTGTTTTTTCCCCGTTTTGATACTTTGAGGAGAATACCCAACCCGTGAGCTCAAACCCTGCTTTTGACATAATCTGACAAGCTGTCGTTCGAAACTGTTGAAGTTCTATCTCATTTTGAACACTAGCAACAACATTATCGACATAGAAAGAATCTTTCAATTTTACTGCAACTTCATTACTACTTTCTTTATCTAAATGATGATAAATCATAGACATGAGCAAAAATAAACTCGAAGAAAGGCCAAAGACTACTCTACCATGCCTATATGTTTCAATTTCGCGTTTTTCATAATCTTTCCACCACAGAAATCGCAAAAAGTCTCTATCTGTAGGGGAAATTGAAATCTGCAAAAATGCTTTGTGAATGTCTAAAATGACGCCTAATCTATCTTTGCGAAATTTATTCAAAATGGAAGGGATCATTTCAATATAGTTTGGTCCAGTAGCTAAGCATTGGTTCAGAGAAACTGAATTTTTGTCCTTTGCAGAAGCGTCGAAAACTGGACGTATTTTTGTCGTAAGACTAGATTCCTTAAAGACGGCTCTGTGAGGTAAATACCGGCATCTCAGTTCAGATAAGTTTTCCCCGTTAACGCTACTCGGGACCTGCTCTATGATTCCCAACTGTTCCCATTCTTTCAAAATTTTGTCATAAGAATCAAATTTCCCTGAGGAAATAAGTTTAGAAGACATATTTTTGAGGCGTTTTTCTGCTTGAAATCGCAAATCAAGTAACTCTGGATGCCCTTCAACCCATGGAAGATTTACCTCATACCTATTATCACAACATTTAACAGTTTTTTCAAAAAAAGAAACAGTTTCATCATCAATATCCTTTTTTGTTTTGTTTTCTACAGGGTCCCGTATACCTAGGACATCCAATGACCAGAGGTCACAAATTTTGCTAGCGTTTAGCAATGAAATTATAGGCATGGCATGATTAGAACAAGTGGCGTCGGATACCGATTTACCCATAACTACCCACCCTAAATAAGTTTGAAGAGCGGTCAAGCCGTTGGGTTGCTGACTTATGGCACCAGTTAAAATTTTTCCCAAATAATCAGCACTTAATAAAACTGATATTTCAGAATCATCGGTTTCCACATCCGATAAAAAGATTCCGTTTTTAGTGAAGTATTCAGCATCAGATTTACTTATTTTTGGAATTTTGCCACAAATTACATCCTTATCTAACAGTATCGCTTCACACGAAAAATTTCCCCGAATTTCCTGTAGTTCACACTTAAATGCGGAATGTTGAATTTTTTCTGTTTCATCACCGCCAAACAAACTATGTTTAAGAAATTCGGAGTGATCAGTTTTTAAGTTCAAAAATTCTGCGAGTTTACGATTTACGTAAGACCTTTGAGATGCAGAATCACACAAACAACGCACTATTTTTGTTTTCGAAGGGGCCGATACTTTAATTCTAAGTGTTTGCAATAAAACATCTGTCGAGCCGGAAGAGCTATTGCTGGTGACACTATTAGTTTCTGTTTTGCCCGAAGAAGAAAAATAAATTTCATTTTCCTTACCTAAATTTGGACACAAAATTGGAAAATGTTTTTTCGCACAAATTAAGCACCGGACCAGGGTGGCGACAGGAACTGGAAAAAAAAGTTCCCTGACTTTTCCCTGATTTCCCTGATTAAGTTCACCAAATTTCCCTGATTTACGTTACTTATAATAATGGTTTCCTTTCTTTGCCCTACCTGAAAAGCATTGCATATTAAATAAAATGCAGTGTTTAGAACGATTTATGCTGTTAATTAAAAATATATTTTGATAAGATGCTTCCCTTTTTTTTGGTAAAAATAGTGTATTAAAAATTATCGGCAGAGAAATATTGTAGGAAATCTAAAACAAATACTTTACTTCCAGGAACCAGTTAACATAAGAATTCTAAGAAATTATTAAGACCACTTTTGAAGACATATCTAATCATGATAAAACTAAAAAATTTAAATGGAAATAATCTTGAACTGAATTTTCAAGCAGTATAAGTGTTGCTGCAAGAACAACAAGTGATAGTTAAAGTATAGAAGTAATGTAGTTGGACTTACGTAAATAATACTGTCGTCTGCAGGTAAACAGTAGTATCTGCAGAGATTAGTTTTCGAGATATTTGAAGAAATGTGTAGTGGATTCAGTACTAACAATAGGAAAATGTTAGAATTAAGACTTTTTTTGCGCCTCTTTCTCAGCGTAAACCAAATAAGCGAGTATGTACAGTAAAGAAAACGTACCATAGAATGACAAAAATGTAAAAAAACTGCTGTTACTACCCTTAACCTGCACAGGGCAGAATAGACATATTTATGTAAAACAAATTGAAATCTTCCAACAACCAGTCATATTGAGCTATTCCCTAACCAAGAACTTAGGTTTTAATGAATGGATACAGAATTTTAACTATTAAAAAACAATAAAAATATATTTACTTATTTACACAACTCAATTTCAAATGATTTCATTAATTGTCGAAAAAAAAATCATAGATTTCTTTAGTAACAAACAACATTGAAATGAAAAAAAAAAAAAAAAAAACAATTAGTAATAGTTTCAAAATATATATGTATATGGTTTTAAAATAAAAGAGTTTTCAAGTCTGAAGAAAAAAAAAACCTGCGTGTAATTTGAAGTGACAGCGAATAATACCATGGCAAAAAAACAATTTTGATTTTCAGTCAAAATTCAATTTTAATACAACAAATAATTGGTGAAACATTTGTAAGGAACTAAAGTACTTCATTTTGCAAAGAAAAAAAAGAATTTTTTCTTCATTTGATCAATTTTCCCTGAATTTTTGTTATTTTTTCAATATTCCCTGATATTTCCCTGATTTTTCCCTGAGTGATAAAGTTCCCCGACTTTTCCCTGATCTCCCTGATTTCCCTGATCTGTCGCCACCCTGCGGACACTCATTCCGCATCTATCTGCACGACAGTTAATTCTAAGGCATGATAAACACGCTTTCATTTCTATTACTTTCTTTTTTCTTTCGTGCAAGGGCATTTTTTGAGCCATAAAGCAGTCGCAACTGCGATGATTTTTTTTCAGACAAAATAAACAGTAAAAATTCGATCCTTTCCTTTCATTTTTTGTTTGGGTTACAAGAGTCGAAGCCGTTGAAACTGGCGCTGACTTATGTAAATCGCAAGTATCATCTGTTTTATTTTTTATACTCAGAATTTTATTTTTATCTTTTTCTACCGAACAAAATAATTTGGCGATACGTAAGCGTTCAGCGCTAACAACTTCAGATCGGAGAAATTGAATTAAAAGGTCGAGGTAATGCGAATTTGTATTACTGTTACGAGAAATTGAATTCCTTTCTCTTTCCCATGCTATTAAAATTTGTTCAGGAATAGAGGCTTCGACTAAAGGATAAAGCATGCATGCGTATTTTTCCTTAGTCACACCTAAGTTTTCTAAACAGCGCAAATGAGTGTCTAACTGATCAACTAAGTTAGTGAAAGACAAATTTTGAGATTGATTTAGAACCAATTTCAACAGTTCGCGTACATATAATTCAATAAGCATTTTATCATCCGCGAAACGTGCTTTCAAGTTTTTGATAACAACTTTATAATCACTTTTAGACACTTGATAAGACTGAACAAAATCAAAAGCCTTACCTTTTGTTGTTTGCATTAAATACGCAAATTTAACGTCATCCTCAATTTTTGGATCCTCGTCAATTTTTTGGAACATTGACCAAAAAGAAAACCATTGTTTAATATTTCCGTCGAATTCAGTCAATTGCAGTTTCGGTAAGTTTATACTCAAACGTTCTGTTGACGGGGGTACGTTTCGTTCTTGCTGTACTGGATTTTCAAAAGTTTTTAAAAAGTCTTGGTAACGAACTCTCGCAGACGTGAAATTATCCCGGTAATTCTCAATTTGCTCAAGTTCATTCTCCACAATCTTGTCCGGTTCCACGTTCCAATCCGGATTTGAAGAGAGGTAACTAATGACGAATTCGTCATTTTCAAAAAGACTCTTCGTCTTTTCCTCAAGTTTGGCATATGCCAGTGAAGCAGATTGGACATCGTTTGCTGTGAAGCAGTTATCCAACTCAGTTATCGTTCTTGTTACTGCTGAGCGTAGCACTTTACGTTGAAGCAGGCAGCTTTTTTCCATTTTACTTTTTTTCTTTTTACGTTGGGCGCCAGAAATGTTGGAACACGAGTAGGGTCAAGTTTAATTTAATGGAAAGAGGACCCAAGCATTATTTTGTGAAAGCTTTTATTGCACACATCACAAGAACGACGGCACACACAAGAACACGAGGACAACAGAAAGTACAAGAATGGATGACTAAAAGTTGAAGTGAATGTACATTCTTCCCGCGCTCTAATAGCGCCCTCAATTCCGTAATGGGGGAGATGCAACAAATTTAAACTTTGAAAACTTATCAAATACAACAAATAAATAAAAAATCATTTATGAAACTTATAAAGTAAATAAAATTGAGCCTGTAAAAAATATTTTAAATATGGTACACTCAACGTATTCTAAGATTAAAAAACTCAGATCTAATTCAAACATTTTCTAATAAATACAGAACTGTCATAACACATTAGAAGTTAAAATAAAGAAGTTTTTAATATGAGTAATGTTTTACCTAAAGTCAATGGGAAAATATATAGGATAATGGACATACTTTTACAAATGACACTAAGTATTTTTAGAGTATCTGCTACATTTAGAGTTTTCAAATCCATGACTTCCTATTAGTCTTAACTTTCCATGACTCACAAGATGCAATGTTTTCAGAAAAACACTTATCACCAGATTTGCCTGCATCAAAATTTTTTTTTTTTTTTCTGTGAGAATAAATTTGCAACCATTTGATCTATGCTTTGCATACATTTCTGAAAATTCAAATTAAAGCAAAGCATAACAAGCTGGGTTACTATTATCACTAAAAGACAATAATACAACACATGATTTTCACATTCTATTGTTCTTAAATGTTTAATTTTTGAAAGTCTTCGGAATCTTAAGATAAATACTGGTGAAAATGAATGAAAATTTAGGAATGGCACTAGTTTGAATAGACTTAGATGCAAATGAAGTAAAATTTTCTTGTGGTTACCATAAAATGACAAGTGCAAGTCTTCAATCACACAATATAAAATACAAGAAGGGCTAAATATTATGGTAAACACAAAATTATTAATGTTCACAACAAAAATACCTAAGTTTTATAGAAATGGATAAGATCAGATTTTGAAATGCATAAAAAATCTGAACTTTCATGCATATTCGCCGCTAGAGGGCGCTACAGTTGCTGGGGAGTGTTTTTGCTGCTCCTGAGATAAGTGATTTTTTACTGTAATTGTTTATTTTACTACTTTAGTTTAAGTATTTTTATTGTATTTTATTATATAATTAAGTATTCTTGTGCTTTTAAGTCTTATTTTTGATTTACTTGCTTTCTTAAAGTGTTTTTCTATTCTGTGTAGCTAAGCCTAAATTGTGCTGATTTCTTGTTAAGCCTGACTGCTCTGTTTAGGGTGTAACTTGTTTATTTTAATTTACTGCTTGTCTTAGGATTTAGTAATATTTGTATCTTTTACTTCCAATGCTTTCTAATTCTAATAATTAGCAATATTTCTCCAATTTTGTATTGACTTTTTAAGTGTACCATTTTGAGCTAGAATGGGAATTATATGCATAATGAAGGAGGTTAAAAGTGGTAAAGGGGACAAGTGGATTTCTTGTGACCTATGTCAGATGTTCTGCTTGTTTAAGGGGAAGGATGAGTCTGAGAAGGATTTCATTTGCACAAATTGTGTTGAACTCTCAGCAATCAGAGTTAGGATGCCTTCTTTGGAGGGTAAGTTAGCATTAGGCTGTAGGCGTGTAGATGGGGTAAACACTCCAGAGGGAAAGGGGGAAGTTAGCAAAAAGGAGGTTGGCATTAGCTGTGTGTTAGATAGTGGGAATATTCCAGAATTAAAGGAGGAAGTTAGTAAAAAGGATGTGGGAATTAGCTGTGTGTTAGATAGTGGGAAAATTCCAGAGGTAAAGGGGAAAGTTATTGCTGAGGCGACTGACAGGGAAACAAAGGGTATAATTTTGGGAGATTCAATGGTGCATGAGGTGGGAAATTCAATAGGCAGAGTTAGACGTAAGGTGGCTAGATGTTGTTTGCCAGGGGCTCGGGTGAGAGATGTAAATAGGGTTGCTGAAAAGAAGGGGGTATTTAATAAAGAGGATGTAGTTACTTTGTGGGTGGGAACTAACGATGTAGGCCATAGTAACAATGATGAGTTTACAAAGGAATGGGATTCCCTGTTGGACAAAGCAACCAACTGTTCGGCAAATGTCCAAGTGGTTGGTTTGCTTCCCAGGTATGGAGTGCATAGGAGTTGGTTAAACCAACGGGCTAGGTGTATGAACCTGGTACTCAAGGAAATTTGCGTTAAGCGTAGTATCAGGTTTATTGATGTGTGGAGTAGATGTAAACGAGATTGGATTGCTAGGGATGGCCTACATGTGAGCTCTACAGGGGTCAAAATGGTTAGTGGTTTGGTTTTAGAGGCTTCAAAATCAAAAAACTAAGTTGGAATGGGGGGCATGGTTTAAGGAGCAGAATTCGAAAGGGTACTAACTATCGGGATTTTAGTAGAAACGGAAATAGGGTGGCTAATAAGAGAAAAGATTTTAACACTTGGGATTCAAACAATCGTGCAGCATTAAATAAAAGTAAGATGGGCTTACTTAAGGTTTTTTATACAAATGCTCGTAGTATTAGGAACAAGATGGAAGAATTGAAAAGCATAATTATAGACGAGAGGTTGGATATTATTGGAGTTACCGAGACATGGGCTACCGAAAGTGATGATGATTTATTATCTATTGCTGGGTATAATTTGTTTAGACAAGATAGAGTAGGTAAAAGAGGTGGTGGGGTTTTATTTTATGTCAGAGACACTTTAATTTGCAACGAATTGGTAATTAATGATAAACCTAATGAGACTGATATGATTTGGCTGGAGTTGATTAGTAATAGGGGGCAAAAAACTACGTTTGGGGAATATTTATAGGCCACCCAACTTAAGCCAGGGTCAAGACGAACAGATGTTTAGTATTATTAGTGACATTTCTAGCAAGGGGTCAGTCATCATAATGGGAGAGTTTAATTTTAAAGGAATTGATTGGAATAATTTTTACCATAGTAATAGCAGAGAAGAGGATTTTTTGAAAGTAATTGGTGACTGTTTCTTAGATCAAATTGTAACTCAGGGTACTCGACAGGACGCGATTTTAGATCTAGTTTTCTGCGACATGGAAGGCTCTGTTCAGGGGTTATGTGTAGGGGAACACATTGGAGATAGTGACCACAACAGTATTAGGTTTGGGATTAAATTTGATATGCACAAAGTAGAGAATTTTAGGTTTGTGCCCAATTTCAGAAATACTGACTTTGTGGCACTTCGGCAGAGTTTGAAAGCAGTTTTTTCTTCTGGATTGGACAATAGCGATGTGAATCTTCAGTGGGCAGAGTTTAAGGAAAATCTAGCGAATACGGTTAGGGATCATGTTCCTTTTAGGAGAAAGGGTGTCAACACTAAAATTTGGCCAATGTGGTTCTCCAGGGAAACTAAAGACGCTCCAAATTACAAGCAAGCTGCTTTTTATAGGTTTACAGAAACAGGTCACAGTGCAGATAGGCTCCAATATTGTAAGGCAAGGCGTAAATTTAAGTATTTGGTACGGATTCAGAAAAGAGAGTTGGAGCAAAGACTGGCAGACAACATAAACAGGAATCCCAAGAGGTTTTTTGCATACGCTAATTCGGGGAAAGTTCGAAATAGTCATATTGGGCCACTGGTTGATGAGCACGGAATTTTAATTCAGGACGATAGTGATATTGCTAATGTTCTTAATAACTTTTTTTCGAGTGTTTTTAACGATAACTGTATCTCAACAGTTGACACCAACAAGACACAAGCTATAGTACAGCTTGAGGACTTTGTATTTTCCAGGGATGACATTTTACTTCATTTGAAAAAAATTAAAGAGACTAAGGCTCCGGGGCCAGATAATATTTATCCGAAAATTTTAGTTGAATGTGCAGAGGAATTAGCAGATGTAATCGCAAACATTTTCAATGCTTCTTATAATTTGGGGACAGTGCCAGAGGACTGGAAGCTGGCTAACATTACACCGCTCTTCAAGAAAGGGTCTAAAGGGAGTGTGGGAAATTATAGACCTGTGAGTCTAACTTTGGTGGTTTGCAAAATTTTTGAAACATTGATGAAAATTAAGATAGTAAATTTTCTAGAGACTAATAATCTATTGACTAGTTTTCAGTACGGTTTCAGGAAAGGTAAATCTTGTGCAACTAATTTATTACATTTCTATGACAAAGTTACCATGGCTTTGGACAATAAGAAGCCTGTAGATGTTGTTTACATTGATTTTCAAAAAGCTTTCGATAAGGTACCGCATGTTGCTCTACTTAGCAAATTAGCTGATATAGGAATAGGAGGGAAAACTTTCATTTGGGTAAAAAATTGGCTGACCAGAAGGAAACAAAGAGTAGTTGTAAGGGGAAATTATTCTAATTGGAGTGAGGTCTTAAGCGGGGTTCCTCAAGGATCAGTGTTAGGGCCTGTTTTGTTCATTGTCTTTATGAACGATATTCACAAAAATATTTCTAGGAACATGAATTGTTTTGCTGATGATGTCAAAGTTATGGGGACTGTAGAAAATGAAGAACAAGCAAATCAGCTGCAAGAGGATCTAGATCATATTACGGAGTGGGCTGATAAATGGGGTATGGCTGTTAATGTTGGGAAATGTCAAGTGCTACATTTAGGGCATGGAAATAAGTGTACAAGTTATTATTTGCAAGGTTCAGTCATTAGTCAGGCAGACAAAGTTACTGATCTGGGGGCCGTAATAAGTCAGGATTTAAAGTTTAGCCAACAGTGCAGCATTGCTAGCAACAAAGCCAATAAGATGCTTGGGTTTATCAATAGATCTATTTCAAATAAATCTAAAGAAGTTCTTCTGCCCTTATATAGAAATTTGGTAAGACCCCATTTGGAGTATGCTGTTCAGTTTTGGTCTCCTTATCTTAAGAAAGACATTAATGTATTGGAAAGGGTTCAAAGGCGGGCTACAAGGCTAATAAGTGGACTTTCCCACTTAGATTATGATTCCAGGCTTAGAAGACTAAAAATGTACAGTCTTGAGCAAAGAAGAGACCGAGGGGACATGATTCAGCTGTTTAAATTTATTAAAACGAAAGATGTTACGGGGTTAAAGTTTAGCACTGAAAACAGGACAAGGGGTCATTGTTTTAAGCTATTTAAATCTCAGGCTAACATGGATATTAGGAAAAATTATTATTTTAGCAGGGTAGTGGAACCTTGGAACAGCTTACCGGAAGAGGTGGTAATGAGCAAAGGAGTAGACAGTTTTAAGAGGGCCATTGATCTTCACTGGGGATTGTAAATTGACTAGGACCAGTCTAGCTGGGCCCAGAGCCTGTTGCTGGTCGTCACTTTTGTATTTGTATTTGTATAAGCATAAAAAACAGCTTTTAAAATGTAATTGGTAAAATTTGGTACCTACGTATTCTAGAACTCAATATCCATGAATAATTGTCAGTTTTCATGTTTTTTTTTTTTTTTTTGGGTATTTTGTGCTGAAAATCATGACTTCCAATGACTAATTTTGATCACGGCCGAAATCCACGACTTTCCATGTGTTCCCTAGTTGCGCCAATCTGCTGTATTTACTTATAAGGAAGGGATAAGGTTCAAAAGTAGCCAGTTAAAATGGGCAATGGTTTTGGAAAAAAGCGGTCTTTTCTAAATGCCTAAGTTCTTCATGACATTGCAATGCCTTACATGCAGTATGATCCATTGGTTGTCACATATATCATGGGTAGGAATTGCCCAGGTTGGTGACAGTTTCTAACAGAACTGGTTCAATTTGCCTCATTATGTGGCAAATTGCTTTGGCCCATTGTGGCATTGAATGGTTGATCCAGGGTTTGAAATAAGTAGTTGTTAATCTAATTTTGCATCTAATATTTCATAAAAATAATAGCTTGACAACTATAATTTACATTTATAATTTTTTGCATTTAACCTTCAGATAATATATTTATATACAGCGGTGGCCAAAATTATAAGGACAAAAGAAATCACCAGATCAATGGCTGCATTTGGTTGGAAAGTTATGCAAATTGTATGACGGGAAATAAATGGTTCAATAAGTTTTTTTTTTATTACTTTAATTGGAGATACATAGGAATTTCATATTCATAGAATGAAGTTTGAATTTAGACATCATTGTGATGTGGACAAAATTATAAGGACAATTAGATTCGTGTGTTTTAAAAAGCAAAATTTACATGTTTTTGCTGTGCACATTGCATTATATAATGATTTAAAAGCTTAGTAGGCAATTGGGGGCACCACATTCTATTTTTACAGTCATGCGGCTAGGTACTAAACTTAAAAGAATTTGAGAAAAGGAAAGTGGTTGCTTGAAAATTTTCCTGACTTACTGTACGTCAAATAGCAACAAATCTGAATAGATAGAGATTGCTTCTTGAACTGTTTAACATGTTTTACAAAAACAGAAAAAGTTTCACAATGTTAGACTAATGTCTGGTCAGACTTTTTAAAAGTTCATAAGAGACCAGGGGTTGAGCGTGCAAAAAATGCATCGTTATAAGTAAAAAGTAGGGTAATAGAATTTTTACTGATGAGAAAAAGTTAAATCAGGAGGGACTAGATGGTTTTTCAATTTCTGGTATGATTTCTGTGAAGGAAAAGAACCCCAAAGTGTACATTTGGAAGCAAGTCAGTAATGGTATGAAGAAGTTTTCTAACAGACAGAAACTACTCCAATCTTTTTTGTACATGGCAGAATGAACTCAGAGAATAATGATAATATTTTTTCATATCCAAATTGCTTTAAAATACAGTTAAAGCCATGATTCTTTGCTTTTCACAGCATATGTAAAAAGGTTATATACATGGGGAAAACCAAGAATACAATTCACACTGGAACATGAAGAAAATGTTTCTGCATTACTAAACACAGTGTATATACAGCACATACTAACTGCTCGAGAATCCTCCATGGATCCATCATGAAAGATAATTACCATAAAGAAATTTTTTTAAATCTTTGTTCAGTTGTATCTTAGACAAGTAGGATACTAAACTATTCTTAGTTTTATTACTTAGTTTTCATATTTTTATATCTTTTTTTATTAAACTATCTCTCATATTTGTACATAATTCTGAACCATTCACCACTAATGCACACCTTAACAGTAAAAATACAGTATGAGCTATTTTCCATACTCAATTTTATCAATACACTCAAACTGCAAAAATATTGAGAAGTTCTGTAATATTGCTTAAATTTCAAGAAATTGATATTTTTTATAATAGTAACAAAATCAGAACAAAAAAAAATTATTTAAGAAGCTAAAAATTAGAAAGTTGCAATGGCAGCATGTTTCCTTCAACACAATGTTGTAGCCATTCTGACATCACAGTATGAAATCCCCACTAAGGTTTTAAGATCAGGGGTCTGGCCAGAGGATATTTGGGTCCGTTAACGGACCCTTCACAAAAAATCCGATCAACCAAAACGGACCTTTCATCTAATCCCGATCAAACAAAACGGACCTTTCACAAAATCCCGATCAAACAGATCAAACTTAACGGACCCTTCACAAAATACTGATAAACAAGATCGGATCTTTCACAAATTGTTTATTCAAAGAGCAAATTTGAAAGCAAAATAATGCATATTTCTGTGTATAAACTGATAATTTTTGGAATCTTTTTTAAAGTCAAATTAGAAGGATCAGCATATACAAAATCGGCTAATTTTGAAATAAAAAAATCGGCACTCTTGCGATGCTCCTGCAAGCGATAAATAATTGCTACTGCCAAATAAATAAAATGGTTGTTTGTTTTATCACAGCTAATTAGCAGCGGTGTTGTTGTAAACCTTCCTGAAAAGGCATTCGTAAGCACTTTTCTCCCCGCTCATGATTTAATAAACAATAATAATATATATCTGCGAAATGAACTTAGAACTGCAAAGGGATAGTAAGGGTGGGGGAAAAATATGATCGCTTTAGATAGGGTTACCAACTTCAAAATTATCACCACTTAGCGTCTGGCGTTGAACCTTTATAATAACTTGATTAGAAAATATTCTCGTCATTTTACCAGCTTGTCAATATTTGCGTTTTTACAGTGCGGTGCTATGTTTAATTGTTTTTTTTTTTGGGGGGGGAGAAAATTATATGGGTTTTCATTTTTCGATGCTAACAAGGATGATTAAATTTAAATAAACTCTTTTAATTACCGTTTTTTTTCTTTAGATGTCTACATTTTGAAAAAATGCAATCTTTTAACATCCGATATGAGAATCATATTTTGTTCTTTTTTCAAGCTAACTTCGCTTTATTAGGATGCAAATAAATGAAAAGTCTCCTTATTTCTGTAGTTAATGAGAGTTCTATCTCATTTTAAGTTTATAAAGCAAAATTCCAATTTTTGTTATGAGTCAAAAATTAAAATGCTGAATAGATGGTTTATTTTATTTTATTTATTTATTATTATTATTATTATTTTTTTTTTTTTTTTTTGCGCTGTGTCCACAGAAGTGTTTATCATAGGACTCTAAAATGCAATTTTAAAATAATTTTATCAAAAATATTTTTTTTACAAGCCGTTATTTTTACTTTTGATGCCTTCACTTTGAGAATTGCGATCTCTTTGCATCCGCTATGGGAATCCGATTTTTCGATGATTATTACGCTTTGTTAAGAGGTAAACAATAGGGAAGTTGCAACCTATTAAATGTTCATATTTTGGCTATTGGATATTGTTAATTGACCCTCAAAACTAAAAAATTCACCATCGCCGAATTTTAAAACACCGTGGTTGATTTTTAATGAATTTTTAAAAATCCACGCGCAAAAGTGCGCGCTTCTGAAACGTCACGAGCCTACGTCACAGGGCGCGAATGGGTAGCCTTCCGCCGAAGTTCCCTTGTTTTTGCTAGGGACATTTTGAGCGCGCTGATATTTTTATTTTTTAGAAATTCAATAATCCTTTTGAACACACTATGGAGGCCGGATTCGTTAAAGCACAATCTAAATAATCTTCCTCCACTAACACCAATGAGATATTCGAATATTTTCGAGAGGATGAGAGGTTTAATGTTCCAGAAACGCGAGGAGTTAAATGCGAGGAGAAAGCCTTTTACGTTTCGTCTTCGAAGTCGAATGCGTGACCTTCGCTTCTCCCCTATCGGAAGAGGGTATGACGTCACTTCCTATGCCATTTGACGTCACAAGAGCTTGAACTTTAAAAATTAATTTTAAAAAAAACTACTTATCGTATCGCAAAAATTTTTTCACCTATGATGTTCATACATATTACTCTATCATATAAAAATAAAATTGAAAAATCGAAAACTTCTTCCCTATTAAAATATCTTTTTATTTTTGTCAAAATCACGGAATTTATAAGTTTTAAACGAAATTCTGTGCTTTTCAAGAGTCTTGGGTCAAAAAGTTAAATGCTGAACCCCCTATTCTGAATTTTATTTATTTATTTTTTTTTGTTGCAATTATTTTAAATACTGTACAGAAATATTTCTAGTATAATTCAACATAATGTAGAAGGGTAGATAAATATTGATACTTTAGAGAGGACCCCCCCCCCCCTGCGCCAAATATCAGAAAAACACTCCAGAATGATTTTCTTGACATAGAAGAGGAAAACACCCAACTTTAAGTTTGATGCGTTTGTGCCATCTCTAAATTCTAAAATTTCCTTTTAACAAAAAAAAAAATTTTTTTCCGAAATTATTTGATTTTTCACAAAATTAATTCATTTTTCACAAAATTATTTGATTTTTCTCAAAAAACGGACCCTGTGAAAAATCCTGGACAGACCCCTGAAGATAAAAGGTAGAGGTTGAAGAACAGTATGAAAATATGTAGCTGAACTTGACCTAATTTTCAGTGGTTTAAAATTAATGGCATGAGGCTAATAAGAGAGAAATGCGATACAGGCATGGTGAAGAAAGAAGAAAAGTTCAGAAAAGAAAAGTATATACAGCAGCTAAATAAGAAGATTTTAGCAAGAAGTACATTTCAATAACAAGACTTGAATAAATTACTTTTAAATAAAAAAAACTGCCTTCAAAAAATACCCAGGAATTAAAAAGCAAAAAATAACTGATTACACTTGCATTCTATTTCCTACCCAAACATAGAAATGAAATTTATTTTACAATTCCAGTACAAAAATCAACTAAACACCGAATTATAAAATCAACACTGATTAAAATTACTATACGATGAACTATTTTAAATACCTAACTAATTATATACAATCTCTTAATTTTTAATAACCTTTTGAATTCAGGGCCTCCTATAAACTACTACCTAACGCAACTGAGTAGGTTTAGTTTTAAAGACCAATTTTGCGTATAGTTAAATTAGTGTTTAATTCAGAATTCGGTGGGTTGTCAATTACGTTATGTAGCTGTAGAGATCGTATATAATTAGTTAGGTATTTAAAATAATTCATCGTATAGTAATTTATATTAGTGTTTATTTTATAATTCGGTGTTTAGTTTAGTTGATTTTTGTACTGGAATTGTAAAATAAATTTCATTTCTATGTTTGGGTAGGAAATAGAATGCAAGTGTGATCAGTTATTTTTTGCTTTTTAGTTCCTGGGTATTTTTTGAAGGCAGTTTTTTTTTTAATTTAAAAGTAATTTATTTTTTGCTTTTTAGTGGTGTAAATAACACGGCAAGGGTCTTGGAGACTACCGACGACTGTGAAGAAAGACTTTTTCAAATGCATAACTATGTACAAAAAAAATGTCTTCATCATTAGTTCAACTTTATCAAAGTTTGCTTTCCGGAAGCAAATGCACGAGTCACTAAAAATAAAATCGCTTTAAGTTTAAATTTGTAAAATTATAAATTTTAGAATTGTAATATTGTAAATTGTAATTTATGTTTCACAATTAGTGTCATGTAACTCGTGATAAAAGTCGCATGTTTCTTCACATGTCCCCACTATAGATGAAGATTAAAAACTCCACTAAAATGAATTTTATGTTAGCTTCAGAGAATCCTTAATTCAAAATTTTCATTATCATTACTCTTAATAATATATATTTTTAGTACTTTCTTTAACTATAGGTAAAGAAAGCATAAACCTTTGTTTTATGGCCTTTGTTTATCAATGGGTTTTATATGTAATCGTTTGTGAGGGAAATTGCATGAAATTTATTGTTTTACCTTTAACTTTTCCCTAAAGAACAAATGGGGTAAATCAAAGATTTGGAACCTAAGTTAGACCATCCCCAAACAAAACCACCACTAAACAAAAAAAAGCATAAAAACCGGTTCACTAAGTGAGACGATATACAAAGTTAATAAAGTACAAATTGATTTAAATGTATGATATTTGAAGAGTTCCCTCAATTTCATCAAACCTGAGCTTGATTAACATTAGACCGCCGAGGAACTAGGCTGTTTCAAACAAAAAAAGGCTTTTCCCTATCGGTACAGGCAGGAGAAGGCGTGCACAGAAATTTTGGAGCCCATCACAAATAACTTTTCCAGGCCCTTCTCCATACTGTTTACCCTTATATTTCATCGTTAGTTACAAAAATATTGAGTCCCCTCCAGACTCGGGCCCGGGCCAACATGTGTCCCTCCCCCCTCCCTGTGCACGCCCCTGGGTACAGCTGTCTTCGAGTATTTATGGAACATTGTACAAAGGAAAAACAAATCCGACGAGTTCAGAACCTCCTCCTTTTTTTGAAGCCTGCTAATTAATATAACGCTAATTTCAAATTGAACTAGTGGCATCGTGAAATAGTAAATCCAGAATATTGGTCAAACTTCAGAAATCATGCCTAGTTATAATGTATATTATTAAAGAATATAAATAAAATCGTGGGGGAAGGGTGTTCTGTATTAAATTCCTCCTCAATTGAACATTAATATATTTAAAAATTGGAATATTAAATAAAGAACTTTATATTTTAGTGCCTAAGTAAAGTTATTTATTACGAAATAAAATATTAAGGTAATTGATTCAGTTATTAAAGTAGCAAAATGTATTTAATTTACTGCTTTGCTACGCAGTAATAAATACATTAGTAACACCTATAATAAGAAACTACCATGCGGCGCAGCATTGAGAAAATTAATCATCCATGCGCCACGAGAATTAAATATCGTTCAAGAGAAAGCCAAAAGCTTAGGTGTGAAAATACACCGATCACAGCAACATCACGTGACTATGACGTATGAAATTTAAAGTTTCTTGGATTTCTCCGGGAACCCTTATTACATCCAGACAAAATTAAAATGGGACCATCTGGGAAGTATACCCTTCCAAACAAAAAAAAAATTCAAATTGGTCCAGTAGTGTTGGAATAATTCGGAAACACACATAAAAAGCCGCAATACGAAATCATAACCTCCTTTTTTGAAGTCGGTTAAAAACAGAACAAATACCATTAAATAAGAACAACAGATGAGCCACATGTTTAGAACTAAACACTTTTCGAACTAGGAAACCACACGATCAAGGAAATTCGAAAAAAAATCCAAATTGGTTGCATTTAGATGAGGATCGGAAAAGATGTTTATGGCACATAAATTATCTGCAATAAACACAATTGAACATCTCAACGCAGCTCAATAAGCCCCATAGGCAGCGCTTTGAAGCTGGTAGCAAAGATAATACTAGCCATAGAAAAGTTAAGTAATGAAAAAGATTGAAAAGTTGAAAAATAATCCGCCCATACTAGTGTTGCATTTTTTAGGCTACTATGCTTGCAGCACTCACAAAACATTTCATTGTTCTCCCTGCCCTAGGAGGAGTCCCCCTGATAAGGCCCCAGGGTGTTTTGGGATTACAGTTAACCGGACCGGCTAAAATGCTCAAGCTATTGGTAGTTCGAGTTATAGGAAGTTTCCACAAGTCTCACGAGTTTGGGACCTAATAAAAACTTCAAGATATAGGAATATTTGAGTTCTAAGCTTTGAATTATTGAGCTCTGACTGTATTGTTCAACTTTTCAATCTTTTTACACTCAACTTTTCCATGGCTGTTATACATATATAAACAGGGGCATGAACAGGAGGGGAGGGGAGAAGGGACACCTGTTGGCCCAGGCCTGAGCCTGATGGGGGCCCAATATTGTTCAAATTAGGGGTGAAATACAAGGGTAAACAATATGGAGAAGGCCTGGAAAAGTCATTTGTGACGGGCTCCAAAATTTCTGTGCACGCATTTCTATATACAGTGGTTCCCAAAAGTGTTCATACACTTTAAAATTTTTTAGTAAACCAAAATAATGCAAAACTGAATTCGAATATGAAGTCCAATTTTTTTACATCATTCCTATGCCATTCTAAATAAAACTCTGTAGTTTTTTCAAAATATTGACGGATCTTCTTTTTGAAATGAGTCAAAAAACGAAGAAACAGAGAAATAATACGCCACAAAAGTCATTGTACACTCAAATATTTTTCGAATAAATTCATGAGCCAAATTATCATATGTCTTCTTTTTTATTATTTTTGCATTGTGTTGACCCTCAAGAGTCATTTGGCTTTAATTTTTTGTTTATTTATTCCTTAATATTGTGCTTATTACGTTAAAATGGCTGGTACTATTCGGAAAAAACCACAAACACCATTCGAAATTTGAATTTTTTAATCACAGTGGAGGTAAATTGGTTTGAAATGTCTCTAAATTAGTTAATTTATTCCATTCTATAGTAAAGTGCTTGATAAAATGCTTTAAAGAAAAGAATTGAACCGAAAACAAGGCAAGAAACGATCAACCGGCAAAGCTGACAAAGCATGATTAAAGTTAAAAAATTTATGAAAAATACACATTTGAGTGCTGTAAAAATTTCTGCAGAATTTAATGAAAAAACTTGCATTTAATTTTCACCTAAAATTGTTCGCTAAGTTCTCTGATTGACTGGATTAAATGGGAACTCTTCCTGCAGAAATTTCTTGATTGTGCGAAAAACGGAAAGCTTACGCTTTTTGTCGCAAAATAAATGATAAATAAGCTCCAAAGCATTTTAGAATAACGTCTTACTTACAGCTGAAATTAAATTTAACACTTTTGATTAAATTGTTGTATAATTGTCAATAAAAGAAAAAATGAGGAACTTGATCTTAAGAACTTAATTGGATAAGTTGATCAGGACGGTGAAGGGGTTCTTGTGCGAGGGTGCATATCAGCATCAGGACTTGGTAGTTTGGAATTTTTTGATGAAATAATAAATCATGCTGTTCGTTTAAATATTTTAAAAACCAATTTTAAACTCTTAGCCAAAAATTTGGTTATCGGATAAAACTTTGTTTTTTTAATCAAGATAACGATAAGAAGCACACGGCTTGCAACGTTTGCGTCTAGTGCCTCAAAGTCCTAAAGTTTAGAAAATACCCCTTCAATCTCCAGATCTGAATGTAATGTAACATATTTAGAGATATCTGGAGGCTAGATTACGAAAATACAGCTTTGAAACGAAAATAGAGCTAGAAACAATAACACTCAAAGTGTGGTTGAACACTTACTCAGAAATTACACAAGAAAAAAAGAAAGAAAAAAGTGAAATCTATTCCCAGACGTTTAAAAGGTGTTGTTGATACTGCATGGTATTCTACTAAATAATTGCTTAACACTAGAACGACTGACATTTTCTGTATACCTAGAAAGACTGAAGGGGCCAGTGTGGCCTCTACCCATTTTTGGAGTGAATTCTTTTAAAAATTCTTCCTGAGGGAGTCCGCATGCCTAATACACCTTCTTTCATGACTAAATAAAAACTTAGTACTTAATTATTTTTAGTTTTTCTCTCTATACTGGGCAAAAGGTTGAATTAGTTTTCCTTCCTAAGAGCAATGGCCACCTTTAGGAAAGTAAGCAATCGGTACTGTTTATAGCATTTGGATATCCAATCGGCTGCATAAAGAGGAAGTTACAGGTTAAATTAGAGTGAATGGCATTTTTTTTATGCTACAACAATTAGGAGAAAGGAAAAAAAATAATTTTTTAATTGTCAAAATGCTTAGGGGCCACTGTGGCCCCTCCCATCTTTCTAGGTATAAGGATCAATATTAACAGTACTATGAGGCGAATGATTAAATGATTAAACAAGCATTCAAATAGTGTCATATAATGAAGAGTCAGAAAATTCCATTAAGTTCCATTAGATATTATCCGAGTTATTAAACAACAAACTACGCGAGGGGCCACACAGGCCCCTCCGTCTGTCTAGTGTTAATAAAAAGTTAGATTATTCAATAATATATAGACACTTTTTAAAGAGTACGAAGACTTTTATGAGATAAAATTTCCGGCACTTTTTGGTTTTTGATTTTTAAAAAATTAAGTTAAAATATTTTTTTAAAGTGTTGTTGTAATGTAGTTTTGTTGAAAATTGATCATAGATCTTATAATTAAATACCTATACCCGAAATAATAATTCCAACCAATGGATAGGGTCCTATTTCATTGAAAGTCCAAAGGTGTATGAGCACTTTTGGGGGTCACTGTATATATATATATATATATATATATATATATATATATATATATATATATATATATATATATATATATATATATATATATATATATATATACATGAGAGAGAGAAAGATATCATTATTTCATAAGGCAAGTTAATTGTAATCTTTTGAACTGTTTTCATGCTAGTTGAATTTAAGTTCAAACAGAAATATTTTTTAACGCTCCTTTTTTTCAGTAGATTTTTCATGTTTTGTGAACAATTTTCCTCAAGTTTTCATAATTGTGTTACACTCATAAATTACATTATTATTCCTTCACACACAAAATTAAATTATTTTTACTTATTTATTATTATTTTTACTATTTGGCTGAGCAAATAAATGTCAAAGAAATAATTGATTAATTTTATCACCAAAAACTACAAAAACAATACTGATAGTGTTACCAGTTTTAATATTTTTTATTTTTATTTTAAATAAAAAAGGACGCTAAAAGAAATTCATAGAACTTGGAAGCCTCTGTTAAGAATACACTAATGAAGTCATTTACAGAGTCCTTGTAGCGCATCTCTTTTTCCATATGCATACAAACTTATAAACTAAAAATACAGTTGAATTTTTTTTTCTGAATAGAACTTGAGAAGTAAAATTTAAAACTAAATTCTTTTATAGTGCCTAGATTTATCTAAGTAGGCTTGTTCTAAGCACAATTTGCTTTATTTATCAACAATAGATTTTGAATGCATTACCGAAAAATTTAAAAGATTTAATTTGACATAATCTGGGATTTAGCAAATTAACGGTATACTGGCTTGTTATAAAAAGTATAATTTTTAAATATATACAAACCTGTCCCTTTTGGTGGTCCAGAACCAACATATTCTGACATAACATTTCCTTGACTAATGTCAGTACCTGGGATATTGACAACAAGCCAGTGATGCCATTCTCGATATTTAGGACTCTGTCTACTAGGTGCATCGGGATCTATATGCAAAAAAAACTAAGTAGAATATCTAACAAGTCATTCAAAAGAGAAAAAATCAACATGTATGCTAGATCACTACACAATAATTAAAAAGTTAATAACTAAAGTAGAGTGGATGTACACCATGACACTGAATTATTATTCTCTCAATATTCAAATTAAGGAAGAATAATATTAACAATAAAAACTAATATTTATAACAAGGAAGTATTTACAATAACTTTTCTCAAAAATGCATAAATATTAATTTCAATAAAAATAACTATTGCATATTGAGATTTAAAAATTACAAAACCAGAAAAATAATTTAAAAATTATATTTTTAATCAATTGCAATGCCCTTATAACAAGGCAAACTATTTTATATAAATTAATATTTGACAGAATAAAAACGCATTAAAAAATATAAAAATCAATAAAGCTAATCTCAAAACTATATGATGTAACATTCAGTAAGTTACCGCCCTATTGCCAGGGCTAAGGCAGACATACGTGAAATATGTTGGCCTAGCGCCTCTTATATAATAATTAAAGAATTCATCTCACCACTTATCCCACCATAATATCAGTCACTTGCCTAATCATTGAGAAATTTTCAACGATGTTTTTCTTTCTTCTAATGCGGACGCCTGATGACGTATCTCGCACGTGCAGTCGCCGATCTATGACGTCACGACCTTCACGTAATCGGTGATGCATCGTAACAGATCGGCACGTGCCTGATGCTCATTGGCCAGGTGCTATGCTGGTGTGTATCAGGTGATTTGGCGTCCGCATGCAAATGAGTTAACTTACGATAAAAGGAAATGTTTCGAGTAGAAAGGAGACTTTTTCGGTGTTTTCTCTCTGGCAAGTTGACTTGAGTGTTCGTTTGCTTTTATGCAACGATGCGGGTTCTTTTTAATAGATATATAATAGATTGATATAGCTCAGCTCTAGTTCGCGTTGTTTCAAATGTTTTTAATTTTATTTAACTAACTTTACTAAATGACCAAATAAATTTGGTTTTTATTTTTAAGTTGTCTTCAACTATTTTATTCATGCATTTCTAGTCATACATTTAATTAGGTTATTGCATTTGGAGATTATTAGTCTTGAGCATTCTCTTGCTCATTAAAAGGTTATGGGCGACCTGGACTCTGTTTTCGATAGCCTATATTTTCAGTAGGACTGGAGATGGAAATGATGTTTTTGACGTCTGTGATAATTTTCGATGGGGGGGGCCGTATAGAAGATTTTTTTTCGACAAGAGCATACTGATGATAAATATTAGATTATTAGTGCTCATTGATATTGTCTTCCGACTTTCTGTCGAAATAATGGCGAATCCCCAGATAACTATTGAGAAATTAAATGGCACAAATTATGTGTCATGGGCAGCAGATATGAAATTTGTCCTGATGGAGAAAAACGCCTGGGACATTGTAACTGGTAAGGAAACAGTGCCAGTAGTCTCTAAAGATTCAGGATTTACTGAGAGAGACGTTCGTGAGTTTTTGGCCAGAGAACGAGCGGCATTATCTTTAATATATTTGTTTGTAGACAACGAATTCAAAAGGATAATAGAGCATTGTGAGTCGCCAGAAAAATCGTGGGAATGTCTGAAAGCACACTTTTATCCTGATAACAGGTGTGTGCATATGAGAACTTTTACTGAGTTAACAAACTGTCGAATTGAGCAAGGCGAATCCATAAATCTCTTCGCATCAAGAATTCGTCGAATTTATGACAGGATAAAGGGAATCGACAAGAATTTTTCGGAGTCATACTTAAATTTTCAAGTTTTGAGATATCTTCCATCGGAATATGACAGCATTTGCCAATCAATTTTGAGAAAGAAACCCGAGGATTTTTCTTTTGATGCGATAGTACAGGACTTAATTTCTGAAGAGAGTCGATTAAAGCTGAAGGACGAGGATAATATTAGCGCCAACTACGTTGCTCCAAAAGAAAAAAGATCGTGTTATAATTGCGGACGTACAGGCCACATCCGCAAAGATTGTAGTTTTCCAGAGAGGAACCGCGGAGGAAGTCCATCCACAAGCTCCAAGAAGTCAAGTTATGGCCAGAGGAGGTCAAGAGGAAGAAACAGGAACCAGTATACCAGAAGAGGCAGCTCCTCATCGCCGAAAAAGTGTGAGTACCCTTCCAAAACATTTTTTATTTCGGAAGCGAACTTTAACGAGATAGACTGTAATCCTTCATCATGGGCATTTGATTCGGCGGCCAGCCATCACTTTGCAAATAATAAGAACTTTTTCCATAAATATGAACCTGTAAATGATCGAAAGATGGCCGTAGCAGTCCAAAATCATGTTTTTCCAATTGAGGGGGTTGGAGAGATAAAGTTAAAGTTCGGTCCTAAGATCATTAATTTGGTAAATGTAATGTATTCGCCGCATTTGCGAAGAAATTTACTGTCTGGTCCCAGATTTGACCAAGCGGGAGCATGTTTTAAAGGGGGAAAAGGTTTGGTAACTGTATCAGATAATGGTGAAACAATTTTTAAAGCTAAACTATCTAATGGCATTTATTTTGTTAACCCAAAGGTAATTTCAGAAAATGTACATAAAAATGTTAATTATGAAGCTAGTAGTACTGAAAGCTTAGAATTATGGCACAAAAGATTTGCTCATGTAAATGTCGATAATATAAAGAAAACTGCTGAATATAAATGTACTAGGGGTCTACCAGTTTTTAAAAATGATAAAGTAAATTGTGAAGATTGTAAATTAGGAAAGTTCAGACGCGTATCTTTCAAACCAATGGACGAAATTCGATCAAAGAAACCTTTAGAATTAATTTATAGTGACATTTGGGGGCCATCGAGTATTGAAGGTAGAAGAGGTGAACGATACTTTCTTTCAGTTGTTGACGATTATTCCCGTAGAACGTCATTGTACCCATTGAAAAATAAAAATCAGGCAGCAGAAATTCTCATTAATCATATTAAAAGGGCAGAGAGATTTCTGGGAACAAAGCTGAAAGCAATAAGAACTGACAATGGAGGGGAATTTTCAAATACAATTTTAAGTAAATTTTGTCAAAATGAAGGAATAAAACATGAATTCACTAATAGTTATACCCCTGAGCAAAACGGGGCGGCTGAAGTATTTAACAGAACTGTGGCAGATGGTACTAGGGTAATTTTAGAAGAGAGTGGTATAGGTAAAAACTTTTGGCCTGAAGCCATGTTGTATTTCACGTACACCTGGAACCGCGTATGTCATAGAGATCAAAAACTAACTCCTTTTGAGCTATATGGGGGAAAATCACCCTCAATCAGACATTTGAAACCATTTGGATGCGTAGCCTACGTTAGTGTGCCGAAGCAACGTCGGCAAAAGCTTGATCTTAAAGCCCAAAAAGGGATTTTAATTGGGTATGCATTTCGGACAAAAGGGTATCGAATCTGGATTCCAAAAAATGATAAAATTATAGAGACCATAAATGTCAGATTTAATGAGGAAAAATTTTTCAAAGACGAATTTGAGTCTAAACGCAGTGGAGTCGTGATGGGCACCATAGAATGGTTAAATGTACCAAAATCAGATGAAGATGAAATTCCTGATGAGGAAATCTTAAAAATTCCCGAACTACCACCTGTTCATTCAGAAACAGAAGAATCAGATCGGGGGGAAACTGAATCATCAGATGATGAAAGTGATAAATATTTAAAATTAGCAAAATGGGAAAGAAAAGTCGTACCAAGACCCGATGGGTCTCGTAACGATATCTATTATTTTGAAAAAGGAACCAACAGACGATTGAGATCAATTTATGATGTAAAGAAATATTGCAGAAAAAATAATATTGTTTATCAACCAGACATATTTTGCTTTAAAGGTAAAAATACTACTGAAGGAGAGATTGATAACTCTGTAAACAGCAACGTAATTAATGAATTTTCTCAAGCATGACTAGGACATCAAATCATTATTCCTAACACTTACAAACAAGCCCTTAAATCGCGAGAAAAAGACAATTGGATAAGTTCAATGCGGGAAGAATTAAAAGTGATGCAAGATCGCAAAGTGTGGAATCTTGTCGAATTACCGCATGATTCTACTCCAATTGGCTCTCGCTGGGTTTTTACAGTCAAAAGAAATGAAAATGGGGAAATTTTGAGATACAAAAGTCGCCTAGTAGCTTTAGGAAGTTCTCAATTGAAATATGAGAGTTATGATCTTACGTACTCGCCAGTTGTAAATTTCAGCATTATAAGATTTTTCTTTTCTCTTTTGGTGGTAAAATTAAACTGGGTAAACATCCAATGTGATGTGAAAAATGCTTACCTTTATGCACCTATTTCAGAACCAATTTATATGAAACAACCACCTGGTTTTGTAGAAAAGGGGATGGAAAATTTATATTGTAAACTAAATAAAGCAATTTACGGACTCCACCAAAGTGGACGATTGTGGTTTTACGAAATAGAAGAAAAATTGATTTCAATAGGTTTTTGTAAATTTGAATGGTGTAACTGTGTCTATATTTATAAATCTTCTGTAATTTTACTTTTGTATGTAGATGACATTGTTTTATTTGGAAAGAGTCAAAATGATATACAAACTGTTTTAGATTTGTTACAAAAATACTTTGATCTAAAAATTTTAGGTAAAACTAAAAAATTACTAGGCGTGGAATTTGAGGAGGATTTGAATTGTGTTTCATTAAGTCAAATTGGCTATATTGAAGAAATTTATGAACGTTTTGAGAAATTCAATATCCCTATCTCCTCATTGCCGATAAGTAAAGGTATTATATACACTAAACTAGATTGTCCAAATAACGATCAAGAGGTACAAGATATGTCAAAAATACCGTACAGGAATTTGTTAGGTTGTCTTTCGTTTCTAGCAAACAGAACAAGACCAGACATTAGTTACGCTACAAACATTTTTAGCCAATTCCAAAATAACCCCGGTATAAAGCATTGGGATGGTTTATTAAAATTATTAGGCTATGTTTCTAAAACTAGAAATTAAAACTTAAATTACAATGCAATGAAATTCAAGTTGTAACATATTCTGATGCAGATTTCGCCTGTAACAGACGATAGAACTTCACTCGGAGGTCAGATTGTTTTCATTAACAAATCGCCGATTTCGTGGCGAACATTTAAACAAAAGTGCATTAGTTTATCAACGATGGAATCAGAGTTTATTGCAATGACAGAGGCCGGCAAAGAACTTCTTTGGTTTGATAGAATCATTGATGAATGTGTTAATAAGGGGGTAATTAATAAGGAGCACAAAATTAAATCTGTGTTAAAAGTTGATAATCAAGCTACAATAGATTTTGTGAGATCACCGATCGAAAATTATAGGACAAAACATATTGATGTAAAGCTTTTTTATATACGCGATTTAATTTATAAAGATATATTTGATGTTGAATTTGTTAGAAGTAAAAATAACATGTCTGATGTATTTACTAAGCCTTTGTCTCGATCTGAACTAATAAAGTTCAATGAAAATGTTTTTGTAATGTAATTGCTTTTGTGATATTTTTAGTAATTTAATTTTTTGAAAATGTAGTAATGTGGGAAAAGTAAACTATTTTAACTATCGGGAACGGGTTAAAGTTATATATATATTTTTTGCGTTTTACAGTTTATATTTGTACTGTTCAAATGTGTTTATACCAAGTATTTGTATACTCGCCAAGGTTTTTCAATTTTTGCAGATTGAATGTGTTTATATGACATTGGACTGATTTTTTTTCGAACTTGTTACTGACTTGGAAAATGGAACAGTTTGAACGGACTGGAATCGGATTGAGTGATATTTTGTTATAAAAGAATTTGCTTGTTGTTGTATTTAACTAATCTACTAATCATGTTTATATTCAAAATCTTTTTGTAAAACTAGAGCTGGTATTGAGATTTTTAGGAAATGAATTATCTTTAAATGTATAAGAAAATAATGTTCATAAGATGGTGAGAGGGGGGGCATTGTTGGCCTAGCGCCCCTTATATAATAATTAACGAATTCATCTCACCACTTATCCCACCATAATATCAGTCACTTGCCTAATCATTGAGAAATTTTCAACGATGTTTTTCTTTCTTCTAATGCGGACGCCTGATGACGTATCTCGCACGTGCAGTCGCCGATCTATGACGTCACGACCTTCACGTAATCGGTGATGCATCGTAACAGATCGGCACGTGCCTGATGCTCATTGGCCAGGTGCTATGCTGGTGTGTATCAGGTGATTTGGCGTCCGCATGCAAATGAGTTAACTTACGATAAAAGGAAATGTTTCGAGTAGAAAGGAGACTTTTTCGGTGTTTTCTCTCTGGCAAGTTGACTTGAGTGTTCGTTTGCTTTTATGCAACGATGCGGGTTCTTTTTAATAGATATATAATAGATTGATATAGCTCAGCTCTAGTTCGCGTTGTTTCAAATGTTTTTAATTTTATTTAACTAACTTTACTAAATGACCAAATAAATTTGGTTTTTATTTTTAAGTTGTCTTCAACTATTTTATTCATGCATTTCTAGTCATACATTTAATTAGGTTATTGCATTTGGAGATTATTAGTCTTGAGCATTCTCTTGCTCATTAAAATACACCGCCAGCTCAGTCAATTCCAGCCGAGGACTGCAGTTTCGTGCTTAATTAGCACTCATCAGCCCAGCATAGGAGTGACTGAGCTGGAGGTGGAAAACCTCTTAAGAAATCCAAGAGTGCGAAACAAACTCGTAGCTAATATAGAATTAGCAGACCAGACGAGTGACCGAAGCAATGGTTCGGTTCAACTCGAAGATTGAACGCGAGGCAAGGTATATTCAGTAAATTACCGCCCATTAGCCAGGGTTAAAGCATAATGGGTGCGGCGGGTACAGTGTCGTTTTTATTTTTTTCAAGTAAAAAAAAAAATCTGAGTTTTTGTCAAAAAGTTGAAAATGCTGCCAATAGATGCCGCCATATCGATTCCTTTTATTTTGCGAAATCCTTTGCCCTTCGACCTAAGGCGACGAGATCGAAAGGGGGAGGGAGAGGTGGTGAGTCAGCGATTGCACGTGTTTCACTGAGGAGAGAAACGCAGAATCACGTGGGCGAGCAAGCACCATCGGTGCCAAGGGGGAGGGGAGGAGCATTGTTAGCAAAAGTTCTATTATGGGAGGGGGGTAGCCATTCCAGTTTTCGAAAGGGGATTTACCCTTGTCACAAAAGTGGGTTGCTCGGAGTGGTCAAGCGACCTAATTGGAAACTTGTTTCTCCGTCTCCTAGCTCTAATTTTAGTCACTCACTCGTCGCTTCTTTTGCTGTCGTTCGTGCGTTTCTTGCTTATCTTTTTTTTCACCGAGTTACTTTGAAATGGCTCCTAAACGACTGAGAAGCTATACTGCAGCCTTCAAGTTAGAAGTAGTTTCGAAGGCAGAATCAATAGGAAATCGTCCTGCGGCCAGAGAATTTGGAATCGATGAGAGATGCGTTCGCCGTTGGAGGACAGAAAAGTCCACTATCGAAGCAATGCCAAAGGCAAAACGTGCTAGACGGGGACGAGCAGCTCACTGGCCAGAGTTGGAGAGAGACCTCAAAAAGTGGATCTTGGAGCAGCATTCAAAAGGACTCTCCGTTTCAACTGTTCGGGTTCGAATTCAGGCCCGGAACATCGCTGCGAACATGAGCATCCCCAATTTCAAAGGCAATGCGAATTGGTGCTTCCGCTCCATGAAGAGAAACAAATTGTCTGTCAGGTTCCCATCGACCCTCGTTATACGCTGCAACGAGAAGGGCTGGATGAATGAGCCTCTGATGTTGGACTGGCTCAACGAAGTTTGGCGCAAGAGAAAAAGCTCTTTCTTCCAGCCGAGTGGCATGCTAATTTTCGACTCCATGGCGGCGCACAAGACCGATGCTGTGAAGGAGGGCGCTCGGACATGTTCAGCTTCCCTAGCCGTCATCCCGGGTGAGCTGACAAAGAAATTGCAGCCGTTTGATTTGGCTCCCAATCATGCCTTCAAGTGCCACATGCGGCAACAATGGGAGTCATGAATGGCAAACGGTCTTCACGACTACACGAAGGGCGGCAACCTCAGGAAAGCGTCATTCGGAGTGTTGGCAAAAGCCATTTTTTTGGTTCTTGGAGGGATTCGTAAAGAGCTTGAATGTATTTTAAATTGTTTAAAACTTACCTGTAAATTCAAACCTATCCGAGAAAAATAGATTCCCGGTTTTAAAAGACATAATTTATCCGGCGGGCGTATGAATGAAATCCCCAAGTGACTAAACACCCAACATATCAATCACGTGTTTCGCCCACCGGCGGACGTGACGTCAGAACTCAGAGTTGAGGATCTTTCTGCTGAAAGCAGTGAAGAAGATAATTTAAAATAGCAACAGTTAAAATAATAACTGTGTTGAGTTGCTTTGAGATGCAACAGATGCAAATTTTGATTACGTCACGTCATTGCGTCGGGTAACAGTGATGAGTTTAAATAGAAAGTCAATTAATCAATCGATCTCTTATGATTTGCTTCCGTTCTGCAGACGGTTTGTTTTGATGTGAGCTACTGTGCTCTGGTTGATTTGTCCACGCAGGGGACGTGGAAGTTTATGAAAGAAATGTAAAATTAAAGTTCGTTTTGCCTGCTTGAAGTGCAGGATAAGTTCTGAAACAGTACCCTATGTTTAGAAGGCGGTTTTGTGAAAATAAAATAGAAAGAAAGAGTTGATGTATTGAAATAGGCTTAACAGGACCGGAGGACTGAAGCTGCTCATCCTAGGTTCCGAGCTGGTCGGACCGTACGGGTTCAGTGTAGGGTGAGGCATTTCTTCGACTACGTGTCCCCTATTAGGGTGAGGTGACCTCTAAGATTCTCTACTACAGAATATTCTCCTGTTTGGCAAAGAAACCAGGTAAATAATTTCCTCTACTGCATATGGTGAGAAGCTCTCTACTGTGGTATGGGTGTGCCTAAAATGCAGTGACCATTGACAGAGGATAGTCTGTCGTCCACGAGTGGACATATGGTTTTTTTCAACTCAAAAGTTCATCCTTTTGATGGATGTGGCCTTCATGTTTTGTGTGCCAAGTGCTTGTGAGTGGACTTACAAGGGTATGAAATTTTTCCAATAGTTTTTCATGGAAATTGGCATGCTGTTTAGGGTTGTTTATTGAGGACGTTTTAGAACTGAAATTTAGAGAAAACGAATAATGTAATATTTCTTGTTGATATATGTTGGGGGGAAATATATTTAATTTGTTTATGGGGATTTGATTTTATAAACGTTGAATGTTTGTTTTTCCTATTTATACTTATACATATGTTTTAAATAAAATGTTATTTAAATTGAAATTCAATTTCCATTGCTTCATTTCTCCCGAACTTACCATTCCACATCCGTTGGTCCTTTTCTCGAGGGCCAACACGGAGAAGTGGCCAAGTGGGTGGATGCAGCTTGGAATGCTGTGAAGCCTAGCACCATCATTTCCGGCTTCGCGCAGGCAGGAATAATTCCCCCAGTCCCGGATGTAGCGGAGGAAGATGGCGATTCCGACGATGGAGAAAATAGTCCGGAGTTAGATGAAGGCTTCTTGGGGCTGTTTGCGTCGGACAGCGAGGAGAGTGAATTCGACGGATTCTGAATCGCCGATCCGTAGTGGATGCGACCCACTTATCAAAGCGTGCCTATAGTGGATGCGACCCACTGATCAAAGCGTGTCTATAGTGGATGCGACCCACTTATCAAAGCGTGCCTATAGTGGCGCCGACCACTTAAAAAAACGTGGAGCGCTATGAGGAGAAGGGTCTGCGTCCAGCGCTCTGGACAACCAACCAATGTCTCCTCCCCAGGTATTTAGATTATATTAATAGTAAAAATTTCTATTGTTAGGTTAATTAAAAATATTTCTTTTATTTACATTTCATTCCAGCCTTTTTTTACTACTAACTGTGCTTTTAAGTTGTTTAATGGCAGGAGCGGCGCTTATACCGGGTGTGGCGCTTACATTAAATTATTTTTTTTTGGGTAGAAAATATTACAATGCGGCGCATACACCGGGTGCGGCGCTTATTCCCGAAAATACGGTAAGTGTGCCTATAATTTAGCATTAATATCTTCTTTATATAAATAAAAACAAATACAAAAGTGACGACGAGCAACAGGCTTAGAATATTGATTGCAATTGTAGAATTTTGGGTCCACTACTAGACATTTTGAAACAAAACATATGATGGAGTAGATCAGAAATTTTATCCAAATGCTAAAGATCACCATCCTGTAACATTTGAATCAGCTGCTAACTCAATTTTTGTTGAAATGGGACATGTGTGATTTTGTGATTGGTGCCTCCTCTTACATTCTTTAAATTCACAATCAGCTAATAGAGGTGGAAATTCTTTTCTGCTTTCATTCAGAATAATCAACGACATGATGAAGCAGCAAGTTGGCAAATTGTATTTCATTATAAATTTCTACTTTACGAATTATGGTTTATCACTGTTTGATCTCTTGAGGGTTTGTGGCAGTTTAAATAGTTTCAGCCAAATTATTTTAAAAAGAGGATGAAAATCATACTGAAACTGGAAGTCGGAAAATTGCGTAAAAAGGAGGGCTATCTAACGTTTCTTACTTTTGTAGTACATTTTGCTGGTTTGTTGCATCACTGCTAAAACAAAATGATGAGCAAGCATGTCATCAGAAATTTCTTAGCAAACATAACCACCTTTAGCTCAAAATTTTCCTCATAAGATTCTCTCCAGCTCATGACTCAAATAAATAACGTAATTAATAATAATAAAATGTTTCAAAAAAAAAAAAAGAAAGAAAGAAAAGAATTCTGCACAAGATCAACAGACTGAAACAAATAACTTGGAGGGGGGATGTTTGCCTGAGATGAGGTAACCAGAGTTAAAATTATCACTACTAGTATAAGGAGCTTTACTTTACAACGACTTGATTGAAAAATATTCTATCTATTTTATGTTTTTTTAAATGTTTAAACATAACTCAACTTAAAACAGAATCACAACATGAAAGAAAAAGGTTGAACATAAAATGTTTTTAAAAAAAGCCAACTGATTCAGCCTTTATTCAGCTGATGCTGTTTTCATATTTATAAAAAAAAAACATATTTATAAACTAAAATCTTGAATTCTGTTTTAAAAGAACATGATCCTTATATATTATTTCTGTAGCCTGTTTTTGGTTTCTACGCCAGATTTTCCTCAATTCTTGATCGAATTCTTTGATTTACGCCTTATTTTAAAGCTTATGGTGCTGGCTACTGACGAAAAATAGACCCACGGTCTAAAAATTGTTTTTTTCAGCCGAAAAAACCCGTTTTAAAGAACAAGAATGAGGTTTTTGGTTAAACTTATAACTTTAATTTGCGCTATGACCGACAGAGCTGAATAGCTTGATCGGCAGAGCGTTCTCTTCGTAACCAGGAGAATGCGTGTTCGGGCCCACGTCCGGACAATCTGCAACAAAAAATTAGAGAAATATCGCGCATTACATGAACACTTAATTAAGTGAATAACAAATATGAAGGAATAGAATAAATGAGAAGGAAACGCTCCTTGCTAATATGAAAACTTGAAGTGACTTTGTGCTAAATTAATTCGGAATTGTACGTTTTTTTTTTCTTTTTAAGCTTTGGCTCTGGTAAGAAAATTAAAGCATAATGTAAGCGAAAATGTAAGTAACAGGATTAAGATTTCAGACTGCAATAGAATTGTTTTTTGTTCAGAAAAAAATAATAAATCGTACATTGAAATATATATTCTTCTAATGAGTTTTTGACTCTTTGTACAAATAAAAAAATTACTACCTCAATTTGAAGGGTAAAATATATATTTTTTCTTCTTTTTGCAAAAAAACAAATAGCTTATCACATTTTTACTTCATTCGAAAAGCTACGCTTAAAAAAGAGCATAGTTCAATTTATTTTGTATTTTAACCGTGCTGTTAAATAATGAACACGTGCTGCCATCTATCGGTTCAAGCAGCCTGCGGTAACAAATTGTAAAAATTTTCAAGAATAAAAAAAATGTTTCTTCAATATCTTATATATTATTCCCTTCTCATTTTAAAACTTATCAGGCTGACTAATGAAGAAAAATAGACTTACGGTCGAAAAATCAAGTTTTCGAAAACGCCCCTTGCTGTTTCAAAACCTTGATGCTGCCTGTAATTCTTATGCATTTTTTAAAAGCAAAGTTCTAATGCAGTTTTCCATTTTTTACGTCGCTTTCGGCAAAAAAAAAAAAAAAGCCTGTGTGTGTGTGTTAATATTTTAATAAAGCTTCAAAGCACTGGACTTAATTGTTCGGTTAAATTAATAAGTTTTTTTCGGTAGAGCGTTCGGCTATAAACTATCTGAACTTCGGGCAAGTTTGGGCTGTTTGAAAGAATATCAAATTTATATTAGTATTACGCATTACATGTACTCATAACATACAAACGAAATAAAATAAATGCAGTGGGAATGCTACTTGGTGTTTTGACTCCTTTATGCAGGCTACAGTTATCATTCGGATAAGTTGATTGTTAATCGAACTGTGTTCTTTGACTACATCCAGACCACTCAACATAATGTAAGCATAAAAAAGTATTAGATTTACCTAAAGAAATCCTTTTTGTGCAGAAAAACATTTTCATTGTATGCTGAAATTTAGATGTTTTTAATAGCAGTGTTCGACCTTTGTACAAATGAAAAAATACTACGCCAAATTAAAACTAAGAGTTTCACCCAGTAAACCTTTAATTTTTTATTCGCGGGAATACGATATAAAGCATTAAAATTATTATCAACTTCATTAGCAAGAAATCATTTTCTACTTCTCTGCTTTCCGCTGAAAAAAAAAAAAAAAACATTTTGTCTACGTTCGAAAAATTGCACTTAAAAAACGGACTCAGTTCAACTGGTTTTGGTTTTGAATTTTAAGTGTTCGATTAAAAAAGAAACATGTGCGGGCATTTAAGCCGTAACTGTTAAAGCAACCTTCTATGTGAGATAGTTCAATATTCAAAGATAAAAACACTTATTTTCAATCTAATTTATTACTTCTCTAGAATGTTAGCTTCAATCGCTACGTGAGATCTTCGTCATTCTTTAATCAAATTCCATGCTTTTCGAATAACTTTAAATCGTATCATGCTGGTTAATGACAAAACATAGAAGCATGATCTTATTATTTTTATTATTTTTTTTTTTTTGGCAAAAAGCTTTTTTGCTGTTTTTTATTACGCATTCCTTCAATGAATAGCTTTCGAAAAGGAAGGCGCAATTGCTAGGTTTGTTGGGGTGTCGGGCTGTTAATCAGAATGGCGCCAATTCGAATCCGTGCCAATAAATATCTCTTTAATATTTCTTTTTTTCCCGTCAGATGCTCACATGACCAGGACTGTATTTGCCACAACCTGTTTTTTTACATGCACAATTATTGCTTTTTCACGAGTCACTACTCAGCCACACTTTTAATAATATTTATGTTTGAATTGAAAATATGTACGACCAAAAGGTGAGCGATGATCAAATTATCACAATGTTGTATTTAACGAGGTTTTGTTACTGATGTCTTTAAATTACATGCCTTCTCTTCTGCGCTTACTTTTTTTTCGTTCTTCTTCATAATGTTCTTCCTATGAAATTCTTAAAGAGCGAAATACCTTATGAAACTATTCGAAGCACAGTGCGGAGTTCCGCACGGGTCGACTAGTTTAAATAAAAATAATCTGACTTAATTTTCTCTTTTTAAAATTATTCAATTTTTTTAGAAAAAATTTCAAATTTTCAGTCCAGTCACTGATGCCCTTTTAAAACTATTCAAAAATGACTGAATAAGAAAAACTAATTAACTTCTCCATTAATTTGATATATTAATATAAAACAGAAAGAAGATAATATAATTTCAGTTATTTCCAAAAATGAATAACATCACACATGGTAATGAAGAATAAGAGTTATCTGTACTTATATAATATCATACTTTCATGCTTTAATTGTTTAAACAATTTTTTTCAAATTTAATTTTAAATATTTTTTAGCATACAGAATTTTATGAGGAAAAGAAACTTTTTTTTTCAAATTACGCCCACCAACGTCCTCTCGGACATAAGGCGCCTTGCAGGCCAATACAACAAAGATGCCGTAGCAGAGCGGGGAAGCTCCCTGAAGTCGACATCCTTCAGCACGTCGAGAAGAACGGGGCAATCAAAAAAATGCTCCCCTGTCATTTGCTTAGTCCCTTCACATAGTGGGCACAGCGGGGAACTGGCCAGTCCGATTTTAAAAAGATGGGCTTGTAAGTATGAGACGAAAAGATGTAACCCCTTCAACTCTAGGGAGAAGGGAAAGTTGCAGTCTTGTTTGGTCTTCAAGAAGGCACGCCCAAGATTTTCCGCTGGCAATGCAACGGAGAGATGAAATTCTTTTGAGCCTGATATTGTTCCCAAGATGTAGGAAAAGAAACTTGATCAATATTATTTTTGGGTATGGCTTAATGCAGAAATTATTTTTTACGCACTTAGAGAAAAGAAATTCAGCACACTTTGTTGCAGATTATCCATCCACTATGAGGATATAAGATTTTTCCAAGGCTGAAAATAGCAAAATACAGCAAAAAAAAAAAAAAAAAAAACAGTAAATATACACTTACCAGTCATACACAAAGTGTACAATGAACCATCCTCTACTGGATATTTAATGTGAGTTGGGGGATTTTTTACTTGTGTAGGTGTAAGCTCATTCCCCATTGAAACAACATTATCATTGTAATTAACCTACAAGAAAAATGTGAAATATAAATAAGTGATATGAGGCAGTGAGAAGCAAAGGGATGTAAATGACAAAATTAAAAATTTGGAGATAACCAGTACACATGATGGATGAACCTTTCCTTTGTCTTGGGGCAAGAGATGGTACTAGTAGACTTGGTAGTTGCTGCTACACAGCATGATTTAGAAAATAATTTCAATGAAAGCCTACCTAGGATGTTATCTTTTAAACGGGTTTTACTCAAAACTTGAAAATGTCCACTTACATCCCTTTGCTTCTCACTGCCTCATATGTGAAATATAAATAGCTTTGAACTCATATTTCATCAAAAGATAATTGAAATTCAGTGAAATCCTGTTAGAACAAACTTCAAGGGATCGTAAATATTATTATAATGGGAAGTTCTTTGTAATTTTATTTATTTTACATAATGAAAATCAAATCAAGACTGAAGGTTTCTTTCGTCAAAACAGATATTTTGTTCCAATGGTATTTCAATGAATTTCCAATTTATTTTGTTTCTTAAAGGAAGTGTAAGCTATTTTTTTTTTCCTCGAGTGTACACAGAAAATTGTTCTACTATAATAATAAACGAAATATTTGTAGCCCTGTGGAAAAGGATTTTGAAGCTGTCTGCGAGAAATTTGCTTGTATGTAATTTTATTAAAAATATAATACATTAAACAAGTGTTTTTTTTTAATTTTATTTGAAACATGGTAAGCATAATGTCAGACCTAGATAAAATTCTACAGGGCTCTAATTTATCCCTAAAGTTATAAAAGAAGTTGTTTGCATAATGTGGGTCAACGTGCCCTGCGAGGTGGACCAAAGTAGGTACAGATGTGATATACCCCCCCATTTGGCGACATTTGATTTTTTTGCACAAAATTAAAATATTTTTCTCGCCAATGAGGCGATAATTTTTTATGCATGGTATCCCTGGCCAAACTAACCTGTGTTTAGCAACCCGAAGGCAATCTTACAGATCTGTTCAAACTTGTTTACTTGGGTTGTTTGGGTTTCACGCAGGAGAGATACGTGGTGTTGTTGTTGTTTCGTGCAATATACCTTACAGGAATGCTTATTTTGTGTTAGTTTAAATTCAGTAGTTGTGTTTTGAAGTAAAAACATTAGAAAATGCCAGTTTCTTCAAACTTGAAGGTTAATTAAAAGTTAACTCCAACGTGGTGTGTATCTGTAACGTGCCATTGTCCATATGATGTATTGTTTT
The DNA here is from genome assembly GCF_026930045.1 of Uloborus diversus. Taxonomy (NCBI): domain Eukaryota; kingdom Metazoa; phylum Arthropoda; class Arachnida; order Araneae; family Uloboridae; genus Uloborus; species Uloborus diversus. Next base: position 113,502,672 of record NC_072733.1, read on the forward strand.
AGACAGACTGAGTGTGAATATTTATACCTAGCCGATAGAGGGCGCTAGTAATGCTGGGGTGATATTTTGCTGCTCCTGAGATAAGTGATTTTTTACTGTAATTGTTTATTTTACTGCTTTAATTTCAGTATTTTTATTGTATTTTATCATATAATTAAGTATTTTTGTGCTTTTAAGTATTATTTTTGATTTACTTGCTTTCTTAAAGTGTTTTTCTATTTGTAGCTAAGCCTAAAATGTGCTGATTTCTTGTTGTTAAGCCTGAGTGCTCTGTTAAGTGTGTAACTTGTTTATTTTAATTTACTGCTTGTCTTAGGATTTTGTAATTTTTGTACCTTTTTCTTCCAATGCTTTCTAATTCTAATAATTAGTTTTATTTTTTCAATTTTGCATTTTTATATTGACTTTTAAGTGTATCATTTTGTGCTAGAATGGGGGTTATATGTATAATGAAGGAGGTTAAAAGTGGTAAAGGGGACAAGTGGATTTCTTGTGACCTATGTCAGATGTTCTGCTTGTTTAAGGGGAAGGATGAGTCTGAGAAGGATTTCATTTGCACTAACTGTGTTGAACTCTCAGAAATCAGAGTTAGGATGCTTACTTTGGAGGGTGAGTTAGCATTAGGCTGTAGGAGTGTAGATGGGGTAAACACTCCAGAGGGAAAGGGGGAAGTTAGTAAAAAGGAGGTGGGCATTAGCTGTGTGTTAGATAGTGGGAAAATTCCAGAGGTAAAGGGGAAAGCTATTGCTGAGGTGACAGACTGGGAAACTAAGGGTATAATTTTGGGAGATTCAATGGTGCGTGAGGTGGGAAACTCAATAGGCAGAGTTAGACGTAAGGTGGCTAGATGTTGTTTGTCAGGGGCTCGGGTGAGAGATGTAAATAGGGTTGCTGAAAAGAAGGGGGTATTTAATAAAGAGGATGAAATTACTTTGTGGGTGGGAACTAACGATGTAGGCCATAGTAACAACGATGAGTTTACAAAGGAATGGGATTCCCTGTTGGACAAAGCAACCAACTGTTCGGCAAATGTCCAAGTGGTTGGTTTGCTTCCCAGGTATGGAGTGCATAGGAGTTGGTTAAACCAACGGGCTAGGTGTATGAACCTGATACTCAAGGAAATTTGCGTTAAGCGTAGTATCAGGTTTATTGATGTGTGGAGTAAATGTAAACGCGATTGGATTGCTAGGGATGGCCTGCATCTGAGCTCTACAGGGGTCAAAATGGTTAGTGGTTTGGTTTTAGAGGCTTCAGAATCAAAAAACTAAGTTGGAATGGGGGGCATGGTTTTCAGAGCAGAATTCGAAAGGGTATTAACTATTTGGATTTTAGTAGAAAGGGAAATAGGGTGGCTAATAAGAGAAAAGATTTTAACAGTTGGGATTCAAATAATCGTGCAGCATTAAATAAAAGTAAGATGGGCTTACTTAAGGTTTTTTATACAAATGCTCGTAGTATTAGGAACAAGATGGAAGAATTGAAAAGCATAATTATAGATGAGAGGTTGGATATTATTGGAGTTACTGAGACATGGGCTACCAAAAGTGATGATGATTTATTATCTATTGCTAGGTATAATTTGTTTAGACAAGATAGAGTAGGTAAAAGAGGTGGTGGGGTTTTATTTTATGTCAGAGACACTTTAACTTGCAATGAATTGGTAATTAATGATAAGCCTAATGAGATTGATATGATTTGGCTGGAGTTGATGAGCAATAAGGGAAACAAACTACGTTTAGGGAACATTTATAGGCCACCCAACTTACGCCAGGGTCAAGATGAACAGATGTTTAGTATTATTAGTGACATTTCAAGCAAGGGGTCAGTCATTATAATGGGAGATTTTAATTTTCCAGGAATTGATTGGAATAATTTTTACTATAGTAATAGCAGAGAAGAGGAATTTTTGAAAGTAATTGGTGACTGTTTTTTAGATCAAATTGTAACTCAGGGTACTCGACAGGACGTGATTTTGGATCTAGTTTTCTGTGATATGGAAGGTTCTGTTCAGGGGTTATGTGTAGGGGAACACATTGGAGACAGTGACCACAACAGTATTAGGTTTGGGATTAAATTTGATACGCACAAAGTAGAGAATTTTAGGTTTGTGCCCAATTTCAGAAATATGATTTTGTGGCACTTAGGCAGAGTTTGAAAGCAGTTTTTTCTTCTGGATTGAACAATAGCGATGTGAATCTTCAGTGGGCAGAGTTTAAGGAAAAGCTAGCGAAAACGGTTGGGGATCATGTTCCTTTTAGGCGAAAGGGTGTCAACACTAAAATTTGGCCAATGTGGTTCTCCAGGGAAACTAAAGACGCTCTAAATTACAAGCAAGCTGCTTTTCATAGGTTTAGAGAAACTGGTCACAGTGCAGATAGGCTCCAATATTGTAAGGCAAGGCGTAAATTTAAGTATTTGGAGCGGATTCAGAAAAGAGAGTTGGAGCAAAGACTGGCAGATAACATAAACAGGAATCCCAAGAGGTTTTTTGCATACGCTAATTCGGGGAAAGTTCGAAATAGTCATATTGGGCCACTGGTTGATGAGCACGGAATTTTAATTCAGGATGATAGTGATATTGCTAATGTTCTTAATAACTTTTTTCGAGTGTTTTTAACGATAACTGTATCTCAACAGTTGACACCAACAAGACACAAGCTATAGTACAGCTTGAGGACTTTGTATTTTCCAGGGATGACGTTTTACTTCATTTGAAAAAAATTAAAGAGACTAAGGCTCTGGGACCTGATAATATTTATCCAAAAATTTTAGTTGAATGTGCGGAGGAATTAGCAGATGTAATCGTAAAAATTTTCAATGCTTCTTATAACTCGGGGACAGTGCCAGAGGACTGGAAGCTGGCTAACATTACACCGCTCTTCAAGAAAGGGTCTAAAGGGAGTAAGGGAAATTATAGACCTGTGAGTCTAACTTCGGTGGTTTGCAAAATTTTTGAAACATTGATAAAAATTAAGATAGTAAATTTTCTAGAGACTAATAATCTATTGACTAGTTTTCAGTACGGTTTCAGGAAAGGCAAATCTTGTGCAACTAATTTATTACATTTCTATGACAAAGTTACCATGGCTTTGGACACTAAGAAGCCTGTAGATGTTGTTTATATTGATTTTCAAAAAGCTTTCTATAAGGTACCGCATGTTGCTCTACTTAGCAAATTAGCTGATATAGGAATAGGAGGGAAAACTTTCATTTGGGTAAAAAACTGGCTGACCGGAAGGAAACAAAGGGTAGTTGTAAGGGGAAATTATTCTAATTGGAGTGAGGTTTTAAGCGGGGTTCCTCAAGGATCAGTGTTAGGGCCTGTTTTGTTTATTGTTTTTATGAACGATATTCACAAAAATATTTCTGGGAACATGAATTGTTTTGCTGATGATGTCAAAGTTATGGGGACTGTAGATAATAAAGAACAAGCAAAACAGCTGGGTCATTCCGTGTCAGATCATCACACGGTTTAGGACGAACTGTCACAGAACTGGATGAAATTTGGTACATGAAGAGATTTAGCCCAGTTATGAATGAAAATGCTAAAAAAAAAATTCTTTCACCTCATTCAAAAGTTATTAAATATTAATTATTCAAATTTTCATCAAAAAATGCTACACTTTGAGACGGTTAAATCTCATTTTCTCAGAAACTATAACAGATACAAGCTTGAAATTGGTCTTGTTTTGAAGCTCTTTTAATGTGCTTTAATTTGATGTGCAACTTAATAAAATCAAAAAATAATAATTTTAAAATTTAATTAAATTAAATTTTAAAATTTTAATTTCTTAAAAATGGACAATTTTAAAATTCTGAAAAAATTCAAAAATTATTTTGTGTTATCCTCTAGCATATTACCAAGTTTCATAATGGGATCTTAATGGGATCAGATGATACAGGGAGGACAAGTTTTACATATATCAAAGTTTCTGCATTTTGGACAAAATACCTTTCTGATAGATTACTCAAATATTATTCTAAGTTATTAAATTAGCACAGGAAACTATAAATGAACTGCTAATAGTAATGTAAAACCTTCTAATGTCTTACACCTACTTTAAAATTGAATGAAATTAAAATAATGGAAAAAAATAAATAAAACTCACACTAAATCTTTTTAAAAAAAAAAAAAAAAAGAGAACGTCAGCATTGTCCTGTCATTTGTCGGAGTTTTTTACTCTCTAAGCTGCAAAATATTTACAATATTGTTCTTTTCTTCAGCTGGTATATATGTCCTCCCTGTTGGCGTGATGGGATTTACTTTACAAATAATGTCTGAACAAGGTATCCGTAGAATGTCTGGCACTGTTGGATATGAAAATGAAGGAGAAGGTCCTGGTGGGTGGAGGAAAGTGACTTTCACTTCATTATCTTCATTTTTGGACAAAACATAACTTAGCCACCATTTTTTATCATATATGGAAATGACATATCCATTGAGATCTTTCATCATTAAAGGGACACTTTCTCCAGTTGAGATGACAGAATATTCAGTGGATGGAGAAAAAGAAAATGCCTTGGCGCTCACCTTTGTTCCACAGCTTGAGGGAATAAAGGCATGCAGCTTTTGGGTACCTAGTATTGGCACTGCTTGCTGGAAAGGATGAGAGAGCTGTTCTGCGTTTTGAATATATTCATTTTGGCTGGCGTAACTGAAGTACATGGTCTTTGAAAGGTCAGATTTTGCCCATTGGTACAGTTGCATAGGTGTCGTAATTTGGTTTTCATACGCCCTTTGAAGACTTGCTCTTGCTGCTTCTTTTTTGAGTGTACCACCCACGCCATCACATGGGCCTTTACTGTGAGCAGTGGTAGAAAAATGCCACTCAGCCTCAATACCAAAATCTCTTTCATGGCAGCATAGATTTAAGAAATTCTTTTTATTTTTGTATTGTGCAGCTGATCCATCGGAGAAATAAAAAATTTTGTCTAACCTTTTCTCCAATTTAGATTTTAAAAAATTCATTAGCTTTTGTTGAAATAGGTGAACAGCTACTGTGTTGTGCTCAAGACATTCTGAGATTATAATGAAGCTAAGGTGATGAATTTTGTTTTCATTTTTGAAGTATATAACAAAAGGGTGAATTGTGGCTTGATTTCTGTTCCAGTGAAATGATTGTGCTTTATTTTGCAAAACAAAGCTATAGTTTTCGGAAAAGTCGCAAACTACTGCCACCTCAAACTGAGACAAATTTTCTTTTGTATGGGTCATAAAAGAACTCTGCTGTTTAGCTATTAAGTCGTGACGAAGAAGAACTTTCAAATCATTACAAAAAATTTCAATGAACTCATTGGTGGGTTTTTGTAAAGTTTCCAGATTGCATCTGTCTACATAAATCCATTGGCGGAATGTTATCATTTCAATCATATTTTCTTCTGTACCATCTTCCAATATTTTCTGTATCTCATCAATGCCAGGACAATTTGCACAATTCGAAAAATAACAGTCAATGGAAGCTGGGTTGCACACCATTTTTACAAGACAATCTGTATATTTTTTTATCTTTCCATTTGTGATCCAGCTCATTTTGGAATTTTCAATTTTTAATTTAACATTTTGATGAATGGTACACACACAAACAGCATGTGTACCACTTTGTCCTGCTAAAATACAATTCTTGGGTCTTAATTCGGCAAATTTGGAGAATCCAACTTTGACATCGTGATACATTTTTTGAAAAAGTTTGCATTCTTCTTTTAGATTACAAAGCATTAATCTTTTAGACATTTTAACTTTATTGCCTTCACTGTCCTTCACTGAAATGCAATCTTTCATTCCTGGCATTGGCCTACTTATATCTTCACTTTCATAAAATTGTTTTATAATCTCGGCAGTTTCTATGGGCAAATTTTTCCCTGGATGTTGATTGGAAGTGGACAAAACCCCTTTTTTGCTTTCATATGAGAATATTTCTTATATCTTCTTTTTTTCTTGTTGAACGGGGATTCACCTAACTGAACAATAGAGTCATTTAATGATCTGAATGAGTCTTTAAGTAATGATCTGTCCGAGTAATTGTCACTCTCACTTTCCCTATCTAAGTTCTCACCTGGTGATTCATGACTAGTGGAGGCACAATTATCTATAGTTGACTCAGCGGTTTTCTTCAACCGCAAAAGCTCCTTTCTGCATCTGTCACATATTTTAGACTTTTCAGGCATTTCTGGTACAAATGAATACATCCATGGCATTGCAGATCTCAATCATTTTCTTATGTGTGAGTGAGAATACTTTTTGAACGGATTGCAACAATTTAAATGATTCATGATAAAATTAAATACTTAGCAAATAATATAAATACGCTGAGTGTCAAAATTAGTTTAAAAATAGACTTTCAGTTCTGATGTAAACCAACTGAAATAAAATAACTGAAAGTTAAAGAAATGAAGTTTTCACAGCAGAAGACAAGGCTTGAATGCTGACTGAAGATAGTTTCAACAGGAATTGTGTATTACAGAACAAGAAAGTATTATAAACACCAGAAAGAATCCCTCTATCCCCCCCCCTTTTTTTTGTGGAAGGATCATTTTGCAATCCCAAATATACCTCCCCCTCCCCTCTCCTAAAAATTTTCAGATCATCTTCATCCCTTCACCCCCTCCCCCCAAATAAATAAATAAAAATGAATATTTTATGCTCTATTTGGCAAGCATTTCTAGAGGTTTAGTTTCCCTCTTCATGTGCTGGTTTTCTTTTCTAAAAAAAGACAACAAGAAGAAAAGAAAACACTATGACTTAAACAAAAAAAAAAGGATCTTGCAAAAAAAAAAAAAAATAGTTTCAGTTTTATTCCTTCCAAAAGTCTAGACGCCTTTTGATGCAAGGGCACTTATCTTTTTGTTCAGTTCATATGTGTTACAAAAGAAGTTCATGTGAGTGTACTGCTTTTAATTATTTTTGGAAGGGGTTTTGGTAACTTAAGGTGCAAAATCCTTTCTTTCAAAAAAATATTGTCGCCCTCATGCCATAAAATTATGACAGGCTTTTATTAATTCATTTCTCCCTTTTCTTTAATATTAATAGTAACTATTATTTACTTATTTATTTTGTGTACTCTAAAATTAATATTGCTACAAACAATTATTTTGGCAAATTTTACAAAAACAAAATTTGATTATAAACCCCCCCCCCCCCCATTTTTTTGGAATTAGTAAGTTATCTTTTGAAACTAGGGGGGGGGGGGTGCTTTTGAGATTTTATGGTACTGCTGACTGAACTCCACAAGCAAAAACATGAAACATATTGAAAAATTGGTCAATCTCAAACCAGTGACAGGTGGAGAAAAAAGCAGTGAGGCAGAACGAACCATTGGATCTCATTCTCAATAGCCACCCCCAGTCTGTTTCATTTTGTTAGCAAAGGGGGTGAAAAGGGTAGCTTAATGTTTCAGATCTGAATTTATAGTGGATTATTTTAAGTTCACATCCCCAGAGAAAATATTTTCTTTTTTTTTCCCTTTCTTCCTTTCCTTTTTTAAAATTTTATTTCTTTTTAATTTATTTTTCTCAATAAAATGAGATTTAAATGATTAATATTTTTATTAATGAGTTATTTTTTTAAGGAACAAATCGTACTAAGAAAAACTTCATTTCTAGTAGACAGTTCTGCATAAAAAAGTGAACATGTATGAAGCATATTTATTTATTTTTTTTTTTTTTGCACATAAAATAATAACTATTCAGCACATAACCCATATTTTGGCAGATATGTGAAACTTGTCCTCCCTGTATCAACTGATCCCATTAAGATCCCAATATGAAACTTGGTGAGATGTGAGAGGATAACACAAAGTAATTTTGTGATTTTTTTCAAAATTTTAAAATTGTCCGTTTTTGAAAAATTTAAATTTTAAAATTTATTTAAATTTAATTTTAAATTAAAAAATTTTGAATTTCATTAAGTTGCATATCAAATTGAAGCAGATTAAAAGAGCTTTAAAACAAGACCAATATCAGGCTTGTATCTTTTATAGTTTCTGAGAAAACAAGGATTAACAGTCTCAAAGTGTAGCATTTTTTAACAAAAATTTGAATAATCAATAATTAATAACTGCTAAATGAGGAGAAAGAAACATTTTTTTTTTAGCATTTTCATTCATAACTAGGTTAAATCTCTTGATGTACCAAGTTTCATCCAGATCTGTGACGGTGCGTCCTAAAATTGCTCCAAATTGTGTCGATTTGACGTGGAATGACTCAGCTGCAAGAGGATCTAGATCATATTACGGAGTGGGCTGATAAATGGGGTATGGCTGTTAATGTTGGAAAATGTCAAGTGCTACATTTAGGGCATGGAAATAAGTGTACAAGTTATTATTTGCAAGGTTCAGTCATTAGTCAGGCAGACAAAGTTACTGATCTGGGGGTCTTAATAAGTCAGGATTTAAAGTTTAGCCAACAGTGCAGCATTGCTAGCAACAAAGCCAATAAGATGCTTGGGTTTATCAATAGATCTATTTCAAATAAATCTAAAGAAGTTCTTCTGCCCTTATATAGAAGTTTGGTAAGACCCCATTTGGAGTATGCTGTTCAGTTTTGGTCGCCTTATCTTAAGACATTAATGTATTGGAAAGGGTTCAAAGGCTAATAAATGGACTTTCTCACTTAGACTATGATTCCAGGCTTAGAAGGTTAAAAATGTACAGTCTTGAGCAAAGAAGAGACCGAGGGGACATGATTCAGTTGTTTAAATTTATTAAAATGAAAGATGTTACGGGGCTGAAGTTTAGCACTGAAAACAGGACAAGGGGTCATTGTTTTAAGCTATTTAAATCTCAGGCTAACATGGATATTAGGAAAAATTATTATTATTATAGCAGGGTAGTGGAACCTTGGAACAGTTTACTGGAAGAGGTGGTAATGAGCAAGGGAGTAGATAGTTTTAAGAGGGCCATTGATCTTCACTGGGGATTGTAAATTGACTAGACCAGTCTAGCTGGGCCCAGAGCCTGTTGCTGGTCGTCCCTTTTGTATTTGTATTTGTAAAAAGGTAAGTTCTTTATTTTAGAATTCAAAAAAAAACCTCTCACTTCCAAAATTCTTTGTTTTTACAAATCCTTGAGGGGTTCTTGTAGTTTTTAACTTTATTTTTACTGTATGTAAATTTATTTTATAGAAATAGTACGGTTATTTTGTTCTAAAAGTTAATTCTTATCGATGCCACGAATTATTTAGACATTCTATTAACGTGCCTCCTTTAGGTACTGAATTTTATGTTAACAATTGAAAGTTCTTTCGGTTGTACTCTTAAAAATGCTGAATTTTATTAATAAATCTGCACAATAATGGTGCATATTTCACACTTAAAACTGTGTCGTTATTGTACACTGAACGGAAGGAGCCACCCTTGGGTGTCATGAAAATATACATAACTGTGACCATACTCCGACTGTAATGTATATTAACAGTCGGAGGGATAACGGAATGAGCGGAGCGAGGTCCTGGCGAGCCAGAGGTCTCATAGTACTTTCGTAATGAGACCGAGGCAGGACCGGCGAGCCTAGGTCTCATTACGAAAGTACTATGAGACCGAGGGCTCGTATCCCGGAGAAATGATGAAAAAAAAATTAATGCATTAATTTCGACTTGTAATTAATACAATAATTTATTTCATTGTATTTTAATATGTTTACAAAAAACCCCGGCCCTGTACATTTTTGAAGTATATATTCGTGATGTTTTTTGTTGTGCTTTTATGTTGTTTTTATATATATTGTGTTCTGAAATGCTTTGATCATGTTTTTTTATCTGATTTTTTCCTGTTGGCGCTAAAAAAGCATCGCTAAGAACGATGTATGACATATGTGGTCATACATCGTTTTCTTGGCGCCAACAGGAAAAAGTCGCCAAGGGTGGGGTATATCACATCAGTTCCCCAAAGTACCCCAAGGACATTGGTATATTTTACAAGGCTCTGTAAAAATTTGATGTAAAAAAAGTAAATCAACCCAATATTTTTGAATAAATTTAGGACAGTGAGAAATGTTTAGTGAGACTTATTGTGGAAAATTGAACCGCTCATTACATTTTTTGACGAGATGAAAAGTAGAAAAATGGACCAATATATGCCTCAAGCGATATTCACCCATCCCTTCCCCCAATACATCCATGAAAAAATTAAAAATAAGCAGGTTTCAATTATTGTATATAACTTTCACTTACTTGATCACATCCAAGGAGGATCAAACTTCTGGATTTAGTGGGGGTCATTAACATATGAATATTAGAATTGGAAGGGAGGAGGGACGTAAGTAACATTCGGGCACAAATAGTAGCTCCCTCCTTCCTGAAATTTCCGGAAAGTAGGAAGTCCCCCACAGTTTTGGACAATGTTTGGTCGCTTTTGGAGGAACCGGGGGGGGGGGCATGACGACCCTGGATATGCGGCTGCGACCTAAGTAAATTTTTGAACTTGCGTATCTTTTGATCTGCAAAAATCTCAAATTGAGCATTAAAATTTCAATTTATTCCCTTATTTTTATTGCATAGATTACCAGCTACACAATGTGACAAACAATTGCGGGAGAATTTAGCCAACTTTTAGAAAACCTAACACCATGCTTAATTTCAGAGGTAATAAATAACGGTGTGCAACGCACCAGTAACGGTGATTTAAACCACCACAAGTTTCCAGTTTGAGCTTTTTTCTTCTCATTTGAAAAGCAAAAAAGCTAATGGTTCATCGCAAAACGGACAGTAAAAATAATACTTTACAACGCATACGTAACTACGATGAAATGTTAATCTACTTCAATTTTTCATACCTCTATAGTTGACGAAGGAACGGTGTCGATAACATCAGGAACTACTCCATGTTCTTCCATCACTGCAGTTAATTTAGAAGAAAACAAACAAATAGTAGGTCGATAAGAATTAAAAGATACTTTATTTTGAACAGAATTTAATAAAACAACTCGCCGGGTATATCTACAAGCAGACCCGATTAAATGCCGCGATACAACGCCTAAAACCATCGGTCGGTTCGGAAGTTTCAAGTACTTAATAATTGATTACCACTTACTGCTGCCGTTGCAAGAATGAAAATAAAACATAGCGTAGCCTACGAGAATCTGTGCTGTTGCGTGAAGAGCCTGTTATTTTCCCTTCGAAAGCGAGGGACGGGGCAAGGAATTTCGCCCCTAGATGGCGCCTATAGCGAGGCCAACAAAGCTCTCTGACAGGCAAACACAATGTGTTTTGGACTGTCAAACTTATTAAATATCTTGCTATAATATGCATACTTTTCCAAATTTTCAACTTTCAAGCATCTAAAGCAACCCAGGATACTCTCCGTTAGCACCTGGAAATGAAAAATATCATCCTTTGAGTCACAATAGCGCGAGGAAAACAAGCATCGAAAATGAGATAAATTCCGGTCAGAGAATTAAAGTAATAATTTCAAACACAAAGAATGTCCTTGTTTTTCGTAAATTTTAGTTAAAAACTTCTTTTACTCTTCTCGGTGCATTTACCAGATAACATTTTGTTTTTGCCAAATGTATTTTTTACTTTTAATACGTTTTTTTTTTTTTTTTTTTGTTTCATTAGATGCTAAAACCTAACTTTCTAAAAGCAGTTTTCTTTAAACATATGAAAACCAGGGGTGTCCCCCACCCCCCAAGCTTACCAACAAAAATCACCCCCTCCCCTAAAAAAATTTTCTCGACCCTTTTTCCTTTTGTATTTTTGCTCTTTTTTTTAAAAATAAATTTGTTTAAAAAAAAATATTTTATGATTATTTATTTTTAATTATTATTATTATTTTATTAGAAAAGTTCTGTGCTACGCAGATGACATACACAGACACACAAACTAACTAAATAAAAAGAGTATAAACAGTTTTCAAAAAAAAAAATTTTTAATCAAAAATAAATAAATTAAAACAAAAAAACTTTTAAAACTTTTGATTCCCCCCGGCCCCATTTAGATGGCATTTTCTTACAATTGTGAGATTCAACAAAATGAGATCAGAAACCTTTTTTACCCCCCCCCCTCCCCAGAAATTGTTGATGGTACAGGCTACGTTATGATCCCCCCTCCCTCCTGTGGTCACTCCTCACGTATATAGCAATCCGAAGAAGCATAATTGTAAGACTGTGATAAAAAATATGTATGACCTTTTAGAGAATTGATTTCAATGTGAAAGGAAACAGGCGGGTGGGGGGGGAGTGGGGTCCAGGTGCAGACAGTGCTGAAATTTTTAGGAGGTAGTTTAAGAATTTTATTTGACCTCATGGGACATGATTTAATGATTAACTGTCTTAACCCGGATTCACCCCGCCCCGCTTTGAGTTTCGTTGTCTGCTTTGTTTCACACTGAAATGAATTCTCTCAAGGTCATGCATCTTTTTATCAGAGCCAGTAATTGAAGAAGGTTTTCGATCTTGTTTCATGCAGTCCCTCTTGGGGGGGGGGAGGGAGCTCCGTGCAATGGAAAGGGTGTGTCATCGTTCTTGGGTAGATGGGCATTTGGAGGCCCCTAAAAAGTGGGAGCGGGAGCTCTATAGTTAGTCAGTCTATTCAGTAATCAGACTCTGCGTGCGACCGGCATGTTAGCATGTGCCCTTTGGTATAAAAAGGTTGGGCAGTGGCGTACCAAAACGGATGGGGGCCTGGGGCGCTACTCGAAATGGGGGCCTATCTGGTATTGAAACTGAAGTTTCTCAAACTATGTGTACGTACCATATATTACAGTAATTACTTTAAGTAGTACATTTTTACATATTTCAGGTAGTGTTGGTTTGATTTCGGGCACTATTGTAAATACCACAGTAAAACACATGGTTTTCAGTGAAATTAAGTAAATACTATATTTTTAATAAAATTGTGCTCTGTCAGAAAATATCAAAAACAGAAAAAAGTCTTAAAATTATATTGTATCTTAAAAATTTATTGCATCTGAACATCCAAGTATATATTTAAAAATCAATTGAATTTTGCAATTCTTCATTACAAAATTCAATTAGTACTCATGAATTGAAATATTTTTTAAAAATATTAGTAACTACATTTTACTGACCTTTTATGCATGTGTAGAAATGAGGGCATTCAAAATATAGAACCGATTTCTAAAGCGAAGAGCGTAATTTCCCCTGATTATCGGACAAAGCGCTAGGAACTATTTCTTTCGCTTGGCCGCAGCTCATTTCTCCACAGTCAAGTAAGCTTGCAATCGGGTATAGAATGGATGGGAGGAGGTATTATGCAGTCAAGGTCAAAAGTCCCGAAGGATTGACCAATTAAACAGTTTTATGCTGTCGAAAGGGGCATAGCAAAAAGGAAATCCCCTTTGCTTGAGTCAGAAGGGGTCCGTCCGATTGGCTCTTAAAAGTTATATATATAGCTTCGGGCAGAAGACGAAACTTAAAACAACAGAAGTGCAGCTGGTAAAAAAAAAAAAAAATTATCTGGCTGATTCTTCCAACGCCACAAAGGATAGACAACTGCTAATTAATGAATGGATTTTCTTGGTTATATGTTTGAATTTGGTTTCAAAAATAGTGTATGAATTAAGACTAGACCGTCGTAGTCTTAATACACAAAACAAAACATAAAACAGATATTTTAGCTGTATACTGTAATGATCAAAAATTATAAACGTGCATCTGTTATGCATTCGTTTTTTTTTTTTTTTTTTTTAATTATTAATTGTTTGAAAAAAAAAATGCATATAACTTTGCTGAAAGCACTTAACTAAATAAAAGCTAACGATTTTTATAGATTTGGTTAATTTAAAAATTTGGAGCCCCCATTAAATTCGTGGCCCAAGCGCTCATGTGCCTTTGTACACTAGGACGGGTCACTGTGAAAAAAAAGTCATATTTAACAAAATTTATGGTATATACTCGCATATATGTAGGCAACCGATTAATATTTCTAATCATGATGTATATGACAGGTCTATTGGAAAAAAATAAGATACAATTTCGGGGCCTATGTCAAAGCGGGGCCTGTGGGACATAATTTGCCCTCTCTTTGTTTAGGCAAGAGGGACTGAGAAAATATTCACTCTACATAAAAAGACAACTTTTTATTTATCTAAACCATGACATAAGGCACGTCTGGCGAAAAAGAAAATGAATTAAAATTTTGGGGACTGTGTCAAAGCGGAGCCTGGGTATCATAAACCCTCCATTGATCCCGAAGAGGAGTCACTGTGAACAAATATTTGTTCTTAAAAAAAATTATGATTTATTAAGCCAACTTGTTTAAGCATTCAAACCAAGATCCAAGATATGCGACAATATTGGTGAAAACCAAAAATTGAAAATTAGGGGCCTATGTCAAAGCGGGGCCTGGGGCGGACCGCCCCCTCCGCCCCCCCTTCGGTACGCCACTGGGTTGGGGACCGCTGGTATCAGAGCCCGATCATTCTGATATTGGACATAGGACACATTTCTATTTCAGGGGCCCCTAGAGCCCGACAAAGATTTTTGAAGACACTGGGCATGAAAGTCATTTCGTGCCCCCTCCCCCTGTTTCCGCTGATTCTGAAGCTACTAAATATTTCGATACTTGCGTATTAACACAACTATTCTAAATTTGGTGGTACCTCATATCACAACATTTAAAAAGTAGAAGAGATATAGTATACGATAATTCGACAAGATGTGTTAAACTTTGCCTGTTACAGTTTACCGTAAATATAAAAGTTATCTACAATATAACTTTTAATAACAAATACAGATCAAGCTGGGAATGGTTTTGGGATTTGCAAAGAGACCAAATTTTTAAGAGGAATTTTTATAAGATATTTTTTCTTTGTCTTGGCATTTGCAAAAATATCAATGATATTATTATACTCTATAGATTCTGAGTGAAATCATTATTTATTTTTATTTAGCATGATAAATGAAGGGAATTTTAGGCCCCTGAAATCTAAGAGGAGGGGCCTGTGCCCGCATGCCCCTGCGGTAATCACGCTCTAGTTGGTATAGAACAGGGTTCTCCAACCTTTTTCACTTGTGGGCCACATTGAAAATTTTTTGAGACAAGGCGGGCCGGTTCAACAATATTTTAGCCCAAATGGTCCATTTAGCATATGGCCTATCCTCCACCCATACATCGCGAATGATATATATATATATATATATATATATATATATATATATATATATATAATATATATATATATATATATATATATATATATATTATATATATATATATATATATATATATATATATATATATATATATATTATATATATATATATATATATATATATATATATAAATTAAGCTCTCAGTCTCAGTCGTAGTTTTTGAAAATTTCTGAGCTTGCTTCTAAGTTACTATATTTCCTTAGACATATTTGCTCTTAGCTAAATGAAATTGTATTTTAAGTGCCCTTAAATTTCTAACAATAAAACGACAGGGAGTCTTGTAAAATTTAGAATAGTACAGAAAACTGAAAGAAAATGTATTCTTTGTCACAAAATAAAGTGAAGTTAAAAAAAAAAATTATATTAATTTGAATTTTTGGCATCTTGAATTCAAATTATGTTTCTCGCAATCACGAGCGCATGTGTGTATGAATGCGCGTGTTTGTGTAGGCTCATGTGCGTGTGTGTGTGTGTGTGTGTGTGCGTGCGTGTTGTGTATGCAGTGCTGTGTGTAGGCGTTCATGTATGTGTGTGTATGTAGGAGTATGTGTTTGTGTTTGTGCGCAGGCATGAGTGTGTGTCTGTACGCAGGCATGAGTGTGTGTAAGCGTGTGTGTGTAGGATATGGACGCAACCTGTAGACGGTTTTCGCAAGAGGAGCAGCATCGTGAGGCCGGTCGACGCGACGGTGGTGCTGCAGAGGGTGGTGGTGGGAAAATAAAATCATAGGAATTCAAAACAGTCAAATGAGAACAATAAGCAATCATAATTGCTCAAAAAAAAAAAAGGCTAATGTTCGGTTTTTGTTCTAAAGTTTTTTCACAAAATTCATAATCTAGCATTAGAGTTTGGAAAAAAAACATTTAAATCTGGTGTCAGCCTAGCACATGTTTTCCCTGGTGCCATGAAATGCTCAATGCCAGGAGAATGTAGCGCGGAGAAAAGAGATTTGTTCTCGGAAAGAGCAAAAAGAGAGATTGCTGCACTCGTAGTTAACGGTAAAAAATGATTAACTAACGATTAAAAATATTTTAAATAATTATTTGTAATTAAAAATAAAGTCTCAATTATATTTCCCACGAGACTGTCTCTGTTCCGAAAAATAGAAAAAGTTTGTAAGCTTCCCGTGGATCCGGACAAAATCTGTTCACGGGCCGGATCCGGCCCGCGGGCCGTAGGTTGGAGACTCAAAAATGCTACTTAAATTATGAATTATAGTGTATTAAACTGTTTTGTATGTCCTCGTAATCTTCGACCATAGAAAGCGATGAATGACTGTCGAAAGCCAAATTTAATACAATCGGATGTTTTTTTTTAAAATTTTATTAGATTTCTGAGCTGAATGGAGGATAAGGAAATACAAACTGCTTTCTTGTATCCCTTCCAAATTGGGCAATCGAGTATTCGGATAAAAGAAAAGTTGATAACAAGTGTCTTCCCCCAACCTTCTTGTCGTTTATTGGGTGGTGTGTCATTGAAAGAATTTCCCCGAAAACCCCATTGGCAATCGCTTTGTACTCTACTAGGTGTTCCTATTCCCCGGCGTGTCTCTGCTAGGCTATATAACCTTCAGAAAGGAAAACAAAGAGGTTTGCAGTTGGAGAAACATGTGTTGTCTTTTAACAACTGAAATGTCTTTGAAGATTGCAGCTCATGAGAGTTCGAATGTTTTTCGATATGTTTGGTTAGTTTTATTTAATCAGTACACAATTTTAAAATATCGATTAAAAATTACGTTACTTCATATTCACAAGTAATCCTTCAAAAGTGTGAATTACCGATTGGAATAAAACTTTGCATATCCTTCGGTACAACATTTAAATATATTGAACACGTGTTTTTTTTTTATCGGCAACAAACTGCTTTAACGGGATGAAATTTACCCCTAAATATTGGATAATTGGGATAATAGAGGGTACAATATATTCTTTCACTTGTAATTTTGAATACTAAAATTCAAATAATGATTGGCAGTTTGAAAAAAACTAAACAAACTAAAATTGACGTGTTTTTGGATTTTTCTTGTTGCCTATGAACAATTCCATGTCAGAAAAATCGCCTTCTTGACTAGAGGCGGATTTACTAGGGGGCGGTGGGGGCGACCGCCCCCTCCGTGACCGTCGTTTTCTAAAACTAATAATATAGAATTGAAGGAATTATTAGCAATCGCTGCTAATTTTTATCCAGTACATTCCACAAATTTGCTTTAAATTAAAATTAGAGTTAGTGTAGTCGAGGATGAACAGCGTTACCCACTTTTTTTGTTTGAACCTAAACTTGCCCCTCCCTCCTTTTTTGAACTTTAATAATTTTATATTTTTATATGTGTCTTTCAACCAATTTTCAATCATAATTTGAATTTTTATAGTTAAAATTTGAAAAAAAAAAAAAGAATATATTGTACTTTTTAATATTCCAATTATTCAGTACTGTCGGCCCCGCTGTCGAATATCTTCGGTTCTAAGAAATTTTATTCGATTAAGCGGGGTATTTGATTAAGGGGGCAAATGTTCTTTACCTTTCTAAATTGATAACATTTGTCTTAAACGTAACAATAATAAATCAATAGCTATATAAAGGGAATAATTAATGTTTTTGGTAAAACGTTTTTGAGATAAGATAAATAAAGGACAAAATAGTTTCATAATTAATCTCAAGTCCGTATGAGAAAAAAAAAGTAACTAACAACTTGGGTTATGAAAATTTTGCTATCTTTTCTCACTTTATTATTTTTTGAATTAAGTCCATAATAGTGGATAGCTTGTTCAAGATCTTTTGGGAACGCATTTTCTGACTCTCTTTTTCCCCTACTCGTCGTTTACCGTGCATTTAATTTTCATTAATCTTAATTGTTGTTGGAAATGTGTATTTTTTTTTATTCACTTTATTTCTCGAATGTGCTTCTTTTTTTTTTTTTTTTTTTTTTGTAATGACAAAGACAAAAGAAATTTGATAGAATAGTGGACATGTTTCGATGTAATATGCAAGTTGTTTTTCTCGCCCGTTTTGTCGGCGAAAACTATTGCTTCATATTTTTAAGTCAATAATTTTCCTTACTTAATTTATTTCTAATTTATTTTTAAAAAATGTCAGCAAGAATATTTTCGAAAGCTGATCAATATTATTCGATAATCCGATGAAAATATTCGATTAAGCGGGGATCTTTAACATAGCGTCTATGGGGGAATATTCAATTCCGGGAGGTTTTATTCGAAAAGCGGGGTATTCGTTTATCCGTTTCCCGATTAAGTGGAGCTGACAGCATTTAGAGATTAATTTCACCCCATTAAAAGTATTTATTGACGATAAAAAAGTACGTGTTTAATATTCCTAAGTGTTCTCTCGATATGCAAAGTTTTAATTCAAATCGGCATGCGACACTAGGTCAATGTTACTTGTCAGCTTATTTCGTCTTTCATAGAATCCCTCATTTCGGGGGCAGGGAGCCTCTATAACTGCGCCCCTGTGTGTATGGGCCCCTTTAGTTACAATAAACGAAATTGGTGAGGAAGATAACGTTGCCCACGACATTTCCTTTCTCTGGCATAGGCAGGATTCTGCTTCGGGAGGGCACAAATGTTTACATTAAAAGCACTACCAGATTATCCATTTTTCATTAAATATGTTGAGCTATGCCATGAACATTTAAACTTTTACCAAATCATCAATAAATTGAGAAATTAAAGCAAACGTCAATTAATCAATTTCTTTAAATTTCATACTTATTTTTTTTTCTTTTTAATATTTTCCAATTTAAGGGTGGGGGGCAGCTGCTCTTCCTTGCTCCCTCTCCCCTCTTGGCATGCCCGTGGTAAAAATGCAGTTCGATTTAAAATTATGTTTTTTATTCTAAGTGATTTAAAATATGTCACATATGGTTGGATCCGGTAAAATATTTCGTTTAAAACTTCTTTTATCTTCTCGGTGCATTTACCAAATGGCATTGGCATTGTTTTTGCTAAATGTATTTTTGAGCTGTTAAGAGGACTCATCCAACAGAAATTTTCTAGCTTTCGGGAAGAGAGAGAGAGCTGCAGTGTTTTTCTACCCTCTCTAAGCGGATCTGCTGACAGGTTTTGGATGAATTCTTCCAGGGTCTTTAGAAGAGGAGACTAGGGTTGGACCATCTCCCGAAACAGGTTGTGGGGGGATGAAATTGGTGACGTAGCTTTTTTGGACGTAAAAGCATAATTCGGAAAAAAAAATTAAGTCTTCGTGTCTTAATTTACCTTCTTTGATACTAGTGTCTCACCCATATTTTACGAGAAATATTTTGAATTCGAATAAAATGGAAGAACAAAACTTGATCATGAGTGATGTCAAATGATAATTATTATGAAACTAAACCAAGTTTGAATACAACTTTAAATAATTTTATTTGAAGAAAATGGTAATCTATAAGAGTCATTAAATTCGTAAACTGCTACAAAAAATCTTTTCCTGATTTGGAAGAGATATTACTGTTATTCATTCACTTTAAAGTTTATCTTCAAAAAATTGTAGAAGAGAGAAAGAATCATTATTAATATTAATAATATAATAAATTAATATTAATTCTAAGAAGTAAAAAACGAATTTTTCAATGAATAATGATTGAATTTAATAATATATAGCAACTATATTAGTTCAAAATTTACATTTATAAAATAATATTTTATAAATGTTATAAATGTAAAAATTTTTACATTTATAAAAAAAATTATTAGTTCAAAATTTACATTTATAAAATAATATTTTATAAATTTTATAAATGTAAAAAATTTACATTATTTACATTTATAAAATATATGCAACAACGTAGAGGGAAAAATACAAATACTCAGAAACTGATTACCACATGGTAATACTTCATTTATACGTCTTTTATGAAAGAAATTAAATACCTCATGAAGCATTTTTAAAGCAATTACTGTTATTACAAGCAGATATTTCCCAAGTACTGTTACTCGTGTATAATGGAAAGATTTTGTAACTACTATGTTGATTCAAAATGCAAATAGCTGTGTACATAAATGACTACAATAAATACATATATTAAAATATTATTTTTGCAGAATATTAAAATAACTATAGAGGAATATGTACGGAATATCAGAAGCTGGTTGGTACATAACGTTTCTTTAATAACCCCCCCAAAAAAAATTATCCTATGAAATATTTTTAAGATCAAACCTTTACTTTAAACTGATATTTCCAAGAACTGTGACTTTTCAAATGGATACCACTGATGAACATTCAAAGTATGATCAACTATGTAATTACTGATGTTTATGATTCAAATAAATGAAATAAGCTATAATAAATACATATACTGCAAAAAAATTGCATTTGTAGAATATATGCGCAACTCTAGATGTAAAAATATGCGTTATACGAAACTGACACAACAGGTTGGCACATAACGTTTTATTAATAACCCCACAAAGGAATATTATTCAATTGAAACATTTTTTAAAACAACTACCTTTACTTTAAACAGATATTTCCAAGAACTATTGTTGTGATTTTTTAACTGGTTATCAATGATAAAAATTCAAATTATAATCAGCTACGTAATTACTGATGATTATGGAACAAATAAATGAAATAAACTATAATGAATACATGTACTGAAATGTTTGCATTTGTAGAATATATGTATAACTCTAGATGATAAAAATATGTATTCTCCGAAAATGACACCACATAACGATTCGTTGAAGTTTATCATCCAATGATTTTTTGTTTGTTCGTTTGTTTTTTAACAGTTTAAGATGTTGCTAGAAATTAATCCATGAAATATTTAAATTTGCAAAATAGATAAAACAACTAAAAATGGAAAAATATTGATTCTTTGACATTTAAACCACTCATTGTTCCAATATTTAACTGCTGTATTAAGAGATTTATTATCCTATGAAACATTTTTGAGAACTCATACTATATTTCAAAGAGATATTCAAACAGCACACTCCGAATTGAAATGAAAAGATGCACAAGTCATCAAATATATGCATATTTTTTTATTAATCTCCAATTAATTTACATTCTTAAATAATTTCATTCAATAAACATCATTGATTATGAAATAACAAAAAAGTGCATAACATTTCGAATTCAAAGGTAATTTTTAAAAAACCACTCTGAAATCCATAACTATTCAGGGGCGAACAGGATTCCCCAAGATAGAACCAACCTTGACTCCCAAAGGTTTCAAAAAAAAAAAACCTCGAAAGTCCGCAGGTTTAAGGGGGGGGGGACACACCCCTAAAGCGCACAGGTTTTAGTCCGTAAAAAATTAAGTAAAATAAAATAAATAAACCGAAGGTACACAGGTTCAAGGGATGAAAGAAAAACTGAGCTTAGGTTTGAGGAAGCAAGGAAAAAAAAAAGAGGCTCAGGATTGAAGGGGTGCAAAAAAAAAAAAAAGAATGAATGAAAAAAAAAAAAAAAAAACGAAGTCACACTAATTTGAGGGTGCAAAAAAGAAAATAATAATAACCAAGGTACACTGAGGGCGCATCGGCCGGCGGGCCCGTCCGCCCCTATCACTGTCTGACCTCTTTTTTTCCAATTATACCAAAACCCTATGTTGCAGCCTCTTAATTTTCGTCATTAGTTATTTTATTTTTTCTTCTGTAATTTAAATTCATTATAAACTACACCCCCCCCCCTCACCGAACGAAAAAGGGAAAACAATATAGGAAGGAATACTAAGAATTAAAGAATTTATTTCAAAACACTAGGATAGTTTTTGAAAAATAATTTAAATGAAGTATAAAAAATGCTCCTGTTTCTTGGAAATGTCATGCCCAGGGCACGGGCAAGGGGAGCCCGTGCGATAAACAGTGCGAGCAGAAAAATTAAAATTGAAGATGCAAACCAGTATTGAGCTATAGAAATACTCAAGTCAGTGCTTCCAGGATGACGTCAGACACGGCCGTTTCCCCCCTCCTTTCGCCACTAAGCGGCGAAACTGAAAGATCAAAGACACGGTCCCACCCTCCTTTTCCTTCACCCTGGAATTCTTCTCCCTCTAAACGACTGTCTCTGCTCAAAATTTATTGGCAGTGGGCAGCATAACTTTCTTTATGTACTGCAACTGGAAATTTTGTTAATCATTATGTTCGTTGTTTGTTTTCTAAATTTGATTTATTAAAATGCTCTCACAGTCTACTTTTTATGCAAGAAGGATATGCAGTAAGTTCATAAACATTTTGTTCTCGCGCAAAATGCAACATTAACATTATGATTCTGAAAATCAAAAGCAGACACAGGGTTGATAAAGTAAATTACAGATCACTCTCCCCCTCCCCCCCCCCTTATCGATACGGCAATGAAATTGTCCGGAAACGTATTATTCGGACTTAAAACATGCTGATTTCATAATTCATTGAAGAATAAAAATAAATATTCAAAATAAATTTTATAATTAGCAAAGCATTCGAAAACAAAAATTTGATTTGTTTCAAACAAAGTTTTTGCAATCTTTTTTTTTTTTTTTAATTTATTCGTAGTACAGCAGATTTATCTATGTTTTTGAAAGTATAATAGTTTTGAATAAATTTCAGGTTTTCTTTTCAGATTTTGTGTTTACGCTAAATGTTTCACAAAGAACCCTAATGAACCGAAACAGTGTACAAGTAAAACCATAAGAACAGGTGATTAATGAGGACTATAAAATAGCCCCCTTTTTCGATTTGTAAACTTCAACAAAACGCCTGTAAATAACGTTTGAGCAAAAAAAGTCAATAAGATATGGGGTGCGTCCTTCCTTCCGGGAACATGATAATTCCAAAAGGGGGCATGAGCAAAACCAAAAAAAAAAAAAAAAAAAAAGCTTGAAAATTGTTAAATTTTCTGAAGGAAAAGTAAAACAACATATATTCTGACGTAATGAGATGTCAAACACATATTCACATTTATACTGAAAATGCATTCCTAACAAAAATATTTCAGGGAATGCCCGACAACTCTCCTACTACTCTCCTACTTATGTGCGAATGTTAAACAGCTCAAAACAAAAAAAAATCCAATACTATCTTCAAATTTTATTTACAAATGCAATATTTGTATTTCATTGTGTTCGGTACGAAGGACTGGTAAAAAAGTAGTCATCTTGACACTGCAACCTTTCGTTCATAAGGAAAAAAAGTATAATTGAGGACCTAAATGGCTACTGAAAATACTTCACGAGTCCTCAAACAAATTAATAGTTAAAAGGTTTAATTTGGATAATGGATCCTGATCCAGACCAGGATCTAGAATATTAGTAGGAAAAATCTTCCTTTTTTTTTTCTTTCAATTTTTTATTCTTCGTGCTTGAAAACACTTACAACTTTCTTCAAACCCTTTGAATCATTACATATTTTGAAAGAAAAAAAAAAAGAAAAAAAAACACGTCATGCTTCAGTTAATAAAGTTTGGGAAATTTTTTATTTTCGTGTAAGTCGATTCCCCCCTCTATAATGCATGACTCATTCGCCCATCCCAACAGGATCGTCTGGATCCGCCACTGAGATCATGCGCTATGTATTGAATCGCCCATTCGAATGCTATGGAGCGGCCCCCAATGAAAATACTACCCAAATTACCCCCTGTCAATTTCAGGAGAAAAGACTGCACTTGTACCCCGTGTGCACCCAAATCAGAAGTATTTCCCCAGGATGACTCTCAAATGCTATGGAGCACGACCCGGTAACAAGCCCCCCCCCCCAATGAGATTTTTAAAAATTTTACCCCCCCCCCCGAGCAATTTCTGCCTGGAGTCCCCATCATGGCACTCCTATCTTTTTCCACACAGAAATGAACTATCTCAAGGTCATACATCTTTTTATCAGAGCCGCTCATCTTGCACTATTTAAAAAGGATAAAAATTTTGGATAGTGCGGGATAGATATAGTGTGGGATATGTTAGGAGAACCCACTGGGGCTCAAAACTGAGATTGCACTTTAAAAAGCCTTCAAAAATTACCCACATCCCCTCCTCCGGAAAATAAATAAGATCAATGAGGCAGTCTGCGTTAATAACCCTCTTGATTTAGGAGGGTCATTTTATAAGGGTTTTGGACAGCTTCGTTCTTTTGGGAGTGTTTTCATAGCAGTTGAGAGGTCTGTATAGGGCGGATGGGCTTTGTAGTAGCAATAAAATAAGATTGAAAACCTTCTAATATTACCCCCCCCCCCACACACACACATACTCCAAAAAGAAAGAAACAGCGGTGCAGTCTCTTTGTGTCAGAAGTGCCTATGAAGGGGCACTCAAGGTGCCGGTTCCGCCATTCTAATTTTGAAGGAGGATAATTTTTTATAGGGAAACTAATTTTCATCAGTCCTGTAGGGGGGGAGGGGAGCACATGGGATCCCTGTGGCCATGTATATGTACTGAATAAAATTGCTAAATAACATCACGTCTTATGCTTTGGCATAGGCTTTTCCTTTAAGCTCCCAAAAATTAAAATGTATTTAAAATAAAAAATATTTACATCTCTTTAAAAACATTAAATTTTAAGGGGGGAGCAGGAGAGGACGATAATCCAGCTAATTTAGTAGAGAGATTTTTATAGTTGATTTTCAGTTTCTCCTACCCTCTGAAACAGCGGACCTATCTAGATAATCAAAAAAAATTTCATTTTTTAGTGAGAATCCAAGCCAATCAGGGGTGCCCCCCCCCCACTACTAAAAGAAAATCTCGACTCTCTGTTCCTTTTTTGTAGCTCATGTTTTTTTCTGTTTATTTATTTACTAGTGGTAACCGCACGGCTTTGCCCGTAATAGAAAAATTAAAAGGTCTTTTGGTTCGCCTGTATATTTTACAAATAATGTATGGTGAATTTTCTCGCCAATTGGCTTGTACCCATGTTACGGTTCCACGTTATGATAATTTCGCATCTTGCTAATTGACTTATGCCCATGTTACGGTTCCGCGTTATGATAATTTCGTAATTTACTCGTCCATCTTATGATATTTTTGTTCTTAAAATTCGATCAGAAAAAAGAACAAAATCGAATTTTCAAAAAATCTCTTCGAGGTGCACACCCCCCCCTGCTACAAACTAACTTTGTGCCAAATTTCATGAAAATCGGCCGAACGGTCTAGGCGCTATGCGCGTCACAGAGATCCAAACAATCCATACAGAGAGACTTTCAGGTTTCTTATTTAAAAAGAAAAGAAAAGAAGAAAGATAAAGAAGTAAAGAAAAGAAAGATAAAGAAAAGATAATTTTCAGAACAAATTATTTCCCATTTTATTAAATTTCTGAGAAGAATGGGCTTAAAATTGGAATAGAAAAAGAACAAAATCGAATTTTCGAAAAATCGCTTCGAGGTGCACACCCTCATGATACAAAACTAACTTTATGCCAAATTTCATGAAAATCGTCCGAACGGTCTAGGCGCTATGCGTGTCACAGAGATCCAAACATACTACAGATATCCAGACATCCTCCGGACAGAGACTTTCAGCTTTATTATTAGTAAAGATTTATTTATTTGAATATTTTTATTTACTTACTTATTTATTTTAAATTATTATTATAATTATTACATTATTCGAAAAAGTGTCAATGATATACCCCATTATACCCGCACACACACGCAAACTAAAAAGTTAAATGAAATAAAATGCAAACAATAAAATGAAATAAATTTAAAAAATAAAATAGAGTAATAAATAAATAAATAAAAAATAATTAAAAAATCCCCCCCCACCCCGAATGCCAATTACAATTTATATGACTAAAAATACGCAGTTGAAATTATCTATATTCGCTTTAGCTCCCCCCCCCCCAAAAAAAAGTTTATACTTTAAAAGTCAGGTCACGAGAGCCAAATTATCAATAAATTGAGAAATTGAAACAAATGTCAATTATCAATTTTTTGAAATTTCATGCTTTATTTTAAAATATGTTTTCCCAATTTAAAGGGGCGGCTGCCCTCCCTTGCCGCCCTCTAGATACGTCCATAGTAATAATGCAATTCGATTTAAAATATGTTTTTTATTTTACGTAATTTAAAAATGTGTAACATGGTTGGGTCCGATAAAACATTTCCTTAAAAGCACTATTTAAAGCTTATTATGAACATTATTTGGAGGGACATTCTTTCATTGAAGTACCTTAGAAGCTGAACTTTAAAGTATCCAACAATATTTCCCTTCATCTTCAATTTTATCAATTATTTTCTATTCAAAGCGAAAGCAAAACCGCTTTTTAGCACGCAAACATATTCTTTCTTTCTTTCACACACACAGATTGAGGTTTCTGCTATTCCACTGGGGAAGCTTATACCTCTATTAATCCCACAATGTTTCCAGAATTTTGTTTTTCCAGGACAGTACAAAGACAACACAATAGATAGTGGTGCCATCTATGGACAGTTCGAGAGACAATTTAGAACCAGGCCAGGAGCCGAATAAATTCCTAGTCTGGCACCCCCAGAGGTATCATTTCACTTGGAGGACATTGTGACCACGAGCATATTTAACGTCGCCCAGTCACCATTAATGACGACGGTGGGTCCTTCGACCAGTGAGGCTCGAACCCGAGACCCTTTGGTCCCGAGTCCAATGCCCTAACGATCAGGCTACCACGGCCCCGACATATTCTATTCTATTCTATTCTATTCAAGAGTCACAACTGACTTCAACTGTATTTTATGTCGAGGACTGCATACTAAGTGCCTTGCCTCCATTATTTTTATATACCGATAGATGGCAGCACCATCACCGGATCGAACAGTTAGTGAGAATTTTGAACTAGTCCAGGAGGATGGCCGTGGTAGCCTGATCGGTAAGGCATTGGACTCGGGGCCGGAGGGCCTCGGGTTCGATCCTTGCTGGTCGAAGACCCACCGTCGTCATTAAAGGGGGACTGGGCGACGTTAAATATGCTCGTGGTCTCAATGTCCTCCAAGTGAAACGATACCTCTGGGGGTGCTAGTACCAGGTAGCTATTAGCTCTTGGACTAGTTCTAAATTCTCATTAACTGCTCGATCCGGTGATGGTGCTGCCATCTATCGGTAATATAAAAACAATGGAGGCAAGGCACTTAGTATGCAGTCCCTCGACATAAATGCAGTTGAAGTCAGTTGTGACTCTTGAATAGAATAGTCCAGGAGCTAATAGCTACCTAGTACTAAGCACCCCCCAGAGGTATCGTTTCACTTGGAGGACATTGAGGACCACGAGCATATTTAACGTCGCCCAGTCCCCCATTAATGACGACGGTGGGTCTTCGACCAGCGGGGATCGAACCCGAGGCCCTCCGGTCCCGAGTCCAATGCCTTACCGATCAGGCTACCACGGCCCCACGCAAACATATGCAATCGTGCGGTTTGTTGGCAACGCTAAAATCTACGTCTATCGGCTCAAACTAAACTATATTTCTGGTCCCCTTTCAGCTTCGGAAATCGGTCGAAAATGACAGGCTCCTCAAACAGAGAAGCGTTGCATCCTCGTAGGCTACAAACATAGCTACTGCAAAGCAGCTGAGTCGCAGGTGTGGTGGAGTGCTTATTCGTTTCATGCATTTCCGTACCACTTGAGCTATATGCGGTCACTTTTAAAGTGAAACACCTGCAACTGCAAACATCTAGAAATTGCAATAATATCATTACTAGTATTCGCAAGTACGGATAGTTGTCACCTCCTGGTTTTGTAATTTTGTGCTTGCATGGTTAGTAGCGTAATCTGGGCGTGGTTTCGAATAGAGCCTCCATAACTATTGTTTCGACCAGCCAATGACAAGCTCTCTTATCAAGTTAAGTATTAACTCTGTTCCCATGTGCCAGCTCAATAACCACTGATATTAAAAACAAAGTCATGCCGTGTTTCGAAGGGTATAAGTATACGCTGTTAATTACATAATTTTTAATTTACCCGTTTATGTCAACAGTAACCTTTGTAATTAATTGCATAAATATTTCATTTCTCCTCTCTCATTTGTGCACATGTTGAAGGAAGAAGCTTTTGGAACATAAAAATCTTTTTAAATAATTGCAACACATCAGGTTGGTAGAGCAATGTATTGATTTTTAGATCAAATCGTTTAGAATTATCAATATGTTATCATTTTCTGAAAACCCCAATCATTACAGAACGGAATAGTTGTAATAGATTTATTTGAATGTACAATGTGGTCAGATTATTTGATATCGTCAAGATTTCTTTTCCTATCAGCCATGTAAATTTTTTCTGGGGAGAACAAATTTGTGCTGATCATTTTCAATAAATTCTCACAATTCTAATAGGACCTTCTTTTAAATTTTACGTTTCAAGTAAAATAGTTGCTTGTGTATATGTTATATGTAATATCGTTCGGTATTGTACTTTTTGTGAACTGTTTTCTCAAAATTGTGGGTCAGTTTGTCAAGTCCATCACCTGACATATTCAATTGATTTTAGATACTCGAATAAGTAACTATAGTTCCCTAATTGAATTTCATCGTTTAGCTTTTGTGTCTCTTTAACTTATAATTGTTTAATACTTGTGATTGTTTGAACCAGGTGTGCTCCCCCCTAAGATCAAGGGTGCACCCCCTAAATATCGTGAAGATCCCCCCAAAAGCAAAAACCCCAATAAGAAACCTCCCCCCCCTAAAAATTTCACTGATACAGTCTGTGCCATGAACCTCCCCCCCCCAGGTGGGCACCCCTAGTTTGAATGAAAGCAACTTGATTTGGAAAACTGTTGATTAGTAACATGCTATCAGATTTGACAGTAGCAGCAAATATCTTCCAAAACATACATGCTAAATAAGAATGCTAAGAAATAAGAAAATTTGGTCATAATCCTTATTAAAAATAACGAACGAGTTATTTTCAAGCAAAATAAAGTATACTAAATTTGTATTCTTATCATTAAAAATTTGGTAACCGTCGCAGCATTGAATAAAAAATACACACTAACGGGTATACCAAATACCGGTATTTTGAGCCATTTTGTAATACCGGTATTTACTGAGCAAAATACCGGTACTTTCAGTATTACCTGAAAATAATGAATAGTTTTAATTCAAGAATTTTCAATTTGACTTATTAAATATCTACTTATATTTTAAATGTACATTTATTTTCCCATGATACAGAACCAAAATCAGTCTGTTGATGTAAAATTTAGCTTCAAAAGCATGAACTAATAGAATATCATTAAACAAAAGTATTTTGTGCACCATGAATTTATTTTTTCCATTTCCCTGATCGCTCATTTTCCCTTTTAGGAAAGTTAATTCATTTAATTTTGAATGTCTCTCTCCCCCCCCCCCCCCTTTGTCCGATGAACAATTTATTCAAACCATCAATTGCAGGAATGCTTTATGCTTTTTTTTTCTTAAATATTTGTCTCAACTGTACTAAACTTTGACAAAAACTGTTTCTTGTTAGCATTACAAATGGCAATTTGTTGGCACCAGTATTGGTTTGTTGTGCCGTCTCGCTATTTGGCTTCATACTTGGCAAGTTAATATTTAGAAATTATTTATTGCCGTGAAAATTTGCATAGAGGAAGAGCACAAATATTTTCCACGAATTCAGAGATATTTTCAGATACTTATATAATTATAATTGCAAAAAATTTTGAAAAGAAAGCTGAAACGAATAAGAGAAACCAACTTTAGTCAAGTTTATCGTAAATTTTAAACCAAAGAGCTAATAAAAAGTAAACACAAACCCCAACTGTTCAAGAGAAAATGATATTAATATTGGAAATGTATCGTCTCTCAGGAAAGAAATTTCAACTAGCTTTAAACTAAAAGAATAATAGAAATACACATAATACGAAAGAAACACACACACACAAAAGAGTTTATCCAAAAATGGCATGCAACAGACCGTTTTTTTTTTTTTTTGAAGATGAAATACCTTTAGGCAATTAAATTAGAGGAGGTGTATCACACATTGTTAACAGTACCACCGACCTGAGTGAATTCAGAAAGATCAAAGTAACACCATCTCGCATTCTATGGTGTGACTTCCAGTCTTGGTGACGTTAGATTACGTGTTATTCGATTACAGATTTTGGCTTTTATATGATGATGATTGCTATTAAACTTATTTCAAGAACTTTTTCCCATTAACATTAGTTACTTCTTTTATATAGCTACTGATTTATTACGTCTGATAGTCATAGTTGACTGTATGATATATATATATATATGCATATAAAAATTCCAATGATTTCATATTACATATTCAAATATGACTTCGTCAAAGCTCCTAACAAATTAATAAAATAATCTAAAATAAAATGTTAGTTAGGATGTCTCCACCGCGGTGTCCATTACAACTACAATAGTAATGTACAAATGAAAGGTTTTACAAGTATCCTTTCCACAGAGCGTGTAGAAGGGAAAGATAAAGCAATGCCTCTCTCCCCGGGAGATCAGAGGTTGAAACGAAGAAGGAATTTTTTCACAGCCTGGGCCTTTTGGAGGTAGCTTTTTCTCTGGCACTTTTCTATGTGCAAGTCTGTCTTGCGGGCGTTTAAACAAAAGATGATATTACATGCAAGTACATGAGTCAGCTAAGCTAGTAAGGGGAGTTTTGGATTTAGATTACAGTCTCAAATTTAAAAGTCTTAATATGTATAAGGAGAGTCAGAGGGGACATGTATCATTTGTTTGAATCAGGTCCGTTTCCAGATTTTCATAAAGGGAGGGGTTTTAATCTTACCAGTAGGGGGGGGAGAATTCAACCCCCTTAAAGCTTTTAGTTTTACGACAAATTGCCGATCCCAGTATGGCGTTTATTCACATGTAAGGACTGCTGTATTCTTAAAGGATACCTCTAGCTGTACAAGTTACCAAAGTATTCCTTCGTTTCACAGATTCGCTTTAATCAAACTTCGCTTGCTTCTTTTTAATTAAATCTGTTTACTATGTAGTATATTGCAATGAATATTAAAAACTCTTCACAAATTCTTTTATAATGTAGAATGTATATCAGGTTGTTATATTCTGAAATAATGCTTAATAAACTAAACAAGAAAGAGCTCTTTGCAGATGCAAATTACATAGCCAAGCACAATCACTAATGCATCTTCATAGATGTAACATATGCCAAATTCACCATAAGCTCCTTACAATAAGCAATACTCTTTCTTTGCATTGGTAGATCATTCAGCGGTTCGTCCGCCATACTTTTTCCGAAATATTGAATCAGTTTGTAAGGCTTTAGCAGTTGTAAATCGCAAAAAACTTCAGAGAGAAAAATTAAAATAAAATAAAAACGCTGAACGCAAACTTTCTCATTAAACGAAATTTAAGTCAAATATACATTTTCTTCATTTTGCTTATTTTTTCCCCAAGGGAGGGGTTTAACCCCTAAAACCCTCCCCTTGGACACGGCGCTGGTTTGAATTTATTAAAATGAAAGATGTTTAGGGATTAAAAAATTTTACAAAAAGAAGGATGATAGGTCATTATTTTATTGAAACTATTGAAATCTTTTGTAACCTCTTACTGTTTTATTTAAGCTATTAAACTCTCAGGCTAACCTGGAAAAATTACTGTACATTAGTAGAATTGTCTGAGCACTTGGAATAGCTTACCAGAAGGGATTGTCATGAGCAAGGTAGATAGCTTTAAGAGGACCATTAATCTTTATTAAAGTCTAATAAATTGACTAAAACCAACCTAGCTGGACCCAGTGCCTGTTGCTTGTTATCAAATTTATATTTGTATTTAATTTTTTGATCACCCTGCATTGTAAAAAGTATGGAACTGCTGTAATTTTCTCAAATTAGTTGACTTACTGTGTATACTTATTTTATGGATTTTGGTTAAAAATATCACTTCTATATTTACAAAGGTATAAGCATTTCTTTCAAAATACCGGTTTCCTTTGCAAGTTTTTGGCTCATGACAGGCAGTTTTTGGAAGAAAATGTATCAGTGAATGAATATTGAAAACAAAAGAAAAAAAAATGTATTAAATATTTTATCTTCTTAAATCTAGGCAATTGTTTTCTGTATTTGAGTATGCTTAAGCTAATAATAGCACTAAATAATGCTCTGCAGCCTATTCTAATTTGTATAGCTTTATTTTGTTTGAATATGATTTACTTAACTGCGAGTTTATCAAATATTAGCTTACATCACATTTGTAATTGAATTAAATTAATTGTATTCCACTAATGTGCTCCTTTAAATCATCAGTTTAAGTGTATTTAATCTATTCACAGATTTAGAAATCAAGAATAATGCTTTCAGGCTCAAGATTCCTTAGTTCATATTTCATTCAACGTGTTTCCCAAGTTAGAGGTTTGCTACATTACAAGTGTCAATATTATGCTGGGAATGGAATTTTATACCCTAAACTTTGTGAATCAGATTTTAGAAGCATGAATCAGGTAAGTTAATTCTTTGATTAATGACAATTAGCTGTTGAGGCCTCTTAAAATCTAAAACGAAATTTATTTTTAAACTTTTACCCAATTTGGATACTTCTGCCTTCGAAATCATCTTCATATACTCTTGTTACATTACATTCTATAAATGTTGCCCAAAGTAAAAGTGGACAAATGCGTCAGAATGAATGATAAGATTACACTGCACAAGTATGTAAAGAGTGGTATGCGGTATGCATCTCAGATGCCGTTCAGCAGTTAAACCTATTTGTGCAGTAGGGGAAAATGTACAAAAGGAAAGTCTTGCTATCCATGGATGTGTCCAGATCGGAACAACACGCGGTAGTACGGTTAAGGGCGGCAAAACAACATCGGATCTGCCAAGACTGGGCAAAGCAATCATCGGGATCACCAATGATTCCATTGCTTTCATTATTGAAATGATACGAGCTAATCGAGGGATTAAGACCGTGAAATTAGTGATGAGCTCACAGGGGTCTAGCCAGAGGATATTTGGGTCCATTAACGGACCCTTCACAAAATTCCGATCAACCAAAACGGACTTTTCACAAAATCCTGATCAACCAAAACGGACTTTTCACAAATTTCTGATAAACAAGAACGGATCTTTCACAAATTGTTTATTGAAAACCGATAATTTTTGGAGCCTTTTTTAAAGTCAAATTAGAGGGATCAGCTTATACAAAATTTGCTAATTTTGCAAGGAGCGATAAATAATTGCTAATGCCAAATAAATATAATTCTTGTTGTTTGTTTCTTGGAAAGAAATTAACAGCTGAAAATAAGTTTGGTTTTAAATAATTTTGTTAGTTTGTTTTATCACAGCTAATTAGCAGTGATGTTGTTGTAAAAATTTTCTTTTTAGGTATTGGTAAGCACTTTTCTCCCTGCTCATGATTTAATAAACAATAATAATATTAATAATAATTTATATCAGCGAAATGAGCTTAGAACTGCAAAGGGATAGTAAATACGAATGGTGGGGAAAAATATTATCGCTTCAGAGAAGGTTACCAATTATCACCATTTAGTTAGTGTCTGGTGTTAAAACTTTATAATGACTTGATTAGAAAATATTCTCATCATTTCACCAGCTTGTCAATATTTGTGGTGTGATGTTTAACCAATATTTTGGGAGAAAATTATATGGGTTTGATTTTTCGATGCCAACAAGGATGATTAACTTTAAATAAACCCTTTTACTTGCCGTTTTTTTCTTTAGATGTCTGCATTTTGAAAAATGCAATCTTTTAACATCAGATGTGAGAATCATATTTTGTTCTTTTTTCAAGATAACTTCGCTTTATTAGGATGCAAATAAATGAAAAGTCTCTTTATTTTTGTTAAAACTTTCATTTCAAGGTTTTAAAGCAAAATTCCATTTTCTTTTATGAGTCAAAAGTTAAAATGCTGAATCGATGGTTTATTTATTTATTTATTTATTTTTTTTTTTTTTTGCTTCAACTGCATCCACAGATATTAATGATATGTTTATCATAGGACTCTAAAATGCAATTTTAAAATAATTTTATCGAAAATATTTATTTTACAAGCCGTTTTTATACTTTTGATACCTTCCCTTTGAGAATTGCAATCTCTTTGCATCCGCTATGGGAATCCGATTTTTCGAATTTTTGATGTTTAGTACGCTTTGGTAAGAGGTAAACAAATAAAATCTCTTTTTATTTTTGTTAAAATCACGGAATTTATAAGTTTTAAACGAAATTCTGTGCTGTTTTAGAGTGTTTTGGGTCAAAAAGTTAAATGCTGAACTCTTGTCTGAATTTTACTTATTGTTTGTTACAATTATTTTAAATACTGTACAGAAATATTTCTAGTATAATTTAACATAATATAGAATGGTAGATAAATATTTCTACTGGAGAGAGCGATGCTGCCCCCCCCCCTCGCCAAATACTAGAAAAACACCCCAGAAAGATATTCTCAACATAGAAGAGAAAAACACGCAACTTTAAGTTTAAATGATGCAGTTTGTGCCCTCTCTAAATTCTAAAATTTTGTTTTAACAATTTTTTTTCTTTTGCAAAATTATTTGATTTTTCACAAAAACACGGACTCTGCGAAAAATCCTGGACAGACCCCTGTGATATGATGCTGATTGTTTTCCAGCATTATTTTAACATAAATTCAGAAAAGAAATTTAAAAGATTTACAAAATAAAGGACAAGCCTAGCTGGGCCAAGGACCTGCTGTTAGCTGTCACCTTTGTATTTGTATAAATGAATTATCTGAATACAGTAGTAAGAATTTTCAAAAAATATCAGTTCCATAAAAACTATGAAAATAAAACTGAGGAAATGAATGGTTCACACTGGGACTGGGCGATATCTGTATTTCAATGCCGCAATATATTGCTCTCCAAATATCGATATTTTCGATATATCGATATATTCTTTAGGGGGGGGGGGGAGGGGTGCAAAGGATCAAAAAACAACAAAAAACATTTCCAAATATTGTAAATACAATTATTTCTCTAATTCAAAACTTTCCTGGAGGGGGGGAGGGGGGGCGTGAAAATGGTATAGATCAATGCATGACAAAAGTGCTTTGCAACGAAAAGGTTTTAAATATTCAATTCAATATTTTGTTTAAATCTTTCAATTTGAGCAGTCTCAATAGTTTGAATGTATTTTTAACTATATTTCGTATTGATGTCTTAAATAATTTATTTTTAGTTATTTAATAGCTTTAGGTTTAAAACTTTTTACTTCTTAGTTGAGTATCATTAAGTAAAATACTAATAATAAATCTTTAAAGAATGCAGTGGCGTAGCTAGGGAGGGGCGGAAGGGGCGGTCCGCCCCGGGCAGCAATTTCACACTTTTGATGCGAAAAAATTTAACGCTTTTTCCCCAATAAGGAAATTATGCCTTCCATCTATAACTGGAGGAAAAAAAGAAAAGAAAAAAGGTCTTCGAATTGTAAGGTTTTGGTACAACTATGATAATTAAATTACTCTTATACAAAACATGTGTTTTTCTTGTGGACATCTCAGCACTATTATTTGTTTTTTCTCTTCCTTCGTCTGAAACTACAGACTGCGGGAGGTGGTAGTGTAAAGTCAAGGGACCATGATTTTTTCCTTTTACTGTTAAAATTCACTATTGCGAAAGAAACAATACACTTCATAACGTTTCGTTATATGATGAAGCTATCACTTTATTTTAAGAAAGTTCCTTGGAGAAACCACCTTATTAAAAATAAAAATAAAAATCACTTTTTTTAAAGGAAAGTGACAATAAGAGTAAAAGGTGACAAGTCTCAAATGGTGGGCGATTTCTTGCTTATTTTGAAGATAGCATTATCTGTTTCAACAATTGCTTTTATTGGTCACTGATTACAAAATTTTCACTAAGACAGAATGAATTTTATGTTCATTTTAAAGAAACATTTATTCGCAACTCAAATAATAATTGCTTGTGTTAATGTTTTATATCAGCAAAATCCTTTAAACAAATGAGTTAAACGAGTTTCAGTGAGAAACTCATTTAGTCATTCATTTTAAGGAAAGGTTTTTAATCAGTAAAATTTTCTCTAGGCAAAGGCTTTCACATTTACATCGAAAGTAATGATTTTTGATGCTCAACTTTTTCTTCTCATGAATCACAGTATGGTGAATCGAATGTAAAGGGTCTCTTTATCTTATCGTCCTCAATCATTGAAAAATAGAATCATCCAAATTTGACAAATAGCAGTACCGGATCTAGGGAAGAAAGAGGGGGTGAATCTTGCTCGTACCCTAGGTGGGAAGTTATAACTCCCCCTGAGAAACCAAATTGATCCGCTGAATTAGTATTTCTAAAACTTAAAATTAGGAAAATTTCCCCGACCTATAAGATCTTTCCTATACTGTCAAAATGCTTAAAATGTATTTTCAGGACTTGAATTTTGAAAAATTTCCAGAGGAGAACCACTAACCATCCCATTCTCCTTTAACTTGGCCAAACATAGCCTAAAACAGCATTTTGTGGGGCTCCATTTTCAATCCTCCCCCTTTTTCGCTATCTAACGTTGCCAAAGAAAGCTTTAAAATGTGTTTTAAGGAGAGTTTTGACCCACCAAAAACAGTTTAAAATTGTTTTCTTAAACTCTCAAAAAATGTCAAATTTTTCGGGAAGAGCAACCGAACCTTCCTATCTCTTAACGTCGCCAAGCAGCCCAAAAGTGCAGTTTTAGGCCTTGAGTCTCGAAACATTTCTAAAGGATAATGCCCACCCCATTCCTCCCCATCTTATCTTTTAACCTATTATTGAGTTTTTAAAACTTCAATACCAACAAATTCCTGAGGGTGGTCAAGCTTTGACGCTTCTTGTAACGTGATTAAAGATAGTCTAAAATGTGTATTTAGGACATCAACTTTGAACTTTAAAATTTCCAGCTCATCCAATGTCTCCAAAAATAGCTTAAAGTAGGGTTTTTCAAAGTTAAATTTCAGAAAAATTCTAAGTAGGGACCCAAAATGTGCACGACATCACCTAACGTCATCACAGTTCGCTCCAAACTTCGTTTTTTAAAAATTTCTGAGGGAAGATAACAAAGCTTTTTTTCTCAGTGATGAAGAGTTGAAAATGAGCAAGTTTCGAAAAAGATTTTGGATGGGAAACCCCCCTCCGAACTCTCTCTCATAACGTTGTTCGCCAAACAACAGCTAAAATCGCGTTTTTAGGACGTCATTTTCAAAAGGTTTTAAGGGGAGAGGGAAAACCATTTGACTTCCCAACATTTGGGGACTTATGCCGTCAAAGATAGCCTTTGCGTTTTTGAAGCTTCGGCATCAGAAAATTCCAGAGAGCTCCCGAACGTTCCCTATTCTCTTTAACGCCATCAAAGATAGACTAAAATTGATTTCAAGTTCGAAAATATTTCGGGAGGAAAGTCCAATCTTTGTTGGAGTCTGGGGAGGCCCTTACACCACTAGATAGAGCCTACAGTTACGTGTTTTTCAGTTTAGTTGAAAAGCTTTCCGTACAGCGCCCCCGAACCTTCCCTATGTCTTCAAGTATTTATGAACAGCCTAAAATTGCTTTTTTTAACACCTCAATTTCGGAAAGTTTGCTTGAGAAGTCCCGACCCCCTAACGTCACCAAAGAAAGCATAAAACTGATTTTAATTTTGGAAAAAAAAATCTGGATTGAGCTCCAAGCCCCTTTTTTACTTAAAGCTTCCCTAGCTTACTTAAAATTGCTTAAATTTCCGAATTTTGACTTAACTTTTGGAATATTTCGTTGGGGATTTGAATTCTTTTTTTTTCTTTTGCAGGAAAATTACGAAAGAAAAAAGATAAGTTTATTTTCTTCTTTTTAAAAATCTTAATAAATACTTGTGACTTTTTAATGTATTAACTATTTTCCATCAAAAGGGCTGCAAACTGAGGAACTGCCCCGGGCGGCAGAAATTGTAGCTACGCCATTGAAAGAATGCAGCTGTAAATTTTGGAAACTATCACACCATTTAGCCCACAGAGCTACTTTTGACTTATATGTCACTAGCTGCATTACCCGATGTTGCACAGTCTACCTTGAAAATAAAAGTTTCTTCTAGCGACAGATGTTTAACAATTAGAACATAATTAACAATTTAGAAAGCACAATTTTATGACTCAAAATTTAAGTTTAGGTATCATTGGATTTTTTCGTAATCATTCTGGATTTTCTGGCGAAACCCCCCAAGGTGGTTCTCATACACCCCATTTTGATGAGAAAAAACTTATGTAAATTCCTGAGCATGAAAGGACCGCTGCGCCGTTTTTTGGAAAAAAATCCGACGATAACTTGATTTGCATAACGAAAACTCCTCGTGGGGTGTATTTGTACCCCCCCCTTTCTTCATACGTAGGCGAAAACCCCTATGACAATTCCTGACCATCAAAGAACCGCTTTGTCAAATTTGGCAAAGATCTGACGAAAACTGGATTTGTATAAAAAAATCCCCTGCGGAAGGGAGGGTGGCCCCCATTGCGAACGAAAACTACCCTAAGTGAATTCTTGAGCATCAAAGGACCTGTCTGCAAAATTTTTGCAAAAATCTGACGTAAACTGGATTTGCATAAGAAAAACCTTCATGGGGTGTTTTCGCCCCCCCCCCTTCCGCATCGGTAGTCAAAAACTCCATATGAAAATTCCTAAGCATCAAAGAATCGCTGATCCAAATTTGGCAAAGATCCGACGAAAACTGGATTCGTAAAGGGAAACCCCTGGTGGGAGGGGGGGAGGTCCGATTGTGAACGAAAACTGCCCAATGTGAATTTTTAAGCATCAAAGGACCTCTCTGCCATATTTGGCAAAAATCTGACATAAACTGAATTTGCATTAATAAAATTGTTGTTTGGTTAATTAAAATATATAATAAATTTAAAACTATTGTTTTTTAACGATAAACACATATTTTAATATTGATTTTAAAAATGCAATTAATTTTTCTTCAGCAGATCCAATCCAAAATCTATATTATTGGGTAAATCAATTATCTCATCAATGTCATTATTTCACAAGCAATTTAACCGAAAAAAGAATACGAAAAATTCTTAACTTTTTCAATTTCGTATTTGATGACCACTCTGAAACTGAAGTCAAAAAATACCAAACTAAAGAGCTGCAATGAACCTCAGAAGTACGTAAAACGTGGTACTTACGCAGTCACATTCTTACGTGGTTTATGCACGTGTTTACATAAAAACCCTATTTTCGCGCATGCATACGATTTGGCAGAAGTTCCGTCAACCCATCTGTAAAGAGTACTCGTACCCATTCATTGTCTCTCCAATTCCGGTGTTCCCGGCACCACAGAGACTGCCTTCTCCGATGGACAGGCGTTAAAGGTACACACCGTATAGGACGTCGTGCAAACAGACCTCCACGGTGCAGTCTTCTGGCCACGGTAAAACACGATATCGGTCGTCCAGTCGCCTGTGTCGTGTGTCTAGCGATTTCTCCCGCTGCCTGACGCCTGTTTCTTCTGGCCTGTAAGACAATATACCGGTCATCTGCAGGTGTGGTTCCTCGTGGACGACCACTACTGAAACCCCGGATAGCTTCTCCTGTAGTTTGAAATTGTCTCCAAAGTCGTGAAACGATGCTGTGAGCAATTTGGAACTCTGCAGCCACACTTGTCACACTGCGGCCTTCCTCCAACTTCCCAATGATTCGACCTCGGGTAAAAGCATCCAGATGTCGTCTAACAGATTGATTACTCGCCATTTCTCGCTGAGGCAACAACTTGGTGTGATTTTAACTGCTATACGGAGTGCAATCTCTTTGCCAGAAATACTGATCTTACACCGACAATATGCTTTATACTACTCAGACACTCCCCCATTACGTCTGCCTGCATATCTGCGCATGTGCTACCGTACATCACCTTACTTAATCTCCTGATTGGTCTTTCTGTCTGCTCTGCCTCTTCGTTCAGCTGATATGCTAATTTTTCGACTTCATCCTTAATTTTTGCACACCAGTGTATCTTTAATTGTTCCATTAGGATGCTTTCTCAACCGATACAAATTCACTTTTATGGGCCTACAAGAGGCCATGTCAGCTTTGTCAGAATTAGAGCGGGGGTCCTTGGAAGGACCCAGCTCTGAATGGTAGTTGTATATGTTTTGAAAACTTTATAGGGGGATGGGATCTGGATACCTAACTGACAAAGGGGCCCACATTTACCTTTGGTGACCTTGTGAATTTTTCCCTTTTACTATAATTAAAAATTAAATAACTGTTTGAAGAATGCAGAAAATATCTTGAATTTTCAAACACTCACCCATAACACAGAGCTATGAAAGATTACACATTTTTAAGTCAGTATTTTAATTTCTCCGTAATTAAGTCCCGTATTTTCTTTTATCAATACATGATGGTATATCGGTATATCGCCCAGCCTTAGTTCACACTATCAGCAACAAACCCTAATAATAACAACCCTAGACAAATTTCGTTGGGAAGTTTTCGAGCACCCCGGTATAGTACAGACTTGTCGCCCTGTGACTACTACATCTTTGTCTTTGTGCCACTTAAGAGAGCAATACAGGGAAAAGGTCTCCATTCAGATGATGAAGTGAAGGAAGCCATGCAGAACTTCCTCTCAGGAATCAGCCTCGATTCTTCTACAGCAAAGGCATCGTCCTGCTGCCTCAACGCTGTGAACCGTGTTTCAACGCCCATGGCGATGTCTTTTGATTTACATTAAAAGTATCATTTTTATTCAACCTGTCCACTTTTCTTTTGAGCAACCCTTATACTTGTGTTCAACTTATAATTTTAGTTTTTATCAGAATCAGTAAGGTGTAACTTTTTTTTTATGATGTTGGGTTGAAGAAATCTGTTTCTTTAGCTCACATGTTACACATGAAACCAGGCCCGTGTCCAGATTTTCATAAAGGGAGGGGTTTTAATCTTACCTGTGTGTGTGGGGAGGAATTCAACCCCTCACAACCTTTAGTTTTACGACAAATTGTCAATCCCAGTATGGCGTTTATACACCTGTAAGTATTGCTGCCCCCTCCCCTTCCCCTAGAAGGATAATTCTGGCAGGTAACCAAATATTCCTTCATTTTACAGGTTCACTTTAACCGAACCTTGTTTGTTTCTTTTGAATTAAACCTGTTTACTATGCGGTTTATTGCAACAAGAATTAAAAACTCTCCACAAATTATTTTATAATGTAGAATGTACAGTAGACCCTCGTTTTACGCGGGTTTATTTTACGCGGTTTCGGTTATACGCAGCTTAAGATTTGACACCTTTATTTTATTGTACGCGGATGCGGCAATGCAAACAGATAAAATTTTTCCCTCTTTCAAAATCCAAAAACATTGCAGATTACTCGTAATCAACTGCATTTTGGTTTGCTAATAATCGAGCTTGGGCCACTGGAGACATTTTATACGATTGGTTCCAGAGCTCTTTCCAGAAGTAAAGTTATTAAACTCACACAGTTCAGAACTCACTGGAAGAAGAGCTTTTAGGAGTGACAAAGTAGCAGGCATTGCAGCGTTCCTATATTCCTATATTTTCCTATATTTCTGAAAAAGGTTCCTATTTTCCTATAATTCCTATATTTTCAGTTTCCGCTTCCTTTTTTTTTTTTTTTTTTACTTCCCCCCGACTTTTTGCTACTGCATTTCCGCGAGCGACGCGCAGACGCCATTTTATCTAAGCAGGGCTCCCAAATGGTCCGCTTTTCCCGCCAAATTTCGTTTTTTATGGTTAAGTCCGCTTTAGACCGCTTTTTAACATTTCAGTCTGATTAGTCCGCTTTTACATAGTTTTTACTTAAATATCACATTTTAAAAATTTTTTCATATCGTTAAAAGTTACTGTACACCCAAACACGCCGCCGCAGCGCGTGTTAAACCAAGTTCGTACGCCCATTAAAAAAACCTTGAAAGGTTATTGGAAAAAAAAGGTCTTTTTTTTTTCAAGTGCTTGAAAACCTTGAAAATGTATGAAAAGTTTCTTTATTACTTGAATTCTTTCAAAAATCATTGGATTGTGTTTCAATAGTGCAATTTTCTGAACATATATATATATTCGGTTTGATTTATCGCGAAAAATTGCTTTCGTGTTTAAGGTTTCAATCCCTTTGCATCTTGTTAATATTTTGTTGTTTTTACAATCCAAAGTGATTTTGACATGAGCTTAGCTTATTTTTCGTTTAATTTCAATAATTAACGAAGGAATTATTTTGGAAACTATGGCAACATTGAACTTACTCGGATTTCGCGGAAAAATGCTTCTCGCGTTTGAAATTTCAATCCTTTTGCATCTTGTAAATATTTTGATGTGTTCCACAATTGGAAGTTATTTTAACATACGCTACCTTAGTTTAGTTTATTTTTCGTTTAATTTCAATAATTAACGAAGGAATTATTTTAGAAACTACGGTAACATTGAGCTTATTCGGACTTCGCGGAAAATTGCTTCTCGCGTTTGAAATTTCAATCCTTTTGCATCTTGTAAACATTTTGATGTATTTGACAATTGGAAGTTATTTTGACATATGCTGCTATAGATTAGCTTATTTTCCATTTAATTTCAATAATTAACGAAGGAAATATTTTTAACCCATGGCAACATTGAACTTACTCGGATTTCGCGGAAAAATGCTTCTCGCGTTTGAAATTTCAATCCTTTTGCATCTTGTAAATATTTTGATGTGTTTCACAATTGGAAGT
Organism: Uloborus diversus; assembly: GCF_026930045.1. NCBI lineage: Eukaryota > Metazoa > Arthropoda > Arachnida > Araneae > Uloboridae > Uloborus > Uloborus diversus. The sequence continues at coordinate 113,545,309 of NC_072733.1, forward strand.
TATTTTGACATATGCTACGTTAGTTTAGCGAATTTTTCGTTTAATTTCAATAATTGACGAAGGAATTACTTCGGAAACCATGGTAACATTGAGCTTATTCGGATTTCGCGGAAAGATGCTTCTCGCGTTTGAAATTTCAATCCTTTTGCATCTTGTAAATATTTTGATGTGTTCCACAATTGGAAGTTATTTTAACATATGCTACCTTAGTTTAGTTTATTTTTCGTTTAATTTTGGTAATTAAAGAAGGGAAAAATTTGGAAACCATGACAACATTAAACTTATTTGTACTTCGCGGAAAATTGCATCTCGCGTTTGAAATTTCAATCCTTTTGCATCTTGTGAACATTTTGATGTTTTTGACAATTGGAAGTTATTTTGACATATGCTGATATAGATTAGCTTATTTTTCATTTAATTTCAATAATTAACGAAGGAATTATTTTGGAAACCACAGTAACATTGAACTTACTCGGACTTCGCGGAAAATTGCTTTTTGTGTTTGAAATTTCAATCTTTTTGAATCATGTAAATGTTGAAATATTTAACCCAATCGAATGTTATTTTCCCATATGCCACCTTAGATTAGCATGTTTTATGTTTAATTTAGTAGAAAATAAATATTTTATGGGAAACATGCCAACATTGAACTTGGTTCGTGAAAATATGCTTCTGTGAGCTTTCAATAGTTTTGCATCTTATAAATATTTTTATATTTATGACAATTAGAAGTTATTTTGACATGATACGTTTCAATTTTTATTTAAATAACTAAAAAAATTAATAATTTTTGTGTTTAATTCGAGTTTATTTAGTTTTTCAAACTTAATTTTGATTATTCTTTGCTTATTTTCGTTTATTACTGTTTTTTTGTGTGGGGGGGGGGGATATTAAATTTAAATAAATTAGTACATAGCATTTTAAAGTAGCATTTGTATATGAAACAAAGTTGAAGTATGTAATTTCATCAAGTTGAATTTGTGTACATCATTTCATTTTCATGATGCCTGCTGTTGTTCTCATGTGCCAGCTAGGCTGGCAATTTGGGGTGCGCTGCTTCATTTTTCCAACCGCACTGTCATTTGGTGTGAAGTCCGACTTCCACAGTACACACATGTCATAAGGACCAGTTTATAGGGTAGGCAATTATTCACAGCATAACATTAGATTCACACAAAGAAAGGACAAAAGAAAGTACGTCCATGCCCGAGCCGGGATTCAAACCCGGACCTTCCTGTCGCAGTCAGACTTCTCTGACCACTAGACAAGGCAGGCGGCATGATGCCTGCAAGGGGGGATTTGTTCCCCCCCATAAAAGTTCAAAGCACTCATGGCCCTGCAATCAGGGGCAGATTTATAGGGGGGCAATGCCCCCCCAGTTTTGGGAGGACTTTATATAGTAACAACACATCTTCCAAAAAAATTTTAAAAAATCATTTTTTTTGACTAGTTTAAAAAGGAGAATTATTATATTTGGATTATTATTTGGATTTATTGGAGGGGGGGCATAGGGGCAATGCCCCCTTGTTTTGGGAGGACTTAAAATAGTAAAAACACATCTTCCAAAATCTTAAAACAAAAAAAATCATTTTTTTTCTTTTTTTAATAGTTCAATGAAAAAGAAGAGAATAGCGAGTGCCCTTTTCTGATGGGAGAAAAGAAAAAAAAAAAGAACATTGAATACAAATAGTACAACTGTCATTGGGGTGCTAAATATATGCCTATTTTCACTATTTTGGACTGAAAACCATTTGGGCAAGTATATAAATGAAAATATAGGCTAAACGAGCTATGCATTCAGCTGCAACACTTATAATAATTGACAAGTATTAAATTAGAACCTAAAACAAAAGGAACCCCCTTCCCCATTTGCTCTAACAGAACAATCTACTCGTTATGATTTGTTTTCTATCTCAGAATGTTTATTTTCAATTTGCGTGACTTCAAAAACGAGATATTTTGTGTGCTTACAGACAAAAGATTTTGAAGAACCTTCTGGAATTCACACGTTCAGATTGGTAAAATTGTAAAAATCCTTTAACCGTAAAAACTGACGAATTTTCGTAAAAATTACAAAAATCTGCAGGTAAGAGTGAATTACATATAGGGCCGGATTTGCCTATAAGATAAACAAGCTATAGCTTCGGGCTACTTCTTTGAAGTGGGTCCGTAACTCGCAAAAAATTGCATGATTTGTTCTTTAAAAAATGAAAAGTGCTTGAAAAAATTAATTTCATTTTCAAGTGCTTGAAAACCTTGAATATTTGGAAATGTGTGGCTACAAACCTGAAATTTTAAAATTTCTAACAAATGGTAGGGGGAGGAATGCCATATGTCAAATTCAGCTCTTTACTCAGCTCATCCTGCTTTAAAAGTGTAAAAATCATGGTGCTTACGTTTTTAACATATTACTTGAAATAAATTTTTGTGACTCACATGTTTCATACCTTGCTATTTATTTAATCCTAAATGCAGTATTTTTGAAATTCTTTTGTATTGATTGCTTTGATCTTGCTTCTACTGCATATTGTTAATCTGTTTAGCCCGGAAAAAATGATACACTACCTCTATTCATTTCGTTTTCTGCACTGCTTATAATTAAAAACAAGGTTGTTGTAATGAGAGAATTCTATAGTTTATTTTTTCTTTTAAACTTAAAGTAGTTGTTTTTTTTTTCTTTTTTTACAAAGTTTGAATAATACTGTACAATTGTGTAATCAAGAACTCAATTTCAGAGACTGGAAAGTGCAAATGAGGTGCCTTAAATTATTAAATGTTTTAAAATCCTTGAAAAGAATTGGTGCAGTATAACCTACTAGGGCTCGTGCCAAAAACACAATCTAACCAACCAAACCTTGAAAATAATTAGAAAAGTCTTTGAAACTCCTAAGCAAAGTGTGCTTCAATTTTATTTCTTATCAAGTGTGTAAATTATGAATTGTTCTAATACGTAGTATGCTACTCTCATGTTACATATTTTCTAAATCTGTATAGCATTTCTTTTAAAGTATTAACTTACATCACAAAGCACATTTAAGTCATAAAACTTAAAAATAAAAAAAAAATATTTGTCTTTTTTTTCCCCGAGATTTTTTCTATCCAATTAACCCTTATAAGGCTTCGAAATGCAGAATTTTATATCCATTTTACAAAATTTCCTCCAGGGGACAAACCCCCGGACCCCCTACCATTAGGGAATATTCTCTGTCCTACTTAAAAGGGAGCCCTGCGTCACTCTCTTGATACCAGTCACCTCTCTTAAGGTCAATTCAAATAGGACAGCATGAAAACACATTAATGAAAACGACACAAAAAAAAAATAAAGCATGGCCTTATGCATCACAGGAAAACAGACCAAAACATCGGGGGGGGGGGGGATTTAAAATGTTGCTTAAAAAAAAAAATCCCACCCCCCCAGGAACTCAGTCCTAAATCCGCCTATGCCTGCAATCATGGAGTAATTTTTTAATGTAAGCTTTATGATTCTTGAAAATATACTTTGAATATGAAAATTGCAAAACTAAGCCTCATGTGATCTGCTTCCCTTTGTGATTGAGCATTTCAGACATTTTTAGGAAAACTTTGAATACAGTAGATCTGTTTGGTGTGTGATAGATTCATATCGGTTTTGAAGGGTATAATGCTATTAAGAAGCATTAAAAGACAGAAAAACACAAAAATAATTTTAAACTAAGGAAAGATGAAGCACAGCTTCATCTATCCTTCTGTGGGACTACCAGCAACCCCCCCCCCTCCCATCCAAATGTTTGTGTAAATAATATTATTATTCATTGGATAAAAAGAACAGTTGTGCAGAAGATAAAGGAATTGTATCATTAAAAATCTCAGTATTATGGTTAATTAACAAATTATCTTCATGGATTTAGCAGCAGGCAGCTAATTTGCCTTTTGGTGCTTCCTTGAAATTAAATGAATGGTCCTCCCAAGGTCATCTTTTTAATCCTAACTGGTCCTCTTTAGTCCTCTTTTTAATTGAAAATGGTCTCCTTCCTTTTCTAAAGCTAAAATGTGTTTAGTGCCCTGTACCGTGTTTCTTCCTGAGTGGAGCAAAACTTCACTTTCGAACTCGGCGTCGATGAACTTGGGCGATCATGATGGGCGCATGGGCTGTGTAGGTTTTGATGATGTCATTCTAGGAAGGGCTCTCCGGCCACTTACCGTTTCAGGTCTCCACACGCGCGATTTTTTTTCTTTTTTCGGAACTTTGCGTTTGGCTACGGTTGCAATTATTGCTACTTGCGGGATAGCTCATCTCAACTTCGATTGTTTTGGTTTTAATTGTGTGGAATGTAGGTGCTGCAGTTCGCGTATCAACTAAACGTTCATTTTAATAATAATGCCTCCAAAGAGGCCGCACAGCCAAGTTTTCAAAAAAGAATACGCAAAGCTGTTCTCGATTTTAAAAGAATTGAGGAAGTCGGAAAGACATGCACACTTTGGGGTCGTTCCAGACACAAATTGGGTCCGCTTTGCGGCCCCTTCACAAATTTACGCATCGTAAAAGCGGCCCCATTCACAAAATTCCACATTCAAAAGCAGCTCATTCACAAAATAAATATACAAACAACATAATAGGGTAAATCTGGAGCTATCATTTTTTTTCCAACCGGAAAGCTACCGGACCAGCAGCTACGTGTGAAACGTAGTCGCCATATTTGGTCATTTACGGGATGGAATCAGACAAGATGCTTAAGTGCTTAAAATTCTAAGAACAAAGCAGAATTGTATTTTTAGACTTATTTATGCGTATGTATTGCACTTATGTCAGGTAGTGTTATTACATGTTTGTAATCAAATAGTAGTGCAGTCGAACCTGTTTATCTCGAACCTGCCTATCTCAAAAACCTCTCTGGGTCGAAGTTTTTCATTTTCCCTGCACATAAAGTATTAATTCAATGTTTTCCCCCATGTTTGTCTTGAATGAAATTTTCTGAAAACCTGCATAACTCGAATTTCGACTTAAGTGTCTTTCTTGAATTCCATCCACAACAATCTTTATTGACTGGAATTTGGAGACAGAAAGCACTTTTCTTAATATTAGCAGTCACATAATCTTCCAGAATTAAAACTTTATGTACAAAAAGCAAGTTTTCCAGCAATTAAATCCATTCTGAAACTGAAAGGAAGGGGACATTGTTGATTAGTAAAATTGCTCCCAAAGTTTTACTTTCGAGTCATTGCTCCAATTACTTATTTTTAGAACTTTTTTCAAAACTTCTGTATCTCGAAGCCTCCATATCTCGAATTTTTCTTATATGCCGTAAAATTCGAGATAGACAGGTTCGACTGTATTGCATTTTGAGAAAAAAAAAATGTCCTACTGGCCTGCCTTGTTATAAGAATTCCTGTATGTCCTCTTTTTATTTTCAAAATGTTCCTATATTATTTCGAAAAAATCCTATATTGTTTGCAAAAAATTCCTATATTTTCCATCAAATTCCTATATTTTTTTCAGAAAATTCCTATATTTTCTATCCAATTCCTATATTTTTTTCAGAAAATTCTTATATTTTCCTATATTTTTGTTGGCAAATGTCACTTCTATCCCTGAAGTAGGTCAAAACCAACGAGGATACCGACGTCGGTGACACACAACCAAAAACGTTCACATTGAATTTTTTGAGCCATTCCTAGACAATAGAATTGATCTTTCTGATTGTTTAGTGAAGGAAAATTCTATCTTGGAAATGACGCAAGTTATCATGGATGCGTTAATGCTTTGCAAAGAATTACAGTGAAAAATTTTTGATGACTGCCAAAAAAAATCAGCCAGTTAATCTTTATAAACAGGACACGAAATTAATTATGCATGTTGTGTATAAAAGTCGATATAAGTATACATTTAACTATTTATATAATTAGTCATCACTAGAATGAAGTATTTTGTTATCTAGCGAACCAACCCCCTATTTTAACACTAGTATTAGGTCTCAATTAACGCGGCATTTCCGTGGAATGCAACTCCCGCGTAAAACGAAGGTCTACTGTACATCAGATTTTATGTTCTGAAATAATGCTTAATACGTTCTTACTTGTAAACTAAACAAGAACGAGCTTTTTGTAGATGGAAATTACATTACTAAACACAATCGCCAATACATTTTCATAGCTCAGCATATGCCAAATTCATCATTACCTCCTTACATTAAGCAATATTAATGCTTTGTATTGGTAGCTCATTCAGCGGTTCTACCACCACAGTTTTTCCAAAATATTATTTCAGTCGGTAAAGCTTTAACAATTGTAAATTACATAACATTTGAATGGAATGTAAAACTTTTCAAGTTAAAAAGGAAGAAAGAAATGTAAGCGTTTAGGGTTTAGGTCCAACTGAGTTGAATAAGAGAAAAAAAACAGAATTACTGAGTTAAATTCAGAAAAACTTCAGAGAGAAAGGGGAAAAAAAAAGCGCTAAACGCAGACTTTCACATTAAAGTTAATTTAAGTCAATCACTTTCTTCATTTGACATATATTTGTTTCCCCAATGGGAGGGGTTTAACCCCTAAAACCCTCCCCTTGGACACGGCTCTGCATGAAACAATACTAAATTGCTAGTACTTTCATTTTTTCATCTTCAAACATTTTTGTTACCTCATCTATTATACATGTGCATTTACACTGTTCAGTTGAACTTAGTATATCTAATTGCAGTGAAACCCTGTTACAACGAATACCAATACAGTAGAAGACCATTACAATGCACATCTTGGGACCTGAGTTCTTGCGTTCTACAGTGTTTGTTATGTCAGAAACATTTTGAAGGTTTATATATGTATACAGGGGTCTGTCCAGGATTTTTTGCAGGGTCCGTTTTTTGTGAAAAATCAAATAATTTTGTGAAAAATGAATTAATTTTGTGAAAAATCAAATAATTTCGAAAAAAAAATTTTTTTTTTTGTTAAAAGGAAATTTTAGAATTTAGAGATGGCACAAACGCATCAAACTTAAAGTTGGGTGTTTTCCTCTTCTATGTCGAGAAAATCATTCTGGAGTGTTTTTCTGATATTTGGCGGGGGGGGGGGGGGGATCCTCTCTAAAGTATCAATATTTATCTACCCTTCTACATTATGTTAAATCATACTAGAAATATTTCTCTAAAGTATTTAAAATAATTGCAACAAAAAAAAAAAAATAAATAAATAAAATTCAGAGTAGGGGGGTCAGCATTTAACTTTTTGACCCAAGACTCTTGAAAAGCACAGAATTTCGTTTAAAACTTATAAATTCCGTGATTTTGACAAAAATAAAAAGATATTTTAATTGTTTACCTCTTAACAAAGCGTAATAATCATCAAAAAATCGAAAAATCGGATTCCCATAGCGGATGCAAAGAGATCGCAATTCTCAAAGTGAAGGCATCAAAAGTAAAAATAACGGCTTGTAAAAAAAATATTTTTGATAAAATTATTTTAAAATTGCATTTTAGAGTCCTATGATAAACATTTCATTAATATCTGTGGACACAGCGCAGAAAAAAAAATAAATAAAATAAAATAAACCATCTATTCAGCATTTAAATTTTTGACTCATAACAAAAATTGGAATTTTGCTTTAAAAACTTAAAATGAGATAGAACTCTCATTAACTACAGAAATAAGGAGACTTTTCATTTATTTGCATCCTAATAAAGCGAAGTTAGCTTGAAAAAAGAACAAAATATGATTCTCATATCGGATGTTAAAAGATTGCATTTTTTCAAAATGTAGACATCTAAAGAAAAAAAACGGTAATTAAAAGAGTTTATTTAAATTTAATCATCCTTGTTAGCATCGAAAAATGAAAACCCATATAATTTTCTCCCCCCCCCCAAAAAAAAAACAATTATACATAGCACCGCACCGTAAAAACGCAAATATTGACAAGCTGGTAAAATGATGAGAATATTTTCTAATCAAGTCATTATAGAGGTTCAACGCCAGACGCTAAATGGTGATAATTTTGAAGTTGGTAACCCTATCTGAAGCGATCATATTTTTTTCCCCACCCTTACTATCCCTTTGCAGTTCTAAGTTCATTTCGCAGATATATATTATTATTGTTTATTAAATCATGAGCGGGGAGAAAAGTGCTTACGAATGCCTTTTCAGGAAGGTTTACAACAACACCGCTGCTAATTAATTGCTACTGCCAAAAAAATGCTGGTTGTTTGTGATAAAACAAACAACCACTTTATTTATTTGGCAGTAGCAATTATTTATCGCTTGCAGGAGCATCGCAAGAGTGCCGATTTTTTTATTTCAAAGTTAGCCGATTTTGTATAAGCTGATCCATCTAATTTGACTTCCAAAAAGGTTTCAAAAATTATCGGTTTATACACAGAAATATGCGTTATTTTGCTTTCAGATTTGCTCTTTCAATAAACAATTTGTGAAAGATCCGATCTTGTTTATCAGAATTTTGTGAAAGGTCCGTTTTGTTTGATCGGGATTTTGTGAAAGGTCCGTTATGGTTGATCGGATTTTTGTGAAGGGTCCGTTAACAGACCCAAATATCCTCTGGCCAGACCCCTGGTATATATATATATATATACCAGGGTATATATATATATATATATATATATACATATATATATATATATATATACATATATATATATACATATATATATATATATGTATATATATATATATATATATATATATATATATATATATATATATATATATATATATATATATATACCCATATATTTTACACTCTCAAAAATTCTTCCTTCAATTGACGGAAATTCTCTTGGCAGCAGTGCTGCCAGACTTTTCACGATATTTAACGGATTTCCGTTTCTATTTTCTCCTGTCAAATGAAGGAACGTCCTTCTTAATTTATTTCGTCATAGAAGGAAAATTTTCCGTCATTTGACAATTTTCTGTTTCTTTTCTTCTCCGTTAAATGAGGGAAATTTTCTGTTATTTAAAGAAACGTCCGTTATGATCGTTTTTGTTACATGAAGTCAACTTTTCGTTATTTGAAGAATCGCTCGTTATTTTTGTTTGTCCCATGAATAATTAATTTCGTTGTTTGAAGAACGTCCGTTATGATAGTTTCTGTCAGATGAAAGAAATTTTGCGTTAATTGAAGAACACCCCCCCTTTTTTTTTGTTTCTGTTACAGCAAAAAACTCTCCAAATATGCATACAAAAATCATTGAAATCATTAAAAAACTTATTTTAAAACAACTTTTAATTTTTTAGTTTTAGTATGTGTTATCAGCTTTAAATTGTCAGAAACAGGAACCCAAAATTTTCGAATCGCAAATACGCCTGAAAATTCCACAAGAAAGTTCAAAAGTAGATTGTTTCCTCATTGCTAAATATATTTAGCTAAAGTCTATTTTTGTCACCTGAAAGCAGGTAGCTAATTACTTTGCGGTCATTTTTCAAAATGCAGGTTTCTTTCACAAAAGACAACAAATGGTGAAAGTTTCAAATTTTCATCAACTTCATAAAAATTTTAAGAATATGAAAATTGGTTTGTGAAAAACGGCCATTTCCTGTAATGAGATAACCACTTTCAGATGCTGGAAACAAAATTATGAAAAATTGATTCGATGCTTGGTAAACTTGAGATTTACTCACTCTGGTATTTTCCCTGAAGTTCTTAAATAAGAACCTATAAAATGCACGCTGTAAAACATAAAGGACCTCAACAAAAAGCTGTGCTTACTATTGGAAGAAGATTAAGAGATTTGTGTAGTATCACTCAGTAAAATACAAAAAAAAAATGGATATACAGTAAGAAAAAGTAGAATTAACTTGATTTTTATAGGTATTTATACATACAGATAATATTAACAACAGCAGCAACAATTTCATTTCATTGGAAAATTAATCTTTTGCAAGTGAGTAAAAAATAAAATCTTTTCAAATTCAGTTAATTTTATTTATATTCTTGCATCGACTACCACCTTTATGGATATGAACAATTGACTAAAATAAAGAATTGAAATTGACATTATATGATAACAATTTAATTGATTTAATTCTGTTAAAAATAATTGAAGCTAGATAATTTATGAATGGGTTTACACCCCAAATAAGAAGATAGTTTCTAGACTTTTATTTGTTCAAAGAGTATGTTGTAGATTTTGTTCAAAATATCATAATTTTTCAATCAAAAAAAATTCAACAAACTAGATAAATAATAAAGCTTAATTTAATTTTTAATATGATTAATTAAAATATTAATTTCTGAAATTAAGGTTTACAACATAAATGTAAGCTTCTATACATAATTTTCTGAATAATGAAACAGAAGAATAGCCAAATTTCTAATTAAGACATCCCGAAGATTATGTAAAAATATTACAATTTTGAAAAATAGGCGAGAGCAAAGATAAAAATGACCAGGCACTTTTTTCTTTGCTTGCTTGTTTGAGCAAAATATTTCTAGTAAAGTACCTTTGATCTATACTTTGGTTTTATATTGTTTTTAGCTTTATAGTGCTATGACAATACTGCCCATATAGTTTGAATCTTTATCACCGTAGTTTTCTGTGCAGCTGAATTTCTTTTCGCAAAGCAACAAAATGGAGATAATAAAGAGTCAAATTAAATAAGCAATGGTTTTTTTTTTCTCATCCTCTTACACACTAAATGTTCAGAGTTTATAATTTGTGCTGTCTTAGAATGGTGAACTTAGTTTTTACCTGGTAAAAGAAAGTTTAAAAGGTTACACTGCAACTTAACTCGTTTATTTAAACTTTCTCTTTTCCTTTCTTCTGATCATAATTTTGTTGAAGATTTGTTTACCTACTGAAATTATAAGTATGTGGTAAAAGAACTGTATTTCAACAGAAAATAAAAAAGGATTACTGGTTTAATTCACCAATGATGTAACCATTGACCCAGAGGCACCGCAATATGATGTCTCTCTAAATGTCCTTAAGTAAAGGTCAAAAAAAGAAAAGAAAACCCATGCTATTAAAACATACACTTGAGTAGAGTGTAAGGTGGTATTGTGTCATCGACCTTTCAGGGAAAATGACAATGAATGTTCGTTTTCATTTATTTTGCTGCTGACAGTCTGATGGACCTCTAAAAATAAAAGAAAAGAAGGGCTGAAATTCAAGACCCAGTTAGTTTGGAAGAAACAAAATTTTCTCCTTTTCGAAATGCCCGGAGACACAGTAAAGACAGTGACGGTTGGAAAGTGGTAGTTGTTGCACTTCATCCTGTAGAGGTTCGTGTGTTCTGGATTTACTATGACGCAAGAAAACTGCCAATTAATAGGAATATTTAAGGGAGAAAATATTGTTTTTTAAGGATTTTTCTGTTTTTAAGAAATTTTGCTGGTGGGAATATAAAAAAGGATTACTGGTTTAATTCACCAATGATGTACCATTGACCCAGAGGCACCTCAATATGATGTCTCTCTAAATGTCCTTAAGTAAAGGTCAAAAAAAGAAAAGAAAACCCATGCCATTAAAACATACACTTGAGTAGAGTGTAAGGTGGTAATGTGTCATCGACCTTTTAGGGAAAATGACAATAAATGTTTGTTTTCATTTATTTTGCTGCTGACAGTCTGATGGACCTCTAAAAATAAAAGAAAAGAAGGGCTGAAACTCAAGACGCAGTTAGTTTGGAAGAAACAAAATTTTCGCCTTTTCGAAATGCCCGGAGACACAGTAAAGACAGTGACGGTTAGAAAGTGGTAGTTGTTGCACTTCATCCTGTAGAGGTTCGTGTGTTCTGGATTTACTATGACGCAAGAGAACTGCCAATTAATAGGAATATTTAAGGGAGAAAATATTGTTTTTTAAAGATTTTTCTCTTTTTAAGAAATTTTGCTGGTGGGAGATGCGACAACTAAGAAAAAAAGGCAGTGGACTTTCAGCAGAAGGGATTCCGAACCCTTAGCTATGTCATTGGACAGGGTGGGGGGAATCATGATGCTGTCTACACCGTTGAATGTTTTAGAGGTGTTTTAAAAGTATTTTAGGTCTCTTCATTGGGGATGCCTTTTTTTGGTTGCATGGGTGCGCTATCACTCTTGGGGGGGGGGGGGGGGTATCCATAGCAAAATCATCTGCATTTTAAGATCAGCAATTGATTATCTTGATGAATGCAAGTAATTAATATCCTAACTAGTTAAGACAAACAGATCAATGATTAATTCTTCCTTATGATAGATCCCTGTAAATAGTATCTTGTTTGCTTCTTCATGTTCCTTTAGCAAAAGATTCTATACTATACTTTGTTGTTCAAGAAATGCATGCTGAGATGTTATTTTGTTGAGAACTAGCTTACTACCCGCCGTTGCCCGGGTGCTTTTCAATGCAACATATCTTTTGGGTGAACAAATGAATGAATTCTATCTAAATGAGCATAAAAAATTGCATTCACACCGCTCTTTAGGCTCAAATCTTCAAAATACTTTAGATAGCACCCAAAATCAAGCATTTGCCAAAAAAGTAGCATCAACTTAAAGGGAAAAAGTATAAGGCATGTTTTCTGGGCTCTGTAGTGTCCACTGGTACGTTGAATCAGAGGGGTGGTACATAAATTGTCTTAATGGCAAAGAGAAACCATTGTATTTTTCACCTCTTGTGGGACAATCTTTTACATGATGTTTTGAAAGAAAATCATTGTGCTGCCTTTGTAGGTTTGCTTTACTCAAGACATCAAAAAATGCAACAGTACTTTTCACATACATTTTATTCAGAAATAAATCATGGAATGTTTCCTTAGAAATAGTCTTGAGCTTACCAAAAAATAAAAGTCAATCCCTATTATCAGGCACAAATATATACAAAATAGTCATCTTGGACACAGTTACAATATTTTCAGATTAATTCAAAATCATCCTCAATGTCCAAAAGCTAAACAGACAGTCCACCTTACAGAAAATAAAAAATTCACTCATTGTGTTGTTAATAGACAATAACATTCCGTTTTATGGATTTTTTGGCAGTGTTTTTCGAATGAAGGTATCAAGTCTTAAGTTATTTTGTATGTTTTCAGGCAAGCATATGTCACAGAAAAAGTTTGCTTATTATAAATAGCTTTGCAAAATGTGTCTGCTCGCTTTTTCCATTGTGATTTAGTGCCAAGCCATAGAGTAAAATTGGATAAGTGTAACTTGCCTAAAAAGACACGTCAGCTACATTTTATTTTCTTATATTGACGTCAAATTTCTATTTTTGTAGGTAAAAATGACAGTTAGACAGTAATATTAATGTCTTGTAACGATTTGAAATTTGTCCAGATTTAAGTTGTATTTCAAATTTTTAAAACCTAATACTTGTCGTAAATGTTGTACATGATATCTCACACTGATGCAGGTAGAGAGAGGCCTCCTCTAGACAGAGTATTCCTTAGAGAGCATCAAAATTTTAATTTATAGAGGCACAGTCCTCATGAGAGATGCGAATGGGTCCACTGACTCTATTGCAGCTATTAATTTGAGATACGTGAAACATTAAAAATGGAAGTAGGTGGAAACGAACTTATGGAATGAACTATTTAAAACCGTTAATTTTAAACTGCGCTATAGAGAAAGAAGTAGGCATGCACATTTTGGTCACTATCAATGTTAGTTTTTTTTTTAATTATTTGCAGGCCATGAAATAATTTTGAAAAAAATGTCTTGTTTGTACTTACAACTGTATAATAGACAAATCTTTTGTTTATATTTTACAGAAGCTTGTTGCATATTTTGTCCCCCCTTATTCACAGCTTAAAAGCAAACGAAATGTATTTCCAAATTTTGAAACGTAGTCTAAAAACTTAACAGTTAAATGATTCAAAAAATTCTATTCCATAAATTTAACTCAAAACTTGCTCCTAAATAATGTTCTTAGTCCCCCTCCCAGTAGCAAGAAGAATTACATTTGTGAGTGAACCCAACCTTGAGCAAGCAACATAAAGCTATCTACGTATATTAGAAATATATACATCTCAAATACATTTAAAGTACTTAATCAACTACCCTTATGACTTGTTGATCGTGATAGAGAACGGAAGTCTCACTGGAAATTATAATCTCTTGAAGTTTTAAGAAAGATCCATTGCCGTTACACATGAGATACAAAGTGTTTCACCTTATCCCTATACTGTTAAGAGTTTAAGCTGTTACAGTGATAATTTTCCATTCATCTCTTGTAGCACTTCTTCAATGACGGTTGAAATGCTTAGTGGTAGTTACAAACTTCCAATATTTTTCGATTGTTTATAATAACAGTTATCAAACTGAGCTTTTTAATTGGGAATGCAGCTTTGTTCAACTTATTTCACGATGAAGAAGAAACTTCATATTGTGGTGCAATGTTTCATCATGCCTTTTTCAGTAGTAATCTCTGTGTGTCTAAAATTGCATCATACCGGCTAACAGGTTTAAAATTATTGATAGTCATTGAAGATGCTTCATCAGGTGTACTATTGCTTGAGTGTTAAGGTAATATAAAATTTTCATGAAAAAATTTGTTAATGTAAAAAACGTAGCAACTTTTTGCAGTTTAAAACAGTTTGAATTTAAAATAATATTTCCTTGCATTTTTTCAAACTTAAAACTCCTACCCTCCCAAACTGTATGAATTCGGCCTAATTAAATTTCCGTGTGTTTTTTCGGGCCAAAAGGGGCACAGCATTTTATTTTAGCACACATTGGCAATCCTAGTATGGTAGTTTACGTGCATGTAAGAAACTTCATGACCATCCCCCCTCCCCCTTGAAAGACATATTCCAGCTACTATGTATAAAAATGATTTTTTTGCAACTTATTTGTGAAATTAGTATTTTTTAACCCTGTTCTTTGATAGCTTGGAGCGATTTAACTTAGTTGAACCGAATTAGGTAAAGATTGGACGTAAATCATGGAATAGTATAAAGAACATATGCCAGGGCATATTTTAATGGGTTTTTTTTGGGCAAATGCCCACACAGTCAAATAAAATTGGCCACCTACATTTTCCTAAATTTTTCCATCGGTTATGTGTTTCGATATATTTATTTTTCTGTAAAAAAATGGAAGTGTGACCCCTAACCGTTCCCACAAGCAAAAGTTTTTTAAATAAATAAAACTATTAAACAACGATGTCCCGCACTCCAAAACTCGTAGATGGCAGCATGTAAAACGTAAACAGTTTTGTGGATTTGACGTCACGTAATCTTCCGTAGCCATTTTTTTTAGGTGAAACCGGCCCCATGTGTCTTGTACAAAGCTTGTAGTGCGTGGTCATTTGAAGCATTCGTTTTTACACTCTCTATTATATTCTGTGTTGCAGTTGCATTTGATCGAGTATGCAAGTATAGGTGCTAAAAGAAAATCACAGCAGCAAATTTGTAATAAAGATGCATTTTTTGGTGAACCTAAGAAAAAGAAACTACATTCAAATGGTTCTAATGATTGTATTATAATGAATGAAATTAAAAAAAATCAAAAACTCAGTGACTGTTTGAACTGTTCTAAACGCTGAGTCACAGCGTTTATGTTCTTTACACTCTTTGGTCCTAAACGACCATTAGCAATAATTTCCCTAATTCTAATTTTCACACCCCAACTCGTTTTTGACAATTATTCAACTAACATAAACTGCACATTTACAATCCCCCCTCCCTTCCGAGGAAGTTGCAGTTGCCCACACAGTCAAATTTCCTTAAAATATGCCCTGACCTATGCATATTGGTTTAAGGATCATCCAACATTAAATTGTTGAGGATTGTACATAGTTAATGAATGAATTATTAATACCTAACTAATTCTGGTATTTTCTGTGCTGTTCGTGTGGAAAATACTGATCTATAATTTCATTCTACCGTTACTGCTACGGAATTCCCAAAAGAAAGCATGCAAAATAAGTAGAACTGTCGGAGACCCCAATGCATCCCTGCTTTGCAGTATGCAATTTAAAAAAAGCTACACAGCAGCATTTCTTTCTCCTCTGGCTTTCTTGCCAAACATACCCTACACTACTGGCGAATCGGCATTAGCGGACAATGTTGAGAATGCCTTTAGTGTTGATGGCATTTAAAATATCCCTGGTGGTTATAAGTTTCTAATCATTTTCATTTGCTTGGAACCAAGGTTCACAAATTTAAGGATTGCAGTTAATCTTTGAAGAAACTTCATTTGGAGCAGTTTTTTTAGTCTTTTTATTCAGATCGAATTCATAACTATACCAAAATTCGTTTGAGTAGAAAAGATCAATTTTACGGTTATTTGCGCTCAACTATCCGTAACCTGGGTCCCAGGGACCCATTAATGAAATAGATTTGGGTCCTTTGGTGGAAAAAATGAGTCCCTTAAATTTTAAACAGAAAATCTTAGTGTGTAAATGAATAATATAAAAATATTTATACTTGGGGGGGGGGGAGGCATGAAATAAAATAAATTGGGTAACTTTGCAATAATTTTTTGTGATTTTATCATTGTAAAATTATTTTCAAATAATACACTTGCAAGACTTAGTTATGTGAGAAACTATTTGGTCAGTTACAATGAGATTAACTCAAAATTTACTTTAAAAATGGGTTTTACCATAAAATATAAAACAAGTGCCTCTGATTGATCAAGCAAAAAGCACTCCTTTAACCTTTGTTTTCCTGGAAATTTTTCAAAGTGAAAAAAGCGAACAGCCCCCCCCCCCCCCCTTCCCAATTATCATTGGCAATTACATAATAATAATAATAAATCGCAAGCGAATGAACCCAACGCAAAAATCGCGATCATAAAAACGAAATATTTTCTCATATGAGTGTGAAAATTGCTCATCTGCAATCTTAAATCAGTATATTTGACTTTATTTCGTCAAAATAATAACTTTGTTCAAAATATCTGTTTTGGTTTTTGTTCTTTTTTTAAAATCGCGCCATTTTTACGCGACTTTTGCAAGTCCAAATAAAAATAACCCATCAGAAAGAGATGAATTATTAGAAAAAGAACAAGGTTAAGTGCTTTTGTATGAAATTCAAGTATTCATAAGCAATTTAACAAGAAAAATGTAAAGTTCAGAACTCTTTGTGTTTAGCGCTATCTGGAAAATGTTCGCCATTTTTTTTTCTCCCCCCTTTTTATTGGGGATGCAAAATAATAATTTTCAAAAGTAATTCTGATTACATGAATGCCAAATTGCAATATTTTTACTGTACAATTGTCTTGTATTAATCCTGAAGATTGCATTGAAAACCTCATAGTCTTCATTTCTGTTTTTAGGAATTTCCTCAAGATAAAAGTTGAGGGAGAGCTTATTCTTAGAATGCAGTACAATGGGCTATTTATGAACTTGCTCCCTGAGCTCTGCCCAGGAGGTGACTGTAAGCTCCAGTCTTATCACTAAAATTCCATTGACTGGTCCACAATTGTGGTGTGTTTGAATAGCTGATAAACAGATTGGGTCATTTTAGTCCCTTTCTGTTGATTCTCCTGGTCATTTTGAAGCTTAAAAGCATTTACTAAATAGATCTTTAGCATTTTCTCCCATTTTTTTTTCTGGTTCTTACCTTTTGGGTTTTCTGGGTCCCTGGGACCCGATTTTTCGCGGTAGTTGCGTCCCTTTCCCGTGAATTTGCGTAAAAAAACCAGCTATAGCGCGTAAACGCGAACCCTGAAACAAAAACTTAAACCTCTTTGGATCTTTTTTAATTCCAGAAACCAACCTATATGAATTCCTGAACATCAATTTACCTCTGTGCCAAACTTGGAAGAAATCCGACTAAAACTGGAGATTTCTATAAAGAACATACACACACCCCCCCTCAAACACGCATCCATTTTTATATATAGATGAACTTTGTGTCCTTATCATGGGCAAATTTTTTTACCAAACCAGTGATTGTACAAAGTTTGCATTTTTAATTCATACAAATGAAATATTAAGCATGCTTTTTATTTTGTTTTAGATTGCAATGAATCACTCTTCAGCTGTTGCTTATGCTAAGACAAGTGTCTTTGGAAGATTGAAGAGAAAAATTTATGATTCATATTCTAGCAAAACAGTATGTAGACTATACTCTATACCTTTCGTTATGCAATGAATAATTTTCCTTCTTGTATAGTTTTGAAAGGAGAGCAGGTTTGCTATGCACCGGGAAAATCTGGAATTGTCGGGGAAAATGAAAATGGTCAGGGAAATGTCAGGAAAAATGAAAAAAAAAAAACCCATAAATTTCTGGAAATGTCAGAGGAATTTCTTTTATTTTCCAATCAATCTTAGTTAGCGCCGGTGCTATATGACATCAAAAATAATTTCTTTCAACCTTGTTTTTCCCGCCGCCATTCATCTTTTTGTAGTTCTGACTTTCTCCTTCCCTCTGCACTTCTTTTTATCAACTCTCTGGCATTGGTGCGCCATAGCAGTAAGCGGACATACACAGAAGGTATTTTTTGTCTTTGTAGTTTGAGCGGACTCTGTCTAAATGCTGCTTTTTACATCAGCAATTCCGAAGTTATTACTATTTTGAGTAAGCGGCTCCTTGTTTTATCTGGGAGTGCGTCAGAAGTTCTTAATGAGCTGTAATAATCTTTTCATGTTTTATATTATTTTTTAAATTTCGTTAATGAAATTGTTTTCTTCTAGACAGTTTTGTTCTGTAAATTTAGTTCATTAAACAATTTTAAATTTGGAAAGTTCTTTAAAAAAAACTTTAATGACTGTTTCAATGTGCTCCTTTCTTTCAAAATAAAAGTAATCTGATTAAAAAAAAATCTGCACATCAGAGAGTTTGTGATTATTGCTCAAAATTTTACTTTATTAAAAGGGATTACGGCGCAAGTGGGCCATCAAAATTTTTGGGGGGATTTTTTAATTTTTATATATTTGAATTCATTTATTGATTTAAATTCATTTATTCATTTATTTTTATTTAAATTATTTTAATTTACTTTATTTATTTATTCTGCATGTGTGTGTGTATTTCACTGGCAGAGCGCAGAACTTTTCTTTCCGAATAAGGATAATTAAAGATAAATAAATAGGTAAATAAAAAATGTTAAAAAAATAAATAAAGAGGGTTAAAAATAAAAAAGCGCAAAGGCGTTCAGAAAAATTTGGGGGGGGGGGCATCACCCCTGCTTTATCAGCAACAAATAGGGAAAATATGTGGAGCTAAAAGATGCGTGACTTTTTTTGGCCTAAGTCTAAAAGCACACTGAATGTACTGGACTGGAGGGGTGGAAGGCAATAATTGAAAAGGTTTAGGTTCATAAGTTTTTGGTTCAGACAAGCAATTAACTTTTTTTTTGTGATACAGATGTCACAACTGTTTATTTGACTGTTCTTTCACTTGATGTAAGGCAGCAGTGATTTGTTTCACTTTTGTTAGGGTGGTTCAAAAATACATTTAAAATAGTTTCTCCTAGATTACAGGACACTACTCAATGTTTTTAGACTTGTGGATAGTAATATACTGGAAGAATTTTAGCTTCCTATTTCAACTGAAAGAGGGTGCTCAACCCCCTCCCCCAAACTTCCTAAGTATGGGGAGAATATGGTTAAAAAATACATTGAACTGAAAAAACTATGCTACATATTATAATATACATGAGTTATATGCATATACATTGCAATAAAAGAATTTACAAAAAAAAAAAAAACAGCTCAGGAAATTAAATGTTTTTAAATTTGTGACATTTTCTATGCTATGGCTAATGTTAAATTGAGGGGTCATTGAGTGCCCTCTTAAAATTTGAGTAAGAAGCTAAAACTTTTACAACACAATACTATTAGTATGTCTAAAAAAATAGGGGTTGTCTTGTACTCTAGCTGAAAAAAAAATTTTTTTGAACCACCCTAAGTACATATTTTTGATTATTTCATCTTGAGTAAATTAAATTTGGTAACCATTGTTTGTAAAGTTTGAAAATGAGGTAAGTTTTATCAAAATTTGAGATGTATATATTAGTGTTGCAAAATGAAAGTGGACATCAATAACTTGGATTTTTTCTCAAAACCACTTTTAAAACCTGGAAATGTCAGGGAATTTCATTCTTGAACTTTCGTGGCAACATTGAGAGAGGGATTTTTTTTTCCAATAAAAAATTTATTTATACATATGTATATATGGATATATATATTTTTTCTTTTACAGAAAATCAATGTGTCAGCTCAGTTAGTCTATGAATCATGTGTAGATGGCATAGATTGGAATGAGTTCATAGAATGTAGGGTATTTATAACTCCAACAGTTTATTTAAATACTTTGATATATAAACATATTGTGTTCTACTTTTGAACGATCATTCAAACTACAATTTAGAAATGTAAAAAAGTGTAAATCATTATATAAGTTATTTTAATATTGCTCAATATTGTGCTGTAAATAGTTCCAAGTTTTATTATTATACAGTAAACCCACATTATGTTATTACAGATCCTTGTTATGTGGACAAATTCATGCAAATTGACGTGTTTGATTGATTTCCTTTTTTTAAAAAAATTAAGTTAAAAAAGACATGACTCCATCTTTCCCATTTAACTTAAAAAAATATTTGAAGGCAGTTTTGCACTTTAAAGAAAATCATAAAATGCAGTAACGTGCATGAGCTGAATAATTTTAAATAAGAATGACAACTCACATCCAAAAAGAAAATATCAGGGCCGTGTTGTTAAAGCATTAGTTATAACAATCAATTAAAAATATTCCGTATAAAATTATTTGTTTAAAATGAGTTAACTGGTCATTTTTATGTAGAAACTAGTGGTACCCGCATGGTTTTGCCCGTAGTAGAAAAAAGGTCATTTGGTTCGCCTGTATATTTACAAATAATGGATGATGAATTTCTCGCAAATTTGCTGTATTCATTTGCTTGCTCATGTTACGGTTCCATGTTATGATAATAATGTAATTTATTCGTCCACATTGTGATAATTCGCTCGGTAAAATTTTCTTTAAATTGAAATATAAAAAGAACAAAATCGAATTTTCAAAAAATTGCTTCGATTCCCTTGGTGGGGGGGGGGGGGCACAATTTCTTTAGTTCACCAGGAGCGCTAGACCTCATAGTTACGCTACTGATAGTGCCACGGTGTATCAAAAGGTGTTGCAGAAGAGTGATGTCAAAACCAACTGATCTTATTTTACGGTAAATTTTATTTCTACGTCGCTCCCTGAAGTTTGACTGGAACAAAAAAGTCGAATTCGAAAAGAAAAACATTGTGTGCGGTCATTTTTTCCCGAGATTTGAAAACCTAGAAAGTAGATTGTAGTACAGTAGGACCATGGTTCGCCTCATTACTCTACCAGTGTCCTTATACTATAACACCGGAGTATTTCAGAAGAGGTTATAATCGTGTGCTTATGTTCAGGAACTGTCCACAGGTGTGGGGAAAAAACCCTGACCTCCCTACCCCTCCCTTGCTTACATAATAGAGATGGATGAGGGTGCCATGAGAAAATTCTAAATCTTCAAGGGGTGCCTCAAGTCGAAGAAG
Organism: Uloborus diversus; assembly: GCF_026930045.1. Classification (NCBI taxonomy): domain Eukaryota; kingdom Metazoa; phylum Arthropoda; class Arachnida; order Araneae; family Uloboridae; genus Uloborus; species Uloborus diversus. The sequence goes on from NC_072733.1 coordinate 113,566,698, forward strand.
TTTGGGAATCCCTGACCTAGTTGAAAGAAATTTCGCATTGTCAATCACTTTGTCACTGAAGTCCTCAAAAATCAGTAAAAAAAACTTTTACACTTTTTGAAGCAATGTTATCCCTAGAGGAGCAATGTTCCCCCATTTTACAGTATTCAAAAAGAATAACGGATTTAGCTTTCTTGTTTTTTTTATTTTTTATTTTTTTCAAATATGAACTGCACTTTCTGCCAGTTTTAATAGCTTTTGTGGAACACAATTGATTGGCAAAATTCTGTTAGGTTGATGTACGTTAGTTTTAGAACTACTTTTAGTTTAAGTATTGTGGTAGATTTTTGGTTACAATTATATGAATAAAAAGGATGAAAATTGGCCGTAAACATTGCGATGTGAAAACCCAAAAACTTAAGTTAGATATTTTTCCTGCTGCAAAAAAATTCAGAGGAATCCGGCAGTGACATGCAAAGCACCCAGGGGAAACACATAGATATATTACGAATAAAATACTTAGTATGTGGCTCGTGTGAATAAAGCAGGGTGAGCAAATCCAGGACAATTTAGAAAAGGCATTTTGAAAAACAAAAGATTAAAATAATTTACAGGGGCAAGTTAAAACATGGAAAGGGGCTTTGCAATTATTACCAGGCTGGTTACTGCATGGAGAAGAAAAACAAGGGGACACTAAATCAAAGAAAGACGAACTCACCCATTTGGCAGAAGTATTCATTTAATCCAGAGAATTTCACTTGTACAAAATACACAAACGTCTTAGTTCATCAATGTCTAAAAAATCAGGTCACAAAAAATAAAAAGTTCAGTTTCCAAATGGGGCAGCGTACAGGCTGGCGTCACCATCAACTTGAGTGAAAGTGCAAGCGTTTAAAAAAGAGGCCGGGAGCAGCTCATGCAACGCACAAAGATAAACAGTCCATCGGAACTTTGCATTTGCGGCGAGACATTCTTCGCTGGTCAGCGGGGGGGGGATATTCATCGGCGGCCTTCTGCGTTCATTGTAGCGACACTCTTAGGGGGTCCAAAACCAAGCAAGGACCGCGGGAGTCGAAAACACTTCCGATGCCAATGGACATCTTCCTAAGTCTTCTCGGGGCGCGGTGAGCTGAAATCGCCCGCGGAAGGAAAAAGATATCACTGCAGAGAACTCTCTAGAAGACTTCCTCCATTCCGAAGAGTCCGGGCTTTTATAACCTCTCAAAAATCTATAGATGCTGTTGCCACTTTCATCGTTGCTCAAGCAGAAAACAATTAATTTAATCCAATGTGGGGAAGAAGTGGCATTCGAATGTAGGTCAATCGCCGAAGGCACTTCCTGTTTACAGCAAGTACACAGCCAAGGTTGTCCAAGGTCGCATTCCAAATTGCTTAAAACCCGTCAAAAGCGACAGTTATTTTGAAACGGACATGAAAAAGGAACCAACTCAATAGTTTTCCGATTCAATCTTCTTAAAATCTGGTTATTTGCCATTTAACACATGACTTTTTATGCATATAATATAAAAGCATGATTAATATACTTTAAATAATGAAAGGTATTTTCTTTTTAAAAAGAAAAGGTACAAGAATGAGTTAATTATAATAAAACATGTCGCAACATTTTAATAAATCATAAAACATGTTGTGACAAGTATTTAAATATTTTTCTGAAATTTTAAGAAACAATTCATTAATACATGTGAACTCATCTAACTAACAATCATTATTCTAATGGCCATGTCTATGTGGAAAACTCACGCCTGATGCTGGTTAAATTATATAAAAATTTATTATATATAAATTATATAATAAATATTTTGGGATTTAAAAAAAAACAATGAGTTATAAATTTTAATTTTGAGTTGGAAATTTGTTCTTTTCTACACATTACTTTTTTTTTGTGTCTGATAGCTGAATATGTGTCAGCTTTTATTTTTCAGGTAAGCGTGTAATGCCAGACAATGCAGCTAGTATATATGTACAGAGCTGCCAACTTTAAAAAATCCAATATTGTAGCAGCATTTTCAGTGGCGGATGGGGCAACATGAACCGGCCCTGGCATTTACAGGCCAGCCGGCCCCCTTAAGACTTGCTCCTTGAAGAGGAAACGCTCTCACCGTCCTTCAGTTTTTTTTGTTTTTTTTTTTTTTTCAGATATAAAAGATAGAGTGAATACATCTTCTAGTTTTAGTAGGGAGTCACCATTAGAATTTGAGTATTCAAACTGCGTTTACGAATGTGGAGAAAAATAATCAATAATACGAACACCTGCATAGTAAAAATTAATATTCTTGCTGATGCTGGGGGGAGGGGGCACTCCCACGGAAAATTTTCAAAATTACAGCTTCAAAAACGCATTGTTAGACTTTTAAAATGATCTTCGGCGATGTTTGCGGGAGGGGGTATTTGGAGAATTCCCCCAAAACTTTTTCAAAATCAGAGCTCTAAAACGTATGCGTAAGCATTGTTTTGAAACACTAGGGGGGAGAAGGCTGTTCAGGAATTCTTTCTGGGCAAAATTTCTCAATTGAAGTTACCAAAGCGCCAATTTAGGTGACAATTGACGAACTTTAAACTATCTTTGACAATGTTAATGAGAGCAAAGATCCGGTGTCCCCCCCTCCCCTTCAGGAATTTTTTTCAATTAGTTGTCTTAAAAATGCATTCTAGGTGATCTTAGGTAATGTTTGGGAGAGAAGAGGCTCGAAGGTGCTCGCCAGGAATTTTTTCGTAATTGAAATCTAAAGAAAGGAATTGTAGGTCTTCTTTGATAACGTAAAGGGGACCGACAATTCTGGGAAACTGAAGTTTAAAAACATTATTTCATCGACTTTCAATGACGTGAGAGGGAGAAATTTTCAAGACATATTTTGGAATTGAATCCCATAAAACGAAATTTGAGAGGATCTTTAGTGATGCTGGCGAGCGTGTTGGGAACAAAAATTTTTCTAAGTTAGCTTTTAAAACGCAGTTTTTGTCGATCTTCGGTAATATTAGTGGGTGATGCTGTTCGGGGACTTTCATTCTGTAATTTTTCAAAATTTGAATTCTAAAACGCAGTCGTAAATGATATTCGCTGATGTTACCAAGGGTTCAGGGGCTCTTCTCGGAAATCTTTTCGGGATTGAAGCCCTAAAAAAGAAATTTCACACCACCTTTGGTGATACAAGAGGGAGGAGAGATTCGCTGACCTCTGAAAAATTTCTTAATTGCTGTCCTAAAAACGAAATTTTAAATGATCCTTAAAGATGGGGTGGAGGAACTTCTGCAGGGATTTGGGTGATCACTCTCCTGGAAGCTTTTCGAATTTGAAGTCCTAAATAGGAATTGTAGGCCATCTTTGATAATGATAGGTGATATGAGATGGGACTGGGTTCCGATTTAGAAACTTCCCCTGCACTCTTTCAAAATAAAAGTTTTAAACACGTTTCTAATCTACCTTGGAGGTGTAAAATGAAGGGTAAGGCTAGAGGATGTCTCTCCCTTCCGCATTCTTTGCTAAGTCCCTATCTTTTTATTAAATTGATACAAATGTTATGGAAAAACCTCCCCCCAGTGTATCTTTTCTGAGATCATTTTAGTTCTTTGGCTTTTTTCATACTGAAATTTTCAATTTCCAACCTGATGTTTGAAGTTGTTTGAAAATAAAGAGTTCGAGATTCGTTAAAATATTTTTTAGCATTTTGAATTGATGTGATACTTTTCAGGGACACCAGATCTTCTTCCAACTTTATTTTACTTTAAATATCCTCCAGCTAGAATATCTTACACTTAGTATTCATTACATTACAATGTTTTAAATCTCCCTTACTGCATTTTAACTTTTTTTCTATTTAAAACATGCTTCGGTGGCCCCTATGGAACCGCCATTATTATCTAGCTATTCATTCACTGTATTAAATTAAAATTTGTCATAGGTTTTTACTATGTGCTTAATACTTTTTTGGTTGATTTTTTTTTAAATTTGTCAGAATGTCTCGAAAAATTTCAACTGCCTTTAGTTAGGTAAATTATAATAAAGAACCGTGGATGTTCCTAAATAATATTTAAAGGTTTAATATTCAAGGGTTGCATTTTCTTTCAAAATTTTGTTGCGAAAATATTTTTTGTTACGGGAATTCCACTTGGTATTTTGTTACTTCTATTTATTTTTTTTTAAATACTGAGAAGGTTTTCTTTTTTTTTTTTACTTTGTTCATCCCTAAATTAAAATTGGCAGCCATGGTTCTACGCCACCCCTGGAGGCGGCCCTGCCTTTACGTGTTCATTGTCCCCTACAGAAGATTATTACAGGCAGCTGTTAGGGCCTTAGAAGGTCCTGGACTGGTATGCAACAAAGTTATCTTATCGGCCGACCGATGAATTTACAGACACACAGTAAAGCATCTTGTTGCTCACAGCAGAGCATTTTTTAAGGAATTTTTACTAGGCGATACAAGTTTATCGTAAGAATAAAAATTATTGAGAAGGTTACAGCCTTTTTCTCAGCAAATGTATGCATAATCGTCGCCTCAAAGTGGTATTTCTGTAAGTACTGTTTGTTCTGTGGCGGCTGTATAGGATTTCTGATATAAAAGGAAGCCGATATGAACAAACCTTAAGCATAGTATTAACTCTGCCCTGGAAATTTTTCGAAATTTTTAGTTTTGAAAACGCATTTTAGACGATCTGTGGTAATGTTAGGATTGAAGAGGTCCGGTGTCGCTCACCTGTCTATTTTTTGAACTTGTAGCTCTAAGAATGCAGTTTTAGAAAATCTTTTTGATGATGTTAGAGTAAGGAGAGATTTGAGGGTCTATATCCCAGGAAATTTTTCTTTATTTCTATTCTTAGAAATGCATTCTAACTGTCTTTCGTAATATTATACGCTCGGATGCGACTCCGTCCCCACGCCCGTTTTTCGAAATTGAAACGTTCAAAACGCAAACATTATGTCCAATAATGTTCAGAGGAGGGTGGTTCGGGGGTTGTCCGGTGGCTCTTTTTCTGCAATTGTAGTGCTAAAAAGGGAGTTCAGTGCGCTCTTTTTGTGATGTGAGGTGGAGGAGTGATTCTAGGGCCCGCAACAAGAAATTTTTCTAATTTGCAGTTTTAAAGATGCATTCTACTTGTCTTTGATAACGGTAGGGGAGAAGAGGTTTGGAGCACTCTCTCGGAAACTAGTTTTAAAAAATAAAAGATTGAAAAACTGAAACCCGACTACGGCAAAAAAAAAAAGATAAGAAACAAGGGAGGTGCTGTTTAATATCATTGTTCTATTGAGTAAAACTAGTAACTTGATAGGTTAGATATTCCTATTTATTTAGTTCTATTGAAATCCTTTGTCACTTTCACATTAATAACATTATAATTCAATTCAAATACCGTAGTCGTGCGGTATAGTAGAACTGTAGTTGAGAACGCATGACAACGGCATTTGAATTGAATTATAATGTTATTAATGTGAAAGTGACAAAGGATTTCAATAGAACTAAATAAATAGGAATATCTAACCTATCAAGTTACTGGTTTTACTCAATAGGATGATGATATTAAACAGCACCTACCTTGTTTCTTATCTTTTAGGGGTTTTTTTCCGTAGTCGGGATTCAGTTTTTTAATCTTTTATTTTATTTAAATATTTTTCGTTTTAATCTAAGATGGACAAAAAATAATAGCGCGAGTAATTTACGGTAAGCATTTTAGTTTGATATACAAGAATGGTAAACTTAATTTATTGCTATAACATGAAGCTGATAGAAAATTTAAACAATAAAAGATTGATTTTATTTAATAAGACTATGATAGTAGTCAACACCAAACTTGTTTCTTTAGTCCGGGGGCTACGGGGGAAGAAATTGCAAATTGTGATAAAATTATGAAACTCGGCATGCTTGTAGACATTGTATAAACAAAAATTTTAGGAAGGGGAGGCATTCCAAAATCCCCCCCCCCCAAAACTCCCCTGACGGCCATTTTTGGTCCAAAACCAAAAACAGCGATTCTTTTTAAATTTTCGTTATTATAGTATTTTAAATCATTGGTTGTATCATTCCATGGATGTTTATTACATTCTTTACTATTTAAAACTCCACAAATGTCTAATTTCAGAAATAACTTTACAAAAAGTGGTTTAAAAAAAAAAATCGATATTTTTAAATTGTGAGTTTCCTGAAGGGAATTTTTCCCCCCATAACAGAATTACAGGTTTCTGAATTTGAAGATACATTACATTAATGTTATATCAAAGTAGGGTTCCAGTTATCCGAACTCTAATAGCACGAACTGTCCAATTATCCGGTTATGATGCCCCTCGTTTTAAATGACTGAGCACGCATAATTGAAATTATTTGCGAAGGGTATAATAGAAAAAGGACTTGAAGAAAAAAGGGAGAAATTAATTTCAAGACAACATAATTCTAATAGAAAGAAATTTAAAGTTGAATTTTAAATTTCTGTTCATTATTATTATTATTATTGTTGCTGTTGTTAATTCTCCGTAACCCAATTGATCATCAGTAAGCTTTTTCTCATTTTATTTTAAAAAAATCATATATATATATATATATAAACAAATTCAAGTTTTGAAGCACCGTATTAAAGCTGGTGCCTTTAAAATTAAAGTTTATTAGATAATAGATTTCAACCAACTTTAGTATCTTTACTGAAACTTTGAAGGAGTTGATTTTGGGTGTGTGTGTGGTTTTTTTTTAAATTTTTTTTTATTTTATTGCTATACGCTATACATATACTTTGGTAACTATGCTGGATGGTTACCAGTTTTTATTCAAGATCTTTTTCTTTAACCCACAAACCTTTAGACGAACACAAAGTTTTTGAAAAAACGTTTGTTGTAAAAAAGACAATGAACGTGTTTTCTGTAATTGGATCGGACCATGCTTAGCAAAACAATGCGATAGTGAAAGGAGATGGTGGGGCTATTGGTCTTTCACAGATCCAACTGCGTTAAGTTGATGGGTGTTGGCTGGTTTCAAATTATCGATTTAATTACACAGTTTGAAAAAGTTACCTCTGCTGATTTAAAGAAACGCTGTATATGCGTAATGAAGAAATGTTAAGTTTCCAATGCACATTTTCAAGAAAGGTCTTGAAGAGAAATAGCTAAACATGAGAATCCATTTTTAGAGTCATCGAAAGAATTGTTCTCATTGAAGACGAATGTAGCAGTAGACAAAGAATATGCAGGCCTCGGAACTAGTCTCTTTTCTAGCTATTTGTCTCTTGTTTTTCTTGAGTGTCTCTTAAGTCTCTATTTTCATGATTTAGTCTCTAAAATCTCTTCTTTTTTTTCCCGCGAGTGCTATGAAAATCTTACTTTTGACGCCTGTTAAAAGATTTCAGTTCGCAGAATTTCGTTTAGCAAACGTACGCAGCTTGACCAATCAGATCGCTTCTAATGATCAGATAAATGGCTAAAAAGAAGAAGCTTTGTCAATGGAGAGTAGTGCAATTAAACCACTCCCCTACTTGCATTTTTTTCCCCCAAAGAGCTATTGTGTGAAGCTTGAGGGGGGGGGGGATAGTCCTTAATCCCTCTGTGTCCCCAATTCTAGGATAAGCTGTAAAGTTCAGAAGCTATTAATACAGAATACACTTTTTTTATTGTGAATATGTAGTTTTATTTTTCTTCTTTTTTTTTTTTTTTTGCTTTTGTGAACTTAATTTCAGGGGGAAGTATCTAATTTGAAAGGAATAAACATTTGCGATTCAATTACTTCTGAATTAAAATAGAATATTTGTTGAAAACCTGTTTAAAAAATGGAAGATTAAAACGATAAAAAAAGTGCAAACATGGAGCCACGTGCTTCGCGGAAAATTGGTTGCTGTGTATAAGATATCAATCTTTTTGCATCCTTCAAATATTTCAATTAGTTTTCAGTTTGGAAGCTCTTATATGCAAATGTAGGACAGCTTTTTTCATTTTCATAATTTATTTTATCATTATTATTATTTCTTTTTTTGAACTTTATTTCAGGGAAACATCGGATCGGAAAGGCATAAGCATTTGATTTTACATTTATTGAAAAACTGTTTAAAATAAAGTAATGGAAGAATAAAAGTATGCGAACATGGAGCCACGTGCTTCGCCGAAAATTGATCGCTGTGTATTAGATTTCAATCTCTTTGCATCCTTCAAATATTTCATGTATTTTTCGGTTAGGAAGCTATTATATGCAAATGTAGGACAGATTTTTTTATTTAAATAATTTATTTTATGATTATTATTATTATTTTCTTTTCGTGAACTTATTTTCAGGGAAACATCGAATCGGAAAGGCATAAGCATTAGATTTTTAATTTGTTGTGAGCTAAAATAGAACATTTATTGAAAAGCTGTTTAAAATAAATAAAGTAATGGAAAAATAAAAGTTTGCGAACACGGAGCCACGTGCTTCGCCGAAAATTGATCGCTCTGCATTAGATTTCAATCTTTTTGCATCCTTCAAATATTTCATGTATTTTTTACTTTCGAAGCTCTCATATGGAAGTATAGGATAGCTTCTTGTACTGCAATAATGTATTTTAGTTTTATTTTTATTATCTTTTTCTTTTTGCAAACTTAATTTCCATTTAAGATTTCATTCTTTTTGCATTCTTCAAATATTTTTTAGTTTTTTAGCAATCATATGCCAGTGTAGGATAGCTTTTTTTTAATTGGAATATAATGTATTTCAATTTTATTTATTTTTTTATTACTTTATTTTTTTGAGCAATCACGATTGCGTATTGTTCTCATTTGACCGTCTTTGGTGTCCGTGCCTTTTTCAACTTGGATCAGAAGCCTCTGCTATCCGCTTCTCCTGGTCAGAGGCGTACATGTCCTACACACACGCACGTTCACACACATACACTCACACACGCCTACGTACATACACACAGATCTACGCACACACACAACTATGCACACATAACCGGTCAGGAGGAGAGGCAGGCTTGGGGGGGGAGCCGTTTCTAGAAACAATAACTCCAATGAGTAGGGTCCTGTCTCAGTTCGTGATTGCGAAAAACATAATTTGAATTCAACATTTCAGAATTCAAATTAATTTTCTTTTCTTTTTATTATTTATTTTTATGAACTTAGTTTTAGGGTAGAAAGAAATAAGCATTTGATTTTTAATTTGTTTAAAATTTAAATAAAACGTTTTTTGAAAAACATTGGAAAAACAAAACTGAAAATTATAAAATAATAATAATAGGCCGACATGACGTTGTTATTTCTTATTTTACTTTTTATGCACAAAGGGGTGCCGACCGAGGGGGGGGGGGAGGTCATGCCTCAGACTACGCCATTGAAATTTTTTGGGGAGGGTTGTTTTGAGAGGTATTTTTTTCATTTTTAGGGGGCTTGCTTTTTTGTGGGGGTGGGGGTCTTTGCAAAATTTAGGGGCGGTGTGCCCTTTTTCTAAGGGGGAGGGGGCACCCCTGATTTAACTTGAGATTCGCAGAGAGCTGATTATTGTATTTTAGACTTCAATCCTTTTGCATCCGAAAATAATACAATTATTAAGTTTAAAAACTATCACAACCTTGTATGAAATGGCTTTTTCATTGCAATAAACTTACTTTAAGGAAAGTACCATATTTGAAACAAATAAACATTTGATTTATTATTTGAAATTAATTTAAAAATAATTAAGTAATAAAAACAAGCATGCAAACTTTGCAACATGTTTCGCAGAAAATTGCTTGCTGCATTTCAGATTTCAATTCTTTTGCGTAATTTATTTATTATTATTTTTGCTAGATATTTCAAGGAACCTTTTCTTTTCAGTTTTGTTTCAAAATTGAAGTAAAACTTAGCTTAAAAAGTTTTTTCTTCTCAAAATTGAAATTATAATCCTTTTCTATCTTGCAAATATTTCAATTAGTTTTAAATGTGGAAGTTATTTTTATCATATTAGCTTAGAATGCCTTTTTATTTTAATTTATTCTTAACGAATTATTCATAAATCTTTTTTGCAGACTGAACTTGAATGAAATCAGCACTTTTGTTTGATCATCATTTGGAAAAAGAGAATAAATTAAAATTAAATAGTTATTTCAAAATTTCTAATGAGATATTTGGATGCCTCACTTGACAAATTGACTAACTCCATAAAACAAAAAATAGATAATAGTTATGAAGAAGATGGTGTTATCCATAAGAGTAAATAGGCCCTTATGTTACATTTTCTACCATCACATGTTCAGAAGGATACTGAACCCAAATTTAATATAAATTCACATACTAAGCATTGGTAAAAGACTATTAAAGCAGAAATGAGGTTTTTTTTTTTTTTTTTTAAGTGGAGTTAATCAATTTGTCAATTGAGGCATTCATTAAAAAATATATATATAAATAAATGAAAAGCTTTCAACTTTGTATGCTTTGCAGAAAAGTGCTAGCTGTGTTAGAGGTTGCATCCTGCAGAGTGTAGAAATCATTTTTTGAAGTATTTTATCAAAGCCTGCGCTACGGATCTCGAATTGCTAGTCAACAATTAGCCAAATTTTAAAAGTTTTAGCCGTATCCCAAAATTTTTAGCAAAAGACTTAAATTTAATAAATTTTTGAGCAATGACAATTGCTTATTGTTCTCATTTGACTGTTTTTGGTGTCCGTGCCTTTTTCAAATTGAACCAGAAGCCTCTGCAGCACCACCGCCCACCGTCCTCTGCTGGCGGCGCGGCGCGGCTGCTCCGTTTTGAGCTATTCGACCTCCTGGTCGGAGGCGTCCATGTCCATGTCCTACACACACGCACGTTCACACACATACACACCAGGCCCGGACTGGTCAGGTCGGCTAGTCGGTGATCGCCGAGGGCCCCCAAGCTAGAAAGGGCCCCCAAATGAAGCAAAAAAAAAAAAAAAATGTAGCAAAATATGATTTTACAATTCTTTGATTTCCTTGTAACTATTTTAATCTGTTTCCTTATACGTTTTGCGAGGATCAGGGCATGATTACTGAATGGACCAACTATACTGTTGTCTAGGACCCTTGCTTTTTAGGGGCCCCCCAATGGGTAAAATTGTTTTAGCTAATGACTAAAAGTAAGATTTGACTGCATAGCGGCTCCAAAAAATCTTTGCTTAGAACCTTCCTATATCTTTAATTAGGCCCTGTCCGGGATGCTTTTGATCACTCTTTCTAGTTTTATACAAATAGCACACTGGGCCTAATTAAAGCCAGGTAGGGCCCCAAGGCAAACATTAATTTTAGGTTAGGGGCCCCTAGGGCTTTAAATTCTCTGAATTTGTCCTGTAAACAATGCCGGATTACCAAATAGGCAACTTAGGAATCGCCTACGGGCCCCAACAGAAATGTTCGGCCTCCTGCAAAAAAACTTCAGGGCCCCTAACCGCCCACTGAATTGCCCCCCCCCCCCGCTCAAACAAAATTAAAAGAGTGGTTGTTGTTTGTTTTTGTATGCTTTAATATTTCTACTTACATTTTGAATTCATATGCTTAAATATTTTTACAAGTTTATTATTATTTTAAGGTATTGAGTAGTTATGTGGGACTTTAAATCCTGATTTTTTGGATGCCCATTTCAATTTTAAGTTATATAAGCAAATAAACAAGAATTTCCCAGGACTTAACAGTATTCTAATAATAACTGTTCTCCTCTGTAAATCTTGGTTTTGAAAAAAAAAAGTATTCACATTGTATGGAATTCATATTGATTTGGTAAATGATTTAGCTTTCGTTCTGTATTTCTTATAAATTTGAGGCATGTTTTTTCGATTTGAGGGTTTTCTTTCAAATATTTTATTTTCTGTTGTCTGCTTGAAATTTTCTTTGAATTCGTTTTTGTCTCATTAATTTTATTTCATTTATGTTGATGTTGATGGCATTTAAGTTTCTGGTCTGTGATGAACCGAAATTCACAGAATTTTTGTTTACCTGAACTGCTCAAAACATTTTTTCGTGAAAATACTTCGACCAGTTTTCACGGCATTTTCAGTTAATTTTTGAATGCTTTGAAACCTTTTTTTTTTTTGAATTTCATTTTATTCCTTTATTAACCGGGATGATTAGAGGTGTTGTGTGCCTTTTATATACGTAGATATACAAAACATTAACATCAATTTTTTGATCAAATTAAATTTTTGTTTTCATCCTTTTAGAACTGATGAGACTATCATTAAGAGATTAAGCGGTGCCTAACTTTGGATTTTTCATGCTTTCCGTACATATATTTTTTTTGTCTACTTGAAAATGTGTTTAAACGTCACAGTTGCACAGTTTAACTGCTCCTGGGTTAATATGCGTTGAGTTTCGTTTTTCCTTCAAAGAGTTGCTAAAACATATTTTTAACTTTTAAAATTTCAGCAAAGGTATTAGGGGCCCAATTAAGATATCAAGGGGTCGTAGGCAAAAAAATTTTTGAGGGGCCCTGTAGTCAAACTCTATCCATTGGCTAAAGTAATTTTAGCCGCAAACTAAAGTAGTTTAAGCCATTTGAGGGCTTCTACAAAACGGGGGTCCTAGGCCACGGCCTAGTTGGCCTATTCAGTAATCAGATCCTGCAGGTGTTTAGCTGTTCGATTTATTTTTTAAAAGATTCTTTGGTTTCTCGGGCCGTGGGCATCTTAGTGGTTCCCCCCCCTCCCCCTCCTTGCATTGCGGAGTCTGCGAGTACTCAGCAGATCTCCAGAGTAATCCTAAAGATGAAAAAAGTTATCTTTTACAAATTCTAACAAATAAAATTTTAACGAACTACTTTTCTTTCCTTCCCTCTTTCTCCAAGTGTACTACCGACGCCTCCGGGGTTGTCGGCGGTACTACACAGGAGATCTGTCTTTGTCAATTGGCACCCTGGTCAATTGGGTTCCACGCATGGTTAAGTTGCTCCGGTGACAGGACTAAATTAGGACGCCTCGGAGAGTGATGCCAGCCTTTGTGATCCAGGCCGCTAAAAGTGCGTTCTCCACGTTTCTGCAAGTTCTTGTAGAATAATAAGATGAGATAAGACAAGAACTGTGGATATTGGGTATGGATGATGGCCGTGTGAAAAAAACTCGAACAAAAGAGAAATGCAGATGTAATAAAAATAGGAGTCAATAAAAACTTCATGACTTGTTCAAGACTCAATGGGTTCATGTAGATTGCTTTAGTGCACCATCTCCTTTTGCTTTTAAACCAGTAAATAAATAGGAAAATTGAATGCACATGGAAATCTTTCCGATAGGGTCCGAAGGGATATTGGCCATTCTGTATTTTACTTGCGTGCAAGCTAACTATAATTTTTATTATGAAAATTAAAAGATAGATACATTGGGACAAAATAGTGACAAGATGAAGTAGAAAAGGTATGATAATTTTTATACTATTAAGGCATTGTTTTAAGCTTAAAATAGTGTGATAAAAAGAAACTCAGCCACTTCCAACAGTGGCTCACCCACGGAGATGATAAGGAACTCTTAGAGACTAAGCTCCCCCCTCCCCATTAGGCCTAAAAATGCAGAACTTTATATCTGATTTTCAAAAATTTCCCCGAGGGAGACCCCCCGGACCCCTAAAATTGGGGATATTCTATAGGCACTTTCAGAAGGCTTTTATGCAGAATTTTTTCAATGAATTTTCTAAATTCTATGTTTTAACTTAGGAAATTTCTGGCATTGCGATTTTATGAAGCATTTAATGGAGTCAAGATTAGTATATTCAGTTGTTGCTCAGTTTGTTTTTAACCGTTAAAAAAATTATTTTTAAGTTCAAGTCGGTTGCGTAAACTTACCCCGGACACGGGGCACGTTTACGCATATTTATTTTGACACCTAATGTGGTTCTGTAAGAGTGTTTTGAACATAATGTCTTACCATCGTTAAAATAAAGCAAATTTATTACAGACTGAAATAGTGTATATTGTAAAAACTGAACGGGCATGAAGACCAGGGCTGCGGAGTCGGAAGGAAAATGGCCGACTCCGACTCTTGGATTTCGAAACGCCCGACTCCGACTCCGTATTTTTTTAAATTTTTCTTAATTGTATTTTTTAACTCCCTCTCTCCCTTCAGGGGAAGGGGAAAAACCTCTAAACAGAGATTGAAATATTAATTCATTTTTATGGAAATTTCCCATTTTGTTTTTTTTTGTAAAACCAAGACTCATACAACGTTAGAATTTCAATTTAAAAATCTTATTTTCTAATAGTTACGAGTTAAAAAGTGAGATGACTTAAAAATCCCTTTTAAAAAAATTAAAAAGGATTGTCTGTAATTTGCCCCCCCCCCCTTTAATGTTTAACAAATAGATATTGATCAAATCATGTGCTTTCAAGTTTTGAAAGCTGTAATTTGAGAGAAAAAAAAAGCTTTTTTTTTCTAAATCCAAGTTCTTGAGAGGGGGTGGTTTACTCCGGGTGACACCCATCTGGTAGATGACACCCAAAGTTAATTTCAGAGTTTATAAAAAATATAAATATTTTAATAGTGAAAATTTTCGGGAATATATTTTAAATTATATTTCATCAATAAAATTTCAACGAAAATAGGGCACATATACTTCAGGAGCTAATTTTACACAAAATACGGCGGTATACAAATTTGTTCGAATAGCTTTTACTATACCTATATTTCTTCTTCGCTAAATTTTTAATTTAAATTTTATTGGCTGCTTTAGAATTAACCTTAATTTGAAGATTTTAAGATTAACTGCAATTATTGAAGGTTGTAATCAAGAAATCATTTACACTTATTTTGTTCCATACTTTTTAGTGAGACTTATAGAAATAGTCTTAATAAAGAAAAAAACATTAGATTATTTCATCAAATCTTTTATTCGTGCTTTCGCACCAGAACTTTTTTGAATTTGCCAATCGTCCTTAAACGTTTCAACCTTAACTAGGGCCTCGACTTACTAATTTGTTACGTTTCTTTTACTATTTTATAACTGAGATCGAACAAAACACTATATTTCTATTTTTATTTGAAAGTGGTTTCTTGAAAATGTTAAGCAACAAAACCGTTTGCTGACAATTGCTATTAGTTAAGTTAAAAAGCAAGTAAACTAGGGGACGGCTACAGAAAGTTCGGTAATCACTCAAGCTGGCTGATTGCCATAATGGCAATTATTTTCTCATTAGTATCTTTTTATACATGTAATCTAACCAATTGGTAGTCAGTTTTTTAAAAATGCAAGGAGAGTCAGTGAAAAGGTAACAAAAAAAAGAAGCCCGGAGTCGGCATGTTTTCTAACGACTCCGACTCCTTTACCACAAAATCAGTCCGACTTCGACTCTGACTCCACAGCCCTGGAGACAGCACTACATGATTGTAAGCTATAAGATACGAATTTGTAACTCAATTAAAAATTTAAACAGTGATTTTCAAAACTAAATAGCCTGATGATGCTAAAAAGTTTTGAGACAACTTGGAGTGAAAAAAGCGTCAGGGCACGTTTAGAAGTAAGCCACAGTATAAGAACGTGTGTAAAGGTGCTCAGACGTCAACGCGTGAACTTGCCCCGTCGCCAAATTTGGATTTATTTTTAACGTGCAAATAAAGTTAATAACATTTCAGTTCATACAAATATAATTCTCAAAAAAGGATAAAATTCTGCTAATTTTTATATATTTGTTCTTTCTTAACTATTTATTCACAATAAGCCTCAAACCGTTCAACTCAAAATTTACTCGACCTGGTAGAAAACCGATAATTCTTTCTGCATGCTAGACCGAAGCCAGTGTTGCCAGATTGGGGTAAATTTCCCCATTTTGGGGAAATCTGGTGATGTCTGGGGAAATGAGTTTTGAGGGGAATTCTTTGGGGAATTTTTTTTTTTGGGGGGGGGGGAACCTGGGGAAAGAAAAAACCTCGGGGGGAAAAAAGAATTTTTTTCATATTGAGATTCACGACAAGAAGTAGTTACATTGTTTGTATCAAACAGCGTTGGTTTAGCTTTGATCAACTTTGTGGATTTCGCATTATGTGGAATATTATGCTACGGAGTTCGCATTAATGTTCTGCGTGAGTAACTAGTTGATACGTGAAACAGGTAAAAATAAGCGTGATGAAGAATGTTCTTGGATAGATATATAAAAAAATCATAGTTTAAATGTACGTACAGAAGCAGAGTAGTAAATGCGAGTAGAAAGAAAACCATTTGGCTATTTCTTATCTCTCGGTCAGGCGCTTGTATTTATGACTAGTGGCACCCGCACGGCTTTGCCCGCAGTAGAAAATTAAAAGGTGTTTTGGTTCCCCTGTATATTTACAAATAATGCATGATAAATTTTTTGCCAATTGGCTTGCCCACGTTACGGTTCTACGTTATGATAGCTTGGTAATTTACTCAGCCTTCTTAAGATAATTTTGCACGGGAAAATGTTCTTAAAATTGGAATAGAAAAAGAACAAAATTGAATTTTTGAAAAATCGCTTCGAGGTGCACACCCCTATGTTACAATCTAATTTTGTGCCAAACTTCATGAAAATCGGCGTAACGATCTAGGCGCTATGCGCGTTACAGAGATCCTGACAGAGAGATATCCAGACAGAGAGACTTTCAGCTTTATTATTAGTAAAGAAGATAAAGATAAAGAAAGGTAAAGGTAAAGAAGACAAAAAAAAAAAGTGAAAATGAGAAGAAAAAAAAAGTTGGGGAATTTTATAAAACTTGACTATTTGGAGGGAAAAAAATTTCAGGAGACAAAAATATTAAATGAAGTCGACTTTTTTTATGAAAATATTAGTGGAAAAATATTTTTTGAATTTGGGGAATTTTGATAGAAAACATCGCTTTTTGGGGAAAAGTAGGAAGGGAATTGGGGAAATCTGGATTTGACCATCTGGCAACACTGACCGAAGCTCGACTGATGCTCAAAACCTTATGAGGATATTTGCTAGGGAGCAGCATCAATCTGTTATGACTGTTGGCCCTCCAGTTATAATTCGTTTTGAAAAAAGGGCGCTGCGTAAACGTGCCCCGGTCTACACTACTTCACTGAAAGAGGTGGCCCTGCACAGAGGGTTGGCTTTTTCCCGTCCAAAACTTGTTTTTTTCATCCCGCTGGGAAATACTGGGAAGAAGTGGTAAATACCGGGAAAACTTCTAAATAACAATATGTAAGGAATATTTTGGCTATCTGAATCTGATGTGTAGAATGAAGGTTAGAAATAAATAGTTATTACAAATTCCCCTTGAGTTTTAAATTATTTTGTAGGAAAGGAATATAAATAAATAAGAATTATTGCATATAACATAAACTTTGCTCACAGTGTTTTTTTATCAATTATTAATTTCCTAAATAAATATTTTGATCACAATAAAATAAAATTTTTAAACTTAAAAATATCAGGGTTATCAAGAGCAGCAACAAATAATTTGTGCTAAATTTAAATAAAATTTGCAAAAAGTCTCTAAATTAGTGTTTTGTTATATGATGCTAAGATCCAATGTGGAAGTAGAAGACGAAGAATATGAACACGATTATGATTTGTAATTTGTGTATTGTCTTTCAAGCCATTGTTAACTTAGAACTCAATTTTGATACTTTAAAAGATTGTTTTGAATTGAAATTTTTTAAAATCAGTTTTTCCCTTGCGGGAAAAACACAGTATTTCCCAGGACGGTAAATACCGGTGTGGGAAAAACCTTTCCAACCCTGGCCCTGCATCACAATCCTTCTGCACACAGTCTCCGCTTACTAGGTAACTAAAATAAATAAGTAAATAAAATAAAGGAAAAAGAAAGAAAAACGTTCAATTCAGAAATAATGATAAATAAAATAACGCACCTTTAATAGATTTTGTAAAAATGGTATGAAATTTCGTTTTGCTAAAGGGTAAGTCAAGTAAAACTTCAAACACATGTTTTTTATATATAAATGTAACTTTATTTTTATTGTTTAACATGTCCAAAAAGAAAAAGCAATTTTTGAAATAATAACTTTCTCACATTTTCGCGGGAAAGGGCCCCCGGAACCCTCATACCAGGGGGCCCCTTTCTAGTACCTAGCCGACCACCCCAGAAGGAGCCAGTCCGGGCCTGATACACACACACGACTTCACACACATACACACACACACGCCTACGTGCATACACACAGGTCTATGCACACACACAACTATGCACACGTAACTGCCCAGGAGGAGAGGCAGGCTTGGGGGGGGGGGACAGGAGCCATTTCTAGAAACAATAACTCCAATGAGTAGGGTCCTGTCTCAGTTCGTGATTGCGAGAAACATAATTTGGATTCAAAATTTCAGAATTCAAATTTTTTTTTTTTTTTTTTTTTTTTTTTTTGTGCTTTGAATTTTTTTGTGCTTTGAAAAAAACGAAATCGTTTTACAGACGGGATAATTTCCTTATAAGTGAAACTTCATTTCATGCAAGGCACTGACTAAATGCAAATCATTAAAGAAAAAAAGTTGAAAAATGGATTCTTCATCTTGAACTCAATCGCCAAAATAACGAGGGAATAGAAAAAAATTGCAAGAAATACCAAATGACAAGTTCATTCCTTAGATTCTTTTCAGCGAACTGATTTTTTAATGTTTTTTTCCCCCGATGTTCAGGTACATAATTTGATTTTATAGAATTTTGATTAGGTTTTGTTTTCCTTATTTCTTAAACGTTTGTTTTTGTTCTTATAGTTGAATATAGTTACTTATCTAAGGGTCATTTCATTTTAAATCAACAAATTTTCAAAAAAGTTGTTGCATCACAATTTTTGATTTTGATGAAAATTTGCATGTGCATTCCTTTCACTTCCTAGACCCCCAAAAAATATAATTTTTATGTTTAAAAAATTTACCCTTTGGTATATAGGCAATTTTTGTTGTTGGCAACAGCAAAAATAGGGCATTTTGATGCTTTGTCTTATGAACAATAACTGTTTTTCTATTAAAGCTTTTGAGCTCAAACATAGCTCATTAGAAAGCTAAGAAAAAGATCTTTTCATGTATGATATCAATAAATTTCATATTTTAAAAAAATACCAATTTTTTCAAGGTCAAAATTTGCAATGAAAAACTATTTTTTTACCTTTTTTGAAAATTAAAAAACCCATGAAGGGTTTAAAATAACCAGCCCTATTTTTCATCATATATTTATATGCATGGCTACTTATTGTATAAAAAAAATTGGCTTGTTACTCCGCCCCCTTTATGAGATATACTCCCCCGAAGTTGCAAATTTTCAAAAAAATCCAGTTTTCAATGCTAAAAAAATGCATGTGGGGGGCCAGATAAATTTTTTTTGTGGTGTTTTAAGTACTTTTTACCAGCTTTCTAACAAAATAAAAGTTGCTTTGTTATTCAAAGGTGTTTGGCAGATATAAGGGTCTGAATTTTCAAATAATTTCGCTGAAACAACGCATTTTTTTTTTTCACTTTTTAATCTTATTTAATTATTGAAAAGTAATTATATACCTTATTATGGTTTTTTTTTTCACTTCAATCAGAAAAACTGGAATAATTTTATAAAATATGCATTGTAAGTGCTTATTATTTTCACTGTGCAGTTTACACTAAACACTTAATAACAATGCATTAGATATTGAGTTCCTAATTTATTCTTATTTTTTTATTACAGAATTTCTAATAATAGTTTTAAGGGTCGAGGAAAAATCTTATTTCTGTTTTTTGTGGAAATTTCTAAGAATTTTATGTTAGCCAATATTTTTACCTAATTGGAGTTTTTTTTGCTGTTATGGTTTTATAGTATTTGGCGTGGTGACAAATGCTTAGTGCAGGCTCTGTTTTATCATACCAAACCACTGTAGAAATGTTGCTATATTCCTGGCTTAGAATGAATTATTTTTAATAACTTTTCTTGTTTTGCTTATTAATGCTCACAGTATTTTAGATTTGAAAGACTGAGTTATTTGATTTTTATTTGTTTTTAAATTAAGATAGTATTTTGAAACACAACTTATTATCACTATTTTTCAAATTGAGAAAAAAAGAACTTTAAAAGATAAAGCAAAAAAAAAAAAAAATATAATAATGGTTTGCTCTTGATCTCTGATACATTAAGTTTTTTAATTTCAGTTTTTTAACCATTAATGAAGCATTTTTTTAAATACTAGATTTAAAGTAAAATTTAAATTTTATATGTTATCAATACAGTATATATTGCTTTTTTCTTTTTTTCATTTTTTGGGAGAGGAGGAGGGGAGAACCCAAATTTATTCAAATTGTCATCATTCAAGTTTCTTATTTCTAAGGTTGTCATTGGGTTATACTTTTTAAAATTCATGTTAATTCTGCTGTTCAGTGTTAATCTTAATAAATGGACCTATGGGTTTTTATTGAGTGTTTATAAGTAAAAGTTGTATCTTGTGGCAGAGTCAGCCAAATATTCTGTTGGGCATGTGTTTTGGAAATTTTTTTTAACTAGACTACAGATATTGAGCAATTATACATTATAGCATTTATAGAGTAATGTAAAAATTGAATTTAACAGCAAGTGTTCCTTTTTGTTTCTGAACCCATAATGCAGTTAAGATTACATTAGTACCATTTACCCATCATGTTATAGTTTTGTTGTTTTTTTATGTGCCATGTTTCTTTCCTTTTTCCTTATAAGTTGAAATAGCAGTCCTCAATTCAAATTTGCATCCTGAAATAAATGCTAAGCACCCAGGCACACACTCACCTTGTCATCTTACTGATCTTATCAGAGAAACGTCGGTGAACTAATTGAAATAGTATAAAATTAATAAAATTCGCCTTGAATCTGAAGTGAACTAGTTATAAGTAAAATGTATTCTTTTGTACAGATTCGAATATCACTCCTTTGGCATATAACACACAGTCAGTGCCTCTGCTACGATTCTTGAGCAAACTTTTTTTTTTTCAAATATAGTATGTTTTTTATATAATACTTATAAAGATTTTTTTTTTCATACTATTAAAATATTTAATGTATTCGTCAAATTTATTCTACCCGAAAAGATGGAAGGCACATGCCCCTGGGCTACTGCAAAATAGGCTTGAGTTTGTCTACTTTTAGTCTCTTTTTTATGGTTTAAAGTATCTTTTCTCTACTTTTTTGGGTGCTTATTTTGTTCCTAGGCCTGAATATGTGGAGCAACTGATGAAGATTGGGCAAGTTGAGGAAAAAAAAACAGTGCAACAAATTTATAGAGAAGAGTTGGGACTCAAAAGTCACTTTATGTTCACGGGTAGAAAAACAATAACTTTTTAGCATTTCATTTTTCCAGAAAAATCAGTAAGTCTGCTCTTTTACTGAAAAGATTAAAATCCGATACAGATTTGTTTTCAAAGTTTTTCATTATTTGCAATACCGTAAATTTCAACCTAGTTGAATTTCTCCTCTATGAAAATCAACCTCACCCTCCATCGATTTCATAAATGAAGCTGTTTGAACGGGAAATAAGTCTGGTCAACAACATTCCTGCTCAGTGAGTTAAATTATAGTATTCCTACTGATGAAAACAACTCGAGAGAAAAAGAAAACAAGTTAAGATTGGATGATGAAGATGCAAATGATGAATGCTAATTTTAAAATAAGTGCAATGGAAATACATTGTGATGCCGTTGTCTATGATGGTTCTTTCATCGTTCACCTAAAACGACCTGGGACAGAAAATTTTTCGGTGGAGTATCTGCATTCTTTTCAAGATACAACAAGTAAGGCATATAAGAGGAATAAGAGAAAGATATCATTTTAGAGAAAATGGTTTGCTTTCTATGAACTGGTTCAGTTTCTACGAAACGCAGATAAGACAGAATTGTTTTCCTTGATAGCACTAGCTATATGATCTTATGTTTGCTCTTAATGATGTGACGGTGATTTTCATTGAATAAGACATCTCTAGTGCTATAAAATCACAAGGAAGCTAATTTCTGGATCTTTGTTCATGTTTTGCATGCTGCAATAAAAGGACACATGAGCATATTCGTTGGAACTGTTGACAACGATGCGTCCATCAGCTGTACAAAAAGGGAATAAAGAAGATTTTGGAGCTGGAAAACACTTTCGACTTACAATAATCCAAGACTTAGAGTACAAATTTGGTCAGCAAAAATCAGTAGTTCTAAGAGAATTCCACTCAATATCAGCGGAACTCTCATGGTTACCTCTTTTCTTGCAGGTCGCAAAAAAGTGACGATGTAAAATGATGAAAAGACTATCCTGATGTTATTGGTGTATTTTCATATATATATATATATATATATATATATATATATATATATATATATATATATATATCCTAACTTAAAAAAAATACACACCTAATTAAAAATTTCAAATATCTTAGTGATTCATTAATCTTTGCTACTACCCGTCTGCATGCAACTTGCCGTCCGTAAATGAAGCTGGAAACTTTTTCCACCAGTGAACAATGATCAATGAATAACTTACCACCCACAGCTGAAGCTTTAAGGCAAGTTATTTAGTGCTTATCAAGGTGGACATCAGTGGGGCAGTAAGTCCGAAAATTTAGCCTTAATTTCAATTTATGATTGGGGTTTTACAGTAACTGATGAAAAGCACGTTCTTATTTGTTTGAGTTTTCCCGAAGTTTCAAGTTCTTGCTGAAAGCGAATTTACGTTATGCAAGTGTTAAAAAAAAAAAAAAAAAAAACTGCTCTTAAATAACTTGTGGGTGCTCCAAAAATAAACTTATCTAAACACCTATGTGTAAATACTGCAATGGAAAATGTTATGTACTTGTGTAAATTACTTGTAAATTCAAACGTTTTAAATTGCCTTCTATATAATAGTTGTATGCAACACTTAATCAGATTTGTATTGTAATTTAGTTCTAGTTTTTGTAACAGTGAATTATATTTCAATAAATAACAATTTTATTAATAGTAAAAATATTGCTATAGCTTTATTAACATAGCACTAAACTTCTTATTGTAGTAATTAAATATTTCTTCCTCTTACATCATTTAAAACATGGAACAAACACCTCAAATCGTCTAATGAGAAAAAACTTGAAACTTTGTTTTAAAGCGTTTAATAATAATAAAGATTGGAGTTCTATAAAAACAACGTCTGTGCCCCCTCCCCCTTATTTCAAGTGCACATATGACTGATAAAACTGCAGAATGTGAGTGAAACTTCCAAAAAATTGTGTACTTCATTTCCAAGTGTTTGAAGTTTTTTTTTTTTTCACCGATAATGAAAATTGATTTCGTTTTAACTAATCAAAGTGCTGTATTTATTCTTAAACAACAATTCAAATGTTTGTTTCAAGTTTTGAAAAATTACTAGCTTTGTTTATAGTTTTCAATTTCTAGTTTTATTCTTAGTTCTGTAATCAATTTTTAATAGTAAACTCTAAAACATAGGTTCGAATTTTCTGATGTTTCGAATTTCTGGGATTCGGATTATTGGGTTCTACTGTAAATGAATTGATTTTCCTTAATACAGTGCTTTAAAATGCATAAAAAAAAACATTTCTCAAACAACCCCTCAAGAAATATTAAAGACTTTGATTAGTTAAAATTTTGTTTAAAAAAATCAAGTTTTTAAAATTAATTTTAAAATTAGTAGGTTTAGAGATATTTTGATGACTTTTTACACTTTAGTAAGCATAATAGAACTCCCAAAAAAAAGATACAGTGGGTATTTTTCAAAAAATAAAAAAGAAAAGTAGTTTTGGATTTTTTGACCAAAAATGACTGCCAGGGGGGTTTTGGGGGGGATTTTCAATTGCCTCCCCTTCTAAAAATGCTTGTTAGTACATTGTCTACATGCATGCCAAGTTTCATGATTTTATCACAAAATGCAGTTTCCGGCTATATTTTCTACCATAGCCCCTCTACTACTTACCCTTTGTTCCTTTAGTCGGGTTATTAATAAA
Organism: Uloborus diversus; assembly: GCF_026930045.1. Lineage (NCBI taxonomy): Eukaryota > Metazoa > Arthropoda > Arachnida > Araneae > Uloboridae > Uloborus > Uloborus diversus. Next base: position 113,590,447 of record NC_072733.1, read on the forward strand.
TTTATTTAAAACCCACGCTAAAAAAATCCTTTAAAATCGAGTTTTACAAAGTAAAATCAACTCCTCCTATTGTTGAAGTCGATTGATAGCGTACGTTACTTGGGCCATAATACCGAATCAATTGACACCTTATTCATGAAAGTCGGATAAATAGTTTAGGTGCTACAGTGGAACATACAAATACAAAAACTGCTATTTTTTTTTAAAGCAAATAAATCGTCTCATGCTACATTTGAAGTCAGTTAAAATATAGCCTATGTTACTCGGGCTATAATTGGGAATCGATTGACAATTTATTTATTAAAATCGGATGAATAGTTTAGGCACTACGGTGGATAATACGTAAATACAAAAACATACATAGACTGATAAAATTATAACCCTTCCTTTTGGCTTCGCCGTAGCCGGGTGAAAAACAGAAAAATGTTCTGCCAAAAGTCAGTAACCTTTCTGAAACGGTCCTTGAAACTTTTTAAAGAATTATGGAATCTCCTCTGTTAAAGCCAACCATGTCTCGGGAACCTTCGAGATGAATGTGGTAGGTGGGTTTTAAATAATTAATTAGAGCCTCGCCGCTCCACCAACAGAGCTCCAGAAGCATTAAAGCAGACACGACACAGCTGCAAGTAAGAACTAAGCATACTCTTGGCAAAGCTGAAGCGATCCTTGACTAATTCGCTCTTACCGATACATTAGTCAGTCTGGACAGACAGTAATCGTGGTAAAGCCGACACACTTAATAAACATGTTCAGTCAGTATTATTCCATGTAAGTTCAGTCAGTCTTTAAACTGGTAGCGAAAAAATATTTTTCACAGCAGTGAAAAGTCTGCATTCGTGTAGGTTTTGGCAATTCAGGAAACTGTTTGACAAATATACTCAATTTTCTCAGGAAGTGGACGAAAACCTGCGAAATCCCGAAACGTTCCACTGAAATAGCCAGTAACTTCGGACTTTTTTTTTTACAGTGTAGTCATCCAAGTTTCGTGGGTGATTTTCGTATCGTTTAAAGATATTTTTAAAAGATTCAGGACTGTAAGTGTCAAACGTAGCCTATGTTAGCCGGGTTACAATTAAAAAAAGGAAGACACCTTATTTATCAAAATAGGATGAATAGTTTTGGCGCTGCGGTGAAACAACCGTAAATACAAACATACATAGACTGCTAAAATCATAACCCTTTCTTTTGACTTGGCCGTAGTCGGGTAAAAACGAATAATACAATAGCTTGAGCACTATATACCTGCAAGCAAGCATCTTAGTTTGAAACACATGAAAGATAAATTAAATTACAGTGTTACTATATAAAACTGGTAGTCAACTTAGATTATAAAAGATTGCTCTTACTTAATAAGAATATAATAATAATCAACACCTAAATTGTTCTTTACCTAATGATATTTTTTCCGTAGAATGGTTACAGTTTTGTTATATTTATTTAAAACCCGTGCTAAAAAGAGAAGGAATGAAATTGGTTAAAATCAGGATGTATAAGGTTAAATCAAATTTTCCTATTGCTGAAGTCTGCAAAAATATAGCCTATGTTACCCGGGTCTCAATTACAAAACGAATGACACCTTATTTATCAAAATCGGCCAATCTTGAACGATTCTGGTGAAAAGGAGAGGTGGGGGACCCTCCCCTGGAAACTTTTAAAAGTTTTTTTTTAACGCAGTTTGTAGACGATCTTTATAATATTAACAAGAGGAGTGGTTTGAAAGATCCTATATTAAAAATGGAATGAAGAATAATTACATAGACTAGCATATAAAGCCAGTTTTGTTACTATTTCTAAAACATTTATGATCAGGGCTGGATTTAGACTTAACGGGGCCTTAAGTTATTTCAGGTATGCGGCCCTTTTTGTAATCCGGACCACTTTGTCGGTGGCGAAAGAGGAAATGCTAAAGTGTTTTTTATATTTTTTATTGATAACTATTATTTTTTTGCTCTATATTTGTCTTTTCCCCTGAGACACATAAAGTTATGCATTATTTTCTTCCTTCCTTTCTTTTTTTTTTTTGTGTGTGTTTTTTTAATGTGTGTTTGGCTGCCTTTTTGGATTTCCCTTAAGAAGGGGAATAGCATCGAGAGAATGATGCAGGGCTCCCAATTTAGGGGTTCCGGGGGTTCCCCCAGAGGAAATTTTGGAAAAAAAAATATATAGTAAAATTCTGCAGTTTGAAGCCATATAGAGGAAGATTGGAATTAAAAATATTGGGGGGGAAAAGTAGGCAAACAAAACTTTTTTAAATTATGTACTCTGGCAAGTTGAAATAATACACAGTAAAATTTTTTTAGGGGTCGACACATCGATGAGGCAGTCGACAGAGAGATAGAGCGAGGGAGGAGAAAGGATAATGCATTGTTACTTGCGCTCATGGACTTTCGATACAGCTAGTTTTTAATCACCTCTGCAACCCATCTATGAATTGCTTTAAAAGAAATAGGGTACACACTTAGAAAATAGGTAGCAAGAGAGTAACATACTGCTCATTTGAACAATTCATAATTTATACTCTTAGTAAGAAATAAAATTGAAGCATACTTTGGCGAACATACTTTGAAGCACACACTGAATTTAACATATTTTGGCACTCCTCCCCCTTATCAACTGTTGAGAGCTCAGAAATGAGTGGACTGTATTATGAAAATTTTAATTATTTTAATGATGCCAAAGGGGCATTGAATTGATAATATTCTTTACATAGGCCAAATGGCCGTTACATATATGTGCAGGGCACAGCTGAGGGTTACTTCCTCATTCGTTGAACATCCAATTGATTCTGCTAGCTTACTCTTACTTGCCGTAGGTGACGCTGCTGTAGGGCGTGACAGGGCACACCGAACATCAACTCCAATTTGTTAGAAATTTCAAAATTCAAGGCTTGTAGCCACATTTTTGCAAAATTTCAAGCATTTGAAAATGAAATTGATTTTTTTTCAAGTATTTCATTTTTTTTTTAGGAACGACAACTTACACAACTTTTCGTTATAAGCAATAGCTTTCAACTAAAATGTAAATCCGGCCCTGGAAATTATAGTATAAATAACAAAAGTCTCCGAAACATTTTTACAAATTAAAAGCGGTAATGGATAGCTAAAGTAAAAGTTTTAGAAATAAGTAAATTATTTTACGAACCAAACTTGCTCTTCAAAATCCTTTGTTTGAATCATCAAAATGAATTTTAATTTCATTATAACTTTAAAAGGATTTTTAATTACAGCTAAAGCGTGTTACATATGACTCCATCATTCTTCAGTCCTGCTGCCTCGAAACTGGAGAAAAAATAAATAGATTGCCAGTGCCTACAAGTTTCAACGCGCGAATCGCTTTTATTCACAAAGCCATAAAAAAGGAAGTGGTAGGTGTGGTATAATCCTTAGTTACCCTAAAGCAAAAATTACTGAAAAGAATTCCAGGAAACAATCCCGACCCTTCAGCCTTTGGCTTCACTCTCGAAAAAATACCTCTCTCTTTGCATCTTTGAATGAAAAACAGCTGTTTCCGTTCCGCAAACTGCTTTTGCTGTCCCGTCCCAAGTAATGTTTGATGTACTGGTCCCTGTACTCTGTACACAGATGGCCATGAAATGGTTATCGGCTATCATCAATGAAAGGGCTAATGAGGTGGGGTGCTAATCGATTGCTTAATCTGGCGCCGAGTGCGTGGTGGGCCGGTCCACAAGGGAAGAAAAAGAAGGCTTTCGTCATGTACGAGTCGACGGTTTTTTTTTTTAAAGAAGGCAAGGGTCTTCCTAAGATTTTTACAAAGATTTGAAATCCCTTTACAAAAATGAGTGAACCAATTTTAGATTTTCCAATGTCGCAAAGTGGTTTGATTTCGCATCTTCTAGGCGACAGATTTTTTTCACTAGTTTTTTAAGGAAGAAAAAATGAAAAAAAAAAAACTTTTTTTTTTTGTGCTATTCAATTGAAAGATTTAATGCGGCCCACCGGGCATTTGCCAGGCTGCCCGCCGGCCCCATCCGCCACTGAGCATTTTGCACTGGGGGGGGGGAGGGGCTGCTGCAGATTACAACACAGTGATAAATTGTCAATAGTATAAAGAACAAAAAACAATAATACTTAACAAATTTCAAATATGATACAGAAAATATTTTTTCACGGAATTTTTGGCAGTTTTTCCGTTTTTTCCCCGAAGATTCAATAATTGGATCAGCGTCACCATCTAAATACCAATCTACTGCACAAAGATTTGAGCACTTGGGATACCACTATGTAGATCCCTGGGAACTGCCTAGAATTTCGGTTAGGCAACTGCTGAGATTTATTTCTGTTACTGGGCTCCTTTAGTAGTCTAAGCGGGGATAGTACAATGGACCTGTGGTCTCGGTGCTCGTGCTGTTTTCAAGCGCCCTCCCCCCTTTTCACTTCATACTTCAAATACCAATCTATCTTTACATCATGCAACTTTCAAAGAGCGATGCTTGTTGCGCAGAGACCATCAGCACACGTGTAGAAGTTTGATTTTCTGAACTTACTGGTTTAGTTTCCATGCTGTTTTTTTTTGGGGGGGGGGAGGATTATAAATTGAAAAAACAGAAAATCATAATTTTTCGACCTGCTTTCATAGCGTCGTAGTTTAAAGCTGTAATTTGTAGAAACTACGATTTTTTCGTAGCAGTTGGCAGCATCTGTATATATACACAGTTTAACTTGGTTAATATGAAATGTCAAAAATCCACGAATTTGTTTGTACCTTAACAACCGTGAATATGTAAAATGAGGAAGAAAAAATGTATTGGCATAATTTACTATTTATGTATTTGTTATATAACATAATATATTGCAAGTTATTTATGTGTCTAACATTGTACGAGCTGATAGTGCTCTTCTTTTCATGTTACCCACCATTCGTTTGTAAAGGATAACCAGAAAAAGCAGCATTTAATTTATGAAAAGACGTAGACTGTCAGGATAAATACTGTGGATTTTTTTTTCATGAACCAGAAAAGATATTGTAAGTTGCAACATGAAATAACCTGCCTTATCAATGTTCTAGGGGAGAATAAAATATGTGGGACAGGCATTTTTATTGTGTTAAATTGTATTAGTGATAACTGAAGAACCTATTCAAAAAATGGTGACAATGAGGTGGGAAAAAGGAACAGGTGGTAATACCCAAATGAAAAGATAACTAAATGATGGATAGGAAGTCACTCAAGAGCGAGCTTTTTGCAATGCCACAAAGTATATTTAAAAAATATTCAATTAGGAAATTTTTCTATGAAGAGGTCAGAAGTTTCATTTGTCACTGCCAATTTTTTTCTATTCTACGTAATATCCATGACCATATTTATTTGTTTACTGTAATTCAATAGTAAACCAAACTTAATTAACAAGTTATTTTAATAAATTTGGCCGGGATTTCATATTAACTGTGGTCGTATTAACAGAGTTCAACTGTGTATATATTAGGGAACGAATGCACCACTGCTTTTACCTCTGAAATAAATATAATGTTTGGATCAAGAGTAAAAGTGAATAAATGTTAATTGGGGTCTATGGAGGAAAAATAGTCTTGTTTGAAAAATTAGCTCTGATGAAGAGAGAAACTAAATATATAATAACCTGTAATTTATGAGATCTAAATATTGCATCGAACTCTTAACAATATAAAGGTAACATATTGTTAAGAGTTCGATGCAACTTCAAACTTTCTTTAAATGACGACACAGTTCTTGAGAAAACACAGGAGATTTATTTACAACTATGTATTAGAAATATTGTTAACAACTGCTAGATTAACAATAGCAATTAGGCAAATATCAATTAACACTGTAAACTCAAGGTAACACATGTATTTACATCAAAATATGCAAAAACACAGCACAAAGGCTAATACAGACTTTCTAGCCAACGGCTGATACTACACTAAGCAAAACTAACTCTCATTCATTACCATACGGCTTTTATACTCAGCAAAGAAATATCCTATTACGTTCTACCAATTTCTCATATTTTCTTTTTATTCCATTCACAAATCTTATCAGGAGACCATATACGTCATTCAAATGTAAGGGGGTTGTACACTACGTGTCAAAAAAAAATTTGCATGCCTTAATATTTGGTTGTACCACCTTTTGCGCGTATTACAGCTTTCATACCTGTCCTATTGATTCAGTGAGCTTTTGTAGAGTATCCGTTTTTATTTTCGCCCACAATTCCATCAAGAGGTCTCCTAAACGTTCGATAGATGAAGGAAGTGTAGTGTGTGATCTTAAATCCTTTTTGAGTACGTCCCACAGATTCTCAATTGGATTGAGGTCTAGACTTTGTGGTGGCCAAATCATGTGTTGAAATGATGCATCTTGCTCAATAAACCAAGATTTAACAATTGTAGCCCGGTGTATTCTGGCGTTATCATCTTGGAATACACCACTACCCTCAGGAAAATAAAAGTCCATAGATGGCACAACATGATCATCCAAGATGTTAAGGTATTGTGCAGACTTCATTTGGTTGGTGCACAATGCAGCCAAGCCTAGTCCAGATGAACAGAAACAACCCCAGATCATTACACTGCCTCCGAAAGAGCGCACATTGGGAATGAGACATGTAGGGTCCATTGCTTCGTGTGGCTCTCTTCGAAACCCTGACGCGTCTGTCATTTTGAAAGAGCGTAAATCTTGACTCATCGGACCACATGACCTTTCCCCAATCATTAGCAGTTCAATTTTTATGATCTTTTGCAAATTGGTCTCTTTCTTCGATTAATGGCACTCACAAGTGGCTTCCTTATTGCAACACAGCTTCTTAGTCCGGATTTTTGAAGTTCTTCTCGCATTGTGAGCTTGGAAATTGTTTTATTTCCCTCGTTGAAGAGTGCTATGAGTTGAATGGTCGATTTCTTGCGATTTTTCTTCATTAATCGCTTTAGAGAACTCCGGTCACACTCGTCCAGAATGGATTTACGACCACAAAGATGTTCCGAACAGGTAGCTTCTCTGCCATCTTTCCACCTTTTAATAATGCGTTGAACAGTTTGCAATCCTATACCAATAATTTCAACTATGTCTTTGCATTTTGTCCCATTTTGGTACAGGCCAAATATTTGCCCCTTTTTGAACTCTGTTACATCACTTCCTCGAACACAACTACAGATTCCAGCCATTCTTACTTCGAACTAAACAGTCTTCTAGTGCAACGCCCGCATTTTAAGCTTGCATCGAGCAAAGACTTATGCAAATATCTGTAATACTCATCGAATCACCTTCTTCCAAAATTGGAACGTTTAAAATTTGACCGCAACTTTTTTTTTTGGACACTTAGTGTATATTTATTACAAGAAACTATTTACAGGTAAGTTACTATGACAATTTTAGATGAAAATTAATAAAACAAACGCTAAATTTAGCCAGATTACAACAAATTAATCATGAAAATAATTACTCTTTACAGAATTTGTAACATTATAAAAATCAATCCTGCGCTATGTCACTGACAAAATCAACCTTTTGGTTATAGAATGCAGTAAAAATTTTAAGAAATACTGCTTTTTAAATAAGTAATAAGATATGATATTCATTTTTGAAATTTGCTGACAGTGTCCTCTAAGCCTATGATCCTAAAAAGTAAGCTGTTCCTTTGAAATTTATTTTGTAGAAAAATAAACTCTTGTGTGCTGTGAGTAAATATTTTATTACAAATTCATGAATAACCTTTCTGTTCACTTTATTTTTTATTATAGATTTTGGCCTTCCAGACACCTTACACTCTTGGTTTCTATTAGTTCAACTTCATGTTTGGTAAAGTTTTTCTTTTTATCTAATTTTTAAAAAAAATCATTTGGATATAATAATTCTTTTTTACCATTTGCAAATAAGAAACAAGTAGGTTGATTTAAAATGAAATGATAGAGATTAGTCTCTAGTTTTAGATCATTATATGTAACAATTCTCCTGAGGCATTGTTTTCAAGGACTGTTCACTCTACCTGCAGGGGTAGAAGTTGTGCTGTATATTACATATTTAAAAATAATCATCAAAAGTGTCCTATATTTCTGCAACTGGTATTTCCTATATTCCCCCATTTTTTCTCCTCAATATTTTTGAAAAATGACCATTAAAAAATGCGTCACTTTATACACTCTTTCTTAAAGGCTTGCCAAACGATAATTCAAAACTGCTTAAAAATGACCAATACTTGTATTGTATATAATGGAAATTTTGGAATCTCTACTGGCGCCAGTCTATTTTATATTTTATTACAAGTGTAGATTTTGTTTGAAAATATATAAAAAATGCTTTAAGCTTCAATCATAATGTAAGCTTCAGTGATCTATATTTTATGACAAGTTCTCCAAACTATTGATGAAACTTGTGAGACACTTTATCAATGAATCTCCTTTCGCAACGAAATGTGGGGAAGATTTTATATGAAAAGATCTGGTCCATTTGAAATACTTAAATTTTGTTTAACTATGGCCCTCCCCCACACGCACAAAAAAAACTGAATAATTTCTCTCTAGATTCAAAATTTTTATTTCGAGCAAATGCTAAAAAGTTTTACAAAAATGTAACCGTATTTGCAACAGAACTTACAGTTGAAAAATAGACATTATAAAAATAATTGCATCCTTTGGTTCAGAAGGGATCTTGCTAATCTGCATTCATGTCTAATGTCTGAAAAAAATATCTAGGTAATGTATTGAACCAAGTACTCACCAGGGCTGGAAAGTTGGAGTTGAATTGATTTTAGGGGTGAAGGAGTCAGAGTCAGGGGTGAAGGATTTAAAAGAGTTAGAATTGATCATTTTCCCTCCAACCACACGGCCCTGGTACTGACAGAAAATTCTGTCGACAAACTAGCAGATAGAGTCAAATCTTTATGTAAATGACAATGAAATTTTTGACGAATGGGGCTTTGATGGTATTTGAAAATCAGTTGATTCATATTGGAAAAATGTTTTTACAATGATAAACAGTGATCCACTTTCTAAATATAAATACTTCAGTTTTTTAATAAGAAGGGCCGTTTTGACTCTTTCACATGAAGTAGCATTGGTTGAAAGACCCGCTCCCCCTCCCGTAAACAAAAGAATACTGACATAAGAAAGAGCATTTTTAATATTAATGTGACAATAAGAGTTTTAAGTTAAATAAAGGGGCTGTGATTTTAAAAGCAATTAGTGCATGCATTGCTAAATAAATGATTCTGTTTCATCATGTGCACACTTGAAATACAAAATTCAAAATTTAATGGAGGGATATGAAAAAGACACTTAAAAATCAGAGACAAAAGTAAAGATTCCTGTATCTTCAAAAAAAAAGATAAAGAAATGAAAATTGAAAAATTGATTCTACTCAGCATGTGATTCATTGAAGGCAATCAAAGAATAAAAACTGGCCTTAAACGTAAGTGTATGTAAAAAACAAGCTTCACAAACTCTAATTGATGCAGGTAATAAAAATATTAAAGATGCAAAAGATGAAGTGTAGAAAAATGATAAGACAAAAGCTATTCAAAAATGCTAATAATCAATAATTGTAAGTAGTTCTTTTAAATATAAATAGGTGTCACTTGATTTAAAATTTGTTTAAAAATATTTTCTGTACATAAATAAACAATTTTTCCAAAAGTTATTCTTCCAACAACAGGAAACTCATTCCCGATATAATATGTACTGCTAGAGTCAATTCTTGCTCACTTTATAAACTTAGCGTACAGATGTGGTTATGTGCAAGTAGTGACTTTTACCATTAGTAAAGTAAAAAAAATGTCACAAAATTACCTTAAATCGCCATTTCAAGGTTACATTCAAAACTCTTTATCTGTGCAAAAATGCTGAATGTATCATTGAATATTTTTGCACTGATGAAGATGCTCTGTTGAGGTGGCTCTTTGTTAATGCTTTATCTTAAATTTTATCCATATTTTAATTCAAAGATTTTTTTTAATTCTTCAATATAATTTAATTTTAGGATGTGTGTATTGGTTCTTGTATCTGAAACTCAAGGCAGAATTTTTCGCAATGTTTTAATTGATGCCATGTGGAATGATGTTGAGGCTAGGCTTGATAAGCTAGCTGTAAGTAAATGTTCTTTTTGGTATGTTGTGTATGTAACTGTTAATATGCAATTATTTCAATGTTTAAAATCTTAATGTGATCTTCGATTTAGGTGATCAAGAGTTCAAAGAAGAAAGAATATTTAGCAGAATTACTTAGTCAGTTTCAAGCTGCACTTATATCATATGATGAGGTATAAAACAGTTGAATTTTGAAATTTTCTTTCAGTTTTGTTAAAATGTTATAAGAATTGTATTCATGTTCTGTGTGTTTTATTCCTAGTCTTTAAATTAATTCCATTTTTTTGTGCACATTTAAAACTAACTGCTTGCTACATGTGAAACTAAATTTTAAAAATAACAATACTAATAATAAAAATAAGCACACAATTTTAGTTTGAATGCTGATTTGAAATGTTGCTCAGCATGTTCCATAATTATTCCATTCCTTTTTTTTTTCAACCTTCAAACTGATTATTGTTGAAACACCACATAATGCCACCTGCAGGAAGATCAAGGAAGTAATTGATCATCAAAAAGAGTGCTTTGGTGGATTTTCAAAAGTAATTTATCCTTCAGTGTGGTGACTCTTAGCTCTTTTGTAGATATGTGCTTTAATATCCTTTTTAATCAGTATTATTTTTTTTCTTCTAGGGCATTTTAGGAGATGATACCTGTTTAGCAGCAGCTGTATGGCGAACTATGTTTAATTTTCGTGATGTAGATCCTCGAACAGTTGAAGATATGGTATACTACATTCGAAGACAGGTTGTTGTTTTTTTTTAATTGAAAATTAAACCTAAAAAAAAAAAAAAAAAACTAAATACAGTTGACTCTCTATAACTTAAAGCCTTATAACTTGAATATTCCTTTTTTTCACAGTCCCATAATAATTTTGTGTTTTCAATACAAAGTTGTCTCCATCTCTTGAATGTACTCTTTTTAAGTTGGAAGTTTTTATGAGTTTTGTTCTCATTTTATGCATAAAAATTCTGCAAAAATGTTTAAAAATAAATATTTTTTCCCTTTAACACATTGCTTTGCTTATCAGCTTGTATGAGGGGAATAATTTATTTACAATAGTGCTCCTTAATGCACACAGTTTTGCAAGATTACGTGAGCCGTTTGGTCTACTTTTTACCATGGCTGACGACCTAAAATTTCGTTGCTAGCTAATCTTTGAGAGACTTAAAATTTTGGCAAAAATTGAAAAAGTAGCAATTATTTCTTTGAATGACACAAATAATCTGCTTTTAGAACAAAAAGGCATTTAACAACACTACAAACTGAAATCAAGAGAAGAGTAATTGGACCTGCAGCATACAAACTTAATGAGGTTAAGTAGTCAAAAAAATCTCCATTTTTGAAGTACCTTAATAAAATTTATTCTCTGTAAAGATATCTTTCTGTAGTACTAATAATTAATTTTTCCCAAACTATAAGCGTCATAGTCTATCCATCATGCACTATTCCTGAAAAAGAAAGTAAATCTTTTCTTGAGAAAGCTGAAAAATGAAGTTCATGCAATTCAAACCACCGATTACTTGAAGGTTTTAGCTGGTCCCTAGAGACTTCAAGTTATTGAGAGTTGACCTTACAATCAACTTTCAGTAAAGTCCCAAGGGACCTGCAAAAATCTTTGAATTATTATTAGTTCAAGTTATGGGAGGCAAAAGTTCCAACAGCCTTCTTAAGAGTTTGGGACCCAATTAAATGTTCGAAATAAATGAATATTCAAGTTATAACGCTTTGGTTTATCACAAGCTGGCTGTATGTGTTGGCTAATTGTTATCAAAAGAGAAAATATTTTGCCTTCCTGGTAACTAGGATCTTCCAATTTCTGAAACAGAGCTTTGAAGCCATTTTTTATATCTTTTTACAATCTTTTTTTGGAAGTTTTGCTTGCTTTAGCATAACTCCTTAGTTATTCTTTTTCTGTGCTTGAGGTTTTCCATAAGTTACTGTGATTGGGAAAATAAAAGCTTAAGGATTTTTGAAATCCTCTTGGCAAGGCATAACATCTTGCATCCGTCATCGCTAACTTATAGTTTGTAATCAAATATAACCAGACCATATACTTTATTTACATATAAAAATGTTCACAGTTGATTTGAGAAAAATTATTGCTCATTCAATATACTTTCTCAAAATAAACCTTTATTTTTATACTTTAAATAATACTTCAAATTTAATATTATAGAAATTATAATCAAAAATTGAAGTGAAAAACCACAAACATCTTCAAATTTTGCACAAAATGTTTGTATAAGTATTGAGTAATCAAATATTTGGATCCTTGGATCCTTGCAGTGAAATTGTGTATGCATTTTGAATAGAATTCTCCCTTTTCTTTTAAATCCAAAAATATGAGATTTTTATTTGCTCTTTTTTTTTTACTTAGTCTCAGATCATTAGTTTTTTCAAGAAAAAAAAATGTAGATGAGCAATTTAAAAACCATTTGAATCTATTTGAAGTACAAAAAAATCAAACAATGGTTTGGCTAAAGCTTTTTAATGTTTTCTGGCCAAGTGTGATCAAAATTATCCAAATCGGCTAACATTAGTCACACCTAGCAACCATGCAGCAAGAATCACTGTTTCAGAGGGATGAGTACAGAAGTATTGGGTTTTAGAGGCAGCAGTTAAATAATCTGATTGGCTGAAAGCTTTGAGATGACTGGCAGGAGGCACAAATGGATGCGCTAGTTTCGTAGCCTCTGTGTCCCATGCTTCATTTTTTACCCAAAAGATGGCAGCACCAGTATCAAATGATACAGAGAAATGTTATTCTTTTTCAACTATTTTAGTTTATCAATGAAAGGAGAAAATAACTTGTTAAAACAAAATGAACATGTTAATATAATTTTTGAAGCATATTGCTTATTGGTAGAGATATGTCAATAGGGGTAGGGGGACAAAGCAGTAAAATATGGAATATTTTCGGACGAGAAGCGGGAAGGGGCGGTACTATATATATATATATATATATATATATATATATATATATGTATATATATATATATATATATATATATATATATATATAGGGTGTTTTTTAGAATTTTTGTTGGCATATTTGCCGTTTAAGACCTTAACTAAAAGACAAGTTAGATAAATAAATACCTTTGTGCTGAACAGTAAAGTAAGACAAAACAACGTTAGAAGAAGCAGAAATTTGCAAATTACAGCAGACACGTGTTTCGGCGTTACAGGGAACGCCTTTTTCAATGCAAAAAATAATGAGCTTATGGATGAAAAGACATCCGACAAAAGCCAAGAGCAGATAAGCGTGCAGCTTAAAAGATAAAAACAGCGGATTAGCCAAACACCAATGACAAAGTTATAAATTGATCAGGAACCAATAGGAATGCAAGCAAAGGCCAAGAGCTTTCTCTTAGGTATGAACCCAGAAAGAAAGAATTCAATTTGACAAAGATTTAGCCGAAGCTTAAACAAAGTTAATTATCTTAAAGCTGTGGCAATTGATAGAGACTATCCGCCAACTTTGATTGATTCCATTTATAAAAAACTTTCAAATAAATCCCAAACTAATGTTCTTAACCGAACCTTCATCAGAAAGAATTTGGTTGTTTTGCCATTCTTTCCATCTGTAAACTATCAGGTTTCTAAGATTCTAAAACGTTTCCAATTCCAGGTGGTGTTCTCTCCTATTAATAAACTTTCATTCTCTTCTCTTAAAGATCCTATTCACCCTCTTAATTGTTGTGAAATTTATAGAATTAATTGTAGTTGTAAACTTGCCTATATTGGACAGACTCGGCGTGCTTTAAAAATTCGCTTGAAAGAGCATCAAAATTATGTGAAAAAACAACAATTAAATAAGTCTAGTATTGCTCAACATTGTTGGGATTGGAATCACTCTTTTGATTTTAACTCTTATCAGATTATCCAAAAATGCCCCAATTCATCAGATCTTGACTTTTGGGAACCCTTTCATATTTTGAGGAACAGTTCTAACTTAGTTAACGATCTTAGTGCAGTTCCATATTTTTGCAACATTTGGCTTCCATATCTTTAATACTGTCCTTTCCTTTTTTCCCATTCATTTTTATCTATCTTCCTTTGTTTATTTTTACTTTTTTGTCTTGATTGACCCCCCCCCCTAATTTTCTTCTATTTATCTTTATTTTTCCTTTTTTCGAATATTTTTTGTTTCTGTTTATTTTATTTCTTGGTTTTCCATTCAGCTTTTCCTTTCTTGCGGTTCACGGTTACTGACAATTTCTTTTCTTTTTGTTTAAGCTTCGGCTTAATCTTTGTCCAATTGAATTCTTTCTTTCTGGGTTTGTACCTAAGAGAAAGCTCTTGGCCTTTGCTTGCATTCCTATTGGTTCCTGATCGGTTTATAACTTTGTCATTGGTGTTTGGCTAATCCGCTCTTTTTATCTTTTAAGCTGCATGCTTATCTGCTCTTGGCTTTTGTCGGATGTCTTTTCATCCATAAGCTCATTATTTTTTGCATTGAAAAAGGCGTTCCCTGTAACGCCGAAACACGTGTCTGCTGTAATTTGCAAATTTGTGCTTCTTCTAACGTTGTTTTGTCTTACTTTAAAAGACAAGTGTTCAGAGAAGTCAACAGAAAATTTAAAGCCGTTTGATCTGTTGGAGGGAAAAGAATACAAACTGAGATTGGTAAATAAACAACATTTGTTGAAACTTTTAAAAATAGATTCCATATCACGTAAATGAACTATTTTTTAAAGACCCAAATTTAATTTCGACCATGCCCCCTAATGAATACCAATATTTGAAAACACATCGCAATGATCTTGGAAACTAACTACTCTCAGGAACTTTGCTTAGTTCTAGCAGATCTTTTATTGCTCACTGTTCAGGCAAGTTGACCAATGACTCCAGATTTGCAAAGTCCATTGTAACACAACAAACTTCTGGAAACCAAAATTCTTAGCTTTTATGTAGAGAAAAAAAAACGATATTTCAGCAGATTAACAGATGCATTCCTTCATTTCAGACGACCATTAGATTAGAAACAAGTTAGTAAAATGGTGTTTTTTGTTTCGTTTATTACATTCTACATATTGTACAATATCTTCAAGAAGAGTGCAGAAGACATGCCTTGAATGTGTTGTCCTTATCAGGATCAAATTTTAAAGTTATGTTGAGGGGATAAAAGGTAACTTTTAACTACAGTGGCTCCCAAAAGTGTTCGTACACCTACGACTTTCAATGAAATAGGACCCTATCCATTGGTTAGATTTAATATTTCAGAATAGGTATTTAATTATAAGATCTATTATCAATTTTCTACAAAACTACATGAAAATTTTTCAAAACATATTAAAACTAATTTTTTAAAAAATCAAAAACTAAAAAGAGCCGGTAATTTTATCTCAAAAAAGTCTTCGTACACTTAAAAAAATATCTATATATTATTGAATAATCTAACTTTTTATTAAGTTATTATTTAGTAGAATATCATGCAGTATCAACAATACCTTTTAAATGTCTGGGAATAGATTTCATATTTTTTTCTTTCTTTTTTTTGCCTAATTTCTAAATAAGTGTTGAATGAAACTCGAGTTTTTTTGTTTCTAACTCTATTTTCGTTTCAAAGCCGCGTCTTCGTAATCAGCCTCCAGATATCTCTAAATATGTTACATTAAGTTCAAATCTGAAGATTGAAGGGGTATTTCCTAAACTTAAGGACAATTTTCGAGGCACTAGACGCAAACGTTGAAAACCGTGTGCTTCTTAACGTTATCTTGATGGAAAATAAAGTTGTTTCCGATAACCAAATTTTTGGCAAATAGTTTAAAATTGGTTTTTAAAATATTGCAATGAACAGCGTGATTCGTTATTTCATGAAAAAATTTCAATTTACCAAGTCCTAATGCTAATATGCACCCTCACACAAGAACACCTTCACCGTCCTGATTAACTGGTCTAACTAAGTTCTTAAGATTAAGTTCCTAATTTTTTTCTTCTATTCACAATTACACAACAATTTAACCAAAAATGTTGAATTTATTTTTATCTGTAAGTAAGACGTAATTCCAAAACCTTTTGAGCTTATTTATCATTAATTTTACGACGAAAAGCGTAAGCTTCCTGTTTTTCGTACGACTAAGAAAATTTCTGCGGGAAGAGGTCCCATTTAATCCAGCTAATCAGAAAACTTAGCGAACAATTTTAGGTGTAAATTAAATGTAAACATTTTCATTTAACTCTGCAGAAACTTTTACAGCACTCAAAAGTGTATTTTTCATAAATTTTTTTAACTGTAAATCTCCGATCACGCTTTCTCAACTTTGCCGGTTGACCATTTCTTACCTTGTTTTCGGTCCGATTCTTTTCTTTAAAGCATTTTATCTAGCACTTTACTATGGAATGGTATAAATTATCTAATTTTGAGACATTTTAAACCAATTTACCGCTACCATGAGGAAACAAAATCAAATTTTGTATGGTGTTTGTTGTTTTTTACGAATACCAGCCATTTTAAAGTAATAAGCACAATTTTAAGGAATAAATAAACAAAAAATTAAAGCCAAATGACTTTTAAGGGTCCACACAATGCAAAAATAATAAAGAAACGACATATGATAATTTTAATCATGAATTTATTCGAAAAATATTTGAGTGTACGATGACTTTTGTGGCGTATTATTTCTCTGTTTCTTCATTTTTTGACCCATTTTAAAAAGAAGATCCGTCAATATTTTCAAAAAACTACAGAGTTTTATATAGAATGACATAGGAATGATGTGAAAAAATATTGTACTTCATATTCGAATTCAGTTTGGCGTTATTTTGGTTTTACTAAAACATTTCAAAGTGTATGAACACTTTTGGGAGCCACTGTATATTTTATTAGTTTTTGAGGGAAAGAATTTTTTTTCGCCCCTTTTCACTCCACCCTACTGTTCAGTAACGTCAAAGGTGACAGTCACATTTTACAATAAAACTGTACTGAGACTCGATGAAAAAAAAATTGAAAATGTGCCGAAAAAAAAGTAAGTTCAATTTTTTTACCTGATTATATTTATGGCATTTTTTCTATTAATCTTAAATGTTTTTTTTTCCCCTTAGCTTTCTCATTTGGATTCATTGAACACAGAAAACATGCTGTTTTATGGAAAAATAAAGTTTTTGCCTCTAAAGGACATTATTGAGGAAGCAAATAAAGAAAAAGAACTGTTATAAAGAAATTACTTGCATTATACCATTATACCTGCTTTTATTTATTAAACACTTTAGCTGTATGATTTTGATTTCTTTGTGTGCATATGTGTGTGTGTGTTAGTGCATGCACTGTTGAACAGGGGACAGAAAAATTGTTGATATGAGAAAGCAAGTTTTTTTTTTTTTTTTTGTGAAATACAGAGGTTTTACTTTGTATTTTTATCCTGCGACTATGAGGTGTTCAAGCAATGCATACATTTTAAATGAACTGAATAAAAATGTAACATGCACTATAAAATTAGTTTAGTACAATAACCTATACCAGCGGTTCCCAAGCAATGGGCCGCAAGCAGCGTTTTACTAGGCCGTAGACACAAGTCAAGAATTTGAACCAAGATGAATCTTGGGGTCTAATTTTCATCTTTCTCAGTAAATCACTAGTTTGATGAACCGTCACTTAAAAGCTCTTTGTGGCTCGTAGCCGATAAGGAACTATTTATAATTAAGATTTTTCACATTTCTTAGGAGCTTCTCCCTATAGTTGAAGATTGAATTCAATGAATCAGAAACTCCTTTAATGGAAATTGCCTAGCTAGTATTAGCTTCAAGTTTAAATACTCCTCCTTTGTTGAACTATCACATTACCTGACCAGGCTTTAAAACCCCTTTTAAAGGATCTCTTGAGTATAAATGTTCGGCATGACTAATCGGTGAATTGAGACCCTTGAGGGGCTTTTTGGCAACCAATCTATTTGAACAAGGACTTTTTTATTTTCAGAGTAAAAAAAAATAATGTAAATTCATTCTATGTTGGTGGTTCGGTTAATTGCGAATAAAACTAATCGGTTCTCTCATGGATTAAAAAGTCAAAAATCTCATTTACCTTTAACTTTGATGACTTGTTTTTCACTTTTCTGAGTCATGCCAGCTAAGTAAATACAATTAAGTTATTTTCTTTATTAAAAACATATTTTGTAAATTATACTGTTGAACAGATATCAATGGCGGGGGGGGGGGAATGAGGGGAGAAGGGGATCAACATTTCCAGAACTCTTGTTTTTTAACACATATATTTTCAATTCGAATGCTATATTTTACATACACTTAAAAACAGTTATGGGCAGATACTACCCTTCCCCTCCCAGAAACCAAATTTTGGCTGTGAAAGTGAGATATAGTAGTTAGTGAGCCTCAATGAAGTTTTCTACAAAACTGGTGGTCCACACAACGAAAAAAGGTTGGGAAGGGCTGACCTATACCTTTATGAAAGTTCTGTTAATAAGTTTTGGTGATTGACATTTTTTGTTTAATCAACAAAAATTCCCTTTAATTTCACAGGCAGCATATCCTTCTGTTGATTCTAGAAAGTTTCTTTAGTCAATTATTTTTCAACATCTTTTAAAGTGACTTTTGAGGTATCTGTGTGCCTTCTGTTTCATCATCGTCATTTTCAGAATTTACCGGACTCTCGAAATTATTCTTTATGTTGCAGCATCAATCTGCTTACAAAATTAAATGTTTTGGTGGTCCAGAAGATGATGTGCTGTGTCGTAACTGTGAAAGATACCAATGACATAAGAACTTTTAATTGCCCACCAAGTTGGACTTCAAATAAAGATTACCTCCAATAACTTTTATGTCTGTTCTCAATACTAAGAGGTGTCTCTTTTCATGAGCTCTGAGGGCCAAGAGCGCCCATATGATTGTTTGTAGAGGAGGAGCAAACCTAGGAAAATTTTTAAGATTATCAAATACATCTATACTTACTATCTATTTTTCTTATCAAAGAAAAACAAAAAATGCCACTGGCTCTGAATAAGCAGCTCAAACATATTGACCCCCTTTAAGTATTAAGGCTCTTCAATAACGTCCATCTTGGTTTTCGACACTAATACTTTCTCTATGGGACAATCTGCTACCAATTCCAAGCATAATTCGAGAAATTATTAAAATATTTTCATGCAGTTTGTTTTAAAACGATGGCTATGAAGCAGAACTAGCGATGCGCTTCTTTGTTTTTTCTGTGGTGATTTTGAAACATTTTTTATAACATTTTAAAACTTTAAATGACTATTTTCACATGTTTGAAAAATGATATGGAAAAAGTGAAAAAGGAGCCCAGGAGATTATTTCTCTTTAAAAAGATATTTTAAGTTTGTTTCTGAGACAATTTGTTCAATTGATATTCTCCACGTAGTAAAGCTTTTGTTTTCTAAAAAAACTGCGAAAAACACTCCTTCCACCAGATCACACCCATTTCGTCCCACTTTGAGGGACCACTTTCTCTTCTCCCCAAGGGTCTTAGTCGTCTTCCTCCGCTCTGCCTCAATGGCAGACAATTAATTACTAGATCTGTACTGATGACCATTCATTCTTTGTCATTTTGTGTGTTGGTCTTGTATCTGTGTGACATCGACGACATCCGTTCTAAAAAGAAAACACAGTTTTTTTTCTTTATTCGAGTTCTGTTTGATAAGTTTTTGAAATTATTTAGATGATGAATGCTGTTTTAATGTAAGCACCCCCTTTAAATTTAGAAGTTATTTTCTTTTAAAAGTGTGTAAATTACCGCATTTTATAATGGGAAAAAAATTGAAATGCCATTTTTATTTATGTATTTATTTATTAAATTATTAATTTTAAAAAATATAGCCAAATACAGTGATTGTGATTTATATCTCAATGTGAAATTTGCAAAAAAATAAACCAATTCACTTAAAATACACTAGCCACATCAGGAAAAGTGGTGAGTAAATCATGAAATTTTCCCGCCCCTGAGTGTATGTGCAGTAGAATGGGATTAATCTGGCAATTTTGCATGTTCCGCGGAGATTAATGGGGTTGTTTCCTTCAGTTAAAAGTACTATTTTTACGTCACTGAAATTGATAAAATAAGCAAAAATAAATAAATAACATGAAGTGAGAAAAACTCATCTTACAAACGCTTATTTTTTAATGATTTTTTTTAAAATGTCCGATTTTTAAGATAAGGCGTGGTCTTTATGACGTCACAAATGATGTTACTTTGATGCATCTGTGTACTCGCGTTTTCACGTTATTGTAATCAAGAAGCAAATTAAATATTGCGCTCTACGCTTGCTATCAACCATATCGTTGCCATTACACTTGAGTAAACGATGCAAAATAAATACTACGAATGGCAACAGTGAATGGCATTTCATCATTTGTGATGTCATCGACAGAAGCCTAAACAATAAAAGTGCATCGATTAAAATATTTTTTTAAAAATATTAAACTTAGTCAAATTATTTGAAAAATGGTCAGATCCTATTCTTAACTCCAGAGCTTGAATACGCTACCTTGTGGTGATTAACAATACTCAAGAAAAAGTTAAAACATTCCATTCCATGTGTTTTCTTTGGGGTAAATTACAGGCTTCACACAGTTTGTGATGTAATGTAATTTTTAGAAAAATAGAAAAGACTGTCATTCACTAAGCGTCAAAGCAATTTATAATTTACGGCATTTGTTTGTTTTACTTTTTTCATCCGCCATTAGACAGTGGCTGCCACACCCCCCTATAGTTTATTGGAGTTGCGAATGTTTTTAAGCATAGCTCTTTCAGAAAAAAAAAAACTTTTAATTTTGGAAACAACCCCCATTGCCATTAAAGTTTGAAATTGTATTTAATATTTATCAAATATATTCCTTGACTTGTTGTGGTAAATGTAATAAAAGTCCATAACTTTACTAAAAAGTATAGAAAATACTTTGTATAGAAAAAATATTCTGCTTGACAATGCTCCAGAATTAGCAATATTAATTAAATAATTGTCTCTTTCTGGAAGGATCAAATATATCACACACAACAATGCCTTTGAAAATGAAGTTTAGTAAAAAAAAGTTGGTAATAATTCTGAAAGTCACAACAGAATGAGTCTGAATAGGTTATCTTACAAGAAAATGTTTTTTTTTTTTAGAATATTGGCTTAGTTTGCTTTTTAATATGGAGGCTTTGTGGGTTGTGCATTTACTTTCAGATCTTTAATTGTTACAAGACTTAGACGTGATCCAGAATTCTAAATATGTAATTAAATTTAAACTTCTGTTTTGTTTAGGTAAAAATTAAATAGTTAATAATATAAACTTTCTTTCGTTTTCAGCAGTATTGATCATTTTGTATTTTTCAATACCCTTTTTACGACATAAATTATAGAATTAATACCATTATCTAATATACATTTTCTAACGGTAAGAAATTAAAGTAATGTACGAAAAAAGGCACTTTTCATTTTTTTAATTGAAATATTATAAGAAATTTTAATTGCAACCAGAAGATATTTTTCTTTTTTTAAATGATTGAGTTTTCTTGTGTTGCTTGAAAAACGTTCAATTTTTGTAATTTTGCTCCCTCCCCCTCTTGGCACGCCTGTGGTAATAATGCAGTTCGATTTAAAATACGTTTTTTTATTCTAAGTGATTTAAAATATGTCACACATGGTTGGATCCGGTAAAAACATTTCGTTTAAAACTTCTTTTATCTTCTCGGTGCATTTACCAAATGGCATTGGCATTGTTTTTGCTAAATGTAATTTTTGAGCTGTTAACAGGACTCGTCCGACAGAAATTTTCTAGCTTTCGGGAAGAGAGAGATAGAGCTGCAGTGTTTTTCTACCCCGTCTACGCGGATCTGCTGACAGGTTTTGGGGGATGTCTTCCCCCTCTAAAGGACTGTCAATGCTCAAAATTTATTGGCAGTGGGCCGCATTTTCTTGTGTACTGCAACTCGAATTTTCGTTAATCATTATGTTCGTTATTTGTTTTCTAAATTTGATTTATTAAAATTCTCTCACAGGCTACTTTTTATGCAAGAAGGATATGCAGTAAGTTCATAAACATTTCGTTTTTGTGCGAAATGCAGTATTAGCATTATCATTTTGAAAATTGAAAGCAGACTCAGGGTTGATAAAGTAAATTACAGATCACTCCCCCCCCCCCCCCCCCCCACTTATCAATACGCCAGTGGAATTTGGGACGTATTTTTCGGACTTAAAACATGCTGATTTCATAATTCATTGAAGAATAAATAAATATTCAGAATAAATTTTAGAATTAGCAAAACATTCGAAAACAAAAATTAAATTTGTTTCAAACAAAGTTTTTGTAATCATTTTTTTTCCGAATTTATTCGTAGTACAGCGGATTTATCTATGTTTTTAAAAGTAATAGTTTTGAATAATTTTCAAGTTTTCTTTCAGATTTTTTGTTTACGCTAAATGTTTCACGAAAAGGACCCTAATGAATCGAAACGGTGTAAAAGTAAAACCATAAGAACTGTGATTAATGAGGACTATAAATGGCGCCTTTTTCGATCTGTAAACTTCAACAAAACGCATGTAAATAACGTTTGGGCGAAAAAATCAAGATTTGGGGTGCGTCTCCCCCCCCCTTCCGGGAACATGATAATTCTAAAAGGGGGCATGAGCAAAACCAAAAAAAATGCTTGAAAATTGTTAAATTTTCTGAAGGAAAAGTAAAACAACATATATTCTGACAAAATGAGATGTCAAACACATATTCACATTTATACTGAAATAATCCTCCTATTAACCACCAAATAGTCTAAAAATGCGTTCCTAAAAAAAAATTTCAGGGAGTGCCCGCAAACTCTCCTACTTATGCGCAAATCAGGGGCGGCTCGTCGCTATGGGCAGGGTGGGCCCGGCCCACCCAAAAAAATTGTAATTAATAAAATACATTATTAACAAAAATATGGTTTTGTGTTCCAGTTTAAAAAAGCAAAAAGTATGGCGAACAAGAGATTTCCAACATCTAGACCCCCCCCCCTTCCCGCATATCTCTAAACATAACCAGAAAGTTTTTAAATCCCACTAATTTTAGCGCTGTGCACAGCTTTGAGAACTGTGGGCTCGCTCGAAGCTGCCCCCGAAACTAAGAGCCACGCCTCTGCCCTTAGCCAATCGCAAGGACTGAATCAGAAAGCGAAAAACGGCGGGTGACAACACCCGAAGGAATTCATTGCAACTCAAGGGTGGGCAAAATTCGCCGAGCCCAAACGAAATCGTAGTTGTCTATAGCGGTTTGGAGGGAAGAAAGGTGCGGGGAAGAGTCGCTCACTAAAATAACATGTAAAAGGGCAGAGAATCGGCTGCCCCCCTGCACATGTGTCAGGGAAAACCTTTTATCATAACATTCCGCTTCTGTTTTTTTTTTTTTTTTTTGTCTTAATTTTTTCCTCTTCAACAGCTATTACTATATATATATATAAGGCATGGAGATTGCCGGTTTCATGAGATTCCGTACATTTGTTTTACAACGCATGCATATTTTTTTTAGTTATTTGTTTGTTTTTGGAGTTAGAGATGCTTATTCTCAAAATTTCTGTGTAATGACTTTCTTTTCGAATAGTAGAGCAGCCCGGTGATCTGACGCACCGGCAAAAAAAAAAAAAAAGGCTGATCCTCAGATTTTTTTGGTCGTTCACGCAAAAAATAAAAAAAAGGAAAAGAAAGAAAACTCCATAATACCTAATGATAATGTTATCCAACACTTGATCTTTTACGTCAGTTTTAAGATTAATTTTCATAATTTTCTATGATTTCTCAGATTTATTTTTGTTGTTGTTCAGACGGAACCTTTTAGACGCGATTTGTCAGTTATCCATG
Organism: Uloborus diversus; assembly: GCF_026930045.1. Lineage (NCBI taxonomy): Eukaryota > Metazoa > Arthropoda > Arachnida > Araneae > Uloboridae > Uloborus > Uloborus diversus. Next base: position 113,614,289 of record NC_072733.1, read on the forward strand.
CTTTAATTTTAAGGTTGCTTGAATTGTTAAGTCAAGATGCTTATACTGTAATTAAAGTATTTTTTTAAATATTATTGAATATCTTTTTATGCCTGTCCTGAAAATAATTTAATTCACCTAGCAAGACCATTTTTTGCGGGGGTGTTTTTAGTGGTTAGGAACGCAAATCTTTTCTTCTGTTTTCTTTTTTTTCTTACGTGAAAGTGTTACCTTCTAGAAGTAATCATAAACAATGGCCCAGCTAAATTTCAATTATTTTACTCATAAATAAAAAAAATAAATAAATAAAAAATGCCTTGTTCAAGGAAATAAAAAAAGGAAAAGAAAAAACTTTTAATATTTAAAAATTGAGGTCAATTTAATCAGCTGTTTTAATGATTAGTGGGAATATAATATTAAGCTCTCTTAATTAAAGTGCGGCTTAATTAGTAGTTTCAAATGTATGTTAAAAAAATAGTATTTTGTAGATTTGAGGATATACTGGCAATTTATAATTTTTGTAGAATGCCTATTATTGATGTATTCCCCCCCCCCCCCATCAGTTATTTTCACTTCAGAAATAATGACATTAATAAGGTCTGTCACGGAGGTGGGGATCTTAACATTAATATAGGCCTAATTGATGCATTTTTCATGGGAAATTTTTTTTTCTTCGTTGTTACAATCTGCACATGTTAAGCATATGAAAACAAGTTCACTTCTTTTTTTACATTAATTTACATCCCTGAAATTCCAGTTCACGGAGGTGATAGGTCAGAATAATCATACCAAGTTTTTGAAGCAAAATCTATCTTTTTGTTTTTCGACAAAAATCTCACAACTTTAACTAATGGCTGAAAATAAACAAGGGGTTCCCTTGTATCATGGAAAATAAAATTTGATGTCATGACTGCCACATATTAATGAGGAATGGCATTTTGTGTTTAGGTAACGGAGGTGAGAATTTATTGTGTGACATGACCCCTTGTCCTACTAAAACACAATATTAAAAAATTAAATACACTTAAACAATTAATATTTGAGACACTTGTGAAAGGAATAATTAATGAATAAGCATATACTTTTAATTAAACAAGCTATTAAGCAACAAAAACAATCACACAAGGTGTGACACATGCCATGGAGGTGAGAATTCACATGTTGTGAACCAAAAATTTTCTAAAATAAAAAATATTATTAAAAAATTGTTGGCAGATTTAAATAGATATATTTCTGATGAAATTAAAAATCATTGTTAAATGAACTGTAAAAGCTATGTAACAGAAAAGTTACACTTTTTGAAGAATGACTCATAAACATAACTGCGGGCCCACCCACTAAATTAAGGCACGAGCCGCCACTGGCGCAAATGTTAAACAGCTCAAACAAAAAAAATCCATAACTATCTTCAAATTTTATTTACAAATGCAATATTTGTATTTCATTGTGTTCGGTACGAAAGCTGGTAAAAAGGTAGCCATCTTGACACTGCAACCTTTCGTATACGGAAAAAATGGATACTGAAAATACTTCACGAGTCCTCAAACAATAAGAGTTGAAGGGTTTAATTTGGATAATGATCCTGATCCAGAATATTAGTAGGAGAAATCTTCCTTTTTTTTTTCTTTCAATTTTTTATTCTTCGTACTTGAAAAACTTACAACTTTCTTCAAACCCTTTGAATCATTACATATTTTGAAAAAAAAAAAAAAAAAACACGTCACATGCTTCAGTTCATAAAGTTTGGGAAAATTTTATTTTCATAAGTCACTTCCCCCCTCCTTATAATGCATGACTCATTCGCCACTCCCAACAGGATCGTTTGGATCCGCCACTGATATCATGCGCTATGTATTGTATCGCCCATTCGAATGCTATGGAGCGGCCCCCAATGACTAGATTACCCAAATTACCCCCTGTCAATTTCAGGGGAAAAGACTGCACTTGTACCCCCGTGTACACCCAAATCAGACGTATTTCCCCAGGATGACCCTAATGCTATGGAGTACTGGGTAACGAGACCCCCCCCCCCAATGAGATTTTTAAAATCCCCCCTCCCCCGAGCAATCTCTGCCAGGAGTCCCCATCGTGGCACTCCTATCTTTTTCCACACAGAAATTAACTCTCTCAAGGTCATGCATCTTTTTATCAGAACCACTCTTTAAGTTTTTAGTTTTACCTTTTTAGACAGTGCGGGAATAGATATAGTGTTTGATATGTTAGGAGAGCCCACTGGGGGTTCATAAGTGAGATTGCACTATAAAAAGCATTCAAAAATTACCCACGTCCCCTCCTCCAGAAAAAAATAAGATCAATGAGGCAGTCTACGTTAATAACCCTCTCGCTTTAGGAGGGTCATTTTAGAGGGTTTGGACAGCTTTGTTCTTTGGGAGTGTTTCGTAGCAATAGAGAGGTCTGTATAGGGCCGATGGGCTTTGTAGTATCAGTAAAATAAGATTGAAAACCTTCTAAAATTATCCTCCCCCCCCCCCAAAAAAAAAAGAAAGAAACAGCGGTGCGGTCTGCTTGTGTTAGAAGTGCCTATGAGGGGGCACTCATAGTGCCAATTCCGCCATTCTACTAATTTTGAAGGAGGATAATTTTATAGGGGAGCTAATTCCAGCAGTCCTGTAGGCGGGGGGGGGGCGTTGGGATCTTTGCGGCCATGTATATGTATTTAATAAAATTGCTAAATAACATCACATCTTATGCTTTGGCATAGTCTTTCCTTTAAGTTCCAAAATTTAAAATGCATTTAAAATGAAAAAATATTTGCATCTCTTTAAAAACATTACATTTTAAGGGGGGAGCAGGAGGGGGCGATAATTTCGCTAATTTAGTAGAGAGATTTTATAGTTGCTTTTCAGTTTCTCCTACCCTCTGACATAGCGGACCTGACCAGATAATCGAAATTTTCATTTTTTAAGTGAGAATCCATGCCTATCAGGGGTTCCCCCCCCCCCCCCAACTACCAAAAAAAAAAAAAAAACCCTCGATCCTCTTTTCCTTTTTATATTTTTTATAGCTCTTGTTTTTTTCTGTTCATTTATTTATTTTTTTGAATATTTTTATTTACTTACTTATTTTTATTTGTTATTATAATTATTACTTTATTGTAAAGTTCTGTGCCAATGACATACCACATAGACCCGCACACACACACGCAAAATAAAAAATTAAATGAAATAAAATATAAACAATAAAATAAAATAAATTAAAAAATATAGAGTAATAAATAAATAAAAAATAATTTAAAAAAATCCCCCCCCCCCTGATGCCAATTACAATTAATATGACTAAAATACGCAGTTGAAATTATCTATATTCGCTTTAGTTCCCAAAGAAAAAAATTTACACTTTATAAGTCAGGTCACTAGAGCCAAATTATCAAAAATTGAGAAATTGAAACAAATGTCAACTATCAAATTTTTGAAATATCAAAATTGTTTTCCAATTTACAGGTGCGGCTGCCCTCCCTTGCCGCCCTCTAGATACGCCCTTGGTAATAATGCAATTTGAATTAAATACGTTTTTTTTTGAGCAATCACGATTGCTTATTGTTCTCACTTGACTGTTTTGATGTCCTATCATTTTATTTTCTCACAGCACCACCGTTGCGTCGACCGGTCTCACACGATGCTGCTCCTATAGCGAAAGCCGTCTCCAGGTTGCGTCAATATCTTACACTTGCACGCATACATACACGCACGTACAAACAAACACATACATACACAAACACATACCCTACATGGCATCTGGAGTGACGCCTGATTCGGATCGCACATTTTCTTCCGATTTCATGCTATGTGAAGATTGTGATATCGACTTCGTGAATGTAAAAACTTACGAACAACACCTGAAGGGTAAAAAACACCAAAAAATAATAGATCAAATGATGATAGCCATGTCAATTGCAGACAATGGAAGTGAAATTCAATGTGGAGTTTGTCAAAAATCATTTTCTGGCCATGTTCCTTATTACGCTCATTTGGAAAGTAATGTACACTCGAAGAATTTAAAAAAGAAAAAATTACAGGAACAAATGAAAGGATTGCCTGAACTTTTGAATCACGATGATGCCCTCATTCCCAAACCCATCTCCGAATGCGAGACTTGTCAAAAAGTGTTCTACGGCCCCGAGTCGTTCCATCAACACATGAAAAGCTCTGTGCACAAAAAGATTCAACGGAAAGCCATTGTAGACACTTTTAAGTCTCAAGACAACGAATTCACTTGTGCAGACTGCAGCAAATCATTCAGCAGTGGACCATCCCGTATATGATTCATTTGAAAAGCCCAACCCACGAGAAAGAAGTGAACAAAGCTCAAGTTGCGTCAGAAATTAAAGAATTTTGCAAAGAAACCGATGATAAACGCACATTTGTATGCAAGGAATGCGAAAAGAAGTTTACAGATCCTTTCGCCTTGAAGGCTCATTTAGCTAGCAATGATCACGAGAAGCAAAAAGCAAGGAAAGAAATTATGCAATTCTTGTCGCCACATCCAGAAATCACGATCAGCCAGTGGAAAATCTAGATTCTGACGCCTTCTTCGTCTGCAAAGTTTGCCAAGTTAGCCTAACTGGTAAGAAAATTCATCAATTTTATTTTCAGACTTCGAGCTAAGCTGCAAAAAAAAAAAAAAAAAAAAAAGCAGTCATTACAACTATATATGGAAAATTACATGTACTTTAAAAATGGCTTGTTAATTGGAAAGGGGAAATTTTTATTCACTGCATTTTTAATTAGTCGGAACAGTAAAATTTAATTAAGCACATTATTTAGACGTCACTTTTTTTATATATAGGCTTAAAAAAAAATCGATTAAAAGATTTTTCTTTCCGTAAGACGTCGAGGTCACAAAATTTTTTTTAAAAATGCATAATTTTAAACGTCCGTGAAAACAAATTCTTCTAATAATGTCCTCAAAAAAAAAAAAAAAAAAAAATCCCGATTTTTTTTCTTTTTTTTTTAAATTTGTATCTTTTTTTTTTTTACTTTTCTGGGTGTTTTGAAAATGGCAAGCGAAGAAAGATATAATTAAAATTGAATGCTTACGTTCGACCCTTCTAAAAATACAAATTTCCGATTATTGTATGTAAAAGAAGCAGTCGATGTGACAATTTTAGTGTGTAAAAAGAAAAAGAGTTAAACGAAAAAAATAATAATCTGAATTCCGACATCACGATTCATTGGTATCGTTTGGCTCCCTCCTCCTGGGCGAGTTTGCTCATTCGAGGAAAACCTGACCGGAGAACAATAGGTCAACCGCGGCACTCCAAAGGGATTGTCCATCTTTTGATCTAACCGGCACTTCCCAGACAACCACCTATCTTTAAAAGTCATCTATAAGAGATCCACTAGATATAGAACTAGAGATGAGGCAAGTCCAGAAGATGACTATAAGATGTCCGAATGTCTAAATGAATATCTACCAGTGGTCGAAAGGTTGCACTTTTTTGACTCCCTCTGACGTCGAAAATATCTAGACGTTCCGCGGCGATCTCAGAGATATCCAGGGGATATTCTGGATATCTCATAGACATCCGGAGGATGTTTCTTGCATATTCATAGGATGTCATGTCCAGATAGCTTTTGGATGTCTTAATAACTGGTTATTGATATCGATTTTTGATCCTGTAGATGTATAGGAGACATAAGAAACGATGTTTCATAGATTTAATGTTTTTAAATATATTTTAAAGCTGTAAACAAATTTACAGGTTTAAAACAAGCAACTTATTGTATATTAATAAATAAGTTATTTGTAAATATCTTAGTTTTACATTCTCGATGCAGTTATAAGATCCATTTTACTGATAATTATGAATAAAAGTGTTGATATTTGTAAATAACTTATTTATTGATATATGAAAAAAAAAATTGCGATTTTGAAACCAGTAAATTTGTTTACAGCTTTAAAATATATTCCACAAATTTAATAAGTTATAAAGTCGGCATTCATTAGTTATTTATACTTTTCTTCTTTTTTCAAAAATCTTCAACATATGGGTTTTCATTCTATGTGTACCTATGAAATATTTTTTTTTTTTTTTTTTTTTTTTTGCATACTGTTCCAGATTTTCCCCAATTAACTCCGCCCCCCCCCTCCTTGCTAAAAAACAAAGAAGCAAGATGCTTTTTTCTTTCTTGTTTTAAATTCAAGTCTCAGTTTTGTGACTGCTGGATTTAGTATTTTTTTTTAAATGATTTATGTTTTAAAAAAATTTACAATTTAAAAAGTGGTAACTCTTTGGTGTCAATGAATAAATAATCTATTAAAAACAACATTTTTGCAAATAATAATTTGGATAAATGTTAATAACTGCAGTTTAGTGCAAAAGTTTTAACACTTTAAGTAATTTATTTGTGAAACCATGAGTAACCATTTTTTAAACCCATAAAATTGTTTACATTTTTAAAAGAATACATTTTAGTACAACTAAGTTTATTAGCAGTTTTAAATATTAAAGTTCCTCTGTCAAACCTGTAAGATATTTTTTTCTACATTCCTTTACTACAAACAAATACCATACACAAGAAACCAAGTTTTACTTTTTGTAAAATAACAAATTTTGATTTTTTGCATATTGAAGAACTCTGGTGAAATTATGTAGCTCAAGTTCATCCATGTAATCATTGTTTGAAAAAGTTAGCTTTCCTTCAACTTTTTAAAATATCAGTTCTGGTTAATATGAATCTAACTAAATTGCTTTAATGAAGTAATTTATGGGTTTTTTACGAAACATTCCTTTTGATTTACATATTGGTGTTTTTCCAAATCTGTTACTACAATCTTCTCAACAAAACAATGTTTGAATAAATGTTTATAAGTTCACATGCTAAAAGAAACTAATATCACATGTATAAATGAAAAAAATCCCCCCAGAGTACATAATTCCCTGTTACTTTAAAATATCTGTGAACTATTTTTGTTCTCATATTCTGTCATTTCTGCATCTCATAATCTAGAAATTATATATCAGGCAAATGGTGAAAACATGTATTCATTTTTATCTCGAATGAAATACAGTGTAACCTCAAATTAACTATTGTCGAGGGACTGGAAAAAGTTATCGTTAAATCGAAGAGCATAGACGTTCAATGCAGTCAGATCCGGACCAGTGAAATGTATAAATAAAATTAGGAAATTGTTAAATCAAAGTTATACTGTATTGCTTCAATGTTGAATTTCGTACGTGAAAACTTAACTTGAATTAAATGTTGACATTCCGATGCAGACCTACCTTTATATGCTCCTTTAAGTAGTACGCAACAGCTTCTACATTTCAAAACAACATTCTATGTAATTAAAAAAGATGTAATGTCAACAAAATTACACTATAAAATATTTTTATTGACAAATACTTTTAAAATATACAGTATAAAAAAACATCACAATTCTTCTAAAAGTCATGAGGACAAAACATCTCCATTCCTTTTTTTTCTCATCATTTCAAGCTTCGATGTACCGTAACTAATTTTCAACTGCAACTTCCATAGCAGAATCTGTTGCGAGGAGCCTAATACTTGATTATTCCTATTTTGAGCAAAAACTAAGAAAAATATAAGTAATTTTAAAAAATACATATTAAAAATAAATATAATGCTTGGAACTTACCTATTTTCTCTGAACACATCCCTTTTTTCTGATTATTGTTCTTAAGAACAGTCAAGTAAACATTTCAATTCAGAAAATAAGATTAAATAGTATAATGATGGATGATAATGTACAAAGCATGTGTTTTGCTATTTATAATGATTAAATTATGAGATATACTTACCTTACGTGCTTGAGCAGGATACAGCTCGGAAAATATAGACTTCACAGAAATGAAACATGAAAGAGATACTACGTCAATTAAACTAGTGCCTCTTACATGTCCTTCCCTGTGTGTTTTGCCAGGGCCTTCCTTCCTTTCTTTCCTAAACTAAAACAGACAAATATTTTTATGTGAATCAATTGCATAGCATTAGTAATAGCTTCAAAAATATCACTATATCGAGTACTTAGTGCATACTCGGCATGGTGTTCATGAGGCAATGGTTTGAAGCATGTCTGACTTTCAGTACACTGCCAAGTTGAGTACTCACCTAAGGCGCTATTTGGTACGGCACTTGTGAAATCAATTAGGAACATCAATTACGCAAAACGTGAATTTTGAAAACTTGAAAGCACCACTGTTATCAGTGGCGTAGCCAGGATTCTGATTCGGGGGGGGGGGGGGGGGGCCCAGGCGATTTTATCAATGTACTACCAAATTAACTATTTTTCATTAAATCGCGAATTACGTTATTAAAAATAGATTTCATCATGCATTATGCGCATTATAAATTATTACTAATATTTCATTAAAAATCAATAAAAATTAATTGCACCCATATTTGTGGTGCTGGATATTTTCGATGATAAATAACATCAAGATTAATGCAACAGTAATATGCTAAAAAATGTAAATGTTTTTAATTTATAATCAAAAATAATGAAATGGATTTACCATAATGTTAATTAGCTATTTAAAAGTGCATGAAAATTATCTTGCATTAAAAATTTAGTCGTCTCTTATTTTTTAAAAATTCTTCCGCTATTCATCTGAAATTTTGAGTTCTCTGTGTATTGACCTCAGAGCAAGTCCATTTAGACGTTCTTCGCCAATAGTGCTCCTTAGATAGGTTTTTACTCTTTTAAGGGTCGAAAATGTCCTTTCTACTGCTGCCGTAGAGACGGGAAGAGTGGCCAGTATTTCATTCATAATAGTAATCATTTTTATCAAGCATTAAATAAAAACTATATTCATGATTAGTATGTACCCTTCATCAGTTGAAACAAGATTCGGATCAAAATTAAATAGTTTAGATTACTAAGGAAATATCGAGAAGGCTTCATTCAGCAGTTCATTTTTTTTTCTTTTATAATTATATTCTTAAAATCCCGTAAGAGATCTAAAGAAAACTTTAGATTTTATATCTAAATTGAAATCTAAAGAAATTAAACTTTTTAATCAGGGGTGCCCCCCCCCAAGCTCAATGGCGCAAATTCCCCCCCCCCCCTCCAAAAGAAAGTTTCCCGCTTTCGAATTGGGTTAAACATAACAGTTTTTAGAGCGTATAATTTCCATTGAAATTCACCAGAGGGAGGGGGGGGGTAGCGCTAACAAATACCATTTGAACTGAAATGTTGTTGGATTGTTGACCTGCCTTGCCTTCCCTAATTTTTAAACGTGGACCTTGAGTAAACAAGTTTTGGGTACCCCTGAATTTTGCTACACCTTATTATTATTATTATTTTCTTCAAACATATGAATAATTACAGGGACAACTTTCTGGCTTGGGATGGGGCCATTACTAGATGTATACAATATGAACCGTGAAACGGAAATTTATTGTCACTTAGATAGTTCGGGGAGTTTCTCCCCCGAAAATTTTCGAAATTGTAATTTTAAAGCCACAGTTTTACACGATCTCTGGTGATGTTAGGGGAATAAATGGTTTGGTGACCTCTTCCAGGTAATTTTTCAATATTGAAACTTTAAAAGCGCAATTGTAAATAGTCTACCGTTGCGTTAAGGAGGGCTTCCCTTTGTTTTTAAAATTGTAGTTCTAAAAACGCAGTTTTAGACTAACTGTGGTAATTTTAAGGAAAAAAGAGATCCTAGGGCTCGCCCCTGGAAAATTTTCAAAATTAAAGTCTTAAAAACGCTATCTATGGTTAGGGGACAAGCAGTTTTCTGAAACTGAAGTTCTAAAATCTCAATTGTAGGCGTTACAGTGGGGGCGCTCTCCTGGGAGTTTTCCAAAATTGAAGTCGCATAGCTAAAGAGGATGGATCACACACACCATCACAGATATTTTTCAGAAATCCTCAAAAATGGATTCAGTTATTCTGCAAACATCGAAAATCAGAACTCGAGAATTTTAACGAACGAATCCTTTTATACATATCAGATATGGAAGAAAGTAAATATGATTTACGAAAAATAATTTAAACACCTTAAAAACAGACTGTTCTACTTCCATCAGCGAAAACCAACATCACTGAAAGTTTTAATAAAAATCATCTAATGATAAATAGAAACAATCAGTTTAAAAATGGTAGAGAAGATGGGAGTAAAGTGAAATGAAAAATTCTTCATAAGCTTGAGTTAGTTAATGGAGGAAATATATAAATTATCGATTGGAGGGATAAAAGATATGTAATTCAAACTTCGAAACTAGTTCTTATCGTTTGTCAAGGTGCAAATGAATCAATGAAAGACTAGAGCATACCGGTCAGAATACAATAAAACATTTTTGTCCTCCATCCCTCTCATCACTGTCACACGTATTCATCATGCAGAAATGTGCTACTTCCAGAAAAATTATTAGATATTGAAAAGAAATCAAATCGTCTGATCCAACTCCATGCCGCCTGTGATGCTCCTTTCATTGAAAAAGAGACAAAGTCATTAAATTTTGAAAAGAGTACCAGAGCCGTCGCTATTTCAAAAAACTGGGGGAGGGGGAGGGATGGCGCTTTTGGCAGCCCCTTATTTTTTTCAAACGCATGTTCGAGAGAGAGAGAGAGAGAGAAGATTTGGCTTCTGGTTTAGCAGGGATAGTCAGACCTTAGTACTAGCAATATAAATAATCGTAAGGATAATATTCAGTCAGAATTAGTGGGTGTCACAGGGCTACCTTCTTGCATTATTTCGCAATTTGAAGACATAAAAACGCAGTTTTAAACTATATTGTAAGTTTGGGGGGAGAGGGGAGAGGAGTTCCAGGGGGATAGCCTCTCCCGATAATTTTTCCAAATTTAAGTTCTCAACACAACCGTACGTTATATTTAATTATGTTCAGAAGAGGGGGTCCGGGGCTCTCCCTCGGAAATTTTCAAGACTGTTATCTGAAACATACAGTTTTAGACGCTCTATGGTGATGTTAAGGGAGGAAGAGACCCGGGGTCATCGTTCTATAATTTTTCAAATGCAAACTTTAAGCACGCATTCCCAATTGAGAATTATTTGTGATTGTGACACGTTGGGGCTCTGCCCCGGGAAAAATTTGAAAATTGTAGTTCGAAAAATGCAGTTTTAGACGTACTATGGTGATATTAAGAGGAAGAGAGATGCGCTCCCCCCCCCCCCCCCCGAATTTTCTTGAAATGTTCAAGTCTTAAAAATGCGATTGTAGACTTTTTTGTTAAAATTTAGTACACCGCCAGTTTCTTGAAATCAAAGCTCCGAAAACGTAATTTTCACCAACCTTCGATGAAGCGGGGGGGGGGGTGTTTAAGGGACCCGCGACCAGAAATGAAAGCACTAAAAGCGAGATTTAAGTCATTTTTCGGTGATGTGGGCGAGAGAGAGGCATTCTCTCGAAAAAAATTTCCTCCCGTAGAAATCACAATTTTGGACGATTTTTGTTAATGTTAATGGGTGGAGAAATTCGAAGTCCTCCCCTGGCAAATTTTCAAAATTGAAATTCAATTAAAGCAATCGTAGACGATTTATTAATACTGTTAGAGGGGTAGAAGGTTTTGGAGATCTCTCCCCCGAAAAATTCTCTAAATTGAAGCCTTAACAATGAAATTTTTGAGAATCTTCGGTAATATTTGGAGGACAACAGTTTCGGGATATCTCTGGGAGTTTTTTTTAAATTAAAGTCCAAAAGACGAAATTTATTCGACCTTGAATAAGAGTGAATGATTAATTGAGAGGGCGTTTCTCGGAGGTTACTTTGAGAGCACTCTCATGGTTTTTCGAAATTGCAGTCCTAAATACTCAGGTGTAGGCCATCTTTAATGACGTTAGGCTAAATGGTGGGGTTTGAGAACATTTTTCCAGAGTTGTTTCAAAACCTAAATTTTCAAAACTAACTTCCAGGCCAGCTTTGGGGAGGTAAAAAGAAGGGTTTGGAGTACCCGACTTTTCCTTTCAGTTTGGCAACGTCCCTCCTATCTTCATTGTCAATTTTTATTACTGCAAAACATATTGTGGTGATATATTCTTCCAATTTTCCTTTGCCAAACACGATTATTTGCTTGGATTTTCCATAACAAAACTTTCAATTTCCCCCCTAATATTTTTGCTTTCTTGCAGTACAAGCGTTTGCGGTTGTTTTTTCTTCCCAAAATTCAAAAATTTCATGTTCTAAAGGAAAAAAAAAAAATTCTGGAAAGAAAAATCCCCCCCAAAAATTTTGATGGCGCTACTTGCACCATAATCCCCAAGCCCTGTGGGCACCCCTGTTTTTAATTATCTCATTAGTTAGAAGAGAGCTGATGAAGAAGGAAGCTACGTAAAATAATATTTGTTTAAAAACTAAAATAAACAGAACAGGAGCTATTATGTACCATTAATTACTTCGCTGTTAGTGTAGAATTGGTAAAATATATTTCGAAGAATTTTATGATGCTTAAGAAAAATATTTAGACGTATTTAAATAAAATTTAGGGAAAAGAAACTCACATTAAACTGAATTATAAATATTATGTAATACGTTAATGAATTCTTTTGTTCGTCACTACTTTGTTTTGTCTGAAGTTTTCTCACTTCACTTCCCCAGTAAAAAAAAAAATAACTGTTTGGTCAAATGTACAGCTCTATTCATTTTATTTGAATTGTCGTATAGTTTGTAAAAAAAAAAAAAAAAAAAAAAAAAAATTCTATTTGTTTTTAAATCTGAAAGGTAATTCTTACTGAATAGTAAAGCTAACTAGAATTATTAGATAAATCTAATTTTCATTTTTGGTACGTTAAACTATTGTATGGCTTCACATCTGCCAAAAAATAAATTTTGTGTCAATCAACCAATTTTTTTTTTACTTATTCTATTTTTTTTTTTTTTTAGTTTACATAAATTTCGAATAATGCGGTATCGGCAGTAGCAAAATTAGTTACTTGTTAAAACGATACTTAAAAAAAAAGTCATTTCGTCGACTATTTGCAAATAAGGAGTACAAAAATTGTGAACTTAGTGGGATAAAAACCAAACTCTCATTCTTAAGAATGAAATATCAAAAAATAATTAAATTCCAAATAAATAAATAAATAAATAACTCAATAATTATAAACAGTCGTTTTTTTTTTTAATTAAAGAATCTTTTTCCTTATCCTCAAGCATAAGTACAAAATGTTTTATTCGTGACAATCTTGATGGGATATGCATTTTTCAATGTAAAAGTAGCTAAAACAATAAATCTCCTCTCGAAATTTAACATATGATTTTTTCTTGAAACCAAATCCCCCCCCCCCAACCCCTTCTTTTTAAAGAATAACAGCAATGAAATATGAAATAAAAAGTTAGCAGTTTATAAAATATAGCAAGATAATTTACCTCATTTATTTGTAGAATCCATCAAAAATTTCTCTTTGTGCACGCTTTTTCCTTCTGAACTGAAAGAGAAATTGAATAACGTACAGCGGAAACAAAAATAAAACTTGTGTTTGCGTAGACAACCGAAAACGGACTGTCCCTCTCCACTGGATACTGTTTGTAGATGCTTCAGGACAAAAAGACCGAGCCATGAAGGAACAATTTGGAAGTTTTATTAGGCATCAATCTTCAAGGGAAAGTGTCAATGGATTTCTGTGACAAGTTATTGTCGATTTGGGTAATTTGCGCTTTCATAAGAGCCGAAAGCACTTCCGTGGCAGGGGCAGGGTCCGTATTGTGGTCTGGTGATTAGTGCAATCTGTTTAGAATTGTCCAGCTCTAGGACAGAGGGCGCAGACAATCTATCTGACAGATAACTGGGCAGTAAAACTGGGCCATTATCAATTATAACTGGGCAGTAAAACTGGGCCATTATCAATTATAACTGGGCAGTAAAACTGGGCCATTATCAATTTAGACGCCGTCATTCCTGGAGCAACATTGCATAAAGGGCCCCGTTGTTTACAATAGAAGACTGAAGAATCCGCTTTAGGGGGGGTCCTTCTAAACTCGACTGGTAGTACGCCAGGCCAGACCGATTAAGAATCCCCATCATTAGACAGGGGGGGGGGGGTCAACGAGTCATCCGACAAGATCCAGTACGGATAGCTCAGGCGACTTGAAGCGGTGATATCAAAGGCGTAATAACACTTTAAATTTTGCCCCATCCTAACCTTGGTTTCTCGGAGATTCGGGAGAGAGGATTTTAGGTGGGAATGATTGCCTCCTCTCTCCTTGACTTAAACCATAATGTACTTTGTTCGTGTCTGGTATTAGTTTTTTTTTTGCATCCTCCCCCCCCCTCCCCCCCCCCCCCGTCTACACCACTGCTGTCATACAAACAATTTTTTTAAACCAACTTTTTCGCCACGAAAAAGTTGGTTTAAAAAATAATTTTTACATGAAATATTACTATGTCGATAACGAAAATTTCGGGGGGGGGGGGGGCCCGGGCCCGGTGGGCCCCCCCCTGGCTACGCCACTGACTGTTATGATAATTCATATTCCAACTTTATAAAATTTACAGCATTCAGATGTTTTTAAACATCTCTAATTTCAATACAATAGCATCCTGAAAACCTGGCACCAGCCATAGAAACAAGAAATGAAATCTAGGTATTATAATGGCGCCTAGTATATGTTTCTAGTCATCAAAACAAACAACCTCGGCCATTTTTAATGAATCAACTATATGTCCCAAATAGAAAGCTCACTGTCAATAACTTCTCCTGTATACTACACACTACCAATAGTAGTGATGGGCATAATCAAGAACTTTTGATAATCGAGATCTCGGTAATCGAGTACTTCTGATAATCGATGTGATTGATAATTGAGACCTTTCCAAATCGAGAACTCGAGCAATTGATAAGAAACCTTTTAAAATCGATAACTCGAGTGATTGATACGAGAGCTTTTGGAATCGAGAAGTCAAGATGTGTCAATCGAGAACTTGAGCTGTGATAATTGAGTTCTCAAGGGATCTTGAATAATGGAGTGATTTGATTATGAGAACTACATTATGCCCATCACAAACCACTAGCATATTTCTAACATGCACAGAAAAAAATGGTTTTTTAAAAACAAAATTCGTAGCATTTGAAAGTTACTTCTACAAATTTACTCCTTCAATCACTGGTCCTAATCAGAGTCAGGAAAGAAAAGCTTTATTGAAATCCAAAATGGAGTCAAATTCGCCACCTAAGAGTTTGAAAACTAGGCATTGAATCAAAAATTTTCAGCCGCAAAATGTGACTGATAACTGCTTTTTTTTAACACTGTGATACTTGGTAAGCCAACAAAAAAAAAAAAAAAAAAAAGAAAAGAAAGGAAAACTGGACCACATTCCATTAAGATGAAAAAACTTGGACTCCCCGTTAAACTTTTGGATAGGTGAAATTCTTAATTTGCCAAAAAGGAATTTCAAACTTTGTTGACTTATAACATACGGTTATACACACATGCATACATTAATAATGAAAATCTTTATTCAGATTCAGGCAATCAATAATGGAAATAATGTCGTCATATTTGCCAAATAACCAAACATATGCTGAAAAAACGCATAACTTCCCATCAGGGCTCCCCTACTTGCATGAAAAACTTTTAATGCCTACCCAATAACCCAGCATTTTAGAGCTACACCACTTCTTGGTCCCGCAGAGTTTTCTGGATTCGACTGTAATATCATTAAAGTGCAACAATCAGAAAATCAAACAAAATCATGATTAATGCGGAGAGGTTTAATTAGAAGTATGAAATAAATACATTAGTTATTATAGGTAAAGTATATAAAACAAAAAATTCTAACATATTTGATAACATAACTACAGGAAGAAACCAATAAAAGTACACATCGGACTAGTGTAAATGATGATACGTAGGATATCAGACATAATATAAATGGCAAGACGAAGGGTTTTTCGGTTTTTATCACAACACAACGACAAAATTTTCAATTTTTACAAATCAAAAGAATTGATACAATTTAAAGAAAAGATTCAGACTCTTTGATGTTTGAATACACATTGAGAGAAAACTCGAATTTGTGGAAATTGAGTTTGCTTTATCTTTTTAATGCAAACCTAATTTTGAGAATGTATGCATTTGAACAATTTAATTAAAAGGATATACTCTTTTTTTTTTTTTTGGAGAAATTTGAGCATAATACAAATCATTAAATTGGACATTTGGATACGTTGACACTTATAAAATTAAACTCAATTTTGAGTTTTAGCATCCCATTTTTCATCACAGTTATAAGAGTTTAAATATAATTTACTAGCAAAGCAACACAAGCATAGAAAACAAAGTACCTAGCCTAGTTGTACATAGATTTTTAGCATTTAACAAATAGCAACGGATGAAAGATTGAAGAAATGCAGACCAACCGTACACGCACAGAATCAAAGTTTGTTAGGGTTAAACTTGTAGTTTTGACTCCTCATATCACTCACCTTTCATTACAAACTTCCGTTGAAAAACAAATTAACACATGTGGAAATCAAGAAATGAATATCACCTTCACTATCAATTTAATCTTGCGTAAAAAAAAAAAAAAAGTCAGCAGACTTGAATCTCCGCATCGTCACAAGCGATCTTGAAAAAAATCAACAAAGTTCAGAAATAGAAGAAGTAAGAGTTTTCTCAGTTCACACAACTCGATTTTTTTTAAAAGTACGAATCGGGAAAAAATAGAAATCACTTTTCTTCTATAAGATTTCAAAATAAAATAATTTCGCCGCAGAATTCAGAATACAAACAAATCCGGTCAGATCTAAAAGTCAAATATCTTGAAGTCATCCTGGAAGTAGACATTCGTGGATATTTATAATGCAACGTACGGGATATTGAGTAGTTATCTATAAAATATCCTAATATCTATATATAAAACATGTTTTGCCTAGATCTCTGGAATACATGCACAAATCCATATCCATGATTTGGAGATACCTGGATATCCTTAGGATGTCCAAATATCTATGTCCATGATTTGGAGATACCATGATATCCTTAGGATGTCCACATATCTACCGTATATACTCGCGTATAAGTCAAGAAATTTTGTCCAAAAAATGAGATCAAAGGAAGGGGAGTCGACTTATACGCGGGTCAAATTTTCCGAAATTTTTTTTCCGATCAACGAGAGCTGGGAAGCTACGAGAAATGCAGATGTACGGTTACAGGTAGTTGCTGATAAGTTGATCGTGTGAAAAAGTAAACTTATTCAAAAATAATAACTAAAACAACCTAAATAATACACATAAATGAAGATAATTTTATTCCTCTTTATTAAGGATCAAATTAGCAATTAACAAAGATCGTGAAACGTATGAAAATATTTATCGTCAACTGTCACGCCATTCAAATAATTAACTGCTATACTTTTTGTTTTAAGAGTGGCTACATACTTGCTTAATCATATCTTTTCAAAGCACGTGCGTGGCCCACGGCACGTGCGCACTTCTGCCTCCTGTTTTCTTAGTGCCGACAGCGATTCAAACTCTGATATCATTGACGATTCCGCAGCCGCCGATGCATACGATGACGCGGTGATGACGGAAGCGGACTTTAATGAACTTTTTTTTGCGTCCGACTCGGAATCCGAGTTTGAAGGCTTTTAGAAATGTTTTCCTATTTAATTCCTATTTTATTTGTAAATAAATGTTTTCATTATTTTGAAATTTCTTTGAAAATAATTCGCGATGTTTTTGGAAAGTATGGGGGTCGACTTATACGCGGGTTTTAGATTTTTTCTGGATTTTTTCTCTGAAAAAGAGGGGGTCGACTTATATACGCGAGATCGACCTATACGCGAGTATATACGGTATATCAATGATTTAGACATTTTTGAAACAATTTTTTTTCAATTCTACTATTTTATTTAAAAAATATCTTGCGTCTAGCATTCCAGAGTTTGCGATTTAAAAAGGTGATGATTTCATTTTCATATTTATTATTTTGTTTATGCTTAGTCTTCTGAATCTCATTATTCACGTTTATTATCAATCAAGATTGCAAATTGAATAAAATGAAGTATGCTATTTGCGTAATAGTTGTCTGTTAATTCAACTAGGAAAATTAATGAAATAATTCATGTTGTAATTAAAATGAAATAACTACGTTTATTTTAGTAATTTTCAGTTCCGCGAATGTCTTTGTAGGTTTAATGACTTGAATTTTTAATGTAAATGTTGTCGTTTGTATCCAATCGTTCACATTTCAAGTTATTCATTTTGTATCTGATTTGAGATTATTTTTATTCCATATGTGATGTTATTTTCCCTTTTGTCACAACGTTCCATATTAGCCACGTTGGAACTGATGCGTTAGTAGTGTTAAGGCCAGGCACGTAGCTAGGATTTTGTTAAAGGGGGGGGGGGTCCAAGGTTGCACGGACTTTAAAAATGGAAGCATGCTAAATCAGAAGCATTAACTGTTAGTTGTATAAATTAATACTAATCCAATCAAAACTACAATTAATGAGGATGATAATTAGCTTAATTAAGTAATGATGTAATAAAGGTATGATAATTAAAGCTTTGCAATATATTTGATTTCAAAAAAAAAAAAAAAACTCATATTTATTTTCACTACAATATCAACTGTCTAATAACTCAATAAATGCTCCATAATTCCCCACTCCTGACTGTTTCGAATTGGATTTTGGACTGCATTTAATGCTTGTATGGACGAAAATGTCGCCAAGGCTCATTAAACAGAAGCTCGAAATGTTTCTTAAGGCTGTTGTCCCAAGAGATTGGCGCCAAGGGAAAATCAATCTACTCCCGTAATCAAAATCAACAGCGAATAGCCTCCCGATCTTTGTTGCATACGACGTGATTTTCAGTCTAGAATGGATTGAGATAATATAGTAGAAAAATTTTGCGTTTTTTCAATTTAAATTAAGTTTAAATGAAAATCTCCCTTGGCGACGGTTTCAGAATAGTAACCATACACGCACTAAAAACTGAACAACTTTGCGTCCTACTACAAATCCTGTAATAATATTAGAAAAAAAGCAGTTATCGATGGTTCATAAGACTTTGAGGATCTTAATGATTATTTTTAAATTTCATTTTCATCAATTTTTATATTTTAAAGTGTGGATGTTTTAGAAACTTGTCCAATTTTCGGGCATTTAGTTCCAATCTTCTCATGCAGGTGTCGCTAAAGTAAGAAATCTTAAAAATACCAGTCTCTACCACTTTTCCTAATTAACTCTACCATAAATCACTTTAGCTTTCTCCCCTTTTTCCCAACGCGAGCCACTTGCCTCAGGACTCACTTGCCCAGGGTCTTTAGAAGAGGAGACTAGGGTTGGACCACTGCCGTCTCGAGTCAAGGCCGCACGGCTGGTCTGTGACGTCATCACCAAGGGGCGAACGTTAGTAAACTCGCGAGAAGTATTGAGCGCTAGATGTAACTTTTCTACATAACTTCACTGTTTTGTTTTCTTTCTTAAATTATATAAAACTGTTCTTAAATTAATTTTGGAAATATTTCAATGTTAAATGTTTTCAAAAAAAAATCTATTGTGGTAGAAGTAAAAATAATTCAAACATTTTGATGCTTATTAGTTGTACAAGTATTTCCCTTTAACTCTTTAAATAATGTTATAAAATATTTTAAATGATACAACATCAAACTTTTGTTTTCATGAATCTTTCTTAATAATTAGAAGACAGTGGAATGAAAGATTCAAAGCTTCTTGATTTAAAGTGCAAAATCATTCTGATTTTTCTTCGTGTGAATATGCTAGATACTTTTTGTAAGTTAAAATAAAAACAAAAATTCAAGACTACATTTTTATTTCGTACAAAACATTAGTAATACATAACCATTTGTGAAAAAAAAAAAAAAAATTATTTGACATTGTTTTTAAAAATATTTACATAGCTCACAATAGAATTCAGCATGAGTAGAACAAAAACATTATATCTTTTCAGACAAAGTCAATAGTTCATATTAACACCCTTTGAGATTTACTAGTAGACCTTATCTCTAAGATTTACTAGTATCCCTAGTACTAGACCTTTTGAGATTTACTAATAGTTTGTCCTTTAATTGCATAAGGTGCTTGTTTTAAGCGAAATAACTGCAATATGAAAAGACTGATGTTAATGCTAGAGAAAACCACCGAAATAATATTTTTTGTAATGCATGAAGTAGTACATGTCTTAGTCAAGTCGATTATTCACCAAATTCCAAGCCACGCTTACTCTTTTGAACACTAGGTGGCAGGGCTGCACGGGGTCACTCAAAACTTCCGGCGGAAGTCTTATTTGTATTGCTTCTTACGACGAATTGTTCTGTTTACGTATCTGTAATTTGATTGATTTTTTAAAATTAATCATGAATTTCAAAGGCGCAAAATTTTCGTAAAAAGAGGGGATGTTGTTCTGCTTTCGGGTACCGCATGAGGACAGGAGCAAATAAGATGTCAGAAATAAAGATGTTCAAATTTCTAAAGGTCCTGATCGTCGAATCAAAGCCAATGCTTTAAAGCGAAAGGATTGAATCTTAATGAATATTATGTAGTAAACACACTTTGTGCGAGGTATTTACGAGCTGGAAACATTCACCTTAATTTCATCAGCTTTGTATTTTTACTGTAATGTGTGAAGATCTATATTGATCTATATTAAATTGATTATTAGAAAAACTCAACCTGAACAATTTTTTATTTGCTTCCTGCAAAGCTGAAAGTTTCCAGTGTTTTGACGGGTTTCGAACAGTTTGATTTGTGTGATTAAAATAAAGAACCACTATTCATTACCTCATGAGAAAAAAACTTCCCATAGCTCGAACTATCAATAACTCGAACCATTTAGCCGTCTCTTGGGACTTCGAGTTATTGACGGTACTTTAATATTAGGCGCTCTAATTGTAAACAAATTTAGATATTCGACAATCGGTAAACAAACACATTAATTAAAGTTATAGTATAGTATCATAGATACAGCTATTGGTATTACATTCAAAGCAATTTTAACGCAGGAGAAAGCACTCGGAGATTAAATTTAAATTTTGTGATCTTTCAAATTTTTTTTTATGCCTATCAATCTTGCTACAGAAGCAAGTTGATTAAACAAAAAAAAAAAAGTGATGAACAAATATGTAATAAAATATATTAAATATCAAACCTGAAAATTAGGTAGCAACTGTAATAAGTGTGTGTGAACTGAAAAGCTACAACAGGAGAATTGATTGAATACGACACCAAAACTCCCTGTCATAGCCATTCTGTGTGAGCACAGTGCAGAAAAGCTTCCATCTTTGAAAAAATAGCTTCAACTTAAGAATAGGAATTACAATTCACAACGTACTTGCAATCCAGTAGATTTGTGAGTCTTGAAAGCAGACTTTGTATCAACTTTATTTCTGTTTAGGAGGTATTCATAAATGCTTATCATTGAAATCGCGGTAATGATCGACAAACGAAGACTCGTTTTTTTTCTTCTTATTTCTGTATTTAAAGGATCAGGAAAATCAGATCTGTTGATCGACAATTTTTCAGAATAGCAAAGCCTATTATACTCATTTCATGCATTAAAATACGCAAAAGACATGATTCTACCTAGAACTGAAAGAAACAAAATTGCCTGAACACTGTAAACATCAATTGTTAGCAATAGATTCGCCATCCATCTACTAAAGGATCGGTAAGGTCACAGCCATTGAAAGATAATTTTTAACAATAACTAAGTTTGTCTTTCTTATTTAATGCATTGAAATACGCAGAAGACATTATTCTGCTTTTTAAAGAAGCACAACAAAATCGCTTTCGCTATGAACACCTATCTCTAGCAATGGAGATTGGCGCTTAACCGGAAATAAGACTCGCTACTTCCGGTCTACGTCAGTGGTTTGTTTGTTTATTTAGGATATTTGGTGAATAATTAAACAGTTAACCAAATACCTATATAAGTAAATAAAATAATACTGCAAAACTCTAAAAAATAAAAGAGTTCCAGTATATTTATGACAGAGGCTTTATACTTTTCCTTGAGAAAGATTTAAAAAAAGGTGAAAAAGAAAATTTTAAAATATAAAGTACTTTTAGCACAAAGGAAAGTGAAAAAAAAATTCTAAATCTTTTTGATATTAAATTTAATTCTAAAGTTATTTTCCCTGCTCACTGTTTAATGCCGCTAATTTCCTTTTGTTTTGCTTTTTACTCACACTATCATTTTGTTTTTTGCAATAGTTTTTCAATAAAATATTTGTTGATGCCCTTATGATTAATATCATGATTTTACTGCTAGAATGGTTTTCACAACCAACTAGATATAATTCTTTAGTTGCAAGAACACTCATTGCAACTTTTATGGCAATATTTCTTTGGTTGGACTCTTTAAGGAACTTACTCTCCATATCCTTCAGTAATTTTTTAACTACTATTTTAAGGGACAGTAAAGTGTAGAATTTCCTCTCAAAAATATGTAATACCCTTTAAAGGCGACAAAATCTTAAACTAATTTAAACTGGATTAAAGTTAAATAAATCGAAGTACAAGAATGTAAGGAAATTTCGTGGTAAGAAATATTTTTCACGCTGTAAAGCAAAATATTTGCAAAGTCATACAAACTATTTTTACACGATGCAAAGATAATGATACAATATATTCCTGAAATTTTACTAGCAGTAACTAAACAAAATGTATTCTCAAAGAAGTATAGTACTTTAAAAACATAGCGTTGCTATCGTTTAAATACATACAGACGTTACGATTCGCGTTAGGGTTAGCTGTTACGGCATTTGACTTGGGAAAACATGCCCATAAATCAAATTCAGAACATTCCCTTCACATTTTTTTTACTATCTTTTAAATTTGCAATAAGAATACAGAAAGATATGTTGATTATTACCTATTGAGTTCCTTTACTATCACAGCATCGAGTTGGTTCACACTGCCGGTCCAACAGCCATTCCTTTACAAAACAACGTGCACTGGAAGATATTTGCTTCGCGTCGTGAACCGCGAATAGAAAAAACTCGCCCCCTCCTGATGACGTAGTAGCCCCTTCCGCTTTCAGAAGCGTGGCCTTGAGTCGAGACGGCGGTGGTTGGACCATCTCCCGAAACAGGTTGTGGGGGAATGAAATTGGTGACGTAGCTCCGGAAGCACTCGCGGAGCACTTTAAGACGATTTCAACAGGAAATGGCATTGCTTCGCTCCTATTTTTGGACATAAAAGCATAATTTGGAAAAAAAAAAAAAATTAAGTCTTCGTGTCTTAATTTACCTTCTTTGATACTAGTGTCTCACCCATATTTTGCGAGAATTATTTTGAATTCGACTAAAATGGAAGAACAAAACTTGATCATGAGTGATTTCAAACGATAATTATTATGAAACTAAACCAAGTTTGACTACAACTTAAAATAATTTTATTAGAAGAAAATGGTAATCTATTTGAGTCATTAAATTCGTAAACTGCTACAAAAAACCTTTTCCTGATTTGGAAGAGAAAGTACTGTTATTCATTTACTTTAAAGTTTATCTTCAAAAAATTGTAGAAGAGAGAAAGAATCATTATTAATATTAATAATATAATAAATTAATATTAATTCTAAGAAGTAAAAAACGAATTTTTCAATGAATAACGATTGAATTTAATAATATATAGCAACTATATTAGTTCAAAATAGTTATATATTTACATTTATAAAATATATACAACAACACAGAGGGAAAAATACAAACACTCAGAAACTGATTACCACATGGTAATACTTCATTTATACGTCTTTTATGAAAGTAATTAAATATCTCATGAAGCATTTTTAAAGCAATTACTGTTATTACAAGCAGATATTTCCCAAGTACTGTTACTCGTGTATAATGGAAAGATTTTGTAACTACTATGTTGATTCAAAATGCAAATAGCTGTGTACATAAATGACTACAATAAATACATATATTAAAATATTATTTTTGCAGAATATTAAAATAACTATAGAGGAATAAGTACGGAATATCAGAAGCTGGTTGGTACATAACGTTTCTTTAATAAACCCTCAAAAAAATTATCCTATGAAATATTTTTAAGATCAAACCTTTACTTTAAACTGATATTTCCAAGAACTATTGGCTGTGACTTTTCAAATGGATACCACTGATGAACATTCAAAGTATGATCAACTATGTAATTACTGATGTTTATGATTCAAATAAATGAAATAAGCTATAATAAATACATATACTGAAATAATTGCATTTGTAGAATATATGTGCAACTCTAGATCGAAAAATATGCGTTATACGAAACTGAACATCAAAGAGATGCACTGCCAACCCTTTCATGTTTTCGACTTGATGCTCAATTGAAGAAATTTCGAACTTATGTTAAGCAATTTTTGTTAAATATTTTGCTTCTTGTGTACAGATAAGTATGTTTCATAAGAAGATTTTAAACTCGAAAAAAAAATAAAGAATAACCACTCAGGTGCACAACTACAAAACGGAAATAATTATGAAGCGATACGAATTGAAATGAAAAGATGCACAAGTCATCAAATATATGCATATTTTTTATTAATCTCCAATTAATTTACATTCTTAAATAATTTCATTCAATAAACATCATTGATTATGAAATAACAAAAAAGTGCATAACATTTCAAATTCATAGGTAATTTTTAAAAAAACCACTCTGAAATCCATAACTATTCAGGGGCGTTCCCCAAGATAGAACCAACCTTGACTCCCAAAGGTTTCAAAAAAAAAAAAAAACCCTCGAAAGCCCACAAGTTCAAGGGGGGGGGGGACACCCCTAAAGCGCACAGGTTTTAGTCCGTAAAAAATTAAGTAAAATAAAATAAATAAACCGAAGGTACACAGGTTCAAGGGATGAAAGAAAAACTGAGCTTAGGGTTGAGGAAGCAAGAAAAAAAAAGAAAAAAGAGGCTCAGGATTGAAAAGGTGCAAAAAAAAAAAAAAAAAAAAAAAACGAAGTCACAAATTTGAGGGTGCAAAAAAGGAAATAATAATAACGAAGGTGCACTGAGGGCGCAACGGCCGGCGGGCCCGTCCGCCCCTATCACTGTGTGACCCCTTTTTTTCCAATTATACCAAAACCTATGTTGCAGCTGCTCTTAATTTTCGTCATTAGTTATTTTATTTTTGATTCTGTGTTTTAAATTCATTATAAACTGCACCCCCCCCCCCTCACCGAACGAAAAAGGGAAAACAATATAGGAAGGAATACTAAGAATTAAAGAATTTATTTCGAAGCACTAGGATAGTTTTTGAAAAATAATTTAAATGAAGTATGAAAAATTCTCCTGTTTCTTGGAAATGTCATGTCCAGGGCACGGGCAAGGGGAGCCCGTGCGATAAACAGTGCGAGCAGAAAAATTAAAATTGAAGAGGCAAACCAGTATTGAGCTATGGAAATACTAGAGTCCCTATATGAAAACGTAGTTTTCAGAGTTGCGACAACGCGGCATCATTTTCCTATTGGCCGAAGACCGCCTGAGGCAGTGTTTCTTCTTCTCCCGTAGGATTAACATGGAGCGTATGACAGTGCTGTGGAAAAACCCAGAATCTGGAAAATTAAAGGTGAGTCCAAGATTTTAATGCTCATATTACTGTTCTACAATGTTCAAATTATACATGTGTAGCTTTACTTGAGTGAGTCCATTCCTATTTCTTTAACTATCGCGTAATTATATCAAGAACATGTGTTCCAGTGTGCTAAAATTCTATTCTGATACACTATTTGGGTCTTTTATAGTTAGTTTTCCTGTTAAATCAATTATTCCAATCACAACGTTATTGAAAAACAACACTTTAAGACAAGGCAAAAGTTTAAATTGTGTAAATTAAATTTTTTTAACGATAGATCTCTGTATTCGGTTTGGCGCGATCAATTTCGTGCTTGGCGACGAGTGGAAGTAAACAAAACATACACTTCTGATGCGAGGAGATCTTAACTTGTGATTTGTATTATAAATGCTGTATGTTGCAGAAATTTTTATTTTTAATGAATGTGACTTGATATTAAAACTCATTTTAACTTATGTTTTAATGTTAAGGTTTTTATTTTTCCTGATCATTTCTTCGACAATAATTGACTTATGTATCGTTTTTAATGTTCCTTCAAGCTATTAAACTCCAAGTCAAATCTTCTCTTTATGCAACGTAAGTATTTACAGTGTCAAATTTTTGTTTTTTGAAAGGAGATGCTGAGGAAATAAAATGCTTATAAATTATAGAACTTTCAATGCTGACTGGCAGTATTTTTTAATACCATTTAGATTTAAGGAAAAACGATTTGTTATGATTTTCTGCCAAATATTTATTACACCGACCTATATAACGCAATTCTCTATAAACCACCGCACAACTTTTCAGAAGTAAACAATAGGTTTTAAAGTTAAAAAAATCCCTCTGTTTTGCTTTGCACACATAAAAATTTTTACACAAATTAAATTTTGAAACAGTTTTTCATCTTCCCATCATAATTCAAAGCATTTAAATGTAAACTATCATTCACAGTAAAACGAAAATACCAGATGGCTCTTGAAAATGCAGCTGTTATGCAAACCATGAAGCTACAAGAAATGCAAGATAATTCACTTTCTTTTGATTGTGAAACATATTTATTTGTGAATAACTAATTCTATAATTAGTGCTTTACTACTCATTGCAGATAAAACCCATTCTGAAGTGCTAATATAGATATATTCTGAATATTAGTTCCAAAATTTGTGAAACGACCCATATAACGCCAAAACCTGTATAATGCAAAAGCTTTGGTCCCAAGGTGTGCGTTATAATGGTCTTTCTACTGTAGTTGAAATTTGTAAAAGAAATGTCAATTCGATTATGAAATTAATGTAACCTCATGAATTTGCCAAAGCATTTGAGGTGGATATGAAGTACAACACTTGCTTGACACACGGCACAGTTTTTATAAATTTTTTAGGTTGAGCGAGCCAATTTAAAATGTACTATTTTATTAAAAATTTAATGAACTGTAGGTAATTTTTTTTTTTGGTAATTTACTCTTTTTTTATTCAGCAAGCATGTCAGTCGCTGTGTGTTCCATCATAAACAGAAAACTGAGATGTTCTAAGTTCATTTCAAGTAGTGTGTTGGTACTTTTTATTATGCTCTAATTAGGGTTTACTAGTTTTTAGGTTGCCTAGTTATTTCCTTTATATGCTACTCTTTCTTTATCACCTGAAGAATTAAGTGCATGCTATCACCCCGCTTCAGGTTCGTAAAATTTTCCATTTTCATTGAGAAAATGATTTTTAAATAATTATGCCCGTGATTGATACATAATTAAGTTTTAACAAGTGTTGAATTACCTTTGAGATCAGGACCGTTATCATGGGTTTTTGAGATTGTAAAAGTCCTCCCAGCCACAACTCTTGTTTGTCAGAAATTAGGTACATTTAAAGTTTTGCTGGTTGAAATATCAATACTTTTATGATAAAATGCTGAATCAAGGATTTTTTAAGTGAAACTTTTTATGCGAGGGCTTTGAAGTTATGATCCAACCTTTTTGTGGATGAAAAGTGGTGGGGATAAGCAATGTTGGTTAGAAGGAAAGCAGTGGCTTGCTTGCCTTCAGGTATTGGAGAAAAGTGAGACATTACACTCTTCTCGCTTCCTTTCTCATTTTGTATGGTTGCATGTACTGCGTTCAGGCAGCGCGGAGATCAATATGTACATTTGTAATTACTTACTTTAGTTATCATAAACAGATCATTTGTCTTCTTAAGAAGGAAGAAGATGATCATTATCAGTGGACACATGTATATAATATATGTAAAAATATGAATAAGAAACACAATCTGTTCAAAAGTGTTTGATGAATAGTTAAAATGTTTCACGTCTATCGTGTGTCATTATGACGCAACCTGTTTCTTGGAATCAAACTTTAGAAGAATTCTACTCTTCTAGATCAGCAGAAAAATAAAGTACAGGAAGCTCTCACTCCACATCAAGTTCGTAAAAATTTTGATATTTGGTGGGAAAATGATCTTTAAATAATCCTATCTCGATTAATGTGGAGTTAAATTTTAACTAGTGTAGAATTGCATTTTAAAATAAAGGCTGTCATCGTGGGGTTTTGAGATTATCTGTAAAGATCAGGGTTCGAAAATATCCGATATTTTGATATACAGTCGAGTCCCGACTTACGCGAGGGATGCGTTCCAAGACCCCTCGCGTAAGTCGAAATTTCGCCTTGTGGAAAAAGGTATGTGTAAAAACTTTTATAAACATAACCAATCATTTTAGACATGTAAACACAACCTTAAACAGTTAAAAATCTTTTCTTAACCATACCTTACTGTTTCTTACATAAAGAACTGAATTTTCATTTGTATTTAAAAAAAAGTCGTTTTATTCAACATAAAATACTGCTATGATGCACAAAAACAGTGATCAATGGGAAAGAAAGACATAAAATAAACCAGTACTGTACGTACGGCATGTAGTAAGGAGAACAAATGCCCTATAGTTGAACTGTACAGTTGATTCAGTAATGATATTTGTAACTTAAAAAAAGTGAAAATAATGATTTATGCTGCAGTTATTCTAATATATTTTTAAATACAGTTGCTTCATTGGTTCTTTTATAAAGTTTCCATCTATGGCATTTTCCCTCTTCCTGGTTTCTTTAATTTACAATAAAAAACAGCTTCCATTTTCATAATTTTTGCATTTTGCTTGGATACTATTACTGGGTGAACTTTTATGGATTTCCGTTTCTTGACTTTTAATTGTACGTATGGAAGATTCACTCATACCGTCATACCTAATTGTTGTGCTACCTTTGGAAGCATTTTTTGGTTCAGCTTAAGCTTTTCAAGAAGCTTTACCTTTTCTTTAATTGTCAGAAACGTTCTCTTTTTCTTTCTATCTTTACCAACTTTAGATAAAGCAGCGCTCTTAGGTGTCGTTATATTTTGTTAACGTTCGCATTTAGAATGAAAAAAAGTAATGGAAAATGAAAAGTAGTTATTTATATAAGCGATAAAAGACTAGTACAGTGTGGGTACTTCTGCTCTCAGTGATTCTAAAGGAATGAAGGTCCGTTCATGAAAACAACTTACTCACCGTGGTTCCTTTCCGAAAATTTTCATGTTGCGGGCGAGGAATTCGTGCTAGCTCAAAAATTCTTTACTGTTGAAAAAATCGCGTTTGAGCCATTGCGCATAAGTCGGATCGCTTTGTAACAGGAGTCGACTGTATATTGGATATTTTGATATTTATCCGATGTTTTCAACCAATGCAAAATAAAGTGTTTAGTAACTGCTTCCTTAAATCAGAGTTATTCATTTTCTTCTATTATTATTATAATGCATCAACTTTAAAAGTAATTTTTCTTTCATTATTTATATTCATTTATTACATGTTTATGATTTTGCCTCACCCACTCAAAAAGTAATTCAATTGCATCAGAGTTCATTTCAACCACTCATAAAAATAAATATATAAATAAATAAATATTCAATTTATCAGAGCTTATCTTAATTTGTTGAAGTCTTTAGAAAATCAATACTTTTGTCAGGAAATAGAACATTGAATTAAAGGGGAATTCAAATGCTCTAAAGCAGTGGTGCCCAATATACGGCTTTCAAAACTGATTCAAGTGGCCAGCTGAAATATCAGGTATAGATAAATGAATTTACTAAAAAATGTGGCTTTATTTTAAAGAATTTAAATTCAAGCATCAGTATATTGCATTCTCTATATTTTTACTTCACTTAAATTTATATATTAAAAACAAACAAAAACAGTTTATGATTAATTTCTTTAGTATGCACTCACATTTTTTCAATCACAATCACAAGTAAGTGCTTTGATGAGGTAGTAGCATTCACGTAAAAGTTTAAGACAGGAGTTAAATTTTTTTTTTTCCGCAATCTTGACTAAAAACATATGACCATTAAAAAAATTAATTCATAGTTTTTTGAAAAGTACTCAGGACTGCTGAAATAACACTTTCTGGAATAAAATTTGTTCAATATAACTGTACCATGTGATTTCATTCTAGGATTTGTAGGACCATAGGAGCTATTTGTTGGTCAAAAATAAAATAAAAAATATTAATATTATTCAAATAATTTTAACCCGTACAACATGCCCCACTGTCCAACGTGCCCCACCTCCCCCTACAATTTTGTTGTGGATATTCCTAAGTGAGGTGCAGAAAAAACAAGCAAGTTTTCTCACGGTCCCTAAAAAATTTAGAATCACGAACGTTCATTACTTGTTTTAGTCATCATAAACTGATGATTTCTCTTCTTAAGAGCAAAGATGATGCACAGTAACAAATATGTACATAATTGTACATAATTAAATGAAAAACAATCTATGCTAGTCAAAAGAGATTGATGAATTAGGTAAAATATTCCCCTGTAATATGTGTTTTACTTTTTCAAGTGTTTTTAAAACACATCCTGTTATTTGAAATTAAATTTTACAACACACTTAATGCAAAGTAGTTGAAATACAGCTCTATTTCGATTAAAGTGTGTTTATATATTTTCGATTTATAATTTTATGAACTAGTTTAAAAAAACATTCCTGTCTATTGTGTTCAGCCGTATTGATGATTTAGCACATTTGAAGAGTTTTACTTCTGCTTTTAAATTTATTTGCCCTTAATGTTTTTTAAGTTTCTTCCAGATATTCTGCAACTTGAAGAAAGCTCAACTACTAGCTGAATTTATAGCCTGAATGCAGATGTTCTAGAAAACTCATGATAGTATTGTACTGTTCGCTTAAAGAATTGTATAATAGAATGATCTCCAATATTTAGTTTACAAGGATGTCCAGAAATCATTTTCCAAGTTTTCTTAGCTTGACAGCTTTATCAAAACTAATGAAGTTGTTTAAAAAAATAATAAACTTCCATACATAATATGCCATTCATGTTTCTTATGCTTCTTATTATGCTGATGACTTCAGGAAATTTGTTGCCGAAATGGTCTTTGGACTTTCAACAATGACATACGAACCAACAAAAATTCTGTGTTTAAATGCTAAATAGTGTAATTAAATGAAATTTTGATCTTCTTCATACAAACAGTGCTGTATTTCTGATTTGTTACGCTTAGTATCATATTTATTATCATTCATTTGTATAATAATATTGAAATGTAAAGAGGTAAAACAAACAATAATTTTGCAACAGAAATTGAGAAATAGCTGGAATTCTGTTTTGATTCTCTAAATTTAGAGTTTTGAATTTGTTTTTTAAAACAAATGCTTGTAAGTTTTATGCTTGTTTGTCATGTAAAAATATTGTTTTCAATTTAGATTTTTAATAAATTTTTTGGTATTCAATGCAAGGCTAAAAAATTTAGGTATACATAAAATTATGAAAGATATATTTAGGTTTGTTTATTTCAGCATTAAATGAACAGTTCATTGATGCTTATTCTCTTTGTGTAGTTATCCAGAAATCCCCCCCCCCTTTCAAGAAGAGATTTTTCTCTCCACTTAAACTACAGGACAGGATTTGAATAACTGCAAATAACTCCAATTTTGGAAGGGATAGGTAGCAACTGTTATCTTAGTCCACTTCCGACTGTCAATGCACCTTCTCTGTTTCTGACTAAATTCTGGAAGCATTTTTCAGGATGTTGGAATATAGGTCATGTTCATCCATCCATGATACAGGGTAATAAATGGAATTATAATCTATATGAAAAAATCTGAACAAAAAATTCAATTTATTTCAATCAAGGGTTTTTTTTTTTTTTTTTTTTTCACAAACATTCACTTCACAAATAGCATTAAAGAAAATAAATTACAAGCATCAGTATATTTTGCCCTGTCTAATCGAAACTCCCTAATTGAGTAGATGGGAGTAAAGCCTATAACAAAATTTATTTTGTTATAGGCTTTTGTTATAGATACTGAAATTTTTGATTAAACTTGTGTTTTGTCCATAGTTATTATTTTTAGGAAATGATACTTTGGAGTAAAGAATTTTTAAAAATTTGATAGTAATAACCACATTTTGAACATGTGAATATTTTAAAGTTACGTTGCATTTCAGAAAACACAAAGATTAATCTTTGCTTATTTTGTTACTTAAGCAGTTATTGACAATAATAGTTTGCCCCAAAATCTATAAAAACTACAAATTCTGTTTTGGTACCCTGAATTTGATTTTGTCTCATTGAGAAAAATGTCTTCGTTTTCTCTCTCTCTCTCTCTCTCTCTCTTTTTTTTTTGTGTGTAAAAATGTTAGAAATTCTATATTTGAAATAAAGTTTACAGATGTAACAACACCAAAAAATAAATTGAACATTAGAGACTTTTGTTGTAATCTTTATGTGGTAATGACCTGAACTGTTAGTATGGAATGAATGAGTTTTCTTCATGCTAAGTTGTATTTAAAATCTCTGTCAAAATTAAATGTAAACATTGTTTTTCCACGAACATTGAAAATAAGTAACAAATCCACTACTGGTGCTGGGAATGATTTTTTTCTTTGTTTCATTAAGAAAGTGTCTACTTTCTTTTCTTTATAATATTGTTTTGATTTGAAAATATTGTTCAAAATGTAAGTAATAGATGCATGATGTGATGCAGAGAAATAAATAACAATAGATACATTTGTTTCTTATTCATATGAGTTGAAAATAAGTAATGTTTCAAATTACACCCCCTCAACTCCTCAATTTACTCCTGTATATTTCTATCTACATCAAATTAAGGTATAATATTCAACTTTATTCAAATTAATATTTTAACCAAGAGTGCCTACTGAACCACTAAAATATTTAGAGGGTCTTGGTATTCTTTATTTCTTTTTTTTTGGGGGGGGGGCTTACCTCGCTTTGACCATCTACCTATTTCTAGTATTGAACTTTCAAATTTTCCTTTGCATATTTATCTTTCAAATTTTTAATTTAATGTTTAACTTAATCACATTTATATCAGAAAATTGTACAGAGTAAACTTTAACATGCAATTTTAATTAGCATTTTTTTTAAACAGAAAACCATTTTAATTAGTGATATTGCTTTTTAGATGGTTACAGGAAATATTTTTAGATTTAAAACTCTTTACAACATTTGCCTTTCCGTTCATTTATTTATTTTCATTTTCTTACCTTTTTTTTATCTTTCTTTATTTTGAATCAATTAAATTCTAACACATGGAGGTGAGAATTCACATGCTGCGAACCAAAAAAAAAAGAAAAATATTTACAAAAAAAAAAAAAAAACTGTCGGCAGATTTAAATGGATGTATTTTTGCTGAAATTAAAAAATAATAAATTATTCCTCAGTTTTAACTGTAAAAGGCATGTGACAGCAAAGTTGCACTTTTTGAAGATTAGCCCATTAGTGACTGAAGTTTTTAATTAAACAAATGTTTTCTTTTTCGGATAAAAATGCTTAAAATTTTGTGTTTTAAATAAAGTTTATAGATACAATAACACCAAAAAGTAAATTGAACAACAGAGATATATGTTGTTTACTACAACAACAAGATTACAACAATAAGATCATGCTATTGATCTGAAAACTTAGCATGAAATAAATGAGTTTTCCTCATGCTAAATTGTTTTCAATTTTTAGTTTTTGCTTTGTCATAAAAATACAAAATAAGTACAAGTCCATTTTTGGTGCTCTGAATTGTTTTAATTTTGTTTCATTAAAAAAATGTCTACTATCTAACTACCTTTCATTCTAGTATTGTTTTGGTATAAAAATGTTGTTGAAAATTTTAAATAATGGATAGTGTACTTTCAAGAAATAAATATAAAATAATGGAGACATCTATTTCTTATGCATATAAGAATGTTGAAAAAATATAATGTGTCAAAATACACCCCCCCCCCTCCTTAATTTCCCAATTTATTTCTGAATATTTCTATCTGCATCTAGTTTCAAATAAAAATGACCTCTGATTAATATAATTTCAGTTTTCAACTTTATACAAATTAATCCATTAATTAGGTGTACTCACTAAACCATTAAAATATTCAGAGGTTCTTAATCTTTTTTTTTGGAGTGGGTTGGGGCGAGATAGGATCCCCGCAGTGCGGGGTGCCCCAGGTCTTAAGGGGTTCAACGGCCTCTGAAATTAAAGAAAAAAATTGAAAAACCTAGCACTAAGACTTATTTAACGTTACAAATATACACTGATGGCTTCTGGGGAGGGGCTATGCAGATTTTGTTGCAGGAGGCCTAAAATGTATAGATCCTGGCCTGGATAGGATACCTTGTTTTAAGCTTCTACGGGCGCGTTTCTAAACTCGAGACCGGTCGCGACCGAGCGACCGATCGAGACCAGGAGTGTTTATAAACTCTCTTCGGGGACTCCGAACGAAACCCACTCGTGTTTACAAACTCCGATCGTGGTCATTTCGGTCGCGACCAGAGCGACCGCGCTTTTTCGCCGGGCGAATTCGTCACGTGACCGGTCGAATACTGTTTTTGCACAAAAAGGCCGCGAAACTACTCTTATTTACATTTTGTTGGCTGCCGCGCAGATTGAGAGCATTAGAACAAAATAGAAAAAGTACATTTTAGTCTAAAATTCTAAATCATTTTAATTTTTTTAACTATTGACAACCTGATCCACTGGATGTTTGGGGGATTCCAACTCTTATTTTGTCTGTTCTTTTAGAGGAACACATTTACATTGCATGTTGAAGCTAGAAATTCATTCGTACAGCGGTCCTTAAACGTGGGGATAGAAAATAAATTTAAATTTTTACGCTCGAATGATGCATATGTAGGGTAGAATTTAAAGTTGAAATAATGGAAAATTTTTGTATTTAGCTTGAAACAATGATTGAAAGCTTCGTAATCATATTTAATGCATGATTGTTGGTAGAGACGTACCGAGTAGCACTTTGGCCGAGTACCGAGTACTCGACCTTTTACTACTCGGCCGAGTACCGAGTTACCGAGTACTCGGCCTTTCACTACTCGGCCGAGTTACCAAGTACCAATTATGTATTATGAAGAACCACCGACACACATGTGATGAATTTTGAACTTATTGGAATAGTAGTATAGACCTCCTTGTCCATATAATAGTTTTTAAAACTAAATTCCTGCTGAAATTCAATTTACACATTATATAAACAATTTTGTTTGTGTCAAAAATTTTACAAAAAAAATATTTTAAAAATTAAAAATAAATAAATAAAAGGTATGATTAATCAAGTTGGAATTAAAACAAATTTATACCAATCAATTATAGTTTTAGTCCGCAAAACATAAATAATTTTAATACAACAAATGTGCAGGAACACTGCAGACATGTGTTTCTGCCCCCCCCCCCCCCCCTTGTTACAAGGAACGTCTTTTTCAGTGCATAACATGTGAGCTAAAGAATGTTAAGACATTCGACAAAAAAATCTGAAATTTTGTCGGATGCCTTTAAATCCACGAGCTCCCATGTCATGCATTGAAAAAGGAATTCCTTGCTATGCCAAAACACATGTCTGCAGTGTTCCTGCACTGTGCTTTTAACATTGTTTTATTTCCTTTTATTTTTTTAAGCAAAGGTATTTTAATAATTTTTTATAATTAATTTTTGTTTGTAACAAAAATTCATTTTTAACATAAAAATTCCATATTTTCTATACTTTTTTTTTTTGCATAATTTTACATAAATAATTTTTATCAACTTTGGGGACATTAAAATAAAGATTTATTCCATTGAAGCATTACAAACTTCATTATTCTCAAAATTTAAAATTTGACTTATAAATTTTAATTGTAAATGTTTGCAGAATATAAAGTTTGCTCTTTTTTCTATAAATTTTAGTATCTGCCTTGGACAATATTCAATTTTTTGCAACTACTCGGTATTGGCCGAGTATCTGATCAGAATTTGGCCGAGTACCGAGTACTCGGCAAATTGGCCGAGTAGGCCGAGTACCGAGTAGTTACCGAGTACTCGGTACGTCTCTAATTGTTGGCCCTAATATGCTGTTACAGTTGATATTTTTGTCAACCTAAAATTTGCAACTTTAGATCTGCATTTAAGATTATTTTGATATAGTATTTTCAGTGTATTGGTTTTAATGAACAAAATTCAGTTTTATTTGCTTCAAGCTAAATGGAAATTTCATGTGTCAACACTAATTCTTTTTAAATTCTATTGTACATGTTAACAGGATATTCTGTTTCTTTTTTTTCTGAACAAGAGTTTCATCAAATATTACAATATACTTCCAGTTTCAAAACTTCTACTGAATAAGTTCTTTCTTTAAAGTAAAGCAGCTGCATTTATTCCATGTTGACAAAATATGATAGTTCTAGCTGTATTACAGAATAGTACTTTTAATTTCCATTTTTTAATTTTAAATGGTTATCTCTTCTGAATATTCTCTTAATTTACCAAAAAACACAAAAAAGGATATATCTTAAAAAATCTCTACAAAGGTACTGATAGAAAAGTGGACTGCCAGCTGAATATTACTTAGCACTAATTTTACATGTTAAGCTTTTGTTAACTTATGTATACAAGATAGCAAAAAACAATAAGTTCTCAATTTGTACCAGGATACGTGTACAAAATATATTGCAGATTGCACAAGTAGGATGAAAGTGGCATTTTTTGAATTTGATTACCATTTAGTGTGAATGCTCCAATGCTTTTCTAGTACACAACAGCTTCTTTGAAAATATACAGGGCCTAATTAACGCACGGTCCGGTGGGTCCGCGGACCTGGGCACCACAAATTTAGGGGCACTAAAACAGACTAAATTAACTTCCTTTTTTTCTGTTCCAGTGAACGTTCCTTTTCAGCTTTTAAAAGAATCAAAAATCATTTGAGAAGCTGCGTTTCTCAGGATAATTTAAGCGTTTTCCCTTATTGACCATTGAAAATTCTGTGACATCAAAATTAGATTTCGATGATTTGATCGACACATTTGCCTCTGTTTACCCCAGAAAGGAGCCTTTTTAAAGCTTGATGTCAGAATTAGATTTTTTTTTTGCTATTTTTGCAGTGTTAAATTGTTTTTTAACTCATTTTCATCTTAAGGTAAAGCAATTTTAACTATGATTAATATGGTGACTATCAAGTGTTTGATATTCAAATCCTAGGTTTCTGTCATAATGTGTAGGTCTCTAGTATATTAGATTTATGGTATAAAACATTGACTTTAAAATTGTGCTGATTTTCTCATGGGGGGCACCATCTTCTTCTCAGGACCTGGGCACCAGTTTGTCTTGATCGGGCCCTGAAAATATACAGATTTTCTCATGGATGGGGACACCACTTTTTACCAGAGCTTGAGCATCACTTTCGGTTGATCGGGCACTGCGTGTTCAATCATATTGGGGAAGGGGGTATCATTATCTGTTCTAGCTTTTATTAAAATAGACCAGACTAGCATTTTTAGAAAAAGTTGACTTTTTTGAGTAATATACCTTACTATTCACATTTAACGCATCAAAGAAGAAATTAATATTTGTGCAAAACAAAACTTTTGATGAAATTTCCAAAAAAAATCATATTCTGATTTTTGTTATAGCATTTAATTGATGTAGTCCTGAAAAAAAAGGTGGGGGATAATGCTTACAGATGAATCAGTGGTATGTTCAATGAACACTGGTTTGGGAAATTAAAGAGTTGGAGAACATCATGCCCTCTTGACTACACACCTGAAATACTTGAAGAACTGCCAGATCTAGGGGGAGCAAGCCGGAGCTTTTGTCAGAGGGTAAAAATCTACAGTATAACTTCGATTTAACGATACCTGATTTAATGATTTTCTGAATTTAAGGATACATTTCACTGGTCTGGATTTGACTGCATTGAATGTCTATGCTCCTCGATTTAACGATATCCTTGACTTAATATCTTTTTCCATTCCCTTGACAATTGTTAAATCGGAGTTAAACTGTATTTGTCTTTTTTTTTTTAAGTCGATGTACAAACTCAAAGAAAAATTAGTGAAGGCATCAGTTGTCAGGATTAATGAAGGTTTACTGCATTACACATTTCCGTGACATAAAAAGCATTTGAGTGTTTTAGACTAACGCTTCTCAACCTTTTGTGACCCGCAGACTGGCAAAAGCTGTTGAAAAAAGTTCACAGACCATTTAAATTTCTTTAAAAAATATATAAAAAAAACTTATATTCGAAGACTATATTAAAAACATGCAACACTTTTTTTTTTTGAGGCTGTGGTTTTTCCTCTATTTATGGATTTATTTTAGAAAAAAAAACCTTCCGACTCGGGGAACGATAAAACTCCGTAAAAGATTGTGTTGACAGCAAAGTTTTTTAAAAAAATTGTTGCACAGTAATAAAAATAAATGAATAAATAAATAAAGAAAGGAAACTTAACAGGAATTTTTTTTAAAAACGTGAATGAAGAAAAAGTGTTTGAGGACTGGTCATGATTTTTTCCTGCTAACCAGTACCGGTCTGCCGGACCACTGGTTGAGAATCGCTCTGCTTGACTATAAAAAATTTTAACTTGAAAAATTTTATTTTTGAATACGGTAAAAAAAATTAACATGAACTGAAGGGACTAAATTTTTTTTTGTTTAAAAAATTGAATTAAATTACACAATACTTTGTCCGGACTATTATATCATTGCGTGTTAACCATATATCATGTTAAACTTTTTTCACTGTATATCCATGGATGCAAGTTAGGAGACGAGCCCTGGATTGAAAGTATCTTGAATATGTGCCAGCATCCTACAGAGCTTATTTAGCAAAAAAATCAGATAATGACATTTAGCCCAGTTCTTCTCCTGGTCAATTTCTTTTTTTTTTCATTTTACCATTACCTGAACCACGAAGGTTCAGGTAATGGGAATGTTCAGGGTGTGGAAGGTCCACCTACCACATAATTTAATTACTCTGGCAAAAGTTTTGTAGTCCTGCCTACATCTTCGGACATTTTCAAAAACCATATTCAGGGGTGGACTGGATCCCGCAAGAGGGCGTCAACCTTGGCCTCCAAAGGGCGCAAAAAAAAAAAGGTAAAAAAATGCAACAAAAAGATGAGAAAAAGGAAGAAAGGGAAAAAAACAATGGTACACAGGTTTACGAGTTAAAAGAAAAGAAACAGAAAAGGGAAGTCGCACAGGTTTGTGAGTGCAAAAAAAAAAAAGGAAATTGCACTTAAATGTTTTTTTTTTTTTAATTAATTAAAAGAAACCTTTTTTTTTTAAAGGTGTTTAGGCTTGAGGGCACATTGGCCCGCGGGCCAGTCTGCCCCTGGCCATATTTAAATCACTTAGATGGAGACTGAACACTAAGCACCCTTAAATATTTTTTAGTGTAATGTCCATAAAATGAAAGATACAATAAACCAAGTTTTACTGTAAAACTATACCACCTTTGCATTTTTCAAATTAAACTGAAAACGAGTCATTTTGAAAGATCTTCTCTATTTTAATTCTTTGAAACTTTACTGGTAATTAGAAATACGCATTACATAAAATGTTTAATACAAGAATATACTTTATTTAGAACAACAATAAACTTCTAAATTACAGTAAAACTACAGTTACCCAAATCCAGAGCCGTGTCCAAGGGGAGGGTTTTAGGGGTTAAACCCCTCCCATTGAAAAAAAAAAAAATCAATGAGTCATTAAACGATTTTCCAAAACGTATTTTAAGTTTTTATTAATTTTAGAGTTAAACTCTGATACAGTATTCACCCTCTTTAATATTTCCCCAACAATTATTTTCCTCAATTGTAGGATTCCCAAGCACCTTCGCTTCTAAGTGCTTGAAAAAATTAACGATGGATGAATGGTTGAAGAGTCTGGCAATGCTTAAAGCATGCAGGGGAAAAATATTTAAAGGAATATTAGACAATGACGTAGCTCCCCCCCCCCCCAAAAAAAAACTTAGGGGCAGGGAAAATGGTTACTTTGCTTTTTGCTTTTTATGGTACGCCTTTAGTGTTGGATGAATTAGTCGTTTCACACAGTAGAAAATTGTTTCTGTGCGAAATAGCAATATTTTTTTTTAATAAAATTTTTATTTTCATTCAATTCCTGTTCAATGTTATTTGATGGAAAAACAAAAGAAAAAAAAGAAGGAAAATGAGGTGGCATAAAATAAATATGTGTGCTTTTACAAAATGTTCAACTGTACAAATAAGATTTCATAAAAAAAAACGCAAAACGTATACAAAAAAAAAAGCCTAGTTATCGAGCTAAAATGAACTATTCAACACGCGTAGTTAGTTCTCCTTTGACAACGGAAGTTACAAAGGGAAAAGGTTTCAACCCCTCCCTTTATGAAATCCTGGACACGGGCCTGCCCAAATCAACCAGACCCCATTCGTATTATTAGATTTTTCCGAAAGTACATGTTAATCTACTGTCCGCCCCATTTACAAATATTGTTAGTTCCATGAAATATTTGAATAAGTGGGGATTTTTAACATTGCATCTACGGCATGGTAAATATTCGGTCCGGGATATTTTATTTATAAGCGGGGTATTCGTTTATCCGTTATGCGATTAAGCAGAGGCGACGGTATTTACTGTATGAATGTTGAAATTCAGAAAAACTATTTTTAAAGAGAAAGAAAGAGCTATCAATTGGTCAAGTAGAAAAGCTAACGCTTTTCATGCTAAGTGTACTAACAAGTGCTGCTGCGGAGAGAAGGATAATAGCATGCGCCGACAGAATAATAATTTTGCAAATTGCCTTTATTTTTTGCTCAAATTCTGAAAGCGATTCAGATAGTTGTTGTAGAGTCATACTGTATATGTTAATGTATGGTATAACAATAAGAAATGCTTCGAATTTTCAAAAACTATTTTATTAGTTACATTTTTCAATAGTACTTTTGTCATTTACTAATCATAAAACCAGACACATGTTTGCATATATATATATTTTAATGGAGTCTCGAAAGTTAGAAGTTCCACTCAATTTGAGGTGTTTAATTTATATTATCAGTTATACAGTTTAGTTCTGAAAAATTTATTTTTATTAAAATCTAAAAATAAATACGTACAGCGTACAGACCTCGTGAGAAAAAAAAAGTTGATTAGAGGTAATTAAAAGCAAAATGTATGCTGAAATATCTGTGATAATTTTTCATGAAGACAATACTTCCTTTTCTTTGCACAAAGAAAAGAGGCTCCTCCATGCATTCTCTAAAAAGGGTGCAAATTTAATCTGGAAGAATTTTCCGGATAATCCGAGTTTTCATCGATACGAGCCCCCAATTACCTTGAATTTTCGAGTTTCTACTCTGTACCCATATGGTAGTTTCCGCTTAATGAGATTACTTGGACAATAATTTTGATGCCTACTAAATTTGCAGAAAGTTTTTCAGGGGTCCATCCAGTTTTTATTTTTTGGGACCCCATTTTGTGAAAAAGCTAAATATTTTTGTGAATTTTCTTTATTTTTGAAAAGTAAATCATTTTGAATTGCCAGGTTATATTTCAATTTGATAGCTATGAACGTGGCAAAATGATGCTTGTGCAACCATTTAATTAAGTGTAAGAAGGAAATTATTAATGTCCAAGCTATAGAATCACAAAAAGTTTTTATTGCGGGTCACCACTTTTTCAAGCTGTAGTGTCCCATGGTGAGGGGCAACTCTGAATCTTGACTTTTATTTCATGATGCAAATTTTTGTGAATGAGCTGCATTTACAATGTGAAATTTTGTGAAGTAGCCGCAAAGTGGACCCAATTCAGGTCTGGGTCGACCCCTGTTCTTATCTTTTTTCAAACAATTCTGTATAATTAGATATATATTTTGGCGAGCTCTGGGCCACAGAGAGCCAAGGAGGGCCCCTTGTCCGTTTGGTCGATGGGTGTATCTCGCTTCCTATAAAACTTATAACATTTCCTGACGTGGCATATGGTCGGCTCTGGGTGAGCAACAAAGGTTGTTCACAAATTTTGAGGTACTCCCAATGTTGAAAAAGCAACAAGAATAACTGAAAAAATATGCTGGTATCATTGTGGAACTCGACTATGGACATTTTTGCTGTTGTCATAATATGGCACTCAAGACTCGGGAGAAGTACAGCGTTTTTTTTTGCAGAAATTTTTTAAGAGATAATTTGAATCACAGACAGTTTTAAATCTTATCAAGATTCTGGTTGAGGTTATTGTGTACTTGAATTTGTTATTTTTGATTTCAATGAAATCCTATCAACTTGAAACAGCAAAACATGCGGGAAAAATCAAGTAATTTTGTTTGTTAATTGAGCTTTTTACCAAAACAATATTATCAATGTA
This sequence comes from Uloborus diversus, assembly GCF_026930045.1. Taxonomy (NCBI): domain Eukaryota; kingdom Metazoa; phylum Arthropoda; class Arachnida; order Araneae; family Uloboridae; genus Uloborus; species Uloborus diversus. Next base: position 113,656,381 of record NC_072733.1, read on the forward strand.
TCATGATTATTACATTGTGCAAGCAAATGCAGTGGCGGATCATGCGATTTTGGGGCCCCAGGCGCAACCTATCCGGAGGCCCCCTTTAATTGACACAACGAAAGTGATATGGTTTCCTATATTTACAATGCAAAAAATCATATTTTTTTGAATCAACAAGCTTTGGGGGGGGGGGGGGGGGGAATATTCTTATTTAAAAAGGAAAAACAACGATATTTCTGACAAAAAAAGTTTACTGCGAAAAATTTTGTCTTTGTTTTTTGGTAATTTAGGTAGTGCAGGGTGTGAGATCCGAACCCCGATTTCAGACCATCTAGCAAAATCCCAGCTTTCCCCTGTTTTTCAATGCGCATCATTCAGTGGCGCAACCAGAGAGAAAAAAAATCTTAGGGGCGGGAGTTTTTTTCATTTGGCCAGAAAAAAAGAGAGAGGAGAAAGAGAACCTTTAATTGGATAGAAAAAATAAGGAGAGAGGGGGGTCCGGGGGTCCTCCCCCGGTAAAAAATTTTAAACTCGTAGCTTTAAAAACGCAGTTTTAGACTTTCTTTGATGATGTTAGGGGGCATAAAGCTGCAGCTGCAGGCAGGTCCGGATCTGCGCACCCGCAGACCCCGTAGTGCGGGGGTGCACCTGGTATTTTTACGGCCCAAGAAATTGAAGAAAAAACTGAAAAAATCTAGCACTCTAAGAATTATTAACGTTACAAATATACACTGCTGGCCTCTGAGGCCCTACAAATTTTGTTGTAGGGGATCTGAAATTTATAGATCCGGTCCTGGGTGCAAGGGTCTCAGCGGAAAGTTGCTGAAATTGAAGTCCTAAAAATACGATTATAGGTTATATTTATTGACGTTAGGGTAAGGGATGGAGCTCAGGGACTGCCTTTAATCGATTTTTTTTCAAAACAATAGATAGAGATCAATTCCTCCTCCCCCCCTCCCAATTTTCGAAACTGTATAGTTTCAAAAATACAACAGTAGACAAACTTTCCGGGATATTTAAAATCTGATGAAAACCTTCGTGAGAGATTTGCTTTTGTTTCTTTCTTGAAAATTGTACAGTATAATGAAATCCATACTTAAAGGATAACTTAATAGGCTAGACCGGTTATAGTTTAGACACATTTTACATTTTGATTTTTGTTATATTTGTTATTTTATATTTTTCGTTACGAGGGTTACGTACCAAATCAAAATTTCATCGGATGCAAGCACTATTTTCCTATTAAATAATGATTTCAGACCTTTGTAGAGAGGCGCTGAAGTAATAAGCGAAATGAAGTTTTTAAGGGTTGTTTTGAAAGAAGATTCTCACAAAATATTTTGTTCGAGTGAGATGCTAAAAGTAAATTTGATTTAGTTAATGTAAATTAAAGTATGGCTATCTTCTCCAAATTACGCTTTTTTAAATATTTCTAGAGTAATTTCATTCATTTAAGGGTTTTTTTTTTGAGCAATCACGATTGCTTATTGTTCTCATTTGACTGTTTTTGGCAGTGTTGACAGATTGGGGGAAATTTCCCCATTTTGGGGGAAATCTGGTGCTCTCTGGTTAAATTTTGAGAGATTGGGTTTTGAGGGGAATTCTTTGGGGAAAAATTTTTTCCTTGGGGAAAACCTGGGGATTTTTTTTTTTTTTTTTCGTATTTAAATTCGCGTCTTGACATCTGGTAGTTACGTTGTTTATATCAAACAGCGTTGGCGTAGCTTTGCTCAACTTTATGGAATTCGCATTTCACATTATGTGGAATATTATGCTACGGAATTCGCATTAATAGTTCTGCGTGAGTAACTAGTTGATACGTGAAAAAGGCAAAAAAAAGTGTGATGAAGAATGTTCTTAGATAAATATATACAAAAATCATAGTTTAAATGTACATATAGAAGCAGAGTAAGTAAATGCGAGTTGAAAGAAAATATTAGGTTATTTCTTATCTTTCGGTCTTGTATTTATGACTAGTGGCACCCGCACGGCTTTGCCCGTAGTAGGAAATTAAAAGTATTTTGGTTCCCCTCTATATTTACAAATAATGCATGATGAATTTCTCGCCAATTGGTTTGCCCACGTCACGGTTCCGCATTATGATAACTTGGTAATTTAGTCATCCATCTTATGAAAATTTTGCTCGGGAAAATGTTCGTAAAATTGTAATAGTAAAAGAACAAAATCGAATTTTCGAAAAAATCGCTTAAAGGTGCACACCCTCATGCTACAAACTAATTCTTTGCCAAATTTCATGAAAATCGGTCGAACGATCTAGGTGCTATGCGCGTCACAGAGATCCTGACAGAGAGAGAGATCCGAACAGAGAGACTTTCAGCTTTATTATTAATAAAAATAAAAAAAAAGATAAAGATAAAGAAGACAAAAAAAGGGAAGAAAAAAAAGTTGGGGAATTTTATAAGAAAATTTGGCTATTTGGGGGAAAAAAATTTTTTTCAAGAGACAAAAATATCAGAGAAAGTCAACTCATTTTATGAAAATATTAGTGGAAAAATAATTTTTGAATTTGGGGAATTTTGATGGAAAACATCGCTTTTTGGGGAAAAGTTGGAAGGGAATTGGGGAAATCTGGATTTGACCATCTGGCAACACTAGTTTTTGGCGTTACGCAGATTTTATTTTTCCGCCAGCACCCTCTGCCAGCACCACCGTCGTGTCGACCGGCCTCACGATGTTGCTCCTCTTGCGAAAACCGTCTCCAGGTTGCGTCCATGTCCTACACACACACGCATACACACACACGCCTACACCTTCATGCCTGCGCACAGACACAAACACACACTCCTACACACATACACACACTCATGCCTGCACACAAACACATATGTCTACATACACACATACGCACACTCATGCCTGCACACAGACACAAACACATATGTCTATATACACACACACGAACGCCTACACACACAGCACTGCAGACACAACACGCACACACATGCATACATACACACACACGCACCCACACACATGCGCCTACACTAACATACACGCTCGTGATTGCGAAAAACATAATTTGAATTCAAGATGCCAAAAATTCAAATTAATATATATATATATATCGTGTCACGATGTTTGTTCGGGGTAAACTCCGAAACTACTCAACCGATTTTTCTCAAATTGCATATCTATGTGTCATTTGGTCCAACTTAAAAGATAGGATAGTTTTTATAATTTTTTATCGCAAATTTTATATTAATTATGCAATAATAGTGTGAATTAATTGTTTAGTTCTAAAAATTCTTAATAGATGGTGGTGTAAGTTAATTAATCGATATAACTGTAACATTGTATGACTTACTGCTAAAAACACCATGATAAAAAAACTTAGAAATGTTGCTTAGAATTTCTATATAACGTTTTCGGATATTACAGGTTATTATTCACTTCCTGAGAAAATCAACTATATTTTTCAAAACATTTCCTTAAATTGCTACAAATTGCAGATTTCACACCGTTGTGAAAAATATTTTTCTCCACCAGTATCAAGATTAACTAAACGTATTTAATAGGTGTATCGGTTTCGGAGCGATTACGGTTCGTCCAGATTGACTCAACACTCAATGAGTGCGAAAAGATATCTGGATCAAGAAGCTTTGCAAGCAACACCCAATGAGTGCGAAAAGATATCTGGATCAAGAAGCTTTGCAAGAGCTGCAGAGGAACTACATTCGACTTACTTGCTTGAGAGTCTGTCTTCGCGTTGGCAAAGCGTGCATTAATGCGTTGAGAACTTTCTTAGAAAAGCAGGAAGGTTCTAGGCTATTATATAAAACCTGCGTTAGGCTTCGCTGAAGGTGCCAGAATCATAACTGCCTTTAACCAAGAAGACTGCTGAATTCTTCAAAAATATTCCAGTTAATTTCAGGAAGGTTAATGAATTTAAGCGGAAAATAAATATTTTCTTTATTTTGTTCCGCAAGAGATTTTTAATATCATTAATTCTTGCAAAGATACGTTCGCAACAGAAAATTGCAGTGACAATTGCATCGTCAGGTTTGCTGCTACTTTTTTCAGATGGTAGACGAACAGCACATTCAGCTTTAAAGTTGCCTACTAGATATTCATAACAAACAAAACGCAATGTGTAACATTAAAGAAAAAATAAAAAACGCAGAATGGCTGTAGTGTTGCAAGAGAGTGAAATTATAATTTTCGATAAGTGTACTAAGGCTCATGAGTAAAAACATTCATTCGAAGCACATCATAGGATTGTGCAAGATTTGAACGGCAACGATAAATTTTTAGGCGAAATTGTCTGAATACTCCTGGGGATTTCCGGCAGACATTACCAGTTATTCCGATGAAATCAACGCATGATTAAAACAATCGTTTTTATAGCGTAATGTCGAGATAATGCGATTGGCCATGAACATGCGAATATAAACGCAAAATAATCTAATCGCACAAGTATTTTCTAAGCAACTGCTGGGTATTGGAAAAGGGTGAAATTGAACTCCATCAAAATATACAGTACAACAAAGAGCCAGACAATTTCTACACTGCCGTTGAGACGAAAAGTGAACTAATTGAGAGTCTATTCCCAGATAAATTTAATTTTTTTAAAATCATAATTGCCTCTGTAATCGCGCTGGTTTTGTAGCAGTTTTAATTTCGGTAAACATTCCCGAACAGACAGGAATATTTGTGGATCGTCAGTTGTCGACTGTCAAATACATATCCCGTTGCATGTCGCAAATTGTATTTATTGGTCGCACAAAGTCATTGGGAGTTGACACTTTCTAATGCAGGTTTGACATAAGGAGAAACAGTATTCGTCAACTGTTTAAAACAATTTTGACGACATACTATCCAACACAATCATCATTTTTTAAGGAGAAACTATATAAATTTCACGTTTGAAGATGTATTTCATAAAGTTTAACAAACACACAAATGTCCAAATCCAGATTTTACACCAGAGATGAATATGAAGCTTTAGTTTTAACTGAAGGTTTTTGCTTTTCAATTTCAAATTTTCCACTAAGTTATTATGATATGCTGTCACTTGATAGTTGGGCCACCGACTTAGTTAACACTGATTTGCAACGTATAACAACAGAGCAATGACGCTGTCTTAGCTACAATTATTGCGAATAATGAGCCATTACTGACGGCTGGAAAAAAAAGCTCCCCATTGATGCTGAACAAGCCTGTACAGTTGTCGATGAAAACAAAGCAGTAAACATTCCAACTGAATTTTTAAATTCCCTCGATACACTAGGAATGCGACTTCACGATTTCCGGTTGAAAATTGGCTCAACAATGTATTCTTTTTCGCGATTTAAACCTACCTAAATTCCGCAAAGGTACACATTTCTTCATCAAAAGTCAACAATATTGACGGGAAAGTTTAAAGGAAAAATGTTTGTGTTTGCAACGTAATCCATTAATAGCGTCATAATTTTCAAACACATTTGAAAGGCTTCAATTTTTGCTTCGTTTAGCTTTCGCAAAGTTCATAAATACATTTCAAGAAAAAACAAGTCTTCCTTCGGTTTGGACTTGAAACATAAATATTTCTCTCATGGGCAACCATGTATCGCGTACTCACAAGTGGAAAGTTATCATACTTTGCGTATTAGAAAAAGACTGGTTAAGCAAGAACATTAAGCACAACTTAGTGCTTAGACAGTTTTCAGTTTTCAAATAATAGAAACAATAGTTAGAAGTCAATGTTATCTACTTTATTGAAAAAATTTAATTTTTACATGTTTTTAATTTAGTTAGTGTTTTTTGTAAAGAAGTTATTGGTTACAAACTATAGAGAAAGCTGAGGTGAATAAAATGTAGAGTCGAGTCTAAAAGTGTATGGTGGTTTATGCTTAGTTTATATATTCGGTTATTTTACAATCAGTTTCGATATTTACTATCACTTTCAAGTTATTTTTGCTTTTTTTTTTTTTGGCCGAAGTCATACTTACAAAATTTACTAAGCGTAAGTACAGTGCTTTTTCCATAGAAAATTTAGTTAGTACTTGCTGAATTCAATAAGTACTTTCTTCAGCCTGCACTGTAAAAAAAAAAAAATCCGAAACGTTACTGAGTAAAAATTTTCGATACTTGCTTGCAGTTCTGGCTAAGCTTTGGCTATGTTTGCATTACTGCTTATAGAAGTTCCTTAATAAATCAGAAAGGTGCTAAGCTTTTTTCTTAAATCCCTTCCTAAGTTTACACTAAAGTTCCAGAAACACGACTAGCTTCAAACAGAAATATCTTTGAATTTTTCAAGAGGATTCCGAGATAATTTCAGGAAGGTTATTAACTTTTATCGGAAAACTTTCCGGGTTTTGGCATGACATGTTACTGGCAGAAATTGGCCACATAAGCTGTCCATAATTTTCCAGGAACATTTATGAATCGTTTTTACATTGAATCACGCCCATTATCAATCTCATATGTTTTAAAATAGGCTATACCATTTTAAGCTCTATTAAAATATTTATTTGATTCTATCAAAATAATGAGTAAACGTTTATTTTAATCCAACTTCTTTGCCACAGCAACGCGTGGCTGGGTCAGCTAGTCTATATATATAAAAATCTTGTGTCACGATGTTTGTTCGGGGTAAACTCCGAAACTACTCAACGGATTTTTATCAAATTTCATACCTATGCGTTATTTGGTCCAACTTAAAAGATAGGATAGTTTTTATAATTTTTTATTGCAAATTAAGTACTAATTATACAATAATAGTGTGAATTAATTGTTTAGTTCTAAAAATTTTTAATAGATGGCGGTGTAAGTTAATTAATCGATATAACTCTAACATCGTTTGACTTACTGCTAAAAACAATATGCTAAAAAAACCCGAAACGTTACTTATCATTTTTATAGAACGTTTCGGGATTTTACAGCTTTTTATTCACTTCCTGAGAAAATCAACTATATTTATCAAAAAAGTTTTCTGAATTGCTAGAAATTGCAGATTTCACACTATTGTGAAAAATATTTTTCTTCCCCAGTATCAAGATTAACTGAATGTATTTAATAGGTGTATCGGTTTCAGTTTGATCACGGTTCGTCCAGATCGTCTCAGCTCCCAATAAGAGCGAAAAGGTGTCTGGATCACGTAGTCTTTAAAAGAACTGCTGACGCGTTACCGTTGAGCTTCTTGCTCAAGAGTTTGTCTTAGCGTTGGCAATGATTGCATTAATGGTTTGGGAATTTAATTGGAAAACCAAGACGGTTCCAGACTTTTACATTAAACCTACGTTAGGCTTCTCTAAATATGCCAGAATCATAACTGGCTTTAACCAGAAGACTACTGATTTCTTCGAAAATATTCCAGGATAATTTCTGGAAGGTTACCAAATTTAAGCGGAAAACATTTATTTTCTTTCTCCCTCCCCCCAAGAAATTTTTGATATCATTAATTCTTGCAAAAATACGTTCGCAACAGAAAATTACAGTTACAATTGCATCGTTAGGCATTGTTGCTACCTTTTTTAGATGGTAGACGAACAGCACATTCAGCTTAAAAGTTGCCTATTAGATATTCATAACAAACCAAATGCAATGTGTAACATTAAAGAAAATACGCGGAATTGCTGCAGTGTTGGAAAAGAGATTGCATTATAATTTGGGATAAGTGTACTATGGTTCATAAGTAAAAGCATGCATTCGAAGCACATTATAGGATTATGCAGGATTTGAAAGGCTTTAGGTGGTATTGTCTGAATACTGTCTGGGGACTTCTGGCAGACAATGCCAGTTATTCCGATGAAATCAACGGATGTTTAAAACAATCGTTTTGATAGCCTAATTTCGAGATGATACGGTTGACCATGAACATGCGAGTACAAACGCAAAATGATCTATTCGCACAAGAATTTTCTCATCAATTGCTGGGTGTTGGAAACGGTGAAATTGAAATGTATCAAAATACACAGTACATCAAATACCCTGACAATTTCTGCACTACTGTTGAGACGAAAAGTGAACTAATTGAGAGTGTATTCCCGAATAAATCTAATTAATTTTATTGTGATTGCCTCTGTAATCGCGTTATTTTGGCAGCAAAAAACGTTGATGCAGACGCATTTAACTTTTAAATGCAACAGTTGTTGCCCGGTAATTTGAAAAAAATTAATTAAATCGATACAATTGCTGATTAGAACAAATCATTAAAGTTTCCAACTAAATTTTAAATTCTCTGTATATACCAGGAATGACACTACACAATCTCCAGTTGAAAATTTATTCACCAATTAATCTTCTCCATAATTTAAACCCACCCAGGTTTTCACAAATATACACGTATAGTTATCAAAAGGGTCACCGGAAATGCTCTTGAAGCAGCAATTTTGACGGGAAAGTTTAAAGGAGGAATCATCCTGCTGCCATGCATTCCATTAATATCATCATAATCTCCAATACAACTTAGAAGGCTTCATATTCCGCTTCGCTTTGCCTTCGCGATAACCATTAATAGATCTCAAGGTCAAACAATAATGTCGATTTGGACAAGGAAAGTAGGTGTTTCTTCCATGGGAAATTACATGTAACCTGCTCAGGTGTGGAAAAACCATCAAATCTGTTCGTGTTAGCAAAAGACAGATTAACCAAAAGTAATGTGAACGAATGAGTACAAAGATAATTTTCAATTTTAATAATTTAAAATAATTGAAAAAATAGTTCGAAATCAATGTTATCTACCTTATTTTTAAAATTCCACTTTTATAGTTTATCAGTTTATTTAGTTTATTTTGTGAGAAGTCATTGATTAAAAACTATAGTTAAAGCTGAGATGAATAAAATGTGCATACAAAAACTGTATATTGGTTAATGCTTAATTTCAACATTATGATACTTTACCTACCACTTTCAAGTTATTTTGCACCTTTGGACGAAGTAAGTACACAGCAAAAAATTTCCGAAACGTTTCTGAGTATTTCCGTGTAACGTTTCAGGATTTCAGTGGTTTTTATCAACTTATCGGAAAAATCAAGTAACATCGTCCAAACGTTCTCTGAATTGCTACACATTGCACGAATGCAGTTTCTCACTGTTGTGAAAAATATTTTTAGCTGCCAGTTCAAAGATTAACTGAACGTATTAATAAAGTGTATCGGCTTCCGTTCGACTACGGAATGTATATTCGTCCATGCTAATCAGCTCACAAAGAGAGCGAATGAGTATGAACTACTTGCTTTGCAAGAATTGCAAGCGCGTAAAATTCGTGGTACATATTTGCAATTCTGGGTTTGCTTTGGCCATGTTTGCGAAGCTGCTTATGGAGTTTTCTTAATAAATCATAAAGGTGCCAAACTATTATATGATACCTACCTAAGTTTACTCTTAAGGCCATGTTTGCAATACTTCTTATGGAATTTTCTAATTAAATCAGAAAAGTGCCAAGCTGTTATGTTATACCTACTTAAGTTTTATCTAATGTTCGGGAAACACGACTGGCTACAAGCGGGAAGATTTCTAAATTTTTCAGGAGGCTTCAAGGAGAATTTCAGAAATGTTACTGAATTTTATCGGAAAACGTTTCTGATTTTTGTAAGGTATCTTACTGGTAGAAATTGGTCACATCAGCCGCCCATTATTTTCCAGGAACAATTCTGAATCGTTTTAACTGTGATACTCACTAAATTTAATAAACTTAAGTATAGAAAGTAATGCTTTCACTGTAAAAAATTTAGTTAGTACTTTAGTAATAATTAGTTAGTTAGTAATTTAGTAGTCCTACTTCGGCCAAACACGACCATTCTCAATTCCCTGTAATTTAAAATCGACTGAATATTTCCCAGCATTGTTAAAAATATTGATTTGATCGTTTAAAAATAATGAGTAAAAATTTATTTTCTATTATCAGCCACAGCTAGTATATATATATATATATATATATATATATATATATATATATATATATATATATATATATATATATATATATATATATATTTTTTTTTTTTTTTTTTTTTTTTTTTTTTTTTTTTTGAGCAATCACGAATTGCTTATTGAAGATTTACTTGACCAAAGTTGATGTTGCTCTGATTTTTCAGATTACCATGGCGATGGCTGTTTTTATTATTTATTTAGAGAGCACAATTTTCGCAGTCATAGTTACAAATCGTCTGAGGCCAGGGGCGGCAAATAGGGAGGGGGTGAGAGGGGCGGTTGCACTCCCAAATTTTTCACTCAGAATAATAAAAAAGGTCAATTCATTTAAGATAACTTATAAAATCATTTGCCTGCATTTTCAGAACAGAAAAAACTGATTTAGAATAATTATTTTCCTTAACTAAAGAAGTAGTCTCTTCATATGGGTTAAATATGTCAAAGATGCGTAGTCTATATGATCGGGCATCTTGTATGAGATGCCGGTACAGTGTTGAGACTGCGCAATTTTTACGCTTAAACTCCATGTCATTTTACATAAATTTTAATGCTCATGTTATATTTTAATGTTTAGCTAGTAAGTATTCATTGACTCCTTGTACTAGAAACACATTTTAGTAACTCGATGTATTATATGCTTTCTTAGAAACTCTTTGTAAAGCTATGCTCTTTTTGAAAAACATCCTATATCAAAAAATACTTTCACGTCTACAAATATATCTTGATGCTCTTTTCTTGACAATCTCTGAGTGACACACGATGGTATTCAAGAGTTAAATCTATAAAAGTCCCCTGGACGAATTACTGGAAAGCGACCTTTTCAATGATAGGAAATCTGATGTCATTTTGATAGGTATGACTTTGTTTGAATTTTCGTTTACTGTACTTATACTGCGGAGCGTTTTTTTGAACAATGCTACACTCTGTCTATCACAAAACTTTCAATCCGTTAATCATAATTCTTGGGTTGACAATTGAAACTTAGCAATTTTCGAACAAAATGATCAATTCAGTTTCTCAAGAAATTGAGACAGGATTTGATGAGATACATTTATTATTGGTCTTAAGTTCAATATTACGTAGATCAGTTACAGAAAACAAAAAAGAAAATATTACACTTAGCATGAGGGAAGAAGAACTGTTTTGTGAATTGTGCGACTATACTTTTTAATGACGCAAAATAAATACTAGCCCAATTTAAAAAGTTTTCTTTGTTATTTTAAAGAGAGGAATCTGAAGGAAATGTGTTTTTTAACATAACTTTCTTGCTTCCATTGTTTTTTGACTGTTTCAATCAGGTCAGTCATTTGAAAGATGACTTTTGTACCTCCCTCTCAACATCAAAATTGCCTTATTATTCTTAATATTAAAACCATTTTATTATCACTTCCTGTTAACCAATATGTATTTTATACCATACTGAGGAAAATCCTGTTCAAGAAAATCGACCCCCCCAAACGAAATGCTGAAAATACCGCCCCTGTCTGAGGCTTAGCTCAAGCAGACTTGGCAATTAAAAAAAGGCTTTTTTTGGGTAAAATTAAATTTTTCAGAACAAAAAACTTATCTAGATGAAATTAAACAGCAAAAATTCATCTAAATACAAAATTTAAAGATTACTAATTCCCATCTTTTGAGATTGATAAGAAATAAAAATACATAACGTTATACACTGCAAATAATCTTTATTATAAGTGTACCTACTGGTCGATATGGGCTATTAATTCTTCATCTGTATTACCGCATCTGAATCACCATTTCTTTTTTGTGGATATGTCTCGTATTACCAGGAGAGTGTCCGGAAGTTTTGGGACCCATCACAAATAAAACTCTTACGGGCCCCCTCCATATTATTTACCCCTACTATTTGGGCCCCCATCAGGCTCGGGCCCGGGTCAACAAGTGTCCCTCCCCCCCCCCCCCCCGTGTACTCCGCTAATGCGTATTACCAATTCTAGAAGATCCAAAGTCATAATATGACGGGTGTAACGTTCTTGACCATTTCCATTCTCTTCCATTTGTAGAAACAAGAAACCCAACGTGTAGGTACTTATCGCAATTCATGATTGTAAAAAGCGTAATTCGAATTCAAGAAGTCGAAATTCAAATGCGAATCCTGGATGCTCTTTTTGTGTGTGTGTGTGTGTGTGTGTATAGGGGGAGGGGGGGTCATTTCTAAGCCTTTCTGGAAAAAGAAAATAACCATTAAAATTTGTGAGCCTAAGTATAATTCGGTTTCAACTAGATCTAAACGCAATGTATCAACTTGACCGAAACAACACCATTACGTTAACTCAGAAACGTGGGAAAAAAACATCAGCGAATATCAGAAACTTCTGTTAGGAAAAATCATGTCTTCTATTCAAGGAACACAAATCTTGGTTTAATATGATATACCTACTTAAACACCCTACGCGACAGTTGAAAACAAACTATAAAAATTTACTTTTGTGCGCAAGAAAGCATTTTTTTTACGGAAAACTTGCAAACAAAAAAAGACAGTTTGGAATAATCATAACTCGGCGGCAGGGCTGTGGAGTCGGAGTTGGGCTCATTTTAGGGTAAAGGAGTCGGAGTCGTTCGAAAACATGTCGACTCCGACTCCGGGTTTCATTTTTTTTTCTTTAATTTTCCCTGACTCTCCTTGCATTTCTTGAAAAATTAACTACCAATTAATTTGATTACATGTATAAATACCTACTAATAAGAAAATAACTCATTGTGGCAACCAGTTGGCTTGATTGTTTATCGAATTTTCTGTAACAGCTACCTACGCCGTCTCCTAGTCTGCTTATTTTCTAACTTAATTTAACTGATAGCAACTGTCAGCAAACAATTTTGTTGCCTAACATTTTCTAAATAATCACTTTGAAATAAAAATAATATATTTTTTACCTCGATCTCTGTTATAAAATAGTAAAATGAATGCATGTATCGCTTGAGCAAGTCGAGAAACTTTTCAGGGTGCTTGGTAAATTCGAGTGTTGGTACGAAAGCACAAATAAAAAAGATCCGATAAAATATAGGGGATAATGTTGTACCTTGGAACACTTTTCATATTTTAATTTTTAACGTCAATTATTTGAATCAAATTTAAAATCTAAAAGTCACATTAAATAGCCCAACATACTTCTATAGAATATATATTTTTTAATTCAGACAATTTGAAAATAAAATGTCGCCAGCCATTTAAAGTATAAGTTCCAAGCTACCCCAAGGTTCAACATCCTATTGTACCTTGGGACACATCCTGTTGTTCTATGGGAAAGTCTTCATGATTCAGGAAACAGCCTTATTATACTTGAACCAATTTTGCATCAGAAAAGAAAAAGTTGTTTAAAAGACTACGTATAAGATTAGAACATTGTTCCATGTTCCTAAACATATCTTAATTATTAAGAACCATGCATATGTTGTACCTTGGAACGTGTCCTAAGGTACAAAATGTTTGGCTTTCCCAAGGTACAATCACCACGTGGTTTAATGAAAACCAAAATGATGGTCAATCTAGAAGCACTATAAATAATTTGCTTATGAGAAAATAATGAAAGTACTTCTCTTTTATAACAGAATAAAATTCAGTTGGCTAAATTTACAAATACATACAAAGACGGAAAATGAAATGAAAAGGAAGAAAATATCTACTTTTGAGTCATGAAATTCTTTCTCTCACAAAATCGTCAATTTTACTCATTTGATGCTGATTTTTAGTATGGCACCATTTAGGGTGAAAGGTTACTATTAGAGATTATAAAAACATGTCTTAAAAATAGATTCTTAGAAATTAGCAGTGCCCCAAGGTACAACACTCTCCCCTAAATGTTTTTTATTAATTCTAAAAATTTTATCTAAGAAAGCTTGGTTAACACTGAAAAGTACAAAATAAAATTAGTATATGATTTATTGCTTACAACACTCAGTAATTATAATTAATCCTAAAATTCATATTAAGGTTAATTCTGAAGCCGTCAATTAAAAAATTAAAATTAAAAATTGAACCAAGAAATGTAGGTATAGTTAAAGCTATTCGTACAATGCTGTATACCGCCGCATTTTGTGTAAAATTTGCTCCAGACGTACATGTACACGACCTCTCTCCGCAATATAGTGCAATATTTTTGTTGAAATTTTTAAGATGAAATTTAAGATTTATTATTGGGGAATTTTTTCAGAATTAAAGAATCTCAATTTTTATAAACTCTGAAATTACGTTGAGGTGTCACCCACCAGATGAGTGCCACCCGGGAAAGAGGGGGAGGGGTGCCACCTCTCAAGAAAAGTTTTTGAATTAGCAAAAAAGTTTTTTTCTTTCAAAACTCTTTCTCTCACTCTTCTCAGTGCTTTCAAAAATTGAAAGCACACGATTTGATCAGCATCTGTTAAACATTAAAGGGGAGCAAATTAATCTTTTTCATTTGTTTAAAAAATGGGACTTTTTAGTAATCTTACTTTAGAAATCGCACCTACCGGATAATTTGATTTTCATATGGAATTTCTAACGTTTTATGCATCTTAGGTTTACAATAAAATACAACGCGAAAATTTCATAAAAAGGAATTAATATTTGAATCTCTATTAAGGAGTTTTCCCCCCTTCCCATAAGGGGGGATTTGAAAAAATAAATTTAAAAAAATAAAAAAGCCGCAGTCGGAGTCGGATGTTTCAAAATCTTGGAGTCGGAGTCAACCATTTTCCTTCCGACTCCGCAGCCCTGCTCGGCAGCAGGAAAAATTCAGCATCGTAAAAAGAATGTTGCGTAGGAGCATTGCCTCAAAAAGAACTTTTCCCGACTCTTTTGAAACAATTTCCTTTTTAAACTTATGACCAAAAAGGAAAACGCATTGGAGGGAAAAAAAAGTGTGATTGCTCACCGAAATCCCAGGGCTGTTTTATTTTTGTAAATGCTTTTTTCTTTCATTAAACTAGCAAGATTCTGAACACTTACAAGACAACACTCACTGACTGAACTACTGAATTGGATAGAAATGTCCTGGACAGAACAGTTCTCGCGGCGATTTTCCCAAGGTCAACCCAACCCCCCTGTCTTAATGCCATAAAAATGCCTTTCCTTTTGTTACTTCTTATCTAACACCCCACTATCTCAGGGACAAAATTCGACCTTGAAGAAAGAAGGTGAATTCTCCGATCTCGGAAAAAGTGCTGAGTTACGGTAGAGTGCGAAATATGCTAGATGAAGTTTTCCGGAGGAAAAGAACCAAATATATATTTTGAAACTTTAAACCTTATACACATACAAAAAAAAATGTCCAAAATTTCTCTTCTGGAAAAATTCAAACAAATCCACCAGAAGCCTGGGGCCCCTTTAGATGCAGGGGGAATTATTGGGAGCAATCAGCCCGCACCTAAAATCCATGACTAACTGTCAATTTCCAGGAGTTTCGGGCATTTTCCACTCAAAATTATGATTTTCCAAGGCATATCCACAAAAAAAAAGTTTTTTTCTTCCAGAAAAATCCAAACGAAGACAACTGAAGCCTGGGGGCCCTTTAGACGCGGGGGGCCCTATTGGGAGCAACCAGCCCGCGCCTAAAATCCATGACAAACTGTCAATTTACAGGACTTTTGAGAATTTTCCACTCAAAATTTTGACTTTCCATGGCAAATTCTCAAAAGAGAGTTTTTTCTATCAAAAAAATTCAAACGAAAGCAGCTGAATCCTGGGACCCCTTCAGATGCAGGGGGGATTGAGAGCAATCAACCCGCGCCTGAAATCCATGACTAACTGTCAATTTCCATGACTTTTGAGCATTTTCCACTCAAAATTATGACTTTCCATGGCAAATTCTCAAAAGAAAATTTTTTCTCCCGGAAAAATTCAAACGAAGACAGCTGAAGCCTGGGGCCCCTTTAGACGCAGGGGACCCTACAGGGAGCAATCAACCCGCGCCTAAAATCCATGACTAACTGTCAATTTCCAGGAGTTTTGAGCATTTTCCACTCAAAATTTTGACTTTCCATCTTTGAGGAAATGACGCGGCTCCGAGGCCCATTGCTTTGCTGGAGGCCCCAGCTAGCGCCTCATGCGCCTATTCGGTGATCCGCCACTGAGCAAATGAGACAGAACGAACATCAAAACACCATTATTGAAATAACATTGGACAAGAACTATTCCTACTTACCTGTCAAAATCCAAAAAAGGGAAGCATATAGAACAAAAAAGGTCAGCAACAGAGTATGTTAGATTTTAAAGTATACTAGCACTCTCTTTTGCTGCTCATTTTGTTATCGATATTTTCATAATAAAGCTCGTTTGATGCAGTAGCGTAGTATTGACTAACTTTATATTAAAAAAAAAAAAACTATGTTCCGTTGAAAACAAAATTAAAACTGAAACAAAACGTTTTTTGAAAAAACCTTCTTTGATTCTTACGGCTATAATGCATACTCAACAAAATTAGTAATGAGAGCTCAATATCAATCAAATTCAAATAAGAGCTAATGAATAAGCTGTGCTTGCAGCCTTGTTTTTTTTTTTTTTTTTTTTTCAAAGCTTCCGTGATTATAAATTGACGATTAAATAAGTCATCTTCTCAGAAACATTCAGAGAAAGCCACAGAATATTTAAAATTCATCCGATTGACTTTTTACATGCCTCTTCTTTAGACTAGTACGAAAACAACAAAAGGATATTATTAATTCTGAATTTTAAAAGCGAACTTTCACAGTACTGACTTTCAAAATGTAAACTCCATTGCGCAAATAAGCGAAATCGACCGGAACGACCGCGCGTTTGTTTATAAACTCCTTCGATTCAGTTGATGACCGTGACGTCAGAGCCACGACCGGTCGAGAACGGAGCAACCGAAGATCAAGAGTTTATAAACGCGCCCTACATATTTCTACTATTACTCTTTCAAACTTTCCTTTGCATATACATGGGTGCCACACCGCTAACAGCACCCCTCCCCCGTATGTGGGCATCCCAGGCATATATTTCCTTTCGGAATTTTTAAGCTAATGCTAAACTTTGTTCCATTTAAATCAGAAAATTGTATATTTTTCCTTTTATAGAAAGAAAATAAGTAATGCTTTTGATATCAATATAAGAATTATTTCTATGTTCAAAAATCTTTATAAAGCTTAATTTAATGTTGCAAAAACAAGCAATTTTTTATGTTCGTTATTTGTTGCTTATTTATTTATTTTCATTTTCTTAATCAGTCTTTATTCTTTCATTCATTTTGAATCAATTAAAATTATTATATAATATTCGTTGTCTCGGAATCTTTTGATTAATTTAAAATTGATCGTATTAAAGAGAATAAGATTTAAGAAAAAAACTCTGCTCTTAATTCTGCTAACACAGGGCCATTTTCTCTTTTTTTAATGTTTGAATCAAAATCGAGCGTTTCACTTATTGAACAGCATGCATTTTCGAATCCGCGTGCTTACATCCTTCAGAACCCGTTTCAGCCACTCTTTCCGCTCCCGTTTGCGACTATTGTTCTAAATGAAACTCGAAAGCGAACAAGGAGCCAATCTTGCAGCTCGGCGGCAACCCTATTTTCCCCCTGTAACCGGTAGCGCTTTCCGAGCGTAGCTGTTGTCGCAACTCTGAAAACTACGTTTTCATATAGGGACTCTAGGAAATACGCAAGTCACTGCTTCCAGGATGACGTCAGAGACGGCCGTTTCCCCCCTCCTTTAGCCACGAAGCGGCGAAACTGGAAGATCAAAGACACGGTCCCACCCTCCTTTTCCAACACCCTGTCACTTGCCTGGCCACTTGCGAGCTCCCCCTTTCTTCAAAGTCTGATAACTATGTTTCCCGGGGGCCCAGGGAATCGACTCCCCATCGAAAAGTGGTTGAATGCATTCCTTAGCTAATTTCAGCTTTTCACTGAGGCATTTCGCAATTTTTTAATTTTGTCGGTCTGTATTTTGTTGTTGTGAATGCCATTCTTTAATAAAATGAAAAATAAATAAATAAATAAAAAAATAAAAGTGCTTTTTGGCTATTTTGAAACGAAAAACATTTATATATGTTATTTTTTTAATTATAATTTATGAGATAAATGAAAAATCATAGTGTATTCTATGGTGATCAGTGGCGTAGCTACACTTTCTGGCGCCCGGGGCGATTCCTCAATTTGCCACCCTTTGGTTGAGAAACAGTCAAAAGTATTTAAAGGAAAAATAATAATTTAATTACGAAGAAAAATAAAGAATATGCTCTGTCCAGAAAAAATTCTAAAATTAGTCCTAAAAATGCATTTTAAACTTTGGTGACACTAGGCAGGAGCTTAGAGGTCGGTGCTCTGCGCAGGAAATTTTCCTAATTTAAAGATCTAGAAACATAGTTTTATGGTTTCTTTGGGCTTGCCAAAGAGGGTAATGATTTCCTTTTGGATCCGTTCTTGGGTGCCTCCCTTAATGTTAAAAAACTCGGAAGTCGCCGCTTTCCTAGATCCGATACTGCTATATTACAGAATTTGGATGGTTTTCTTTTCACTGATACAGGAACGATGAAAGATACTGATTCAAGAGGATGAAAAGTTGTGCATCGAAAGTCATTACTTTCTATGTGAATGTGAAAGGTTTACTTAGACTTCAATTCATTAATTAAAAACCTTCTGCTTAAATGGATGTCTCAGTTTGAAACTCACTGTTTATAGGAAATTTGCTGATATAAAGCAGTAAGATTAATCGCAGTTATTATTTGAGTTGTGAGTAAGTACTTTTATAAAATAAACATAAAATTCATTCTGGTCTGAATAAAAGTTTTGTAATAAGTGACCAATTAAGGGGAGTCAGTACCCATTATACCATCAATGTTGATTTGCACAGGTTCATGTACCTTTTTCTGAAAATCTATTAAAAATACAATTATGAAATTTTTTCAGTACCTTAAGTAGACTTTTTTCTCTATACTGAAATAAAATTTTATAGAAAGAAAGCTTAGGTTTTTTTTTTAATTCTAACGTGTAAGTTACTGTATTTGTTTCCAAAAATGCCATTTTGCAACACGAAATCAGCCCCATAAAAAATACTTTTTGAATATGAGAAAAAATTTAATTCAGTATAGGCAGTTAGATGTATGAAATAGGTGCTAAAAATTTCAAAGCCTAACACAATTTAATTTATGAGAAAAAGGAACATTTAGTTTCAAAAATACCATTTCGAGACATTGCGATTTAAAGGAGAAAATCATACCTCATCAAAATAGCT
Organism: Uloborus diversus; assembly: GCF_026930045.1. NCBI lineage: Eukaryota > Metazoa > Arthropoda > Arachnida > Araneae > Uloboridae > Uloborus > Uloborus diversus. The sequence goes on from NC_072733.1 coordinate 113,675,425, forward strand.
TTTACAGTCGACTCCCGCTACAACGCGATCCGACTTACACGAAATGGCTATAACGCGATTTTTTCCCCGGTAAAGAATTTTAGACCTACGCGAATTCTCCGCCCGCAACACGAAAATTTTCCGAAGGGAATCACGGTGTGTAATGGATCTTCATCCCTTTGGCATCACTGAGAGCGGAAGTTCCCACACCGTACTAGTTTAAACATCGCTTATACAAATAACTACTCCTCATTTTCCATTTTTTTTTTTTTTTTTCATTCTATATGGGAAAGTTGATGAAATATAATGACACATAAAAGCACTGTTTCATTTAAAGATTGAAGATAGAATGAAAAAGAGAAAGTTTCTGACAAATAAAGAAAAGCTAAAGATTATGTGCTTGAACAATTATAAAATGCGTCGAAGGTAGCACGACAATTAGTTATGAGTGAATTTTCCATATCTGCAATGCAATTAAAAAGCAAGAAAAGGAAATCCGTAAAAGTTCACAGAGTAGTTTCTAAGCAAAATGCAAAAATTATGAAAATGGAAGCTGTTCTTGTATTGTAAATTTAAGAAACCAGGAAGAATGGAAACGTTATGAAATCACATAATAAATATCACATAAATCATCACCATCTGCGTCTTTTAAAGTTAAATATCATTCCTGGATCAATTGTACAGTTTACAGTACAACTATAGTGCACTATTTCAATTGTTCATTTATAATTACTATTTTAATTTTTTAAAGCAACGAAGAGTTTTCCTTTTTCTTCGTTAGTTGCATCCCTAAAATGAAATTGTCGGCCGCACTTCTGAAAAACGGGGGGGGGGGGGGGCTACGGTGATAGCCCTGAAGTGTACGCGGAAAAAGTATTATTAATGCATTTATTTCTTGTTGAATGAGTTTGAATATTTTTTCTTTCCAAAATTAAAAAATTTCATGTTCTAAAGGAAAAAAAACCTTCAGGGAGAAAAATCCCCCCCAAAAATTTCGATGGCGCAACTTGCGCCAGAATCTCCCCCCCCCCCCCCTGTGGGCACCGCTGCAGTTTACCACTTTTATTGGCTGATTTTTCATCCTAAAATTCACACATTGAAACTAGCAATGGGATTCCTTCGAACCATGCACTACGTAAGTTAGTTCTTTTTAGAATTGCCTCTAAGGGATTGTACACAATGCACTGTGTAGTTTATGCAGTAAATATGCATCACACCGTGTGATGCATCTTTTCACACCTCTCAAGATAAATATATACATATCATACAAAGGGGAAAATGTTACATTTAACCAGAAAATAAAACAAAATAATACACGAGATTTATTCACTTCAATAATAAAAAAAAAAGACGGTTCATCGGATACACAGTAAATAGAAAAATATCATAATTATGAAATGGACTTACTTAATATTGACAATTGTTTCACATACAATTTGAAGAGCAGAAAATGTTTCACTAAACTGGAATTGATAATTAAATGCTGCTCGTAATTCATTCACTTCAATAAAAAAAAAAAACGGTTCATCGGATATAAAATAAATCGCCCCGGGCGGCAGAAAGTGTAGCTATGCCACTGATCACCATAGATCATCTAAAACTGCATTTTTCGAACTAAAATTTTCAGATTTTTTTCGGGAGAGAGCCACCAGACTCCCCTTTACGTGTCACAATCACGAATAATTCACAAATGTGAATGCGTGCTTGAAGTTTGCATTTTGAAAAATTATAGAACGATGACCAAGAGTCTCTTCCTCCCTTAACATCACCATAGGTCGTCTAAAACTGTTTTTTTTTTTCAAATAACAATCTTTAAAATTCCCGGGGGTGAGCCCCGTACCCCCTCTTCTGAACACAGGGCCGTCGAGAGAGGGGGGCAAGCCTATGCATTGCACAGGGGCCCGTGAGAGATTGAGGGGCCCGCGAAGCGGGCCTAAGATAAAGATAAATCCCCTCTCCTCTTTAAAAAAAACTTTTTGGTTTGAAGAAAGTCTTTCTTCTAGAGTTAAGATTAATAGTTAAGATTATTAGTTTTCAATCGAAGTGAATTCAGTGAAAGTGATCAGGCTCAAAGTGAGAAATTCTACTTGTCCTTATCTTCATAGCCCACTATCGACGCATTGAACCAAAAATAAATGTGACTTTTTTTTTTTTTTTTGCGTGAATTCCAAAGCTAAAAAAAAATTGCTTCTTTTTTGAAAGCTAAACAGAATTTTAGTAAAATGGAAAAGGGGCAAAGAAATTTAAAAAAAAAAAGACTTATAAATATAAGCGCTTGCATTTTCAGCGTTCGAAACTCAAAACATAGGCAAGCGACGCAGTTCGATGAAAAGATTTAAAATATGAGTTGATTTAGTTTTGAGTACAGTGATACAAATTGAAACTAGTTCTAGTGTTGTTTCTAGAGTAAAAACGGGGAGGGGGGCGATTGGGGGCACTTTGAAAGATGTTTCCTCATCAAAGTGCATAAAACGCCCTTGCATATCTAAAAAGGGCACAGTTATGTCACCATTAATTAGAATCAGTGCTGGATTTACCTATAAGCTAAACAAGTTATAATAACTTAGGTCCCCCGCTTCTTTGGGGGCCCCCAACTCTCGAAAAAATTGCATGATTCAATCCTAAAAAAAAAAGGAAAAATACTTTAAAAAATGAATTTTATTTTCACGTGCTTAAAAACCTAAAGAACTTGGGACATTTTAAACTTCTTCAACTGCGAGGAGGAGGGAAGGGATGCCAAAATGTGCCAAATTCAGCTCCTCGCTACATTCTGCATCAAAAATGTAAAAAAGTATGGTAATGACGTTCCTGCAACATATTGCTTGCTTGAGATACATTTTCATGACTAGCATGTTCACATTTTGCTATTTATTTAAACCTGAATTTCGTATTTTAAAAGTTATTTTATTATTGCCTGCTTTTATATTACTTCTACTGCATACTGTCAATCTGTTTCGCATGAGAAAAATTGCTACACTACCTCTATTCCTTTTCGTTTTCTGCACTACTTGTTATTTAAAAATACAAGAAATGCAGAATAACAGGGGTTTCTTACTAAGTTAGAATGTAAAACTATACGATCAAGTATTAAAGTATCAGAGATTGGAAAGTACAAATGAACTGCTTTGAATAATTTTAATTTTTCTAGAGGCCTTGAAAATAATTTAAAAAATTTCTGATACTGCTTGAAAAGTGCTTCAATTTTATTTCCTATCAGTTGTATAAAGTATGATTTGTTCGAATGGTTAGGCTGATATTTTCACCATTTCTTTTAAAGCATATTTTAATCTTGATCATTTTTCAGTTAATTCAGTGTTCCGTTTGTTGGTGAGTTGATAAGGAATGATAAAAAACTAATTATACCGAGAGTCGATGTGAGCAAGTGACAAGCGTCATCGTTTCTCCCTCGTCGCTCTTCCTCTCTGTCGATTAAGAGGACTCATCAGACAGAAAATTTCTAGCTTTCGGAAGAGAGAGAGAGAGAGCTGTAGCGTTTTCCTTCCCCTCTACGTGGAGCGGCTGACAGGTTTTGGGGGACGTCTTCCCCTCTATGCTGTCACCGCTCAAAATTTATTGGCAGGGGAAGAGAGTCCGTGTATAGTATTAGATGACCACATACAATTTTTGCGTTGACTCTTTTAGCGCATTTTAGTTTCGACCGAAATCTTCTACACAATCGGTGTTTTGTGCCTAAATTTCCTTTCCTTATGCACTGAAACTCGAAATTTTGTTAGTTTTATATTCGTTATTTGTTTTCTAAATTTGATTTATTAAAATGCTTTCACATGCTACTTTTTATGCACAAGAAGGATATGCAGTAGGATCATTAACATTTTGTTTTCCTTCGAAATGCAGCATTATCAATCTGCAAATCAAAAGCATTTGCAGGATTGATAAAACAAATTATGGATCACGTTGCGATTCGAATTTGCCACTCTTGTTCATCAAATATTACCGCATCATTACCGCCAGCACCAGGCAAATGGGCGCGAAATTCCTGCAGTCTGGCTGAACTCACCAAAATGAAACAATTATTCAAAATTTGAGGAATGTGACAAAACAAGGCCCCCACCCCCCTCCCAATTTTAAAGAAACGACTTAGACTTGAAATGATATTTTCGAATAAAAGCAAAACTGTTACTTTTGAAAACAGTTATATTCCAATACTAGCTCTTACCCGCGGCTTCGCTCACGTTGTAGTTTTTTTCAATTGATTTAAGTTAATGGTCATTACAGGCAGAGGTCAAATAGTTACCAAAAAATTGTTTGTCTCTAGTTTCGTCGACATTTCAAATTGTCTGTCCCCTTAAATGTATCAAAAGGTATGATTAAAACTGAAAATTAGGGGGAATGGGAGTAAATGAAATGTCGGCAAAACTGAGAAGACACCCAAAAATCACAAAAAATAAATCACGAAAACGTTCAGGAGTTGTAAAGAAGTCATGGGTAATTCTCCCCCCCAAAAAAAACCTATTCGAGTGAGGTCAACTATTCTTAAATAAAGTGAAACAGTTCCCTTATAATCCCGATCTCCATCAAATGCATAATATCCAGCGCTACACCGGCAATCTAAATTATTGTATAATGTATAACTTCTTACCGTAGAAATCGTCCCAAAATGGGATCAACAATGATGCTACCCGAAATGTTTCCAATAAACAGTAAAAATTTGGCAATTGTATGAAATTGTGTGCAAAGATAAAGTAATGGAAGTTTTTGCGCTGTTTATGAATTTGCGAATTAGTTGGCGAATTATTTTACGTGTTAACAAATTTAAAGAAATATTAAAGAAATGGCGATATTGGTTACATGGTGAAAACCGAGAAACACAGTACTACGTAGTCTTTAGCTTCAAAAACAGCGACAGTTGAAAAAAATGCCAAATGCCTTAGCTATTGAAATGATTCCACAAAAAAAGTTTGGCTAGATTCCAGCTGATCGATTAAATATACCCAGTCAATACAAAAAAAAAAACAAAAAAAAACACATTAATTGCCTCAAAGTTACATTAAAATGGAAAAAAAATCAGCCAAATCCATGTATTATTTGCCAATCTTGTGCAAAAATCTTACTTCAAGATTTGACTTGAGAAAAGCCTTGAACAGTCACGAAAAGCAAAGATAGTCAACAATACAATAGTCGCTATCGACAGGGAGTTGAGATGATACACTAAATATTGTATTGAGTTAAGAAAAGCCTTCGAACATGGAACTAAAAAGCTCATAACTCGTTTTTTATTCTACTTAGAAATTTCGAACAGGTGCCATCTTCAGCAGAAAAATCAGAACTTTCGATGAACATATAATGTTAATATGTGCAAGTATTTTTTCATCCCCATATTAGAGAATTTATACTAAAATTGTGTTTCATTGCCCCCCAAAGGGGGTTTTCCCCCCATAATGGGACGAAAACTACCCTATGTGTTATTCTGATGCATAAGCTATATTATTGTGAAGTTTCATCAAAATCCATTTAGTAGTTTTTGCGTGAAAGAGTAACAAAGATCCATACATCCATACAGACAAACTTTCGCATATATACTATAATAGTAGTAAGATTATTTTAATCTTTTGCAATCTATATTCTGTAGCATTTGATCTATTTCAGCCTCTGCTTCACATTTTAAAAGTCGATTATGAAAATTACGTTTAAGAACTCAGTAAATTTAAAGTCAGTAAATTTAATAATCAATTAAATTTATCCTGATTTAATTAAACACACTGGTATGATAAATTATAAATTCATTTGTAGAAACGTGAATCGAAATAAAAGTAACGGAAAAAGAATGATTATAAAAATGTTTCCGCATTAATTTCCATATTTGTCAAGCTGTATGGGAATGACAGAATCCTTACCCCCCCCCCACGCCACTTATCGAATTATCAGGGAACGTATTTTTCAGACTTGAAACATACTGTTTTAATTCATAGGGTAAATTTTAGAATTAGTAAAGCGTTCGAAAAAGAAAATCAAATTTGTTTCTGAAGTTTTTTAATCAAAGATTGCAGTCTTGAATCATTACTTACCTTTTTTTTTCAATGTCCTTTTTTTCTCTTTTCGAATTTGTGCGTAGTACAGTACAACCGCGATATCTCAAATCTCTCGGGACAGGAAAAAAGTTCGAGATATCGAGTTTTTGAGTTATCAAGGTTTTGAAAAAATTACACTAGAAATTCTCACAATTACATACACGTACGCTATATGCATTTATACATGTAATATGAGACCACTTTGAATTACGATCAATAAAGTAGTCTTCAATATTTTACTAGATTTGAAATTTTATAATTGTCGAAAGTGCACATTAAGAGATTTTGAAATGAACAATAACTTCAACTTGGTTTTTCACCTAAAAATTTAAAAATCCTTATCTTCAACTAGTAGCTCCCCACATTCAAAAAAGTTTTCAGTAGCCATTTTGTAGGAGTTAAAAAAGCAGAATGATGAAAATGAGGAACGCATTTTCCGTTTTCACTCGAAATCTGACTGGCGAAAAATCAACCCCCTTTCCTCAAAGTGGACAATATGTTCGAGAGAAATGCACAAAGATTCTAAACTCTGGGGAAAACACAGCACCCCTTTCATACCAACACTTCCCTATTATCTTGCTTCAATCCCCTAATCAAAGTTTCCAAGAGAGATGAAAACTGGTCCCTGGAAGTTTTTACTACAAAAATTGCCTAAGAAAAACGATAACTGAAACTTGCTTTTGTGCAAAAATTTCGACATATCAAGGGTTTCAAAAATAAATTTCGAGATAACTATGGAAAATTCATTGGGGTTTTTATAGAAAATACAGGGGAAATTTTTTTTTTTCGTGACATCAAGGGTTTCGAGATAAGGAGGTTCGAGATATCAAGGTTCGACTGTAGTTGATTTTTGTATGTTTTTAAAAGCAAGAGTTTTGAATAAATTTCAGGTTTTCTTTTCAGATTTTTTGTTTACGCTAAATGTTTCACGAAAAGAATACTAATGAATCGGAACAGTGTAAAAGTTATACCATAAGAACAGTGGCACCCAACCTGCGGTCAGTGGCGTACTGGGCCGCCGGGGTACCGGGAAAATTCCCGGTGCGCCGGTGCCTTAGTCTTTTTTTTTTTTTTTTAGGATTTTGTACCGGATATTGCGGCGCCAGGTACCATAATATTTATTGTATGAAATAAACAAATAAGACAACTTGACATCATAAAACTATACCAAATTTTCCTTTTTAAAATTAAAGTTATCTTGGTTTATTCGAAATCGTTAATGTAAAATGCATTCTCATCCAAATCTACCTCCTTCACCGAACGAATAAAATGGTGGTGGAGTTTTATATAAGTGACATCATAGGATTTTTTTTCTTTACTTTGAAGTATAAATACGCGAATCGTAAAAACAATAAAGTAGGTAACCGTTCAGCGTCGATTTGAACTCCAGTTGAAACTATGAATCTTTCCATCGAAATGTTTTACTAATGCCGTGGGTCCCAGATTTTTTTGAACCAAGTGTCTATTTTGCACACGTAACTTTCGTACGGCCCCCATCTCTCTATAGCTCATTGACAAGGCCAAGATTTTAATCCGAAACGGGAGGGAGGGGGGGGGGAGGCCGAGGTCGAATTTTTTTAATATCGTCTTGATGTATATATATATCACAGAGAATATTGTATTTTTTGCATAACAACAATAACTGGTTTGAAATTAATGAAAAACAATATAATACTCGAATTTCAGATAAACAATATAAAGTTATAAAACCAAATAAAACGATTATTAAAAAGCAATTCTTTTACTTGGCACCGCGGCTGTTTAATGAACTAACGGAAGATGTTAGGAATGAGAAGAACTTTAAAAAATATAAACAAGGGGTCAATGAATATATACAAAATAATGACATTCTATCAACAATTAACTTTTAGCTGATAAAATATACTGACTTGCCAACCGGGGGGGATTTTGTATTGTAATTTTTATACTATTGAATGTTTCAATGCGAGTTAGTGTTTTTTTTTTTCTGGAGTCAAACAGTCCAATAATTGTTCTGTGTAAAATTTTTACTACTTGTGTAAAATTAATTTGTAAATATTTCTGTTAATACATATTTGTGTTTGTACTCCATACTAAACCAATTAAAAAACACTGCGGACAGTGCCTTTGGCGCTCTTTAGTGTGAATTTAATACTAACTCGTGTTGAACTATAGTCAAGATTTTCTTAATATTTTGTTATGAAGTTTGTAATTTATGTTTTATAATTTGTAAGTTTTTTAACTTTACTTTTTTAATTTTGCTTACTGTTATGTATGTGTATTTTGTTTGTTAATAAATTCTATCTTATTTATCTTATCTTATCTTATGTCGCTTCCAACGAAGCAAGAGAAAAGAACTTAGGTTTTACTTAAGTGCGGGCGGGGAGTGAGACTGCGCACACACACATAGCTCCTTCCCTGGATTCGCCACTGATATAACTAATCATAACTAATCGACAGAAATGAATAAAACTGGTATACCAGCATTGCTTAGCCCTTTATTGTTATTCATGATTCAAGAGCGCCGCGGAACATTTCAACACTTTCATAATTCTCTAATTTAATTGAAGTAATCGAAAATTTCGTGGCGACGGCACCCCGTGAAGGCTTTACGGTGCTGTGATCCCCCCCCCCCCCTCTCAACAATTTGAGAATGAATATTACAGGTAGGGGCCATTAATTTTTAATGGGAGATTTTTTTCGTTAAAATAATTTCTTTTGAATCATTATTAAATATAGCGCATGCTTACACAAAATGGTTGCACGCGCGCGCGCGCTCGTATTATACTTCTCATTTTCAACTAATCACACTCAATAGCGTTGAATTTGAGATTTTTTATAGGGTCATATTGTCTTTATTTTTAGTCATTTCATTTGACACTTTTCACACTTCCACGTACCTTTTCCCTTTCAGGCGCTAACCAATTTTGTCTAAAATTTAAAACATGACCAGAGGCGTAACTAGGAGGAGCAGTGGGACTCCCCCCCCCCCAGTCGCAACACCCTTTTTGCGCGAAATTGAAAATGTGATTAAAAATAGTTTTCCCAAACTTGAATGAAAAAAGAAAAAACATTCGAAAATCAATTTTGTCGACTAAAATCAGCGGCAACCACCGTTTGTACGAGAGATATAAGTTGCCCTCGTATCCCAGCATTATTAAAGATAGCCAAAATTTTCATTTAAAGTACTTCAATTCCGAAAATTTTCGGGGGTTAGCACCTAGATGCCCCACATCATAAAAAATTGTTTAAAATTTAGCATATTGGATTCCATTTCGGAAACTTATTAGAGGAACCACCCTAACTTCAGCCCGCCTCCGAAATCATAAAAAAAATTTCGTTTTAGCACTTCAATTTCTAAAACTTTCCAGCAGAGAGTCCTCGAACGCCATCCCCTCCTCTAAAGTTATTAAAAATATCATACAATTATGCCATTTAAGACTCAATTGCGAAAAATTTCTTTTAGAAAAGTTTCGAAACACATCACTTCCTCTAGAGTCGGCAAAAATGGTCAACAAATGCGATGTTAGAATTTTAGATTTTGAAAGCTTTCCGGGGACGAACCACCGAACGCCGTCTTCACTTTGAAAGATGATCTAATGTTTTGTAAGGACTTCAATTTCGAAACTTTTTCGAAGGAGAGCTCAGGGCCGTCACCTACATCCACCAGTTTTTCGGAAATTGAGCCTCCAATTTCTGAAAGTGATAAACAAAGCAAAAGAGAAAAAATAAGAAAACCTTAGCAGTCTTTAAGAATTGAAATAGTAACAATAAATGTACTAAACGAATAAAAGTGGCAAAAAGTATTTTTTCTGCCAAATTTAAAAAGAAAATTACATCTTTGCATATTATTGAGAAACATGCAAGATCCCCCGCATTATAATTTACCTAACTGAGGTCTGCCGAAGTGTACGTTTCAAACATTTTTGAACGAAAAAAAAATAGTGCATCGTGTAAACTCATTACAAGATTCAATTAAAGAAGAGAATGAATAGATAAATAAATATGTTAGCATTATATAAGGCAGGCGTAGTATGTTTTAGATAGAAAACAAGTAAAAGTACTGTGAGCGAGATTTAAATAATGTAATGTACTAATAACAATAAGTTCTAAGTGTTTGAATTTTTAAAAGCGAAAGGAAACTAAAACTTTATCCCGAGATTCAGGAAGCATAATATTTAAATTAAAAGAGAGTTTAAAAAAAAAACACTTTAGGTATCACATCACTCCAAAATGTTAAAAATTCTTTTTGGGACGCAAACTCTTTTATTTCAGACAAATAAAATATCCGGCAGGAAATTTAAAATTTCACTATCGAAAATCCAAAGCAGTAAAATAGGTTTAAAAAAGAAAACTGAAGGAGCGTTTTCCACAATATTTTTATCAATAATAAAAAAAATACGTAAAATAAGAGAAGAAAGTGGAAGGGAGGGAAGTCCCAGAACGTTATCCCTTCGCTTTCGACTATCAAAGCTAGCCGAAAAGAGAGTTTTTTTTTTTATTTTGATTTTGAAAGAATTTCGCAGAAGATTTCCTTAAGTCCATCCCATCGCTTACCATCATCAAAGACGGATTAAAATTACTTACTTAGTACTTCAATTTCGAAAAGCTTCCAAGAGAGAGCACCCACTCAAATATTCGAGAAACGCCCCCACCCCATCATTGAAGGTCGTTTAAAATTTCGGTTTTAGGACTTCTAAAAATTAGAGAGATTCCGAACCTCCCTTCCCCCTAATATCACCAAAGATGGTCTAAAAAGATGGTTGTTTTTACGGTTTCAATTCTAAAGATTTCTGAGAGGAACTCCCGAACTGCATAATATCATCGTCGAAGATAATCTACAATTCTATCCTGGAATTTCAATTTTGGAATATTTCCGTATGAAATCCTCCGACTCTCTCTGCTCACTAACATTACCAATGATCTTCTAGAAACTGCGGTTTAGGAGGCATCCTCGAAACTTTTCTTGGGAATCGCCTATCACTCGCTCTAAAACCATTATAGATCGTCTTAAATTTGTTTTAAGGGTTTGAATTTCGAAAGATTTCGGGAAAGAGCTCCTGGGAACTCCAACTCCTCAGCCTAACATCATTGAAAGTCAACTAAAACTAGAGCTTCAAATTCAGAAAAAACGCTCGTTTTCTTAACGTTATCAAACATGGCCTACAATCCTGCTTTTAAGATTTCAATTTTGAAAAATTGCCTGTCCCTTTAACGTTACCAAAGATGGCCTACACTCGCGTTTTAACGACGAAAAACGCGTTTTGTTCGAAAAATTCCCGAGAGTGGGCCTACGAAACTCGCACCGCAGATAGTCTTGTCTTACTGCGTGTTTACCGTTGCAATTTCGGGGGAGCGCCCCCTACCCTTTTTAAAATAACCAGATATAATCTACTTTTGCATTTTTAGAGTTTCAGTTTCGAAATAGGTCGGCGAGCATCAAAAAACATCTTCTGCTCCAAACATTACCAAAGTAATCTAGATTGCATTTGCAAGACTATAAATTAGAAAATTTTCTTGGGTGGGCCCTCGAATATTTCCTTCCCATAATATCACCAAAGATCGTCTAAAACTGTGTTCTAGAAGCTAAAATTTCGAAAAATTTTCCGGGAAGAGCCGCGAATCCGCCATTATATTAACATAATTGTATATAACAATTGAAGTTTAACATTTCAATTCTGATGAAGATAACAATTGAATTATAAAGTTTCAATTTCGAACACTACTTCCTCCAAAACTTCCTCCAAACACTAGAAAACATCGTTTAAAATGCATTTTGAAGATTGTAAATTCGAAAAAGTTCCAGGGGAGAAGCCCTCGCATCTCTACCCCTATTTTTGATTGAATATTATTCCTATGATTAGGTTCATATTGTCAATACTTAGATCTGTTAATGACTTCTCTCTGAAATCAGAAGCAGAATACATTTTCTTTCTCTGTATTTTAAGATACGTTTGAAACAATTAAGGGGCTGTGTGAGCGGAGGGGGAGGTTTTTTATTGTTTGTTGCCCCTCATAAAACTTGTCTCTGCGTCCACCCCTGTACATCCCCTACTTTTTCGACTACGAGCAGCCCTTCCACCCACATCTTTTATAAACGTCTAAAACTGCGTTTCCAAAAGTCATCAATTTTAAAAACTTTGTGGGAGAGCTTCCCCTTTCCCCGTCCACGAAATTCCTCTCACAAATTTTATAATTTATAAAAACTCGTGTAAAGTTTAATTTTTCGAACTTTGAAACCTCCCCTTCACAGAACACCCCCTCTTTCTAACATCAGCGAAAGAAGTAATAAAAGAAAAACTTTCTCTCATTTCGATAAACGGGAGGGAGCGCAAAAACTTCAGTTGTCCTAGGTCGTTTAAGATAATCTGCTCCTCAGGAATTTCGTCAAGTTTAGTTTATTAATTGAGATTGGTGAATGGGGGGGGGGGGGGTTACAAAAATAAAACAAGGCGCCGGTCAAGTTTTTTTCCCGGTACACATTTTCGGCCCAGTACGCCACTGCCTGCGGCTCGAGGGGCACATACGATCTGTGAAGTTGATACGTGTGGCCCGCAGTCTTCTTTAAACTCAACAAATCGAAAAGCACGTTTAATGAGAACGTCAAAAATTGAGCTAAATATTCAGAATGTTATCTCTAAATGTTAAAATTATGAGCTCAAACTTCGCAATAATTATTTTTTACAGAGGTGAAACCAAATGGGAGAGTAAAACCAATAAAATAAAAAATAATAAAAAGGCCTATTTTGGACCACGCTAATTTACCATGCTGTTTCGTATAAGCTGAAAACGGACAGGATACAGAAAAATCTTTTGGAGGCAGGCCCGTGTCCAGGATTTCATAAAGGGAGGGGTTGAAACCTTTTCCCTTTATAACTTACGTTGTTAAAGGAAAACTAACCACGCGTGTTGAATAGTTCATTTTAGTTCGATAACTAGGCTTTTTTTTTTTTTTATACGTTTTGCGTTTTTTTTTTTTTTTTTTTTAGTGAAATCTTATTTGTACAGTTGAACATTTTGTAAAAGCACACATGATTCTTTTATGAAACCTCATTTTTCTTCTTTTTTTCTTTTGTTTTTTCATCAAATAACATTGAACAGGAATTGAATGAAAATAAAAATTTTATTTAAAAAAAATGCTGTTTCGCATAGAAACATTTTTCTACTGTGTGAAACGACTAATTCATCCAACACTAAAGGCGTACCATAAAAAAACAGTAAGCAAAGTAACCATTTTCCATGCCCTTAAGTTTTTTTTTTGGGGGGGGGAGGGGGCTACGTCATTGTCTAATATTCTTTTAAATAATTTTTTCCTGCATTCTTACAGCATTCCCGGACTCTCCAACCATTCCATTTTTTCAAGCACTTAGATGCGAAGGTACTTGGGAATCCTACAGTTGAGGAAAATATTAATTGTTAAAGTTGGGAAATATTAAAGAGGGTGAATACTGTATCAGAGTTTAACTCTAAAATTAATTAAAACTTAAAATACGTTTTGGAAAATCGTTTAATGATTCATTGATTTTTTTTTTCAATGGGAGGGGTTTAATCCCTAAAACCCTCCCCTTGGACACGGCTCTGTTTGGAGGAGGCACCGAAAATTGAGCCCCCCCCCCCCCGCCTATTCGATGTTTAACAACAGAGTTTTAATGACTTTATTTTTAAATGGTTCTGCGGTCAATGAATCTACTTCTAAATATAGGAATATTATGCACTAATATATTTTGAATGTGGACGGAAAACATCTTCAACGTCTCAAGCCAATTAAATACTAAACCCAATTTAATGTCACCGAGATGCTATACAATGAGCGGTTTTAATTAGGAACATTGAGGGCAATGTTATTAAATAAACCCATCCCTCATTTGAGATTTTATATATTAATTTATATTTTAACTACAAAATATTATTTGAGTAAGAAAATCATAACTTCATAAAACATAAGTTTTATTGAAGAATTCAGAAACTATTTCTGTGTGAATTTCAAAGCAGTTGCTGATTTGTTTTTAAAGTCATGACACAGTTGAGATAACATATTGATACTACATGCCGTTTCCATTAATAATCATGATTTTTCCAAGAAACTACCATCATGTGATTTCTATCATTTTGCATTTTTTATGAGCTGAAAAAGAAATCTATTATTTGGCAAATAGCTGCCTGGATCAAAATGACTTTTTTAGGTGAACCTACACATTTTTTTTTTTAGAAATGTTAATTATTGATTCCATAAAAGAAGAATTAGTAGACGAATGGCGATAATACGTTCCCTAGAATTCGAAACCAAATGTATTCTGCCACTCTGTGCCTCTGACTCCAGTATTACTTCTTTAGCAAACAAGAATGCTTTTATTCGAAATATGCTATGTGTGTTTTGTGTTAATAACCTATAAAAAAAAGGCAAAAAACAATTCAATTAAAAATAGTTAATAAAATAGTTAAATCAATCTATCCCTTTGGGGGGGGGGGGGTGCCTCACCCCTAAAATCCGCTACTGATCATAAACTTATGATTTGCTTTCTGACCCGCCATAACTCTTCTAGGTAAGCACATACATATGTATTTTTTTTTATGTTAATTACTAATTCAATGAAAAAAGAAGTAATAGACAAATCGCGATAATATATACCCTTGGGTTTAAAACCATTGAGCTACATATCTTTTTTCGCACTGTCCTTAAATTACAATAATACTCGAAAAGCAAACAAAAGTGATAAGGGGAAGTTCAAATTTTCCTCTAGGTATATTCAAATATTCTTTCCTTTTTATATGATGTAATAATTAAAAATATATATATATATATATAGTTACATTGTGACAAAATTAATTAAAAATTATTTAATGGGTGAGTTCAATTTATTTTATCCCGTCGAGAGAAGCACGTAAACTCTCAATCCCCGCCCCCCCCCCCCCCCAAAGATTTGCAACTGCATGTAAATCGTGATTTAGATACTTTTAAAGCTTAAATTTTGTGTTTATATATACATAATTTTACAAAAAAAATGCAATTACTTATTAAAAATTACTTAAATTAAAATTATTTAAGAGCGTCATTTTTGCCAGGTTTTTTCCTCGCAATTCTCAAGCGAAGAAAAGAACGCCTTCCAGACAGCTATTTCTGTGGACAGCAGGTGGTGAAGAAACCCGCCCACAAGTGGGGTGCTGACCGTTTCCCCGAAAAGGCCATAAATCACTTGCGTAGAGGCGAATCTCGTACCTTCGTAAAGGGGGATGGAAATTTTTAGTTTGTGAATTGGAATAGGCTCACCATTTATTTGATTACTGTTGTTCAATTAAAGCTATCGAAAATATTTTAACATCTTTAGAAAGCTGAGATTATACGCTATGCTTCTATTTTTTTAAAAATCCCTCCAAGGAGGTAAAAAAAAGACAGACAACAGAAATGTTTTTTATTTATTTATTCATTTCTGTTAAGTACACACACACGCGCGTAAGAAAAGACACATCGTGAGGAAAAAAATATAAAATGGCCTGTTTTGCTATCGACATAAAGTTATCCGAGCTACAAAAAGGGTCCCCCATACCTGAAATCGCAAATCAATTTTAAATATTTATGTGAAAACGGAGCCTAGAAAGAAGAGGTTAAAGGTTAAGTAAAAGGTTTGGGGCCCTGAAGAAAGTTGCATAGGGGCCCATAAAACCTGTCGACGGCCCTGTCTGAACATAATTAAATATAACGTACGATTGTGTTGAGAACTTAAATTTGGAAAAATTATCGGGAGAGGCTATCTTGGACCTCCTCTCCCCCATCCTCCCAAACTTAAAATATAATCTAAAACTGCGTTTTTATGTCTTCAATTTCAAAATAATGCAAGAAGGTAGCCCTTCGACACCCCTTAATTCTGATTGAATATTATCCTTACAATTAAATTTATAGTGCTAGTACTAAGGTCTAGTAATACGACTATCCCTGCTGAACCATAAGCCAAATCTTCTCTCTCTCTCTGCATATTGGAACATGCGTTTGAAATAATTAACGGACCGCCGAAAGCGTACTCCCCCCACCCCCCCTCCCCAGTTTTTTGACCTAGCGAGGGCCTACCGACGATTCTTTCCAAAATTTAATGACCGTGTCTCTTTTTCAATGAAGGGAACATCACAGACGGCATGGAGTTGATGTCCGTTTCAAAGCTGGATGAGACGATTTGATTTCTTTTCAATTTTTTTATAAATTTTCTGGAAGTAGCACAATTTTGCATGTTGAATGCGTGTTTTAAAAATGATGAAAGGGGGAGAGGTCAAAAATGTTTTATTGTTTGTGATAATTCTGAGCAGTATGCTCCAGTCTTCCATTGATTCATTTGCACCTCGACAATCGTTAAGAACTAGTTTTGAATTTTGCGAATAACATATTTTTTATCCCTCCAATCGACAATTAATGTATTGTCTTCATTAACGAGTTCAAGCTTATGAAGAATTTTTCATTTCACTTTACTACCATCTTCTCTACCATTTTTAAACTGATTGTTTCAATTTATCATTAGATGATTTTTATTAAAAGTTTCAGTGATGTTGGTTTTCGCTGATGGAGGTAGAACAGTCTGTTCTTAAAGTGTTCAAATTATTTTTCGAAAATCATATTTACTTTCTTCTATATCTGATATGTATAAAAGGAAGGATACTTGATTCATGAAAATTCTTGAGTTCTGATTTTCGATGTGTACTGAATAGCTGAATCAATTTTTAAGAATTTCCGAAACATATCTGTCACGGGGTGTCTGATTCATCTTTTTTTGGATATGCAACTTCAATTTTAGAAAAAATTTTGGATTTTGAAAAACTTCCAGGAGAGCGCCCCTCACCGTAGCGCCAGAATAGCACCCTCTTTGTCATTAAGAGTCATCTAAAACTGCGGTTGTAGTACTGCAATTTTGAAAAATTTTTTAGGAGAGATCCCCTGATTACCCCCTCTTTTCTTAACACGATTAAAGACAAGCCTAGAATTGCGTTTTTGGTGTATCAATTTCAAACATTTGCCGGGGGAATGGCACCGAAATTCAATTCCCACTAATATTATCGAGATCTATCAAAACTGCGTTTTCAAAGTTACAAGTTCGAAATTTAAGTGGAGCACCCCTCTCCCCTCCCCCTCCATTCTCGTCAACATTACTAAAAAATCGTGTTAAATTTGATTTTCAGGGCTTCAATTTCGAGAAAATTCCGGAAGAGCTTCCGAAAACTCTTTTTCTTAACGTTACAAAGATCAGCTACAATTGCGATTTTAGAGCTTCAATTTCAGAAATCCCCCAACCATAGATAGCATTTTTAAAACTTTAATTTTGAAAATTTTCCTGGGGTGAGCCCTAGGATCTCCTTTCCCTAACATTATCACAGATAGTCTAAAACTGTGTTTTTAGAACTACAATTTTGAAAACAAAGGAAAGCCCTTTTTCAAACAACGTTAGACTATCTACAATTGCGTTTTTAAAGTTTCAATATTGAAAAATTTCCGGGAAGGGCACAACAAACCTTTTATCCCCCAACATCACCAGAGATCGTCTAAAACTGATTTTAAAACTACAATTTTCCCCCGGACCCCCTATCTAAGGGACAATAAAATCACATTCATATTGCATAGATTCATATTGTGTAAATCTAGTAATGCTTCCATCCCAAGCCAGAAAGTTGAATGAACTCTTCCTGTAATTGTTCATGCGTTTGAAAAAAAAAAAAAAAGTTGTAGCAAAATTCAGGGGTACCCTAAACTTGTTTACTCAAGGTGCACGTTGTAAAATTTGAGAAGGCAAGGTGGGTCAACAATCCAAACAATATTTCAGTTCAAAATGCTATTTGTTAGCACTACCGCCCCCTCTCCCCCCCTGAATGTGACTGGAAATTAAACACTCTAAAAACTGTTATATTTCACCAGATTCAAAAGCGAGAAACTTTTGGGGGGGGGGGATTTGCGCCATTGAACTTGGGGGGGATGGGTACCCCTGTGCAGATGGGTAAGTGTTATCATCTAGTAGTGCAAGGAAAATCAGTTTCTACAGGCGGTTATTTTTAAATTCGAATGTAACAGCTTACCCCGGACTCCCCTACTGCTCTTGGGAAGTTATCAAGCGATTCACATAAAAACAATTTAAATAATATTTACAATATGTATATTTATTTGCAATTATCAATTAATAGAGCATAGTTTTTTTTTTTTTTGTTTTTTTCAGGGTCCTATAGTTTCATAAAACATGTTTTCTATCATTCTTTGAAGTTTTAAAACATTTCCTTGTAATGACAACGCACATGAATTACTGAAAAATGATACAGACTTGAGTTAGACCTATAAGGGAAAATATAATGATAGAAAACGGGGAGAAAAAGAGTAACCGAGATTTTTCTCGAATGCTAAGCATGTTAGTATGTTTCACATGAGAAAAAAACTTTTTTGTTGTTTCATTGTTTGCTCAAAAAGACATTTTGAATTTAGAATTAAAAAAATAATAATAATAATTTTAATTTTAACATCTTCAATTCAAATTATGTTTTTTGCAATCACGAGTATGTGTATGTAGGCGTGTGTGTTTGTGTGTGGGGGTATGTGTGTTTGTGTGTGGGGGTATGTGTGTTTGTGTGTAGGGGGTATGTGTGTAGGCATGTGTGTTTGTGTCTGTGGGCATAAGTGTGTGGGTAGTTGTGTGTATGAATGTGTGTGCGTGGGGGCGGGTTATGTGTATGTGTGTATAGGCATATGTGTTTGTGTCTGTGTGCAGGCATGAATGTGTGGTGTGTATGTGTGTGTATGTGTTTGTGTGTGTGCGGTTATGTGTGCGCGTGTGTGTGTAGTTGTGTATGTATGCGCGTGTGTGTAGGGCATGAATGCAACCTGGAGACGGCTTTCGCTATAGGAGCACACTGTAACAAATTTCGGAAACGTTTCTGGATATATCGGAAACGTTTCCGAAATAGTAGGAATCCTTCTTCCAATAGCGAACTCCTCAATATTCAGAAAGCTTTTTGTTATTTCAAGATATCTAGAAGCGGAAGTGATGACGCAACGCTTCGAAACCTATTTCATCCTTCCAACCAGGCGCCAATGAGTCGGAAATAACGAGAACTTCTTTTTTTCTTATCTATGGTTGCTGCAGTCAGCAACTGTTTAGCATTGGATTGCTTGTTATTTCATGTCTAGAGAGTAGTAAAATGTGTCGAAACAAATTTTACGCCTTTGCATTTTGGACTGCCCTTGATTTTTTTAGACGATGTACGCAGCTATTAAGTTAGTTAATAACCATTTGCTTCTTTACAATTTCCAATGCGACCATAATTAGATATATATTGTGTGTTCAAGCGTGAATAGTTTCAACACCCGTGTTTATACTTAATGAAACGAAACCCTTTGGATTACTTATTCAGTTGTAATGGAGGTACTTAGATTTTCTTCCGCTCATGTTCACTTGTCAGTATTAATGAATATTTTAAAACATGTTGTTATATACATTTATATTTTTGTTGATTTGCATTTGATGAGGCTCCAATTGTAACTGTTTTTGGGTTTATCGAATTAATTTAAAGTTATCCTACATATACCTATGTGCGCGGTGTACTATTTGTTGTAACCAACTGAAACTGATTAATTACGCAAAAGAAGTAAGATTTATATTTGAGAAGCAATCACAGAAAAGTTATTTCGAAATACTTGGATGTACATACATTTTGGTTCAAAAAGAAAAAAAAAACAATTGTTTAATTCATTAGAAATATGGTAATGCGAATATTTTCTAGTATTGTAATATGCTTCACAAAAAATGTGCCGGTATAATTTATCTTTTTTTATTATAATTTATTCATTCATTTAAAAATATTTATACCATTAGAAAATGACCATGTTATCTATTAGTAAGAACATAGTTATGCAATTAATTCATCTGCTTATTCATTTTGTTAAATGTGGTTAACAATAAAAAAATTCCTTGACATTAGTTCCGAAAATAACATTTCCTTCGTGGATATACTAGTTTAATGTAGGACAGTCAGGAGGAATGAGTCAGTGGCAAAAATGGAACAGCTGCATTTACATGCTGAAATAAAAAATAATATTATTTCATGTCATCGTTTTAAAAGTGATCAGTTTTTAAATACTATGTTATTAATATGCAATGCACATATGGTGAGAGACTGTGCCATTGACATTTTAAAGGGGTTGCTTTTTTTAAGGTGGGGGGCGCTTTATATCATTTTATGGGTGCACCATCACTCTTATGGTGTGGGGGGGAACTCTCGTATATATGAAATGGAATAATCATGTAATAGAGTTCAATGTTTTAATAAATAAAATATATAATGCATTTTGCGCACACTCTAAAAATAAAATCAGTAACCTATTTTGATTAAGTATCTGTATTTGTGATAAACTGGAAAAGGGCAAGAACAGAAGAATAAACCCGAATGGTTCCAGCAGGGGGACTTTGGTGTCATATTTAAATTCATCAATTTCTCTGTTGGTACTTTTCGGTACACTTTGTTCGTCAAAGAAATTGACTTGACGTGAACGAATTTCGGAACGCAAGTGTAGGTAAGTTCTGTCAAATTTTATCCGAAAATAAAAGCTATCAAGTTTGATACAAGATATGTTTTTAAGTTCTGCATTAAAAGTACAATATGTTGATAATTTTGTCTTGAAAATATTGAGAGAAAAACTGAAGTTTAATATTGTTTAACAAACAATCCCACTTTTGAGAAAGTACTCCCCTTCCCTCTCCCGACGATTTTGTGATTATGAATGAAACTACTATATTATTTCATAAATTTTCAAAAAATTTATAACTGTGCATATGTTATGCTGTTAACCATGCTATTTGCCATTAGAAATTCAGAAAAAAAAAAAAAAAACATCCACGAATGATTCTAAAATTGCTTGTTTCATTGCTCTTAGATAAGAAAGAATTGAAACTGATATGGCATGCAATACTATAGTAAAGAATTATTTTTTAGAAAAAATCACGGAAAAAGGATTCCGAAATTCTCAGAAACGTTTTTGAAAATTGTTTGGAGAATTCCGAAATACTCGGAAACGTTTTCGAAACTTTCATGAACCACAGCTGCACAGAATACTCAGAAACATTTCTGGAAATTACGGAAAGAGGATTCCGAAATACTCAGAAACGTTTCTGAAAATTACAGAAAGAGGATTCCAAAATACTCAGAAAGATTTCTGGAAATTATAGAAAGAGGATTCCGAAATACTCAGACACGTTTCTGGACATTACAGAAAGAGGATTCCGAAATACTCAGACACGTTTCCGGACATTACAGAAAGAGAATTCCGAAATACTCAGAAACGTTTTTGAAAATTTCATGAACCGCAGCTGCACGATATACTCAGAAACGTTTCCGAATTTTTTTTACAGTGCAGCATCGTTAGGAGCCGGTCGATGGTGATGGTGCGGAGGGTGCTGGTGGGAAAATAAAATGATAGCACGCCAAAAATAGTCAAATGAAAGCAATAAGCAATCGTGATTGCTCAAAAAAAAAAAAAGAAAGAACACGATTACATTCCGAATGAATTCTGTGACTTTTTGAAAAAAAGTTACATTTACGTGCTCTTTTGATCAAAACTGTGTTTTAATCAAACCTAGCTTAATTATTTAATATCTATATCGTTGAATCTTTGATAAGCACTGAACTTTAATGTCTTGTGCGTTAACCATTTTATCAGTTGTCATCTTTATTTATAGCAGCATCTTTATTCTATTATTTTTTTTTTTTCAATCTACGAATCAACGATTTGAACAATTTACTCTGTTATTACGTTCACTCTCTTGTGTTCTTACCACTCCTCACTGTTCAATGGTATTTCATTAGTAAATTGTTGCTGGATTACTTTGCAAAAGAGTCCGCTTTTAAAAACTGCCCATTTGAAAAAAAACATATCATGTTTAAAAAAATTTTGATGACTCTTTTTGTTTTTCGGTTTTTAATGTTTATTAACATGTTTCCATTTAGCATGTTTCCTTTATTTAAAAGCAATCAGCCTTTTTCGCTCGTCATTCATTTTTATTTGACCGAGACTTAATATTAACTCCGAGACTTAATATTAACAGAAAACAATTTTTAAATATTAATAATGTAAAAAAGAAAATAAACGTCAGTCACTCAAGAAACCAGCCCTGAATAAACCTAAGTATAACACTAAAATCATAGTCAAACTCCAATCTTGTTGCGACTTCTGGATAAACACAACGACACTTTCTGAAATTAACACCTGCTTTTCGTCTTCACTTACTATTTTACGCTGATTAATTACCATGATTGAAAAACATTTGATTTTCATAAGATGTGTGAAAGTAATAATTATTAAATGATGAGAAAAAATATCTTCGAAAAATGAAAAAATACTAGTATTTTACTTTTAAGACCAAAAAAAGAATTAAAAAAAAATGTGTAGTTAAAGCAAAATTTGCCGCCCCTGAAAAATTTGCCGCCCTAGGCAGCTG
Organism: Uloborus diversus; assembly: GCF_026930045.1. Taxonomy (NCBI): domain Eukaryota; kingdom Metazoa; phylum Arthropoda; class Arachnida; order Araneae; family Uloboridae; genus Uloborus; species Uloborus diversus. The sequence goes on from NC_072733.1 coordinate 113,697,863, forward strand.
CCTACTCTGCCTATTGGGAAATTGGGCCCTGGTGTCAATACCTTTCAGAAAAACTAATTCCTATAACTGCATCACAAAAATCGCTCCGAAGCTAAAATTTGACCATTTGCTCCTCTAGAGAAATGTTGAAAGAGCAAACCGGTCTTCGTCTTTGCATTTGCCTGAAGGGAGAGGGGTTCGGTTCCCGTGACAGCTATTAACGCCTAATTACTTCCCTCTGTGTGAAGCTGTTTAGAGAAGGACCTTTATTCCCCCCCCCCTTTAAAACCGAGTGAAATTCTGCGCCATCTACATTTGAAAGTTGGCAAATGAAACTAGAAAACTCTCCCTTAATTCATTAAATTTTTTAGAATTCATTTAACGATAAAAAAATGGAATGATACTTCTCATCTTCATCCTTTTTTTTATAGTATTTTCATATAAAAGCTTAGGAAAACATTATTAAGGCTGTTCAAACAACTAAAATACATAGGAAGTGTCTTTGCTCGTTAATAAGTATTTTCTTGTGATTTATTGCTAAAATAGATATCTAAGGATCAGTTATGGTATTTACGATGAATTAAATTAAACAATAAAATTTCTTTGTCAAAATTTTGAACAAAATTTGAATGATAATTTGTTTATAAATACTATTTTTTAGGCCATCAAAGATATTAAACATTTTTCTTGGACATTTTCTATTTAAGCAGTTTCGCATGCAGGGTCATTTAAGAGTGATAAGAGGAAGTATTACTTTTAGAACTAAGGAAAATGAATAAATACACTTACGAACACATTGTATATACATAGTATTTTTATGTATAGTCTTTACCCCTCTTCAGGAAAACAAATAAACTAAATCAAATCCGTAGTTCTGTTCATTAAGCTGATTCAAAACAACTTCTGTGCAAAATGCTCCATTCTAAATTTAAAATTTCAATTTAAACAACAACTGTAGGGGAAATGACCGATAGTAACACTAATGAATCATCACAACAAAATTTGACACTCTAAACCTAGTTATTTTACTAACAATATGGAAATATGAAAATTTTAAATTTCTACATTTGGCGGTAGTCATCCGATTCCGATCCTTTAGGAGGTAATCTTTGTCCTATTTGTGATAACATGGCAGCACCAAAATTAGATATAGTGTACAAGCTAATCATATTTCGGTGACAAATATAAAAGGTTTATAGGTAGTTTAAAGACTCAATTAGCAAACATTTTGCTTTAAGTCATCAGATGTTATAATCTAAAGGTTTAAAAAAAGACAAATCTCTTTTTAAAAACTCTGAGAAAAGGTGTAAATTAAAAATCTAGATACGATTTAAATTGATATTTTGAAATTATATAACAACTAGAAAATCGCCCGTCAAGATATGAGGGGTGAAAATTGACTCCACATTTGAACGAAGAAATTGCCTGTTTGGTGACATTTTGATAGTTGACATTTTAAACCCTAACTCCAGTGGATTAACTATAAGCTTCAGTAGATAACGTTCATTGTTGACCACTTTTTCGATTCTTCAGTGCCCTGAAATGACACAGTCTAACCAGCTAAGTTACTGGAACAAGTTCAGTGTTCAGCCTTGTCACAATAAAGCCTTTCCCAGTATTTTAAACATTATTAAAACATGTTATCAAATTATCACGGCGTGGCGCGAGTTTCATTATTGATGACGTCAGGAGTGTTACTCAATCATTCGCTATTATATATATGAGAACAAGAATAACAACTATATTATTTTTGCATTCGGAGTCTACTGTACTTTTTAACCATTAATGTACAGATACTTATTAAATAATTCTTGAATACAAAAAAGTCAGTAAATAGCTATCAAAAAATTTGCTGAATGAAGCATATGCACGAATATTATATAGTATTTTATTCGAAAAATGGAACTAGAAGATGGAAGAAAATATATATTTTCAGTTAAACTAATTAATAACTTTTCCTTTTGACCTCGTGAACACAATTCAGTTAGTATTTTAAAATAATGATTTAAAATAATGCGTTAATCATTCCAAATTTAAAAAACCGAACACAATCAAAAAAATTTTTATTGAAATCGTCATTTTTTAAAACTTTGATATCGTTGAAATCAATTTTGTTACATTAGTATTAACCTTTATTTATTCATCTTTTTTTTTAACCTCCAGATGCATGTTTTTTTCCCCTTTTTTATAGATCGTATCTAAAACACAAAAGATAAAACATTTGTAAAAATTTTTATTTCTTTTCGTTACATTTTTGCTCAGAAAGAGTGAAAGAAAAAAAAACTCTCTGTTACCTTGTGATGAAAATGAACAAATATTCAGAACGAATTTCCAGGCATTAGTTTCATGGTTGTAAAAAGACATTTGATCAATGGTAAAAGTTGCGAGCTTCCGGGACACAATGATATAAGTAATCAATTATTGCTACGAATAAAAATTATAAGTGAAATAAATTGAATTGATTAGTTAAAAAATGAAATGATATTCGATGTTATTTTTGTTTGAACAAAATTTTTAAATGCGAAAGCAATGCATAAAATTGCTCCTATTGTTAAAAAAAGAAAAACAAAAACATTAAAAAAAAAACTGCAATACAACTTATCCTGTGGGGTGTGGGGGGGGGGTCGGCTAATTTTTTCCTATGTTTTTATGGTTCTACTCATGATTTTTCCCTTTCAACTTTGGAGGAAAACATTCGTGCTACCGACCCAATACCAATGGCAGCGATAGAAAAAGTGAATGTGCGACCTGTCACCAGAGTTCTGCGCTTTCCATGACTAGGAGCCTTTAGGCACCTTCTAAAAAGACGGCGCTGTATTACAAGGGCGACTGACCCCACCGGACCCCACGACTGTCCAATAATAAAAAAAACAGAGGGCAAGTGTCGCTTTCCTCTTTGTGTGACCTTCCCGCAAAAACATTCCTGCAAAGTTCCTGTCTCCGATCATTTTCATCATTGATGACTGTCATCAATCTTTCGTTGACAAAAAATGTTTGTTTACGAGCTGCCGGCGATTCCTTGCGGGAAGGGGCATGGTTTTAAATCTGAGAACTAGGAATTCACTCGCTGCTCGCTGCTGGGCGATTTTCTTGCGAGGCAGGGGACAAAGATAATGTCTCCTTTTCGGCAGGTCTGCGACGCGAACAAAGACGCGAACCATGGGTTGAAGACTTATGTCCCCCCCCCCCAATTACCACCAATCCTAGAGATTCTATTGTTCTGAACTAAACTGAACGTGAGAAAGTTGTCGATTAATAAAAATATTTAGAACAAAAATTTTTTTCCAAAAAAAATTTTTTTTGTTGGAAAATTCTGTTTATGTTAGTGCAGGAGGACAGTGACCTATCAGGAAGGGGGGGGGGGGTCCGGACCCCATGGACCCCCCCTTGACTACCTCCCTGTTAAGGCTCTTCTATTCTATTCTATTCTAGAGTCACAACTGACTTCAACTGTATTTTATGTCGAGGACTGCATACTAAGTGCCTTGCCTCCATTATTTTATATACGGATAGATGGCAGCACCATCACCGGATCGAACAGTTAGTGAGAATTTTGAACTAGTCCAGGAGCTAATAGCTACCTAGTACTAGCACCCCCAGAGGTATCGTTTCACTTGGAGGACATTGAGACCACGAGCATATTTAACGTCGCCCAGTCCCCTTTAATGACGACGGTGGGTCTTCGACCAGCGAGGATCGAACCCGAGGCCCTCCGGTCCCGAGTCCAATGCCTTACCGATCAGGCTACCACGGCCATAAAGGCTCTTCTAAAGCTCTCCATAAAATCTGACACGGCGAAAACACGGAATCTGTGGCAACACAGGGGGTGTATCTGGGAGGGTCTAACTCGATTTTTTTTTTGCACTGCTAATTGGTCAGATTTCATGATGGACAGCGTCAATCACAGAGTACGTGAATGGACAGCCATAAATCTAAGCTGTGCCCGTCGGTACTGTCTTTGCGATCGGACGAGGGCAGAGAGAGCTTCCCTGAGGCAGAGGATCCTGTTCCAAAACATGTTTCCCACCCGGCCTGTTTCCCCTCCGTAAGTTAGTAAACATGTGTTTTCGTTTCAAAGTGTTTCTAGAGCTGACTGCTTACGATTTCCGAGAAATCGGTATTCAGCATAGACATGTGAACCGGTTCGCTCTCGCTCACTTATTAACTAGATGGATCAGCCTAGAGTGCCTTGAATGATCAGAGTGACGACAAGCACATCCCCCACTGAGAAGCGGAGAGCGCCTCTATCCGCCGGAGGGCATCTTGACGAAAGTCTCGTAGACTTAACATAGGAAGATTGGATGGGTCTCAGAAAAACGCTTTTATTGTGATTATTAATCAGTTTCGTACTGACATTTCACCTTATGTCTCAAGTACATAAATGTATAGGCTATCACCTATTATCATTTGTGCAACTCTAAGCGACAAATTGATTTAATTATAGAGCAATGATCTTGGGATTTTGGATTCGGATAGTGTTGGCGGGCTTTTTGGCTTCACTAACGTTACGGCAACCATTCTCCGTTTCCAGGAGAGTTTGATTTTCGGGTTTTAGAAGTTAGTTTTTCTTATAAATGGGTTTCAGCGTGTAATATTTTTACTCAAATGAAATAATTATCTTGGAATAAAAATAAAATGCATCTTGTTTGTAAAAAAAGAAACATTATATTAGTTACTATATGAAGCTGCTTATTATTTATGATTCATTATGAAGAAAATTGATACTGGAGCACATTTTTATTGTTTAGACGCAGAAACTATAAAAAAAGGGGGGAAAATGTGAAACTCATTACCAATAACTCACAAGGTGAATGTTCAAAATTAAATACGTTTAAAATTAATTTAAATCATTCGCATTCATAATGTGGAAAAATGCTATAAGTACGTAAATTCAACTCAGTATTTTTTATACTGTTTCGAAAAAAACTCAAGAAATTAGTATCTTTTCACGATATTAAAATATCATTAAACCACCATTTCGTAAAACATTCAATTTCATACAAATTTGCAGTTACCTTGTTGTAACATTCAGCTAACGATATACTTTTTAATTTTTCTTTTTCTAGTTTCTTCGATGATAAGTTTTTTTCTTTTTTAATATACGTTGCGATAACCATTCGAAGTGAATTGTTTATTTTGTTAAGAATTTGTCCGCATTTATGCAGTAAGAAACTATCATTGAATTATTTTATCAAGAATTCTCAATTCAAGCTTTTTAGCACAGTGCATTTCAGCTATCTATAGCTAATAGTTTGTTTTGGTCTTTTCGATTCCTGTTTTCGTAAAGTTGGATATAGCAGAAATTAATTAAACTTATTCATATGCATATGTATGTACCTGGGAGGCAAATGGAATTTAGTCACAAAAACAAAGCCAAGAGACGAGCTAGAAATTTTTCTTTTCTGATAATTTTTATTACTCGATTGGATTGCCATTTATGAGCTTATAGAATGAAAATTTGTTCATTGAAATCGTCGCATATAATTCTTCTTATGCTTCTGAATAGAGTTTAAAATGTTGAGAAAGATGACGCAAAAGTCTCGATTTTTAATCTGGTGACTTGCCCTCAACTGCCCAGCTGCATAAAAATTATGTTTCTTAATTTGCTTCAAGAGGAACTCTTTTTTTATTGCACGTTACAATGAGCAATGGAAGTTCATTATTTATTTTGCGAATTTTTTCTCGTTGAAAAACAATTATCATAGAATTTTTGTTTTTTTCAAGAAAACTCATTCTAAAGTAATGCTCTTCTCTCATTCCTTTCTCTTGTGAAAGTTAAAATTTGTCATTTACTTTGTTTTCATTCACGCACACATATTATGTAAAGAAAATGGTGAAGTCGCTTATCATTTTCAATTCATTTTTCTTATAAATCTTATGTATGTATTTGTTTTTGGCTGATAAGTGAAAAGAAAGAATGGAGAGAAACTCAGTAGCCTATGCGAAATGCTTCAGGAACTGAAGTCACGTCTTCTGCCAAAACCGCGATAACGATTTACACTTGGTGGCAAATCGACTTATTTCAGCCAAACGGTCAAAATTTTCTCTCGTCGCATCTGGACGAAAGTTGCAGTCGAGCTTGTCCGGGGGGAAAAACACCGCTGTTGTCGCCACTCTCAGAGTTGCGACAACGCGGTATCATTTTCCTATTGGTCGAAGACCGCCTGAGGCAAGGTTTCTTCTTCTCCCGTAGGATTAACATGGAGCGTATGACAGTGCTGTGGAAAAACCCAGAATCTGAAAAATTAAAGGTGAGTCCAGGATTTTAATGCTCATATTACTGTTCTACAATGTTCAAATTATACGTGTGTAGCTTTACTTGAGTGAGTCCATTCCTATTTCTTTAACTATCGCGTAATTATATCAAGAACATGTGTTCCGGTGTGCTAAAATTCCATAATGACACTTTATTTGGGTCTTTTATAGTTATTTTTTCTGTTAAATCGATGATTCCAATCACAACGTTATTGAAAAACAACACTTTAAGACAAGGCAAATGTTTAACTTGTGTAAATTAAATTTTTTTAACGATAGATCTCTGTATTCGGTTTGGCGCGATCAATTTCGTGCTTGGCGACGAGTGGAAGTAAACAAAACATACACTTGTGATGTGAAGAGATCTTAACTTGTGATTTGTATTATAAATGCCTCATGCTGCGGAAATTTTTATTTTAAATGAATGTGACTTGATATTAAAACCCATTTTAACTTATGTTTTAATGTTAAGGTTTTTATTTTTCCTGATCATTTCTTAGACAAAAATTGACTAATGTATCGTTTTTAATGTTCCTTCAAGATATAAAACTCCAAGTTAAATCTTCTCTTTATGCAACGGCAATATTAAGAGTCGCGAATATTCTTACTTTGCAAAGTTGCAGTGCAACCCTTGAACGGGTTTTCCAGCTGCCGGGAAAAGCTCTACAGGCGTAGCCCAAATGCTGTTTGGCGACCGCGTGCTCCTCAGATGCCCGCATTTTGGAAAGACGCTTTGGTAACTGAGGCAACTAGTTAACACTCCCAATACTTCTCTCCCCCTACTCTTAATTCCTACTAAAAATGTCGGATTCTTCAGTATTTATTTTAATATTCTTAGCAGCCAATTCTATTTTTATTGGATAGTTTTTGTATAAATTTATTCAACCTATTTTTAATTCAACCACAATTTGTAAATGTTATAGTTCAAATAAAAGTTGCAGCATGCCATTAAACACTTGCCATTTCTTTCATCAAGAAATATGAATAATAAATCACTGAAATGAATATGTGTTTTGAACATAGAAATAATTGCTACATAGTAGTTTGATTGTGCAAAATCCTACCTTATTTATGTCAAAGTATCGAAGTATGACAATATTAATGCAATTTATTAAGACATTCATAATTAAAATATATACTTTTTTCTCAGTTATTTATTACACTGAATACTTTTTAGTCAATAAACAATATAAGAAAATTTACATTTAGTAAGAACTATTCTTTTAAGTGTACCTCCCGTTAAAAATGACGAGTCCACCCCTGTAAACTGGCAATAATTAGAACATATTAAGAAAAGGAACTTTATTTTGGAAATACAAGCGGAAAGTTAAGGTTTTATTCATCAAAAAAACCCAAAAAACTTAGGAATCATTACTGCTAGAAATGTGATGAAAATTTCGCAAAATCAAAGAAATCTTACATTTAACTTCTTTTTTATCAACATTCCAGTTCAGTTATGTAATTAAATATCGCGCGTTGTGAAAACATAACGAGTTATAAAACTCAGGCCGAGACAAAACGTCATGGCACGCCGGCGAGAAATGTAAACACAAACTTGTCACTGCAGTGCTTAAAACCCTTCTCCCTACGTTTTTACTTGAACTCTTCGAACGCTTGCGCAGAAACTTCTTCCCATAGAAAGCCAAGTTGGGATTGAAGCGCTAGTAAAATTGACCATTTGTTGCTCTTCAACTACATGTTGAAAGAGCAAACCGGTCTTCGACTTTGCATTTGCCTGAAGGGAGAGGGGTTCGGTTCCCGTGACAGCTATTAACGCCTAATTACTCCCCTCTGTGTGAAGCTGTTTAGAGAGGGCCTTTATTTCCCCCCCCTATAAACCGAGTGAAAATCCGCGCCATCTACATTTGAAAGTTGGCAAATGAAGATTTTAGCCGTAAAGTAAACAAACAGCCTTAATCAGTCTTTATTCTTTCATTCATTTTGAATCAATTAAAATTATAATAGTATAATTTTCGTTGTCTCGGAATTGATTAATTTAAAATTCATCGTATTAAAGAGAATAAGGTTTAAGAAAAAAAATCTTCTCTTAATTCTGCTAACACAGGGCCATTTTGTCTTTTTTTAAAGTTTGAATCAAAATCAAGCGTTTCACTTATTGAACAGCATGCATTTTCGAATCCGCGTGCTTACATCTTTCAGAACCCGTTTCAGCCACTCTTTCTGCTCCCGTTTGTGACTATTTTTTTAAATGAAACTCGAAAGCGAACAAGGAGCTAATCTTGCAGCTCGGCGGCAACCCTATCTTCCCCCTGTAACCGGTTGCGCTTTCCGAGCGTAGCTGTTGTCAGAACTCTGAAAACTACGTTTTCATATTCACCAAATATCCTAAATAAACAAACAAACCACTGACGTAGGCCGGAAGTAGCGAGTCTTTTTTCCGGTTAAGCGCCCATCTCCATTGCTAGAGATAAGTGTTCATAGCGAAAGCGATTTTGTTGTGCTTCTTTAAAAAGCAGAATAATGTCTTCTGCGTATTTCAATGCATTAAATAAGAAAGACAAACTTAGTTATTGTTAAAAATTATCTTTCAATGGCTGTGACCTTACCGATCCTTTAGTAGATGGATGGCGAATCTATTGCTAACGATTGATGTTTACAGTGTTCAGGCAATTTTGTTTTCTTTCAGTTCTAGGTAGAATCATGTCTTTTGCGTATTTTAATGCAGGAAATGAGTATAATAGGCTCTGCTATCCTCAAAAAATGTCGATCAACGGATCTGATTTTCCTGATCCTTTAAATACAGAAATAAGAAAAAAAAAAGAGTTTTCGTTTGTCGATCATTACCGCGATTTCAATGATAAGCATTTATGAATACCTCCTAAACAGAAATAAAGTTGATACAAAGTCTGCTTTCAAGAATCACAAATCTACTGGATTGCAAGTACGTTGTGAATTGTAATTCCTATTCTTAAGTTGAAGCTATTTTTTCAAAGATGGAAGCTTTTCTGCTCTGTGTTCACACAGAATGGCTATGACAGGGAGTTTTGGTGTCATATTCAGTCAATTCTCCTGTTGTAGCTTTTCAGTTCACACACACTTATTACAGTTGCTACCTAATTTTCAGGTTTGATATTTAATATATTTTATTACATATTTGTTCATTACTTTTTTTTTTTTTGTTTAATCAACTTGCTTCTGTAGCAAGATTGATAGGCATCAAAAAAAAAAAAAAAATTGAAAGATAACAAAATTTAAATTTAATCTCCGAGTGCTTTCTCCTGCGTTAAAATTGCTTTGAATGTAATACCAATAGCTGTACTATGATACTATACTATAACTTTAATTAATGTGTTTGTTTACCGATTGTCGAATATCTAAATTTGTTTACAATTAGAGCGCCTGATAACTCGTCAATAACTCGAAGTCCCAAGAGACGGGCTAAATGGTTCGAGTTATTGATAGTTCGAGCTATGGGAAGTTTTTTTCTCATGATGTAATGAATAGTGGTTCTTTATTTTAATCACACAAATCAAACAGTTTGAAACCCGTCAAAACACTGGAAACTTTCAGCTTTGCAGGAAGCAAATAAAAAATTGTTCAGGTTGAGTTTTTCTAATAATCAATTTAATATAGATCAATATAGATCTTCACACATTACAGTAAAAATACAAAGCTGATGAAATTAAGTGAATGTTTCCAGCTCATAAATACCTCGCACAAAGTGTTTATACTACATAATATTCATTAAGATTCAATCCTTTCGCTTTAAAGCATTGGCTTTGATTCGACGATCAGGACCTTTAGAAATTTGAACATCTTTATTTCTGACATCTTATTTGCTCCTGTCCTAATGCTGTACCCGAAAGCAGAACAACATCCCCTCTTTTTACGAAAATTTTGCGCCTTTGAAATTCATGATTAATTTAAAAAATTCAATCAAATTACAGATACGTAAACAGAGCAATTCGTCGTAAGAAGCAATACAAATAAGACTTCCGCCGGAAGTTTTGAGTGACCCCGTGCAGCCCTGCCACCTAGTGTTCAAAAGAGTAAGCGTGGCTTGGAATTTGGTGAATAGGGACTCTAGGGCAGAGAATGGGCTCGACATGTGGGGTCAAGTTTGTGGTTTAAGGTTATTCAAATTAAAACCTGTTATCTGGTTTATGTACTGATCCGTGAGTGATCTCTTGCTTGAAGTTGTGATTGCGTAGAAAACCGAGATGAAAAGAAAGCTAAAGATTTTTTTCAAATGATAAAAAAGTGAAATTTTTGGATCCATTAATGAAGAAAAATTAAATTGCCGCCAACGTACAATAGGGCCATTGCCAACCTCAAGAGAGGATATTTGAATCTAAAAAAAAAAAAATCAGGCAACTACATATTTTGCTTGCAAAATTTATGCTTAAAATTTCATTGCTGTCAAAATGATTCCTTAAACTTGCAATAAAGTGTTTAGTATAAAATAGTAGAACCTAACAAAACTTTTACGGAAGAATTTTAATATTTCGCATGTTCAGTCATCATCAGATTCCAAATTTCAATTAGTTTCTCAAAACCTCTTTATCTCGAAATTTTTTTCCATCCCGTGAAATTCGAGATAGACAGGTTCGACTGTATATAATATATATATATATATATATATATATATATATATATATATATATATATATATATATATATATATATATATATATATATATATATATATATATATATACAAGGGGTTTCAGTTAAACATTTCAGTACTACTTGAAATCATATAGCAATGTGGGCTTTCCAGAAGCGGGAAAAAAAAAATATTTTAAAGACTTTCATTATTAACGACGTAAATAAAAGAAATGCATTGTTTTGTTTATCAAAAAATTTAAATAAATAGAAACGGCAAAACTATTGCGGGGGAAAAAAAAGACCATACAATTTAGCAACATTGACACGAAATTATATAACATCGCAAGCGTGTATGGGGATCCATAATAAAAGTATAGAAAACGCAATTAAACTAAAACGTTTATTTGATCCCGACCCGAACAAAGATACTTCGCCTATTCTTTCCGATGTGATCCGTACATAAAAAGAAGAAGGGACATTTTACCGAAGAATAATAAAAGAAAATTTTGTACAACTAAGCAGAGCAGGAGGATGCGCCCTGTACCGGCAAAAAAACGTGATGCAGAACTTTTTATTTCTTCTAAAAAAAATTTAAAAAAAAACGAGATTTCTATAGGTTATCGCAATTGAAGTTCTTTGGCATAGCGAAAACTTTTACGAGCAATGGATTTTTTATATTTTTTTATACATCTGTCGAAATCGATTTTTCTAAGAGCACCAAAAAGTTTTCCTCTCAGAGCGATCATCGGAACTTTTTTTAAAAAATAAATAAAATATATTTTTTATACTTAATAAATAAAATATATTTTTTAAACTTAATAAATAAAATATATTTTTTTAAACTTAATGAATAAAATATATTTTTTAAACTTAATAAATAAAATATATTTTTAAAACTTAATAAATAAAATATATTTTTTAAAAATATAGAAAAAAAGGTTGAGAAAAATTTTTGGGTATTCTGAAACTTTTAGAAGCATAAAATGATTTTAAAACTAATTTTTATTTTTTTTCTAAAAAAAAAAAAAAAAAAATCAAACGAGATTTTTATATGTTTTCACAATTGAAGTTCTGTCGAAAAATTTTGCGAGCAATGGATTTTCTTTTTAATACATCTGTCAAAATCGTTTTGTAAGAGCACCGAATCCCACTAGCGATGATCCACATCGAAATAATAATAATAATAATAATAGTGAGTAATAATTAAAACTTAATAAATAATTTTTTTTTAAACTTAATAAATAGAATATATTTAAAAAAAGTAAATTATAAAAATATTTTTTTAAAAATAAATAATAAAATATATTTTTTAAAAATAAAAAGGTTGAGAAAAATTTTTGGGCATTCTGAAACTTTTAGAAGTATGAAATGATTTTAAAATAAATTTTTATTTATTTATTACTAGAGGTATTATTAATTTTTATTTTTTTCTAAAAAAAACAGTCAAACGAGATTTCTATATGTTTTCACAATTGAAGTTCTGACGAAAAATTTTGCAAGCAATGGATTTTTTTTTCAAAATAAAATTATTTTATTTGAATGTGTCATTGTTATTATTATTTTTCTTTTTAATACATCTGTCAAAATTGTTTTGTAAGAGCACCGAATTCCACTAGCGATGATCCACATCGAAATAATAATAATAATAATAATAATAATAATAGTGAGTAATAATTAAAACTTAATAAATAAAATATATTATTAAAAAAATAAATTATAAAAATATTTTTTTAAAAATAAATAATAAAATATATTTTTAAAAAAATAAATAAAATATATTTTGAAAAAATAAACAAATTGAAAAAGAGAACGGAAAGAGGGTCGAGAAAATTTTTTGGGCATCTGCAACTTTTAGAAGCATGATAAAATTAATTTTTATTTTTTTTATTACTAGAGGTATTATTAATTTTTATCGGGCATATTTTGCTTATCGAGAGATGCATGGTTTATTCGATTTCGGCCACAAAATAATTTTACCTTGGTAGAAGCAGAAACCACGGCGAGAAGAAAACTTTTCATCTTAATATTGTTCGAGTTCATTTTCTGAGCTAGTTCGCAATTGTTTTCGTTGTCAAATAAAAAAATATTCTAATTAAATTGCTTATGCAAAATAAAAGTCTTGTCGGTGAGAGTTTGAAAAAAAAAAAAAAGAAAGCAATGTTCGTTCTGAACCACTTTTTTAATATTATCGCATGCGTTCTTATTATGACGCACGCATATTTCGTGAGTCGATGCGATAAATTCAATTTTATCGTAGCGAGCTTTATTTTATGTTTTTTTTTAATTTTAATTCTTGTCTTAAGCAAGTTCAAGATGAGGAAAAAACAATTGTGCAATCTTTTTGTGACGTTAGTCCACATTCTTTGTTGGATATCATTTCGTTAAAAAATACTTCTTCTCAGCATTGTCGCATTACTGAATTGATTTCATAAATAAAGCAAGATAGCGCAATAAATAATAATAAAAGAAGATTAAAAAAAAGCAGCTTAAAATTAAAATGGATGGACGCCTCCATAGGTGGTATCCGACAATAGCTGTATGAGGCCAGATCTTTGAAGAAAAAAAAATTGTGACATCTTATAATGTTTATGACTTGCTGACAATGCAAGCAAGAATTTAAAAAAAAAAAAAAAAAAAAAACTCCCTCCTAGATATTAGCAAACTAACTGCAGTGGTTAAAGACAAATTGAGGTTCGAAATGAAGATATTGCCATGAATGTATTTTTTTTAAAAAATTACATTGAAATGCAACAAAAACTAGACCGAAAAAAAAAACGGTAAAAAGCATTAAATCTAATAATTAACGTATCGAAAAAGAAATTAATTTGAATAATTTAATGCACACTATTTATAAACTAATCTAAATAAATAAACCCAAAACAATACAATAAAATGTTACGAAAACTAGACATACGTTTTTTTTTTAAAGTAAAAGAGCATTAAAACAAACTTAACACAGTAAAACAGAAATTAATTCGAATCCTCAAAAACAATATTTATTAAGTAATCGAAACCCCAAAAAATACAGTAAAATACTATTCTAAGTAGACGAATGAATTTTAATAAAACGATAGTAAAAAAAAAAAAAAAAAACACATCAAATCCAAAATTAATTTGGGAAAACACTATTAATTAACTAACCTACCTCAATTTAAAAATAAATTCCACAAAACACGAGAAATTCATTCATTTTCCACGACTCCCCCTTATTATACATCCTGCAACATTCGTCTGGGGTCCCAATGCTCGAATAATTTTTTGAGCGACTGTACAAATAAATAAGTAGATAAAACACATTGCAAACGTGCTGATTTCATACTTTCATGCCAATGTATCCTGATATTTTCCTGTCATATCAATACTTATGCAATATTACAAAAGCAAGATCATCTTACCTAGACCTTGATTTCATGTTGTCATGACAACATCTTGATATTATCCTGTCATATCAAAACGTATGCAATATTACAAAAGCAGCCTACCTTGAAATTTTCCTGATATTATGCTGCATACACCTTGTCAGTCAATATTGTGGCAGCCTGCTGGCAGCATAAATGGAGTAACATAACAACATTGAGGCAGCATTAATGCAAGATGATTTTTCTTGCATGTCAACCTTTATGCAATACTGAGGCAAGATATTTTGCTTACTGGGTACACACATACAGATACCTACACATACAAGTACGCCGAAATGGGAAGATTGGGCGCCGGGAACTTTGGGCGCCGAGCATTTTGGGCGCCGAGCACTTTGGGCGCCGGGAACTTTGGGCGCCGAGCATTTTGGGAGCCGGGAACTTTGGGTGCCGAGCATTTTGGGCGCCGGGAAGTTTGGGCGTCGAGCACTTTGGGCGCCGAGCATATTGTGCCCAGTATTCCCGGGGCCTAAAATGCTCGGCGCCCAATGTTTTCGGCGCCCAATGTTCCCGGCGGCGAATTTTGAAACGCTCTCAATGCTTACGTTACGATAGCTACCGTTTGTTAACCACGTGACAGCTAATGATCACGTGCTCCAATCAACTGCTTAGAACGGTAACCGGTTGATCATAGAACGCTGCGGTTAGTAACCGGTCGACCGGTGAGGTTCGTCGAACGTAAGGAATGCTTGCGTTCGCCGGGCTCAACTGGTAGCTACCGGTTAATCGATCACGTGACATCTAATGATCACGGAGCGGTTAGCAACCGGTTACTCAGTGGTCGACCGGTTAGGATCGCCGAACAAAACCAATTACAGTACATTGGCGAAATGAGAAATAAAAACGAGCGCGTTCTATTAAACAGCATGGTGACCATGATACATTAAAGCAACCCCGAGTAAAATGTAAACAGAGCCGCCCCTTTAAATTGTGAGGTAGAAATTGCAATGCGAAATATTGCTGTTTAAAATTTTAGTTCGTTTTAATTTCACGATTTACTGTTTTTTGTGTTGTGAAATATTTCCGTTTTCGTAGGGTTTCTTCTGAATCTTAATTTACGTCTGTATTGTTGTTACGTTTGGAACCCTTTCCCCCAACTACAAATCACTTCTGAAGTGCTCCAAATTCAGAGTTAATTACAATACAATATGAATAGCAACCCCTTCTGCAAGTTTTCCGGATTTTTCGCATGCCATGAATGTAAGGGAAAAAAACGGAAACGAACAAGTTAAAAGGGTGCAAGAATGCACTAGCCAAGGGCACTCACTTTGGCTCCCCTCCCCCCTCTAACTTAACTATCACAGGTGCTATGAATTCAAAGTCAATTATACAATACAAGAAATACACCGCCAACTCAGTCATTTCCAGCCGAGGACTGCTAATTCTACATTAACTACTAGTTTGTTTGGCCCTCTTGGCTTCCATAAGAGGTTTTCCATCTCCAGCTCAGTCACTTTCCTATGCCGGGCTGATGAGTGCAAATAAGCACGAAACTGCAGTCCTCGGCTGGAAATGACTGAGTTGGCGGTGTATTTCTTGTATTTCTGCCGTAGCCCTGGCTAATGGGCGGTAATGTACACAATTATACAATATTTGCTGTAAACTCCTTTGATAGGGAACATTTTAATATAATTAAGATTTTGGTGCAATCTGCAAATTGTTATCAATTATCAGTTCATTCAGGCAAAATTAACAAGGCCAAAAAAAAAATTTTTTTTAGAGCTCCGAATATATTATTATCATTAACATACAAATGAACTCACACCTAGTCCTCGGCTGGAAATGACTGAGCTGGCGGTGTATTTCATGTATTTTTGCTTTAGCCCTGGCTAATGGGCGGTAATTTACTGAATATAATGATTTAGTACAGTTAAGGAGTGACACAAGCTCGAAGCATAAAACAATCGAAATGGAAAAGCTTACAGTTCCTGGGGCCAATGACTACTGATTGCGAGTAGTTGGTGGTAGCCAAACGTGTCATTTTAATTTTTTCTAGGAAATGGGGGGGGGGGAGTGTGCAAAGGCTGACACTGGTCGCTCAAATTCTCACGAGCCCCACAGAGCATAGGAGCAGTGACTCAACATCTTCCCACCCATCCTTTCCCCTTTTTATAAAACTAAAAACTGAGACAGATGAAGGTGAAATTAAATAAAATGAAAAGGATTATATTCTTTCCTGAGATATAAAATGTATTTCTTAGATCATTAAATGGTAGTATTTTTTACAGATTTTCTCACGACATTTTTATTGTTAAAAAACTTTATGAAATAACCAAAATCTTCAACATATTGTTCAGAGAACACCACTAAATTAAAACATCAACAACATAAGAGAAGCGCACTCAGTTTGTATTTCAGTTACTATTCTCAAGAATATAAAAAAAAAGAAACTCATTTTGAAACAGCATGTATTATCTACAATGTTAAAATCTGTTCTGCGTCTCTTTCAATGTGAGTTTATTGCGAATGTTTACAGCAAGCAGAATTTTCCAAACATGACAACAATACAGACGTAAATTAAGATTCAGAAGAAACCCTACGAAAACGAAAATATTTCACAACACAAAAAACAGTTAATCGTGAAATTAAAACGAACTAAAACTTTAAACAGCAATATTTCGCATTGCAATTTCTACCTCACAATTTAAAGGGGCGGCTCTGTTTACATTTTACTCGAGGTTGCTTTAATGTATCCAGGTTACCATGCTGTTTAATAGAACGCGCTCGTTTTTATTTCTCATTTCGCCAATGTACTGTAATTGGATTTGTTCGGCGATCCTAACCGGTCGACCACTGAATAACCGGTTGCTAACCGCTGCGTTCTATCATCAACCGGTTACCGTATTAATATGAAGCACGTGATCATTAGATGTCACGCGATCGATTAACCGGTAGCTACCAGTTGAGCTCGGCGAACGCAAGCATTCCTTGCGTTCGACGAACCTCACCGGTCGACCGGTTACTAACCCTAGCGTTCTATGATCAACCGGTTACCATTCTAAGCAGTTGATTGGAGCACATGATCATTAGCTGTCACGTGGTTACCTAACCGGTAGCTACTGTAACGTAAGCATTGAGAGCGTTTCAAAATTCGCCGCCGGGAACATTGGGCGCCGAGCATTTTGGACGCCGGCAACATTGGGCGCCGAGCATTTTAGGCCCCGGGAATACTGGGCACAATATGCTCGGCGCCCAAAGTTCCCGGCGCCCAAAGTGCTCGGCGCCCAAAGTTCCCGGCGCCCAAAATGCTCGGCGCCCAAAGTTCCCGGCGCCCAATCTTCCTAGACCACACATACGTCTACACACACTCATGCCTGCACACAGACACAAACACATCATATATGCCTACACACTCATACACACAACTACCCATACACTAGCTCATACCTAGAGTCCCTATATGAAAACGTAGTTTTCAGAGTTACGACAACGCGGCATCATTTTCCTATTGGTCGAAGACCGCCTGAGGCAGTGTTTCTTCTTCTCCCGTAGGATTAACATGGAGCGTATGACAGTCCTGTGGAAAAACCCAGAATCTGGAAAATTAAAGGTGAGTCCAAGATTTTAATGCTCATATTACTGTTCTACAATGTTCAAATTATACGTGTGTAGCTTTACTTGAGTGAGTCCATTCCTATTTCTTTAACTATCGCGTAATTATATCAAGAACATGTGTTCCGGTGTGCTAAAATTCCCTTCTGACACTTTATTTGGGTCTTTTATAGTTAGTTTTCCTGTTAAATCAATTATTCCAATCACAACGTTATTGAAAAACAACACTTTAAGACAAGGCAAAAGTTTAAATTGTGTAAATTAAATTTTTTTAACGATAGATCTCTGTATTCGGTTTGGCGCGATCAATTTCGTGCTTGGCGACGAGTGGAAGTAAACAAAACATACACTTGTGATGCGAGGAGATCTTAACTTGTGATGTGTATTATAAATGCTGTATGTTGCAGAAATTTTTATTTTAAATGAATGTGACTTGATATTAAAACCCATTTTAACTTATGTTTTAATGTTAAGGTTCTTATTTTTCCTGATCAATTCTTCGACAATAATTGACTTATGTATCGTTTTTAATGTTCCTTAAGCTATTAAACTCCAAGTTAAATCTTCTCTTTATGCAACGTAAGTATTTACAGTGTCAAATTTTTGTTTTTTGAAAGGAGATGCTGAGGAAATAAAATGCTTATAAATTATAGAACTTTCAATGCTTGCTGGCAGTATTTTTTAATACCATTTAGATTTAAGGAAAAACGATTTGTTATGATTTTCTGCCAAGTATTTATTACACCGACCTATATAACGCAATTCTCTATAAACCACCGCACAACTTTTCAGAAGTAAACAATAGGTTTTAAAGTTAAAAAAAATCCCTCTGTTTTGCTTTGCACACATAAAAATTGTTAGGCAAATTAAATTTTGAAACAGTTTTTCATCTTCCCATCATAATTCAAAGCATTTAAATGTAAACTATTATTCACAGTAAAAAGAAAATACCAGATGGCTCTTGAAAATGCAGCTGTTATGCAAACCATGAAGCTACAAGAAATGCAAGGTAATTCACTTTCTTTTGATTGTGAAACATATTTATTTGTGAATAACTAATTCTATAATTAGTGCTTTACTACTCATTGCAGATAAAACCCATTCTGAAGTGCCAATATAGATATATTCTAAATATTAGTTCCAAAATTTGTGAAACGACCTATATAACGCCAAAACCTGTATAATGCAAAAGCTTTGGTCCCAAGGTGTGCGTTATAATGGTCTTCTACTGTAGTTGAAATTTGTAAAAGAAATGTCAATTCGATTATGAAATTAATGTAACCACATGAATTTGCGAAAGCGTTTGAGGTGGATATGAAGTGCAACACTTGCTTGATACACGGCACAGTTTTTATAAATTTTTTAGTTTGAGCGAGCCAATTTAAAATGTACTATTTTATTAAAAATTTAATGAACTGTAGGTATTTTTTTTTTTGGTAATTTACTCTTTTTTTATTCAACAAGCATGTCAGTCACTGTGTGTTCCATCATAAACAGAAAACTGAGATGTTTTAAGTTCGTTTCAAGTAGCGTGTTGCTACTTTTTATTATGCTCTAATTAGGGTTTACTAATTTTTAGGTTGCCCAGTTATTTCCTTTCCATGCTACTCTTTCTTTATCACCTGAGGAATAAAGTGCTTGCTATCACCCCGCTTCAGGTTAGTAAAAATTACTATTTTTATTGAGAAAATGATTTTAAAATAATTATGGCCATGATTGATACATAATTAAGTTTTAACAAGTGTTGAATTACCTTTGAGATCAGGACCGTTATCGTGGGTTTTTGAGATTGTAAAAGTCCTCCCAGCCACAGCTCTTGTTTGTCAGAAATTAGGTACATTTAAAGTTTTGCTGGTTGAAATATCAATACTTTTATGATAAAATGCTGAATCAAAGATTTTTTAAGTGAAACTTTTTATGCGAGGGCGTTGAAGTTATGATCCAACCCTTTTGTGTGACGAAAAGTGGTTGGGATAAGCAATGTCGGTTAGAAGGAAAGCAGTGGCTTGGTTGCCTTAAGGTATTGGAGAAAAGTGAGACACACTTCTCGCTTCCTTTCTCATTTTGTATGGTTGCATGTTCTGCGTTCAGGCAGCGCGGAGATAAATATGTACATTTGTAGTTACTTACTTTAGTTATCGTAAACAGATCATTTCTCTTCTTAAGAAGGAAGAAGATGATCATTATCAGTGGACACATGTATATAATTTTATGTAAAAATATGAATAAGAAACACAATCTGTTCAAGAGTGTTTGATGACTAGTTAAAATGTTTCACATCTATCGTGTGTCATTATGACACAACCTGTTTCTTGGAATCAAACTTTAGAAGAATTTTACTCTTCTAGATCAGCAGAAAAATAAAGTGCATGAAGCTCTCACCCCACATCAAGTTCGTAAAAATTTCGATATTTGGTGGGAAAATGATTTTTAAATAATCCTATCTCTATTAATGTGGAGTTAAACTTTAACTGGTGTGGAATTGCATTTTAAAATAAAGGCTGTCATCGTGGGGTTTTGAGATTATCTGTAAAGATCAGGGTTCGAAAATATCCAATATTTTGATGCACAGTCGAGTCCCGACTTACGCGAGGGATGTGTTCCAAGACCCCTCGCGTAAGTCGAAATTTCGCCTTGTGGAAAAAGGTATGTGTAAAAACTTTTATAAACATAACCAATCATTTTAGACACGTGTAAACACAACCTTAAACAGTTAAAAATCTTTTCTTAACCATACCTTACTGTTTCTTACATAAAGAACTGAATTTTCATTTGTATTTAAAAAAAGCCGTTTTATTCAACATAAAATACTGCTATGATGCACAAAAACAATGATCAATGGGAAAGAAAGACATAAAATAAACCAGTATTGTACGTACGGCATGTAGTAAGGAGAACAAATGCCCTATAGTTGTACTGTACAGTTGATTCAGTAATGATATTTGTAACTTAAAAAAAGTGAAAATGATGATTTATGCTGCAGTTATTCTGATATATTTTTAAATACAGTTGCTTCATTGGTTCTTTTATCAAGTTTCCATCTATGGCATTATCCCTCTTCCTAGTTTCTTTAATTTACAATAAAAAAACAGCTTCCATTTTCATAATTTTTGCATTTTGCGTGGATACTATTACTCGGTGAACTTCTATGGATTTCCTTTTCTTGACTTTTAATTGTACGTATGGAAGATTCACTCATACCGTCATACCTAATTGTTGTGCTACCCTTCGAAGCATTTTTGGTTCAGTTTCAGCTTTTGAAGAAGCTTTACCTTTTCTTTAATTGTCAGAAACGTTCTCTTTTTCTTTCTATCTTCACCAACTTTAGATAAAGCAGCGTTCCTAGGTGTCGTTATATTTTGTTAACGTTCGCATTTCGAATGAAAAAAATAATGGAAAATGATAAGTAGTTATTTATATAAATGATAAAAGACTAGTACAGTGTGGGTACTTCTGCTCTCAATGATTCTAAAGGGATGAAGGTCCGTTCATGAAAACAACTTACTTACCGCGGTTCCTTTCCGAAAATTTTCATGTTGCGGGCGAGGAATTTGCGCTAGCTCAAAAATTCTTTACTGTTGAAAGAAACGCGTTATAGCCATTGCGCATAAGTCGGATCGCTTTGTAACAGGAGTCGACTGTATATTGGATATTTTGATATTTATCCGATGTTTTCAACCAATGCAAAATAAAGTGTTTAGTAACTGCTTCCTTAAATCAGAGTTATTCATTTTCTTCTATTATTATTATAATGCATCAACTTTAAAAGTAATTTTTCTTTCATTATTTATATTCATTTATTACATGTTTATGATTTTGCCTCACCCACTCAAAAAGTAATTCAATTGCATCAGAGTTCATTTCAACCACTCATAAAAATAAATATATAAATAAATAAATATTCAATTTATCAGAGCTTATCTTAATTTGTTGAAGTCTTTAGAAAATCAATACTTTTGTCAGGAAATAGAACATTGAATTAAAGGGGAATTCAAATGCTCTAAAGCAGTGGTGCCCAATATACGGCTTTCAAAACTGATTCAAGTGGCCAGCTGAAATATCAGGTATAGATAAATGAATTTACTAAAAAATGTGGCTTTATTTTAAAGAATTTAAATTCAAGCATCAGTATATTGCATTCTCTATATTTTTACTTCACTTAAATTTATATATTAAAAACAAACAAAAACAGTTTATGATTAATTTCTTTAGTATGCACTCACATTTTTTCAATCACAATCACAAGTAAGTGCTTTGATGAGGTAGTAGCATTCACGTAAAAGTTTAAGACAGGAGTTAAATTTTTTTTTCCGCAATCTTGACTAAAAACATATGACCATTAAAAAAATTAATTCATAGTTTTTTGAAAAGTACTCAGGACTGCTGAAATAACACTTTCTGGAATAAAATTTGTTCAATATAACTGTACCATGTGATTTCATTCTAGGATTTGTAGGACCATAGGAGCTATTTGTTGGTCAAAAATAAAATAAAAAATATTAATATTATTCAAATAATTTTAACCCGTACAACATGCCCCACTGTCCAACGTGCCCCACCTCCCCCTACAATTTTGTTGTGGATATTCCTAAGTGAGGTGCAGAAAAAACAAGCAAGTTTTCTCACGGTCCCTAAAAAATTTAGAATCACGAACGTTCATTACTTGTTTTAGTCATCATAAACTGATGATTTCTCTTCTTAAGAGCAAAGATGATGCACAGTAACAAATATGTACATAATTGTACATAATTAAATGAAAAACAATCTATGCTAGTCAAAAGAGATTGATGAATTAGGTAAAATATTCCCCTGTAATATGTGTTTTACTTTTTCAAGTGTTTTTAAAACACACCCTGTTATTTGAAATTAAATTTTACAACACACTTAATGCAAAGTAGTTGAAATACAGCTCTATTTCGATTAAAGTGTGTTTTATTTATTTTCCATTTATAATTTTATGAACTAGTTTAAAAAAACATTCCTGCCAATTGTGTTCAGTCGTATTGATGATTTAGCACATTTGAAGAGTTTTACTTCTGCTTTTAAATTTATTTGCCCTTAATGTTTTTTAAGTTTCTTCCAGATATTCTGCAACTTGAAGAAAGCTCAACTACCAGCTGAATTATAGCCCTGATGCAGATGTTCTAGAAAACTCATGATAGTACTGTACTGTTCGCTTAAAGAATTGTATAATAGAATGATCTCCAATATTTAGTTTACAAGGATGTCCAGAAATCATTTTCCAAGTTTTCTTAGCTTGACAGCTTTATCAAAACTAATGAAGTTGTTTAAAAAAATAATAAACTTCCATACATAATATGCCATTCATGTTTCTTATGCTTCTTATTATGCTGATGACTTCAGGAAATTTGTTGCCGAAATGGTCTTTGGACTTTCAACAAAGACATACAAACCAACAAAAATTCTGTGTTTAAATGCTAAATAGTGTAATTAAATGAAATTTTGATCTTCTTCATACAAACAGTGCTGTATTTCTGATTTGTCACGCTTAGTATCATATTTATTATCATTCATTTGTATAATAATATTGAAATGTAAAGAGGTAAAACAAACAATAATTTTGCAACAGAAATTGAGAAATAGCTGGAATTCTGTTTTGATTCTCTAAATTCAGAGTTTTGAATTTGTTTTGTAAAACAAATGCTTGTAAGGTTTATGCTTGTTTGTCATGTAAAAATATTGTTTTCGATTTAGATTTTTAATAAATTTTTCGGTAATTAATGCAAGGCGAAAAAATTTAGGTATACATAAAATTATGAAAGATATATTTAGGTTTGTTTATTTCAGCATTAAATGAACAGTTCATTGACGCTTATTCTCTTTGTGTAGTTATCCAGAAATCCCCCCTCCCCCTTTCAAGAAGAGATTTTTCTCTCCACTTAAACTACAGGACAGGATTTGAATAACTGCAAATAACTCCAATTTTGGAAGGGATAGGTAGCAACTGTTATCTTAGTCCACTTCCGACTGTCAATGCACCTTCTCTGTTTCTGACTAAATTCTGGAAGCATTTTTCAGGATGTTGGATGGTTTCATCCATCCATGATACAGGGTAATGAATGGAATTGCAATCTATATGAAAAAATCTGAACAAAAAATGCAATTTATTTCAATCAAGGGTTTTTTTTTTCACAAACATTCACTTCACAAATAGTATAAAAGAAAATAAATTACACGCATCAGTATATGTTGCCCTGTCTAATCGAAACTCCCTAATTGAGTAAATGGGAGTAAAGCCTATAACAAAATTTATTTTCTTTATGCTTATAATTGACTGAAATTTTTGATTAAACTTGTGTTTTGTCCATAGTTATTAGTTTTAGGAAATGATACTTTGGAGTAAAGAATTTTTAAAAATTTGATAATAATAACCACATTTTGAACATGTGAATATTTTAAAGTTATGTTGCATTTCAGAAAACACAAAGATTAATCTTTGCTTATTTTGTTACTTAAGCAGTTATTCACAATAATAGTTTGCCCCAAAATCTATAAAAACTACAAATTCTTTTTTGGTACCCTGAATTTGATTTTAATTGCCTCATTGAGAAAAATGTCTTTGTTTTCTCTCTTTTTTTTGTGTAAAAATGTTTGAAATTCTATGTTTGAAATAAAGTTTACAGATGTAACAACACCAAAAAATAAATTGAACATTAGAGACTTTTGTTGTAATCTTTATGTGGTAATGACCTGAACTGTTAGTATGGAATGAATGAGTTTTCTTTACGTTAAGTTGTATTTAAAATCTCTGTCAAAAATAAATGTAAACATTGCTTTTCCACGAACATTGAAAATAAGTACAAGTCCACTACTGGTGCTAGGAATGAGTTTTTTCTTTGTTTCATTAAGAAAGTGTCTACTTTCTTTTCTTTATAATATTGTTTTGATTTGAAAATATTGTTCAAAATGTAAGTAATAGATGCATGATGTGATGCAAAGAAATAAATAAATAACAATAGATACATTTGCTTCTTATTCATATGAGTTGAAAATAAGTAATGTTTCAAATTACACCCCCTCAACTCCTCAATTTATTTCTGTATATTTCTATCTACATCAAATTAAAGTAATAATATTCAACTTTATTCAAATTAATATTTTAACCAAGAGTGCCTACTGAACCACTAAAATATTTAGAGGTTCTTGGTATTCTTTCTTTTTTTTTGGGGGGGGGGGGTTACCTCGTTTTGACCATCTACCTATTTCTAGTATTGAACTTTCAAATTTTCCTTTGCATATTTATCTTTCAAATTTTTAATTTAATGTTTAACTTAATCACATTTAAATCAGAAAATTGTACAGGGTAAACTTAAGCATGCAATTTTAATTAGCATTTTTTTTTTAAATAGAAAACCATTTTAATTAATGATATTGCTTTTTAGATGGTTACAGGAAATATTTTTAGATTTAAAACTCTTTACAACGTTTGCCTTTCCGTTCATTTATTTATTTTCATTTCCTTACCTTTTTTTTATCTCTTTATTTATTTTGAATCAATTAAATTCTAACATATGGAGGTGAGAATTCACGTGCTGCTAACCAAAAAAAAAAAGTTATTACAAAAAAAAAAAAAAAAAATGCTGGCAGATTTATATAGATATATTTTTGCTGAAATTAAAAAATAATAAATTATCACTTAGTTTTAACTGTAAAAGGCATGTGACAGCAAAGTTGCACTTTTTGAAGATTAGCCCATTAGTGACTGAAGTTTTTAATTAAACTAATGTTTTCTTTTTCGGATGAAAATGCTGAAAATTTTGTGTTTTAAATAAAATTTATAGATACAATAACACCAAAAAGTAAATTGAACAACAGAGATATGTGTTGTTTACAACAACAACAAGATTACAACAATAAGATCATGCTATTGATCTGAAAACATAGCATGAAATAAATGAGTTTTCCTCATGCTAAATTGTTTTCAATTTTTAGTTTTTGCTTTGTCATAAAAATTCAAAATAAGTATAAGTCCTTTTTTGGTGCTCTGAATTGTTTTAATTTTGTTTCATTAAAAAAATGTCTACTATCTAACTACTTTTCATTCTAGTATTGTTTTGGTATAAAAATGTTGTTGAAAATTTTAAATAATAGATAGTGTACTTTCAAGAAATAAATATAAAATAATGGAGACATCTGTTTCTTATGCATATAAGAATGTTGAAAAAATATAATGTGTCAAAATACACCCCCCTCCCTCCTTAACTACTCCTACTCCTTAACCCTCCCAATTTGTTTCTGAATATTTCTATCTGCATCCAGTTTCAAATAAAAATGACCTCTGATTAATATAATTTCAGTTTTCAACTTTATACAAATTAATCTATTAACTAGGTGTACCCACTAAACCATTAAAATATTCAGAGGTTCTTAATCTCTTTTTTTTTTTTTTTTTTGGAGTGAGTTGGGGCGAGATTGGATCCCCGCAGTGTGGGGTGCCCCACGTCTTAAGGGGTTCAACGGCCTCTGATATTAAAGAAAAAAATTGAAAAAACCTAGCACTAAGACTTATTTAACGTTACAAATATACACTGATGGCCTCTGGGGAGGGGCTATACAGATTTTGTTGCAGGAGGCCTAAAATGTATAGATCCTGGCCTGGATAGGATACCTTGTTTTAAGCTTCTACATATTTCTAGTATTACTCTTTCAAATTTCCTTTGCATATACATGGGTGCCACACCCCTAACAGTACTCCTCCCCCCCACCGTATGTGGGCTTCCCAAGCATATATTTCCTTTCAGAATTTTTAAGCTAATGCTAAACTTTGTTCCATTTAAATCAGAAAATTGTATATTTTTCGTTTTATAGAAAAAAAATAAGTAATGCTTTCTATATCAATATAAGAAATATTTCTATGTTCAAAAATCTTTATAAAGCTTAATTTAATGTAGCAAAAACAAACAATTTTTTTATGTTCGTTATTTGTTGCTTATTTATTTATTTTCATTTTCTTAATCAGTCTTTATTCTTTCATTCCTTTTGAATCAATTAAAGTTATTATATAATTTTCGTCTTCTCGGAATCTTTTGATTAGTTTAAAATTGATCGTATTAAAGAGAATAATATTTTAGAAAAATCTGCTCTTAATTCTGCTAACACAGGGCCATTTTGTCTTTTTTTAATGTTTGAATCGAAATCGAGCGTTTCACTTATTGAACAGCATGCATTTTCGAATCCGCGTGCTTACATCCTTCAGAACCCGTTTCAGCCACTCTTTCCGCTCCCGTTTGCGACTATTTTTTAAAATGAAACTCGAAAGCGAACAAGGAGCCAATCTTGCAGCTCGGCGGCAACCTTATTTTCCCCCTGTAACCGGTAGCGCTTTCCGAGCGTAGCTGTTGTCGCAACTCTGAAAACTACGTTTTCATATAGGGACTCTAATCATACCTGCACACAGACACACACACTCGTGATTGCGAAAAACATAATTTGAATTCCAAATGTCAAAATTCAAATTAATTTTTTTATTTTACGTAATTTAAAAATGTATAACAGTGTTGGGTCCGAAAAACATTTCCTTTAAAGCACTATTTAAAACTTATTATGAACATTATTTTGAGGGACATTCTTTCATTGAAGTACTTTCGAAGCTGAATTTTAAAGTATCCAACAATATTTCCTTTCAGCTTCAATTTTATTATTCAAAGCGAAAGCAAAACTGCATTTTAACACGCAAAAAAAATGCAATCGTGCGGTTTGTTGCTAATAGAGTCCCTAACGTTAAAAGCTGGTTCCATTAACCAATCAACCAGCTACAGTTGCGGTTGACCGATAGATCAACCGCTGAGCCTCATAAAGGAAGTGTCTGCTACTCCTCGATTTTTCTAGCAACCTTTGTAGTAACTTGGCGTGGTTTCAGACGTCCTCGATATTTGGCGATCACGTTCGCGTTGTTTATTCCAGCGAGAAACAACTGCGCCTCGTGCTTTTTCGGCATACTTTCCTATATGGATAGTATTTTAATGATCTAATTATTGTAATTATAGAGGAATGACTATTGAAGTAGGGGCGAAGTTTTCCTCATTTGAAAGCTTACAAGACAAATTACGGAAGAAGAGAATTTTGTGCATTTTGATGTGCAAGATTCTGCTAAATTGACGAGTGATGTTCATATTAGACACATTAAAAACATGGAAATGTCGAATTGGTGTATACACCGAACTGACATATAAGAAATATAATCTAATTTTCTTACAAGTTGCTTCCTCTTTAAAAAATAATACTACGTTCCATGTATTAGCTGTTTTATAAGGTTATAAATAAATACACTGCTCAAAATGTGTCTCAATTCATTAATGACTCTAAGTTTGCCGATGATTGGTTTTATGAACCGTATTTAGTCACCAAAGAAGATATCTATTGTTTTTGAGACCTCGATTTGGTGTATTTTTCATCAACATTAATGTAGCTTTCTGTTTGATAATATATTTATTGCATTTACTGACATTTTTTATACTAAGAGCTCCTACAGCTCAACAGGCAATTAAAATAGCAATAGGTAATTATTTTATACTTAATGCCAAATTGCTTCATGTAATATCTTTTCAATAGTGTTTTACAGCTCTTTTACTGTGTGTTATTCTTGTTGCACTGTAATGTTTGTATTATATTCCTGGCTTCTTTTTTCTTTTCATGGCAATGCATTACTGGGTCAGTATTTGTGAGGCTACTTTTATCTAAATATGGACGACAGCATCTTGTCGAGTAGATGTAAATAACAGCTAAATCGTTAGTGATTTTGACCTGGAGTTTATGGCAACTATGACGTTAGGCGACTGTAATGGTTTGACGCGCATGAACGAACGAAAAGTACCCAAGGATAATTTGGTAAGGCAAATTTTAATAATTAAGCTTAATTTATGTTTCACAAAAGAACTAGATAAGTACCCAAAAAAACAGTATTGAAAACTTCAATTCTTAAAGAATCAAAATATTTATTTAAAAATTGATGCAGCTAGTTAATCTATTACAAAATTGTTTCGCTCGACCTTGCATGTCGATAATATGATTTGATGCGGGTAAAATGTTACAATGTATTTAATATTTCGCTATTGAGGTGTAAATGATGTTTGGTGCACTTTTGAATCCATTGGGAGACATGGAATCCTATTTTCTCAAGTATTAACCTTGAAGTGGCTACTGCTGAAGCACTGATCACAACTGGTGTGTTTATCTTATATGTCTGTGAGCACTCCAGGTTAAAATGCATTGTGTGCAAAGCATTTCCCCGCTTGATATTTGGTATCCTTGATTTTTTTTCTATGCACAGAAGGCAGAAATTCATATTAATTTATTATAATTGTTCTCCTTTTGGATGCTATTCTATATTGTCCATCTGAGTAAGTAGAAACGTGGTGTAATAGACAACAGAAATATAATAATTTGTTTATGAAAACAGTGAAAACTCATGCATTGCGTACTATTCCATTGTGATGCATTGTAAAATTGTTGCATTTAAGATTTAAATTAAGTTGTTTTTTCCCCCCATAGTTAAAGAAGTATTTTGGGCGTGCAGCTTCAGAAACTGAATTCCTTACTGAATGGTACATGGTAGAGAGATTTGGCTTCATTTACTGTCAGTCATTTCCTCTGCTTGTACTTTTCAGTTTAGCTTGAACCTGAAGAGTAACAACTAAATCAACAGAAGTATGGATCTGTATGATGTTTCAAGGGTTTTCATCTGTAAGAGGTAATCAAGTAGAAAATCATACAACTTTAGTTGTATGTAGTATTTTTAAAGTAGATAAAGTAGTATTTTTACTTATTATCTTAGTAGTATTTTTAAAAGTTGATAAATGACACAAGCCTACATGAACTTTTTCCCATGTATTCTAACTTGTGATTGTTTATTGATTTGTGTTCAAAAAAAGTTAAGCAGAGTAAGCTATTAAAAACAGCTTGTTAACCTATTAAAACTATTAAATAGATAATTTAATTAGAAATAGATGAGAAATATAATACAGTTGACTCTATCTAACGACTTTCAGGGGACCACAAAAAAATCGTACTTAAATAGAATGCTTCTAAAACTGCAGTGGAGTATCTGGGACTATGAAAAGTCATTCAATAGAATGTCGTTAAACAGAACCAACTGCAATTTGATATTTGAAAAAGGAGAAAAAACTGCATTGTGTATTATTCCAGTATGATTATGATGCATGGCAATATTTGTGCATTTAAGTTTTAAATTAAGTTTTTTTCCCCCTCAGTCCAAGAAGTATTTCGCATGTGCAGATGCAAAAACTGAAAATTCCTGATTAAATGGCACATAGTAGAGAGATTTGGCTTCATTTGCTGTCATTTCCTCTGCTTATGCTTTTCAATTTAGTCGGAGCCTGAAGAGTAATAACTGATTCAACAGAAGTATGAATGTATGTGATATTTCATGAGTTTTAATCTGTAATAAGTAATCAAGGGGGAAATTATTCAACTTTAAAATCATCAAATAACAAGTGTACATGAATTTTTTTCTTATGTTCTAACTTTTTATTATTCATTGATTTGTGTTATGCAGTTGACTCTAATTCCAATATTTTTTTATCTCATAGATTTCATTGGGTCCCTAACTCTTGAGAAGGGCTGTGGTTGCTTCCCGTAACTCAAAGGTTACAGCCGGTTTTTTCAGGACTTTGAGTACAGTGATTGAGCGTTAACTGTACTATGTAGTATTTTGTCTACACATCTGAGGAGCAAAAGCTAACTGTGTTAGCTTTTGCTAACTGAGCTGTTAGCGAAAGATAACAGCTCAGGCTCATTGATCTCTTGAATTTACAGTAATTGGCATAGCTAACCTAAATTAATTTTTACTGTGTATTTGTTAAGTAATTTTTATACCTTCTGACACCTCTTTACACACCCCTGATGAAAAAGTGTTACGCAATTTTATTCCATATAGAGATGTTTGGAGCTTCTTTAGATCACCTGTTTCTTTCATGTCTTAATATCTCTTACCCCATCTTTGTTAATAGCACCCATAATTTTTGTAAAATAGTTTAAATGAAAATTCAGAAAATAAATTTTTAAGCTCAATGGAAGACTAAGTAGGAGCATATTCTTGAAGATTTAAAGCTTGGATCCTCCTTTTTCTAGATATTTGCCTAGAAGCTTGTTAAGACATCTTTAAAGGCATCCTACGTAGAACATTGAAGGAACAGTGTGAAGCAGGATAATGGTAGAACTAACAAGACATTGGGGCAAAATATTGAAATTATTCTGTGTAATTTGTCTGCTTGTCATCAAAAAAGGGTGGAAGTACCTGAAGACATAACATGCCTCATAACAATTCATTTAAGAGGAATTGGTTAATTTTTAAAAGGTTTTTACCATATTGTTTGGAGGCTTGCTCCATTTCCCTTGATCAAATCCAATTTGTTAAACAGATATATTTCTGTTTCATTCATGAAGAAATAAAGATTTGATCATTTGAATTGGTACCTACTATGTGTATATTTTTGGGAGCTATAAATAAAGTTCTTGTATCAAATTGTGTCTGTATATTTAATGTTTTCTACCAGATTGTTATAAATTTTCTGCAACCTCTCAAATTAGCTACGATATTTTTTAACAGCTACATCTAGCCATTTCATATAAATCTTAGAAGTGTGGTGGAAAAAAAAAACATTTTAATCATTTGAAGTTTGGTTGCTAATATTGCAAATAAGTGTTGGTTCAGTTATGTTAGGACAAATGATGAGTAAAAGAAATTGTCTCAGACATGTACTGCTCATGGATCCTTCAAGTGTGCATATTAGAGAGGATATGCCTTTCTTTTTCAAATTAATATATGATTTATAATTATTTATCTGTTTTTAGCTGATAGCCCTCACACATTTTCACTTGTTTTAGTTTTAGCCATGATTTCTTAGATTTCAAAATTTTGTTTCTTTCCTCTCTTTTTCAAGATTCTGTCATTTTTTTTTTCAAGCATTTGCAACGTAGCACATTCTAGTCAAGACGCCCCACATTAATACAAAGACCACACACAAACTTTGATTTCACAATTTTACTTCAAAACGTATAAATTGTTGTAACTTGAAAAAAAAAAAGGCCCTGGCATTCATTTGAATTTTGACGTCTTGATTTCAAATTATGTTTTTCGAAATCACAAATTGCGATAGGGCCCTACTCGTTGAGTTTCTTGTTTCTATGTATAGAATGGAAGTAGAGGACAAATTCACACTCATCATATCATGACCAGTGATTTTCTAGGTTAGGTAAAAGGAGGCATATTCTTTAAAAAAACTAGTAATTAGGATGAGGTAATAAAGATATGACCAAATTGCACTCGTGCACTTTTCATAAAGATTAAACTTACAACGTATAATGTTATACTTTTATCCTTACCAGAATTAAGTATTTTTAGATGTGTTTCCTGAAAATATTTGATTTTACACAAAAAAAAAAAAAAAAAAAACCTTTATGCAAAAACTATTTGAGATAAGCCTTGAATGCAGACGATTTGTAACCATGACGACGAAAATAAGTCTCGCTAAATAAATATTTAAAACATAAAATTTTTATTCGTTTATAAATATTTTGTTAATTCCCTCATTATTTGGAGTTTGAGTATACATATTTAATGTTTGTTTCCTCCTATTATGGGAAGAAAAAAGGAAAATAAATTTTTTGATTAATTTTGTATTTAATGACTCAAGAATCTCAACGGAATATCAATTTTCCTTGATGTGGAGTTGAGATACGTCCATTAATTAGCATATCGATCACTTAAATTTATTTTACCCATTAATCCGTGAAAAGATTATTCTTGGCGCTTCCCCCCCCCCCTACCCTAACCTAAACTCCAAATTTGACCTACAGAATCTGCTTTTCCCGCTTCTGTAATGCGCTAAGGCAGTTGTTCCTAACTATGACATGAACGGAAAAATCGCACTTTTTTTTCTTTCTAGGAATAAATGGTTTTGAGTTTTTTTTTTTTTTTGGACCAACGTTTCAGGAGAGGTTTTGTCACCAACCCTAATCTATGCTAGACTGGCTGGGAGTTGCGCCCCCTCCCCCCCCAAAGGATGAATTAATTTCACTATTTTAGTTATTACTTTTTAATTGACTTTTCTTTTGCATTTTTTACGTAGTTAATTAAAAAGAAAACAAAACACACACAGCATATTTGCTTGCTAAGGAAGTATTACTGGAGTCAGAGGCTCAGAGTTGCAGAATACATTTAACTCACTAGTTTCGAATTCAAGGGACCGTATTTTTGCGATTCGTCCACTAATTCTTCTTTGATGGAATAATAATTATTTTGATTTTTTAAAAATTTTATTTATTTATTTTTTTAAATTTGTAGGCGCACCTAAAAGAGTCATTTTGATCCAGGAACCTATTTGCGATTCTTTTTCAGCTTATAAAAAATGCAAAATGAAAGAAATCATATGGTATTTTCTTGGAAAAACCATGATTTTTAATGGAAACGGCATGTAGTATCAATATGTTATCTCAACTGTATCATGGTTTCAAGAACAAATCAGCAATTGTTTTGAAATTCACACAAAAATAGTTTCTGAATTCTTCAGTAAAACTTATATGTTATGATTTTCTTTACAAATAAATTTTAAAAACTTCAATTGAGGTATGGGTTTATTTAATAACTTTGCCCTTTTGTTATAACCTTAACGGCAATGTTCCTGAGTAAAACTGCTCATTGTCTAGCATCTCGGTGACATTCATAGGCGGATTTACGGGGGTGCCAGGGGGTGCGCCGCACCCCCAAGCTTTTTGGTTGGGTTTTGAAAAAAATTAGTTTAGTATATTTCACACAGAAACGCAGTTGGGTGGGGGGGGGGGGGGGAATTCATAGCTGCTATACTAGTATATTTACTTGAATCCAGTGTATCACCAAACGTCGCTAGTGCAAGAAAAACATAACTATGTGCTCATATTAAGAATTAAAGTAATTTTATCCATTTGGAAAAAAACCCAATAATTAATTTCATACAAATAAAGAAACTTCTCAAACAATTTATTGTCCAGTGCTGTGTTATTGTATAGAATAATTGCATGTTCTGTAATTGGGTATTTATTTGTATATCAATACCAATTCTTCTATTTTGAAACAACAATGGCTAATTAAGTCCGGAAAGGAAAAAAAAACATGGCTCTATTACAAGAAACTTTATTAATAAAATCTACACCGAAATCAACCGAAAACCAGCATTTTAAGGTAAATTTTCAAAACTTTTTGAAGCAGGACTCCCGGACATTTTGTTGCAGAGGTGCATCCAGGGGGCACAAGATTGGTGACCCTCCCCACAAAATGCTGAGTAGATGTTTTCTTAAAAATATTCTTTATTATTGAAGAGAAGAAAAGATCTCATTTTTGTAAAACGCAGTTATTTTACGGAAAAAAAAAGAATGTTGGGAAAAAATCTTAATTTCTTTCAAAAAGAAATAGTGACATTTAAATTTTTCAACAGCTTCAGATTTTTGGCGGCGAATTGTGTGCCTCCTCGCACAATCCTCTTTCCTTCATATCTCCCCCCCCCCTTTTTTTTTCTTTTTTTCTATTTCGTTTTCATTTTTTCTATTAGTCCTCAAAATTTTTCTTCTCCAAAGCTCTTTCTCCAGCCAAAGTTATTACAGAGTACCTCAAATTTCGTTTCTTGGGCTTCAAATTCGCAAAATTTCCAAGAAAGTTCTTCCAATCACCTAAATACATCGAAAATCGTTTAAAATTGCGTTTTTGGAGCTTCAGGTTTGATAAACTGCAGTGTCCCTAACGTTACCAAATATGGTCTTACAGTCATGTGTTTAAGACTTTAATTTTAGAAAATATTCGAGCAAGGGCCTCCGACCCCCTTTCTCTAATATAATCGAAGAGTGTTAATATTTTGGTTTTGAAAACTACTATTTCGAAATATTTAAGTGGGAGAATCCTTTTTTTTTTTTAATGCCATGGAGTATTGCAGAAAAACTTCATTTTTAGGACTTCGATTTCGAAAATTTTCCAGGGCAGAGCTCCAGAACACCCCGTACAGTAACAGCATCAAAAATTGTCCTCCGTAGTATTTTTGGAATTCAATTATAAAAAGTTAAAGGAAAGCTTGGGGGAGGGGAGCGGGGTACGTATTTCTATCTGCTATCAAAAAATCGATTGGAGACAGTCTATGAGTCACATTCCTAACCCAAACTATAAATACGGACTATAATCACATTTATAAGAATAAAATTTCTAAAAATAGCCTTGGAGCCACACGTACCTTTCCTGCTCCTAAAATACCACCAAGAACTGTAAAACTGCGTTTTCAAAACTACTATTTCAAATTTTTTTCCGGAATGTGAATTCGATTCCAAACCAGTAGCTGCATTCACCCATTGCTTTTAATATCGTCTTTCGTTTAAGACATTTTCTGCAGTTTGAAATGCTAAGAATTGCCCATCGCCTAATCTTACTAAATATGGTTTACATCGCGTTTTTTAGACTTAAAAGTCTCGCCCCAAAATTATTTTCTGATTTCGCCACTGCCTTGTTATTCCGGGAATACCTCCCCTCCCTAGATCCCTGTTATTGTTGCACCCCCAAATATTTCTGCCTAAATCCGCCTATGGTGACATTATATTGGGTTTAGTATTTAAATGGCTTGAAACGTTAAAGATGTTTTCGGTTCATGTATTTCACATGTTTTCGGTCTACATTAAAAGTATATTAGTGCATAATATTCATGTACTTCGAAGTAGATTCCTCGATCTAAAGGAGAAATAAAAAACATGAACTTTTAAAAATAAAGTCATTAAAGCTTTGTTATGAAACATCAAAGGTGACGTGGGGGGGGGAGGCTATTCAATTTTCCGTACCCCCTCCAAATGATTTTTCTGTATCCGCCCCTGCTGGCTGGTCGTCGTATTCGTATTAGTTAATCAGCACAAAGTACTTTTTTTTATCAGGGACAATTGCCACAATAGGCCATATGGTCGTGGGGAGGGAGGTTCAGGCTCGTTATTTGGATAGTTTGGTCTTAAAAAAAGGTAGTCTCCGATTGAAAAAACTATAAGATCTTGAAGGAAAACTCAAGCTCTTGCGGCCCTGTATTGGTAGGCCCAATTTTTTTCTTGAAGGGGCTCTGTTTTTTATTTTACTTTAAACTGAGCAGGACCGGATCTATAAATTTTGTGCCCCAAAATCTGTAGGGCCATTCCCCTAGTAGTATGTTTGTGACGTAATTAAGTCTTTGTGTAGTTTTTTTTTATTTATTTTTTTTAATTTTTTCCCCAATTTCTTGGGACATTGGGCCCCCCGCAACGCGGGGTCTGCAGGTACGCAGATCCAGCCCTGGAACCAAGGCATTCATGCTCCCCTCTCCCATTGTGCATATATACAGTAGGGGATTCATAACTATATCGTCCAAATAAGCTGTGCTGACTGTGTGTAGATCAGAAACACGGTTACAAAGCAAGATTCATGCTTAGGAACATATGACGTTAACGTAATGCTGACGCGCGATATGCATATAAAGTCAGAAACCGAAACAGAGGCAGTGTCGGATTTCTCTCCTGAAGAAATACTAAAAGTGATGCTGAACAAAAAAAGTCAACAGTTTCGGAATAGCATCGACCTTGCCAATGTTCATTAAGATAAAGTATAGTTGACATTAGTCCAAAAATTTTTTTTTATAACGGGGGGGGGGGGGGGCAGTCGACACCTCGCGATCTCCAAAAGTGACTATCTTGGAATGAAGAAACAATTTAATAGTATCAAAAGAGTGCCTAAATCTTTCTCATGAGCGATGTCCTAACTCCATTTAACCCCTTGATATATCATATTGATCCCGGAAAATGGGCGCCCATATGCAACATTTTGAGAAGAGGGGGACCAGATATTTTCCCCATGGTGTAGCAGGATATATTTTCCCCGTGGAAACCGATTTCTGTACAGATTAGAGTTATTAAAATTTGACATTTTTAATAACTTATTCATTAGTAGCTAGAGAAATGTTAATACATTTTTGCGAAGAAAAAATACTAAAATCAAGGAAGTTTTGATTTCCGAGGGTGCCCACCTGGGATGGGGGGGGGGGGGGGGTTCATGGCGCATACTGCGCCATTAAAATATTTATAGGGAGGGGTATTTTTCTCATTTGGGGGAAGGAGCTCAATATTGAGACGGGTGCGCCCTTGCCCTTAGGATGACGCCTCTGTGATTTCTAAGGGGGGAGGGCTTGAGCCCTCACTTGCCACCCATATGAGCGTCTATGACCGGAGTACTCCCCCCCCATAAAGAGAGTCCCTCTAAAATGAGGATAAACATATCACTTAAAACTACCCCCTTAAAAACCTAATTAAAGCAGCCTGTGCACCATGAACTCTCTCCCTCCGCGTATATTTCTTCGTAATAAATAACGTCAACAGTCCTGTTCAAGCGACGCATCAAATTAAGGACAGTAGTCCCGGAAAAGCTTCATTTGAATGACAGGGGTGCTCATCCCCGATGGGCAAGGGCGCATCTCCTCTCAATATCGCAAAAAACACCCGAGCAAGAGTCCCCCAATGAAAAAAATACCCCTAAAAGAATCCCCCTAAAAACGCCATGATCCTCCCCCTAGGTGGGTAACCCTGTGAAGGAGGACATTTAATACTCAAGAACTCAAGCTATATTATAAAAAGAAAAACATTCCCCAAAAGTCTCCACTAGAGTATTAAGAGATCTCCTTTCCAATACATTCCTCTTAACCATTTCCGCCCTCTAAAAATCTCTGTAGGGACTCTATAATACTAGTTCGAAAACTAATGAGAACTCTAATACTAGTGCATTCTCCCCCCCCCCACACACACAAAAAAAAAAGGAAAAAAGCAAATTCAAGGGAAGTCCTCATCGCAATAAGGATCCCTCGAAATTCTCATACACAGCAGCATTTCTTAAAGAATAATCAAAAAGGAAACATTTAAATTGCTTTCGCTTACGACAAAGCCTCAAAGCTTTTGTAACATTGATTCTGAGCGTATTTCTCTGCACGCAAGAAAAAAATGGCAACCGACAATATTACTCAACTGTATAATTCGTCATGTAATTTATTTCCTGTAGAATTAGAAGTTTTTCGCCAAAATGAGCGATTATTTTGCCAATAAGTAGCTCCTACTGGAGTAGACTACGTTAGCCAATCATAGCTGCTTATTTTCGAGGAGTAGTAGCAACGTCCCCTCATAAAACGGTAGACCGGTGAGGTTAGTCAAACACAAGACATTGTTCCCTTCCAATATCTCTGTTGCTTACCTGCAACCGTGAGAAATGAACCATGAACCGCTCCGCTCTCAAAATAAGATCCACGTGCTTATATCAACGCTCTTGAACCACGTGATCCGTGAGTTTACATTTTGAGTATCAATGCTAAGTACTGGAAACGTTCGCCTTTAAAATTCAGGATTAAAATTATGTTTTTGTTGTTTTCATGCTCTATTTTTGGTTTGGGAGAAAGATTACATTGTGCTGCGCTTCTGTTTGGCACTCGAATGTGGGAATAGTGAATCAAGATTATGTTGTAGCGTAAAATGTAGACGCTTCCATACCTGTCATTTGCTCGATCCATAGTCTTAAGAGAAAGCGTGTAAAAAGTCAATCGGATTCGTCTTAAGTATTCTGTGGTCTTTTATTTAGTTCTCATTGTTGATTTTAGTGAATGTGCACTATAGGCGTAAGAATCAAAGAATGTTTTTTAAAAAAAATGTTTACAAGCCTTTTTTTTTGTTGTCATTCCCGCATCGTTCTTTTGAAGTCAATATAATACGCTACTGCATCAAACGAACTTTATTAGGGAAACATCGATAACAAAATGGGCAGCAAAAGAGAGTGCTAGTATACTTTAAAATCTACCATACTCTATTGCTGACTTTTTTGTTCTATATGCTACATTTTTTGGTTTTCGACAGGAGTTCTTATTCTATGTTTTTTCAATTATGGTGTTTTGATGTTCAAATTTTTACATTCGTTTCATTTGCTTGCGTAATGTAACAATCAGGATGTATTGATATTGTTTGTTGTTATGGTAAAAAACTCCATTAACAATTGAAGTTACTTGATTTTTTTTCGCATGTTTTGCTGTTTCAAGTTGATGGATTTCATTGAATTCACAAACAATGATTTACACTTTTACATTGCAGTACAACCTCATCCAAGATGTTGATGAAATTTAAAACTGCATTTAAATTCTCTTTAAAAAATTCTGCAAAAAACCACTGTATTTCTCCAGAGTCTTGATTGTCATATCAAAACCAACAGCAAAAATGTCGGTGAGTAGAGTACCACAATGATACCAGCATGTGTTTTTTAATTACATTTGTTCTTTTTTCAACATTAATTGGCAAAATTAGCGAACAATATTTGTTGCTGGCTCGGAGGCCATGTCAGGGCGAGGGGGGAGTTCCCGACTAGTCCCCTGGTCGGGAACTAGGGACCCAGCTTGGAATCTGAGACATATAAATGTTACAAGTTTTATGAGAAGAGGGAGACCTGGCGACAAACTGACAAGGGGCCCGCATCAGCTCTATGCGGCCCTGCACTCGCCAAAATAGGGTCGACTCTGAGTTGAATTGGGTCCACTTTATGGCTCCTTCACAAAAATCTGCATTGTAAAAGCGGCCGTTTCACAAAATTCCACACCGTAAAAGCGGCTCATTCACAAAAATTCGCATCGTGAAATGAAATTTAAGATTTAGGTTCTCCCCTTGCCATGTGGCGCTCCAGTGTGACCAAGTGCCGACCCCCAAAAAACGGTTTTTGTGATTCTATCACTTGGACATTAA
This sequence comes from Uloborus diversus, assembly GCF_026930045.1. Lineage (NCBI taxonomy): Eukaryota > Metazoa > Arthropoda > Arachnida > Araneae > Uloboridae > Uloborus > Uloborus diversus. The sequence continues at coordinate 113,737,402 of NC_072733.1, forward strand.
CAATTGTCTTCTTATACAGTCAAACCTTGATATCTCAAACCCCTTGATGTCTCAAAACAAAAATTTTTCCCCAGGATTTTCTATAAAAACCCCTATGTATTTTCCATAGTTATCTCGAAATTTATTTTTCCAAACCCTTGATTTGTCGAAATTTTTGCACAGAAGCAAGTTTCAATTGTCGTTTTGCTTTGGCAATTTTTGTAGCAAAACCAGTTCCAGAGACGATTGCTTAACGTTTATCATCCCTTTTCTTCGAAATTTTGTGAATGGGGGACTGGAGCAAGATAATAGGAGAGTGTTGGCATGATTTGGGTGCAGTGTTTTCCCCAGAGTTTAGAATCTTTGTGCATTTCTCTCGAACATGTTGTCCACTTTGAGGAAAGGGGTTCGATTTTTCTTCCGTCAGTTTTCAAGCGAAAACGGAAAATGCGTTCCTCATTTTTATCATTCAGCTTTTTTAACTTCTACAAAATGGCTGCTGGAAACTTTTTGAATGTGAAAGTACTGGTTAAAGATAAAATTAGAATTTTTAAATTTTTAGGTGAAAAAACCAAGTTGAAATTGTTGTTCATTTCAAAATTTCGTCCTGTGCACTTTCGACAATTAGAAAATTTCAAATCTAGTGAAATATTGAAGACTACTTTATTGATCGTAATTCGAAGTCGTCCCATAGTACATATATAAATGCATATAGCGTACGTGTGTGTAAATGTGAGAGTCACTAGTGTAATTTTTTAAAAACTTTAATAACTCAAAAACTCGATATCTCGAAATTTTTCCCTGTCCCGAGAGATTTGAGATATCGAGGTTGTACTGTACTTCATATTGTGGTTGCACAAGCATCATTTTGCCATGCCCATATATAACCTAGCAGTTCACAATAATTTCATTTTCAAAAATAAAGAAAATTTAGAAAAATATTTTTTTTTTAACAAAATGGGGACCCAAAAAATAAAACTTGGATCGACCCCTGAAAAATTTTCTGAAAATTGAATAAGTTATCAAAATTATTGTCTAAGTAATCTTATTGAGCGGTGACTAGCATATCTGTATACAGGCATAACACACGGTGTTTCTACAACACGGTTTTGATATTACACGGTACAAAGTTTTAATTTAATACCCCATGGTTTTAATATAACATGAATTTCAAAAGATAGAATTTCATTTTTGTTTAATACCAATTGTTCTAAACCTGCGTATAACAGTAACTTTTAACTTTTAAATACTATATTTTCTCATTGGTGTTCTAAAAAAAAAAACACACACACAATAATTGGTTTGTTTCCAATTCATTGTAAGAAAATAACATTTAGGAATAAACATAAGCTAAATTTTACAAACAATAAATAAAAAATGTAGTGTAAGTATGATGAACAGTACAATGAAATAATAGAATAATTTTATTTTATTTTTTCTTTTTATTTGGTCGTCGCTGTGCAGACAAACTTGATTGCTATAGAAAAGCTCCGATTTTTTTTCCTGATAAAATGAGTTTTTTCTTAGAAAAGAAAGTTGATAACGTTTTTTCTTGAACTGTTATATGTTCTAGCAGCCAGTTTTCATTTGTATGTCCTATTTAGTTGAGATTTCAGCTTTTATAAAATACTAGCATTCCCGTACCCAGCATTGCTCGGGTAATGGAATTAGCAGGGGTTAACAGTGCTTGGTGCACCTAGTTTTGAAAATCCCCTATAATAATTACTTATTTCCTATAACTTTTTCTAATTTGGGGAGGATCCCGGGGACCCTGGACTCCTTATATATATATATATATATACCCTTGTCCTTAACCGATCTTCAACTGTTATTAACGATCCTTTTAAAGTATTGATTATCTTTGCAAACACAGGTCATCCACATTTTATTGTTATACCTATGTTTAAGCTAGAACTTCTTTGTATACAACATTTTTAGTTTTTTTTCTGGTGCTAAAATTGTTAAACTGCTTGATGAACTGGCTTTGGAGCAAGCTACATAACATTGGTCGTGTGAAAAAAAGTCTTCTCTTAAATCGACCCCTGCTACTTTTAATGTCTGTCCTTCTGACTTATTAATGGTTATTGCAAAGCAAACTTTAACAGGAAACTGCACTCTTCTAAACTCAAAAGGATAGTCCGCCTGTGATGATGTTCTTAAAAACTTAGTTTCTAGTTGTGAAAAAATAAAAACAAAAGACAGAAACATTATGATTTGACTTGAGAAAAGCCTCGAAGAATCACGTGAGAAACAAAAACAATATCAAATTTATAGTTCGCTATCGACCAAAAGTTGAGATGAAGTACTGAATAATGATTTGAATGGAGGAAAGCCTTCGAAAATAAGGGATTTGAATTTCAATGACAGGTTTTTAATTTCGTAGAAATTAAGGGGTTTTAATTAATTTCTCCCGAACTAATCGTGATTTCGAAAAATCCTTTCTTAGTGGTTACTTTTGTAATCATGCGGACATGCCTGCCAAATTTCAAGTCTGAAGCTTCAGCGGTTTCGGCTGTGCATTGATATATATATATATATATATATATGTATATATATATATATGTTATCTCAGGACATTGATTTTTAATTATATATTAAGATTTACCTTAAGACATGGTTTCAATATAACATGGTACACATTTCTTGATTCACATTATTTTAAAGATTCATATAACATGGTTAATAATATGTAGGACATAATTAATTAGTTCAAAAAAAAAGTAAAAAAAACTATTTATAAAAAAAGTCTCGTATTAGACAACCATGTTATGCAAGAGATACCTGTAATATGTATGATTTAAGTAAATGGCATAAGTACTGTTAAAAATTGAATTAAAATGGTTTTTGAAAAGTTTAAGCTTTTCTTATTTTTATGCCATACATAAACATACAGTAGAACTCTACAACAACTATCCGAATCGCTTTCAGAATTTGAGCAAAAAATTAAGGCGATTGCACTTGCTGCGATTTTTAAAATGCTGATTCTGTCGACTCATGCTATTATCCTTCTCTCCTGCAGCAGCACTTGTTAGTACACATAGCATCAAAAGCGTTACCTTTCTACTTGATTAATTCAAAGTTCTTTTTCTTTAAAAATAGTTTTTCTGATCTTCAACATTCATGCAGTAAAAAGATTAAAATATGCCCCTTTTTCAGAAAAACTAACAATCTAAATGGGGTCCGGTTGATTCGGATAATTGGAGTTCTACTGCAATTTAGAAGTTTTTTGTTGTTCTAAATAAAGTATATGTCCTTAAATTCTTGTATTAAACATTTTATGTGATGCATATTTCTAATTACCAGTAAAGTTTCAAATAATCAAAACAGATAGTTCTTTTTTTTAATGAAAATGACTCGTTTTCAATTTAATATTGAAAAATGCAAAGGTGGTAACAATTTTACAGAAGAAATTGGTTTACTGCGTCTTGCATAACTATGGGATTGGTTACCCAATGGATGTGTCTCCTTTGTTATACTAAAAAAATTTTTAAGGTTGCTAGCCTTCAGTCTCCGTCAAAATGACGAAAATCTGGCTTTTGAAAATGTCCGAAGTTGCACGGTCCACTGTTGCACCAAAAAAGTGGGGGTCAAAAGAAGTGAAGAGGTGTTAGGGGGAGTGTGGTTCCTGAAGCTGATTTGTTGTTATTCTTCCAGAAAATTGGCCTTAACTTCCAAAAATGTGGAATATGGCATCAAAAATCGAGCCGAATGGCCACCACAGACTTTTCCCTTATCCATTCTTATGAAATAAGATGTAAAAAGTTCATTCATTTAGTGTATTTAGTTTTTACTTTCACAAAATAAATCCATTCACCCTCGAAAAAACAATTTTTCTATAAAAGTGAGGGGGCAGTTGCCCCACCGTACCAGCCGCCTATGGCAGGGCTACAAAAAATACTTTGACAGGATAAGTAAATGTGTGGTTGGTGGATTAATTTGAGAATTATACTTGTCAAAGCTCGAAGGTTCATCTTTAGGTAATGGCAAAATGAAAAATAGAAACAAATTTGACCATGAGAATAACTGGACCAACTGTCAGTAGCTGATATTTTTTGCTAAATAAGCACTGTCTGATGCTGGCATATATAAATATATTACACATCTAGTACAATACTGCCACATTTCCAAAAACTACTTTTCGAGAAAAATGAATTTAAACGTAATGCGCCTTAGCTTAAATTTTTTTAGTAACACACTGACACAAATAAGGTTAAAAATGTTTTTAACTTGTGACTGTCTTGCATTTTAATAGAACTAATTAAAATGCACCAGGACATACAGTAAAGCACCATTTATATGTTTCGCTTTTATCAGTTATACGTTTTTCAAATTGGTCCCTGCAGATTCTAATACACATTAATGCATTCCTACTATACGTTTTTTCATTTATATGCTCTTTTCATACAGTCCCTTCAAAAACGCATAAACGGTGCTTCACTGTATATACAACTCCAAATCGACAATTTTTTACTTGTGGCAGTGTTGTATTAGGTGCGAGATATACTTGATGCAGTTAAACTCTCTTAACACGACCTGTGTTTATAAAGAAATCATGGCTAAAACGATCATCTTGTTCATTAAGTTTGGTTTGCTATTAAGTTACATTAAAAAGTTCATGTACAATACATACATTAAATTGAGGGTTTCGGCTAAGGCAAGCAAAATTTCCTGACCTCTTTACTTAAAATGTTTGTTGTTTAATTCTGTAATTTTCTTTTTTGGAAGTTATTTACCATTTTTTTAGATAGTAGAAGTCCCATTGTGTATAGAGAAGAAAATACTAAATATTTTACATAGAAAATAAAACCTGTACATTTGTTTACCTGTGCACATTTCAATTTACTCGGATATGAAAGTGTTCATCTTCCTTTGTGAATTAAAAACCTTTTCCACGATTGTCGATGATCATTTTCCTTTTTCAAAAATATTCATTTATAAGAAATAAGTGGGTTTTTTTTTCTCAATGTACTAATAGTTAGAATACAGTGTGTGTGTGTGTCAGTAGTAATGTTTTTTAAATATATGCAAACATTTCTTCATTTTTTCACAGTATCACTCATTCACAGCTGTTACGAACAAAATTGCAGATTTTTGACACTTTGTATTAACCAAGTTCAACCGTGCTGTCAATCTCTCTGATACCCCCTTCTCTAAAAACCTTGAACAGGCAGGGTCCAATCAATCGAAAATGATGCCCAGGCTGTGGTAAGTAGTAGTGTCCCCATTCACGAGAAAATCCCTTTTTTTTTCAATGTAGCTGTTGTGTGCTAGAAAAGCAGTGGAGCATTCATACTTATATCGTACAAATAGAAGGAAAGTGGTACTACTATAATAGTATTCAACTTCAAAAAATACCTCTTTCATTCTACTTGTGCAATATATGTTTGCACTTATCCTGGTAGAAATTGAGAACTCGTATATTGCTATCTTGCATATGTAAGTTAAGAAAAGCTTCACACGGAAAATTAGTGCAAAGTAATATTTATCTAGGCAGTCCTCTTTTCTAGCGGTACCTTTGTAGAGTCCCCCCCCCCTTTAAAAGATATCCTTTTTTTATTTTTATATGGCAACTGTAGAGAAGAGATAATCATTTTAAATCAAAATATGAAAATTAAAGAGTATTCTACAGCACAGCTAGAACTTTCATATCTTGTCAACATGGGATAAATGCAGCTACTTTAAAAATAAAAAACTTATTCAGTTGAAGTATAGAATTCGGAAGTACATTGTAGTCTTTGATGAAACTGTTGAAGAAACAGAGTTTTCTGTCAATATGTACAAGGAATAGAATTCAAAAAGAAATACGGGTGAAATTTCCATTTAGCTTGAAGCAAATAAAACTGAATTTTGTTCATTAATACCAACACAGTGAAAATACTATTTCAACAGAATCTTAAATGCAGATCTGAAGTGGTTTTAGGTTGGCAAAAATATCAACTGTAACATTGTATAGCTTTGGCATGTATGGGTAAACAGTCATGCATAAAATATGATGATGATAACGAAGCTTTCAGTCATTGTTACAAGCTAAATAAAACATTTACTAGTATATCACCTTTGAATTCTACCTTAGATCTGAGTCCTTCGAGTGTAAAAATTAAAATAAATTTTATTTTCTGTGCCTACATTTACGGTTAGGATCACTGCACGAATGAACAAATCTCTTTATCTCGTTAGTTTCAACATGTATTCAAATATGTTCCTCTAAAAGAACGCACAAAAGAAAAGTTGATTGCTTCAAATATTAGGTGGATCACGTTGTCAGTTGTTTAAAAAATTAATTTGATTTAGAATTTTAAACTTGAACCGCGTTTTTCCCATTTTGCTCCAATGCTCTAAATCTGCGCGGCAGCCATGCAAATTGTAAACAGCAGTTTCGCGGCAAATCGAGATCACGTGATCCGTGAGTATGACGTCACATGAATAGACCCCATTCTATTCACCAAATTCCAGGCCATGCTTACTCTTTTGAACACTAGGGGTGCATTCGGAAACGCGGATCGGTCGTCTCGGTGCAACCGCAAGCGTTCGGAAACGCTTGCGGTGGAACCGGTGACGTCACTTAACCGCGTTCGGAAACACTGCGGTTGCTTTCTGGCGGTCGACTTGGTAGCAACCTGTGGCACCGCTGTTTGGAAGCGGTTAGCGAGATCACAAACGTCACAACGTCTGTGTTGGCCAATCCGGTCGTGTTTCATGTTTTGATCGTAACGCACGTAACTTGCCTACTATGAAAGTTACGCGTTGATTGGAGTGTCGTTTGCTGCTGAATTAGAACTACCACGGTTTAACCACGAGCGTTCGGAAACACAGCTGTTCTACCGGAATTCCTAGAGAAATTCCAAACACGTCATAACCACACCGGACTAACCACGCGGTGTAACCGGTGGATCGTTTCCGAACGCAGCCTTAGGGTGCATTCGGAAACGCGGATCGGTCGCCTCGGTGCAACCGCAAGCGTTCGGAAACACGTGCGGTGGAACGGTGACGTCACTTAACCGCGTTCGGAAACACTGCGGTTGTTTTCTGGCGGTCGACTTGGTAGCAACCTGTGGCACCGCTGTCTGGAAGCGGTTAGCGAGATCACAAACGTCACAAAGTCTGTGTTGGCCAATCCGGTCGTGTTTCATGTTTTGATCGTAACGCACGTGACTTGCCTACTATGAAAGTTACGCGTTGATTGGAGTGTCGTTTGCTGCTGAACTAGAACTACCGCAGTTTAACCACGAGCGTTCGGAAACACAGCTGTTCTACCGGAATTCCTAGAGAAATTCCAAATACGTCATAACCACACCGGACTAACCACGAGGTGTAACCGGTGGATCGTTTCCGAACGCAGCCTGAGTGGCAGGGCTGCACGAGTACCCACCTTACTTCCGGCGGAAGTCTCATTTCCATTGCATCTTACGGTGAATTGCTCAGTTTGACCTGTTTTTAGATTGATTTTTTAAAATTAATCAAGAATTTTAATGGCGCAAAATTTTCGGAAAAAGAGCGCATGCTGTTCTGCTTTCGGGTGTAGTATGAGGGCAGGAACAAATGCGATGTCAGAAATAAAGATGTTCAAATTTCCAAGGGATCCTGTTCGTCGAACACAATGGATGAATGCTTTAAAGCGAAAAGATTGGATTCCTTCTAATAGCAGTGTATTATGCAGCAAACACTTTGTAGCAGGTATTTATGAGCTGGAAACATTCAACTAAAAATAATCAGCTTTGTATTTTTACTGAGATATGTGAAGATCTATTGATCTATAATAAATGGATTAGGAAAACTCGTAACTTAACAGTTTCATATTGGCGTTCTGTGGGTCTGAAAGTTTTCAGTGTTTTGACTAGATTTCAAAAATGAAAAAGTTTGAAATGGAGTGAGATGGATCTGAATGAGTTAAATTTGGTGAAAATTCAGACGCATGAATTTTTTACTTGATTTGTGTGATTGTAAGAACCATCACTATTCATTACCTAATGAAAAATTAAATTATTCTTGATTAAATTGAGACAATGAGTCATAATAATTTTATTGCATAAGCAAGCATCAAAGTTCTTCACTGTGTTCAGTTATACTATCAGTTTAAAGATTAGTGTTTAATTATTAAATATATAGCTCTTTTGAAAATTGAATTTGGGACACGCCCCTCACTCCCTTTAGTTTGAAAATTTCCTTCTTGGAAGTTTCACCTCTGCTTCCCTGTATAGATATAGATGTGTCTCCGATACAGGGGTGTTTTTATCCGAAATTTTTTGGGTTGCCGTTTCTGACAATTTTGGGCCAACATCACTTTCTAAAACTAAAATATTATTTTTATAAAAAACGTTCAAAGTAGTATGCTATTGTGATTTCGATGATTTTAGCATGCATAGGTGTTTGAATTGTTTTTATGGGGTAAAGGGAGGGTCAAGCTTCCTGAGTTCACTGTCACCCCTGTTCCAATTCTTAAAATGTCATTTATAAATTATATGGCGATATCTTTGATGAAATTATATTGTCGCCTCAGAGCAACATTAAGATATCCATTATTATTCCAACTAGAGACGTACCGAGTAGCACTTTGGCCGAGTACCGAGTACTCGGTCTTTCATTACTCGGCCGAGTACCGAGTTACCGAGTACTCAGCCTTTCACTACTCGGCCGAGTTACCAAGTACCAATTATGTTTTAAGAAGAACCACCGATACACATGTGATGAATTTTGAACTTATTGGAATAGTTGTATAGACCTCCATGTCCATATAACAGTTTTTAAAACTAAATTCCTGCTGAAATTTAATTATGCATTATTTAAAAAAAATTATATATATATATATATATATATATATATATATATATATATATATATATATATATATATATATATATATATATATATATATATATATATATATTTGACAAAAATTTTACAAAAAAATTATTTTTTAAATTAAAAATAAATATAAAAGGTATGATTAATCAAGTTGGAATTAAAACAAATTGTACCAATCTATTATAGTTCTTGTCCGCCAAAAATAAATAATTTTTAAAAGCAAATAAAACAAATGTTCAGGAACGCTGCAGACACGTGTTTCTGCGTTACAAGGAGTCTTTTCAGTGCATAAAATGTTAGCTAAAGACTGTAAAGACATTCGACAAAAGAATCCGATTTTTGTCGGATGCCTTTAAACGAGCTCACATTTTGTGCATTGAAAAAGGAATTACTTGTAATGCCAAAACACGTGTCTGCACTGTGCTATCAACGTTGTTTTATTTCCTTTTATTTTTTAAGCGAAGGTATTTTCATATTTCTTATAACTAATTTTTGTTTGTAGCAAAAATACATTTTTAATATAAAAATTCCATATTTTCTATACTTACTTTTTTGCACAATTTTTAATAAATAAGTTTTATTAACTTTGGGGACATTAAAATAAAGATTTATTCCCTTGAAGCATTACAAACTTCATTATTCTCTAAATTTAAATTGTAAATGATTGCAGAATATTATATGTGATTGCGTTTTTTATAAATTTAAATATCTGTCTTGGACAATATTCAATTTTTTGCAACTACTCGGTATTGGCCAAGTATCTGATCAAAATTTGGCCGAGTACCGAGTATTCGGCAAATTGGCCGAGTACCGAGTAGTTACCGAGTACTCGGTACGTCTCTAATTCCAACATTAAGATCCCAACATTAAGTTATTCCTGGGATTAGATGTCTTACGGTTGTTCTTAGGCGACAAATATATAATACAGTGAAATCCTATTACAGCTTGTACCAATACAGCAAAATATCAGTTTCAGCCTAATAAATTTTCAGTCCATATTGAATTGTCATTACATTGTTGTTATAGGATTTGATCATATTGTACACTTGTAGTTGTAATACGGCAGTTATAAGAAAAAAAAAGTGAAATTTTAAATATTTACAAAATTAGCTGATTATAATGATAAGTTTTGTTAGATTTTTGTGTTGTTCAGTCTTTTACAGTAGTTGAAACAAAATTTTTATTTGCATTTGAATGAAGTTTGACTTATTTTCAGGAAAACCATCAAGTGAAAGAGATCATCCTGACTATGTTCCTTCCATTTTCGATTTTAGTGAGGCATCACTGCTCAATGGGAAGAAGCAAGTTGAACGATATGAAAGGAATGCAAAGCGAATCAAGTTTGATAATAATGCTGTACAAGACAATGCTTTAGGTATTTTGATTATATTTATTGCAATTATAACATTCGGCTTTATGGTGTAATGATTTTTACCTACAGAACTCTGAAATGAGTTTTCAATTCTAAAAGAGTTCGGCTTCTGGAAAGCCAATAAATGACTTACCTCTGTTATTATATCTGTGCAGATCCAACATCTGATCACACTTCTGTATTGGTAAATGGTAAAATATTAAAGCTGATAGATCGAGTTTTAACTATAACCATAAATCTAAAATATATGTAATGTTTGCTTCTCTTTTTGAAAATATTTTGTTCTGTATGTGGTTTAAATTAAAACAAAGGTAAAATAGTTATACTCGAGTACATTCTCAATTTTTAAGATGAGTGAGAGGCTAAAACTGTAGGATGTATTTTTCTTTAATGCGATTAATGACTTACGTATCTTTATATAGCATGTTAGCCTAATTTTTTTGGACTTTTTTAGGTCAAGCATCAGTTATCATCGACAGCAGAGATGATCCAGATGGAATAAATCTTTTTTCCATTTCTAAGTGCACTGATGCTGGCACACAAACTGACATTAGTGCAGATATTTTAGATGCACTGCACAAAGAAAATGTGAACTTGAAACATAGAGTGCAACTTGTCGAAGAAGAAAATAAATGCCTCAGGGAAAGTTTAGCATATGTTCCAATATACAATGTTATTACTGGAAAATCAAACAAAATTTTTAAATTTTTTACTGGGTTGGAGAATTTTGCTGTCTTTCAATGTTTATTACAGTTTTTGCTAAGTGCATGGAAGCCAAAAGAAAAAGTTAGCCTAAACTCAAGTGAACAGTTTTTATTGGTCCTTATGAAGTTGAGACTGGGATTGTTGAATCAAGATTTAGCCATCCGATTTAATATTTCTCCATCATCAGTAAGTAAAATTTTTCATTCTTGGTTAGATGTTATGCTGGTAAATTTTAAAAGATTTATAATTTATCCCTCCAAAAAAAATATTAAAAAAAGCATGCCTGCTTGTTTTGAAAACTTGTCTTTAGGTGATGTGACCTGTATAATAGATTGTTCAGAAATTTTCATTGAGAAGCCGAAAAATTTAACTGCCAGGGCTCAAACCTATTCTAATTACAAAAGTCATAACACGATGAAATTTCTTGTGGGAATTTTGCCTGCTGGAAACATTTGTTTCATTTCACAAGCATGGGGTGGAAGAGTTTCTGACAAACATATAACCTTACACAGTGGTTTTCTTGACATGTTGAGACCAAATGACATGGTCCTTGCAGATAGAGGTTTTAACATCAAAAATATGGTTGAAGCTAGAGGAGCGTATCTTGGTGTACCAGCATATACCAAAGGTAAACCACAACTCTCTTACCAAGAGATTGTAGAATCGAGAAGAATGTCAAAAGTTAGAGTACATATAGAGCGTGCAATACGTAAGATAAAAACTTTTAAAATATTAGATGGCAATTTACCAATATCAATGGTTAAAAGGAATAATGATTTTGAGTACTCAACTATAGACAAAGTTTTGTGTGTTGTTTCAGCTTTAATTAATGTTGGTAATCCTTTAATTAAAAAATAATGTTTGAATAGGTATTCTGATTTAATATTCATTTACATGTATTATTTCTTGTATAATATCATTTTCTGTAATGCTTGTTTTTTAAACTGATCTATTTTCAAGAGGTGGAATCTTTAAGTTTAATATTAAATAAAATAATAGTTTAAAAAACTAAAAAAACACGCTTTCGTAGCAAAATGAACTAAAAAGTGAAAAATAATCTTTGGATGATAGTAGTTGACCAATCACTTAATTTTAATGTAATACAAAAAAGCGTGGGGTGCTGTCTATTTACATTTTTGCTTGGACAACAAATGGAAGAAATTCAAGACAATTGATAAGAAGCCCCCCACGCTTTTTTGTATTACATTAAAATTAAGTGATTGGTCAACTACTATCATCCAAAGATTATTTTTCACTTTTTAGTTCATTTTGCTACGAAAGCGTGTTTTTTTAGTTTTTTAAACTATTATTTTATTTTTCTGCTTTTTAGTCTTATGTTCGAGAATTATCAAGCGACGAAATTATTTATAAAACGAGTGCGAGGTAATATCTTAAAGTTAAGACAAGGGCACCCCGATGGGAAGCTACTGTGAGTCATCAATGTATGTTTGCAGAAATCATATTTATATTACTTTGAAAATTTGAGATGCATTTGAATAAAATTTTTGTTCAACAATGGTCTGATCAGCAATGAATTTCCAATTGAAGGCTCACCTAAATTTTGGCATGAAATTAGTTAAAAACAATTATATTTCATGTTCTAATTACCTTGGAACATTGGAACAAATTTTGTCTGATGCAGAAAAATTAAAGGTTTTTGTAGATATTTTTAAATAATTTTTGCGAGCATTTTTTGATGTATTTTTTTAAATTTTCCCTTTTTCACATTGTTGGATTTATGCCAAAATATTGATTAAAATTGGAGGAAACTAACAATTAAAAGGGTTAATTAATTAATTTGATTATAGAATATTGCATTGTCATCGGGTCTGAGATCGCGTGCCAAATTTCAAAAGAATCCGATCGCAGGAAGTGGGCGAAATTTGAGCTGCAAGATTCCATTACAAGATACATACATACATACATACATACAGGTGAAGCTAATAAAAGCGTGTTAAAAATGCATCATTGGTTGTCATCACATCTTAGTCCATTTTTCTCAATTTGAGCAGTTTAAATATGAAAGAAATACTTAAATGTGAGTACACATTTAATGCCTGTTGGTTAATCTAATTTTTATTAATTCACATTGTTATCATGTTTCAAAGTATGAATAAGAAGTACGATGTCCCTACTATAGTGTTCGAATTGATTGAGACAAACAGGTTTTTTTTTTTTGTCTCAGTTCACGTGGGATTACCAGTAATGTCCCAAACCACCTCAAATCAGTTCTATCTGCTTTAAGGCAGTGTGTTGGATGGACCTTGATTTTTATTTATACTTCTTTGATTGGCTTTAGCGTATGAATAGCTCAGTAGTGGAGACTTTCAGTGTAGTCGCTGGTGGTTATAATTTTGCATTCCAAGTTTCACATGCTACTTTTGCTTATTCAAGGGTAGATATTACTGCGAGAAAGAGTTCTAAAATAACACACTGCTATGACTGTGAGAAATATAGCTGCAGCTGTTGGTGTGGACGGAAAAGGTTTCTGGAAGTTAGTTGTAAGGCAGCAAGACTGAGGAAAGAACAATTTCTTACTGCAAATGATGAAAAAAAGTCTAGCTTGGGTCAAAAAGTACCAATCATGGACTGTTAACAACTTCAAGAAGTTGCTACCTATGGTTTTAGAAGAAAAAAAATCTCCACTTGTCCCAATCAATTAGAACGCTATAGTAAGTTTTTTTCCCCTAGCATCTCTATTTCAAATACTTTGACTTAATTGGGGTTTTTTTTTTCCTGCTAATGCATTTAAGGTTTCTATGCATTTTGGGTATGTTGGGGCAAAATAGATAAATAATATTTATTGCAATGGTAAGCTCCTCTACAAAAGAAACTTTAATGCACCCAAAGGCTGGTTGCACTTTTATTCCTGAAGTGTGAATATTTCATTATGTTGCATTTCATCATCAATATGCATAACCAATGTTTTATAAGTGTGACAATGTTCTTTTAAAGTCTTATTGCAAGAATGGTACATAAATGTGACATAATGAAAAATTTACATTTTAAGAATCAAACAAAACACCTTTTAGCAGTAAGTTACTGCCCCTAAGCCAGGGCTAAGGCAGAACTACATGCAACATACAAGACAGCCCGGTTTTCATATCCTTATACTGAAGTTATCTTCTTGTTAAAACTCTTTGGCCTGAAATAATAAATAACCATGCTGGAGGCAGATGTCATTTTAATGAAGCTGAGAGCGCCAGCAAACTGGTAGATAAAGTGAATTTATCTCACCAGTGAGTGTCCGCAGCACTATGCGGTGCGATTAATGAATAGAAGGCGAAGCTTGGATATTTCGTAGTAAGTTACCGTCCCTAATCCAAGGCTAAAGCAGAACTGTGCAACATATCAGACAGTCCAGTTTTCAAACCTAGAGACTGCAGTGTCGTTTTTATTGAAACTCTTCAGTCTGGAATGGTGAATAACCAAGGTGGAGCAGATGTCATTGAAGCTGGGAGTGTCAACCAGCTGGTAGATAAAGTGGATTTATTTCACCAGTGAGTGTCCACTGCATGGTGCGGCTCGATTTGGGAATTGAAGGTGAAGCCTGGGTACTTAGCAGTAAGTTACTGCCTTTAAGCTAGGGATAAGGCAGAACTACATGCAACATACCAGACAGCCCGGTTTTCACATCCAGAGACTGCAGTATTATTCTTATTGGAACTCTTCAGTCTGGAATAGAGAATAACCGAGCTGGAGGCAGTTGTCATCTCATTGAAGCTGAGTGTGCCCACAAACTAGTAGATAAAGGAAATTTATCTCACCAGATAAATGTACTTTATTTACCAGTTTGTTGGCATTCTCAGTTTCAATGAGATGACATCTGCCTCCAGCCCGGTTTTTCACTATTCCAAGCTGGAGAGTTGTAGTAAGAACAAAACTGCAGTCTCTGGATGTGAAAACCGGGGTGTCTGGTATGTTACATGTAGTTCTGCCTTATCCCTAGCTTAAAGGCAGTAACTTACTGCTAAGTACCCAGGCTTCGTCTTCAATTCGCGAATCAAGCCGCACCATGCTGCGGACACTCACTGGAGACAGGGCCCGATCAAGACAAACTGGTGCCCAGGTCCTGAGTAAAAATTGGTGCCCCCCCCCCCCTGCGAAAATCAGCACAATTTGAAAGTCAATGTTTTATACTAGAAACCTAATACACTAGAAACCTACACATTACTGCAGAAACCTGGGATTTGAATACCAAACACTTGATAGTCACCATACTAATCATAGTTAAATTTCCGTACCTTAAGGTAACAATGAATTAAAAAACAATTTAAAACTGCAAAAATAGCAATAAAAAAAAAGAAAGAAAAAAAAACTAACTAATTCTGACATTAAGTTTTAAAAAGGCTTCTTTCTGGCTTTAACAGATGCAAATGTGTCGATCACATCATCGAAATCTAATTTTGATGTCACGGAATTTTCAATGGTCAATAAGAAAAACGCCTGTAAATTATCCTGAGAAGCGCATCTTCTCAAACGATTTTTGATTATTTTCAAAGCTGAGAAGGAACTTTCCCTTTAACAGAGAAAAAAGGAAGTAATTTAATTTAGTCTATTTTAGTGCCCCTAAATTTGTGGTGCCCAGGTCCACGGACCCGCCGGACCGTGCGTTAATCAGGCCCTGACTGGAGAAAAAAATTCACTTTATGTACCAGCTGGTTGACACTCCCAGCTTCAATGAGATAACATCTGCTCCACCTTGGTTATTCACCATTCCAAACTAAAGAGTTTTAATTAGAACAAAACTGCAGTCTCTGGATGTGAAAACTAGGCCATCTGGCAGGTTGCATGCAAAACAACTTTTATCACATTAAAGTGTTTTTTGTAGGGGAACTTTCCATTTTAATAATTATCATTGACTACTAACTTTTCTCAACATTATTGGAATGCATTTAAACCTTAAATGCAAAGGAAGGACTAGCAAAGAATCCATTAAGCAAAAGTGAAGTGTTTTAAATATAAATGCTAGATATGGTCATTTAATCATCTTCTACTCCTTAGTCATATTTCAAAACTTGATAACAATAAATTAATGAAAAGGAGGTTTACTAAAGATCATAAAATGTGTTCTCTTGTTTAAGATTTTTTAATATACTGTTTGAAATACTCACATACAGATGTTATGATGATGATGCATTTTTTTTAAATATTAACTGATAGATTCAGTTTCTAAACAACGTTTTACATTAAATGTATACCTGTTATTCTATTATGCACAATAACTGCTTATTGGTACCATTCTTGCACTAAGCTTTTAGAAAAAAAGAACATCGTCACATTTATGGATCATCATATTTAAAATCACTTTCAGATGTATACATGTTTGTCTGGACAATTGTCCTGGAAAATTTTATTATTAACACTAATTTTATGCTAAATATTCCAGTTTCTATTTTTTTTAGGTAGCTGATCTTTGAAAAAGGGATAGTGGGAACTATCTGTATTCATTTATTTTTATTTTCAGGTATCTACTAGTAAGTTGCAGATATTAACAGAGTGTAATTTTACTCCCTAATTAAAATTTTTCATTTAATTTTGTTTCTAGGTTAATCATGCTTTTATCTTATATAGGTTCCTGAGTTTTAAAGAAGGGATTTTGAGTTTTTCCCCTCTTGGTTGAAAAGTTAAATTTTAGGTTTTAGTTCTTTTTAACTAAACAATGGTCATCTTTGCTAGAAAACTACTTTTACAGCAGCCTCCCTAGATTTCAAATCTACTGTGAGGTGATAGGTTATAGAAGACTCCAAAGGAATAACTACTTCTTTAAGCTATACTGAATAGTGTTTGCTGTTCCATTTTGTTTTGTCTTATATTAATCTTACATTATGGTTCTCTTTTTGGTTTCAAAGAAGTGATAGTGATACAAAATAATTTTGATTTCTTTTTATGCTCAGAATTTCAATTTATGTAATAATGAAACATTTAGTAAATACTTGTTTGAAAAAGTTTCATGTTTTTTTTTTTCTTTTCATTCATTTATTTTTAACAAATGATTTCAGCGCAGAAGAGTGGTGGGCATCACCTCTCTTCCACCGTACTATCTGTTGCAGTTGTTGGAAAGTTCCTTTTTGAGAACTAGTTCAGCTCTCTGAGTCCCAATTTCATTTGAGTAAGCTTCATTATTTCTTTGTTATGTATGATTGGCAAATTCTCACTAGAAAACTACTTTTTCAGCAGTCTCTCAAGATTTGAAATCTGATGTGGGATGTCAGGTCACGGAAGACTTCAAAGGAACAATTACTTCTTTAAACAATACCGAATGGTCTGCTGTTCTGTTTTGTTTTGTATTACATTAACATTACGTTATGGCAGACTTTTCAGTTTTAAAGAAGTGATATTGCTACAGAATAATTTTGACTTAATTTTATGCTCAGAATTTCAAATTATGTAATAATAAAATATGCAATAAATAATTTTTTTTTTGAAAAACTTTGTTTCTTTATTTATTTTTTCATTCATTTATTTATAAAAAATGTTTACAGCAGAAAAGAATGTGGTGCCATCACCACTCTTCCTCACACTATCTGTAACAGTTGCTTAAAAGTTCTTCCTCTTTACGTGCTAATGCAGCGCTCTCTGCTCCACTCTAATTTAAATATGTTTTTTATTACTCTAATATGTGAATACATATACAAGGAAATTGATCAAACTAATATAGTGACAGAAAAATGCCATAAAACATCAAACTTGAAAATTAGCATCTGTAAACCACTAAGCGTGTCTGAACTGAAAAGTTACAACAGGGGAATTGATTGAATATGACATCACATCAAATCTCCTTGTCATATCCATTCGATAAGAGCACAATGCAAAAGAAACAGCCATCCATCTTCATTTATTCTTTGATGAACAGGGGTGATTGTAACTCCATGAAAAAATACCTGAATTTTTTTTCCAAGAAAAAATAGTGTTTTGATGGGCATATATATACACATTAGGTGTATGTACACATCATATTGTGTATATAAATAATTTAGATACATAGTTATTTGTTGGGGCTAAAACTCGAAGTTTTAATTATACTTCATACGTCCATGTGCATGGTGGGAATTAAATTCTTTTAATTTTTCTTATTTCTTAAAATTTTTCAAAGAATGTTTATTTTTCTCTTTTGTATCTGAATCCTTAACCATTAATTACATTCATTTACTAATACACTAAAGCCTAATACACCAGCATTTTTTAATGATTCCCGGTTTCTTTTATGAGTATTTGCAGAAGAATGTTGCATTGCAATAATGCCTTCACACCATCATTAGCATATGTAAAGGGCTTGTTACAAGAAACACAAAACCAAAATCCAAGCTCTATCAATTTTTTTACACTATATTTTCATCTTTTCATTGTAGGAATCCACTCTGTTTAACCATTCTCAATTAAACTTGTTCTTCTTTCCTGCATCGATGGAGCCAATATCTTCAGATTTATCCCGATACCTCATTTTTTAAATGAGAACATGCAAAGTTCAAATGAATAAATTTATCAAACAAAAAAGTAGCGAAATGAAAAGTAAGAGTTAACTAGTAAAATTTAATATAACAAACTAATTTATATTTACGAGGAGCATATTAATAACGATAAAGTATAATTAGAATTAGTTCAAGAACAACAGAACGCACGCAGATAAAGATCATAAACCAGAATATAAAATAAAGAAAATATTTGCGTACGATCAATTCCTCCAACTGCCATAAAGAACAAAGACAGGAGTCGAAGCTCTTATCACTTTTCTCTTCCTACCTTCCCCCAGTTTACAAAACATGACCGAAGCTTACGCTTTATATTTATACCAAATGTCTTCAATTTGGATTTTTTCGTTTCATTAAACATCGCCCTAAATTTTACTAAAGTAGGTTTTTCTGAAAATATAGAAGTTCCGGTATTTTCGAAGATAAAGATACCGGAATTCAAGATGAAAATACCAGAAATCCGGTAAAATACCGGAACACAATCACTTCTGGATGAATTAGCTTCAAATCAAGGATAGCAATTCTGACTGATCATAAATCTAAGAGACAGTGGGGGAAAAAGAATACAGTCAGAGATCATATACAATTGCTTTTTAAACAGCAGTACAATTGGACACATTTTATCAGTATACCAAAAATTTTTGCACCTGGAAGAGGCAACTGTCAACAGATGAAGCAAACCTAATTGGGCAATGTTGTAACACTGAAATTAGGATCTGTAGGTATTTCTGCAAAGCCTTCACAATGCTAATAGGTTAGCTTTGGCCCAATTATAGCTAGAAACAATGAACATTTTAATAGTTTAAAAGTAATAGATGCAACATTTGTGACAACTTATATGGTATCTTATTCCTTTTCCCATATTTTTCAATTTAGGGCATTCAGTGTATTCCCAAAGAAACCATACTGAAACTAAGACACTAATTCAGTTTTTTTTTTAAAGGAAAAAAGGTAAGATGAATGCAATAACTCTCAAACAGATATAATTACCATTTAAGTATTTTGGTTTAGAAATTAAGCCCAATGTTCATCTTAAAACTAAAATCATTTTCATTATTCTCTTTGCTTTGAAATAAGGGGGGGGGAGGGGTGGCTGAGCCTGTAAATGTTGCTGGAGGTATTTACAATTTCAGTATGAGCAACATATTGCTCAACGTCATGGGCGCAAAAAGGAGAGAGAGCCTAGAACTGCAATTTCAATAAACTTCATCCAAAACCCTGAGAAATGCTTTCCCATCCCCATCATTCAAAAGATCGAATAAATTTCATTTTTTGGTTTTTACAAAACTTCCGGAGGTCCCCCGAACCTGTTCTCTTAATATCACCAAAGATCCTCTAAAACTGCATTGTTAAGGCTTCAATCCCAAAAACCTTACCAGGGAGATTCCTCGCACCCCCTCCCCTATAACATTTGAAGATCACTTATATTAATGGAATTTCAATTCTCTTTCCAGGAGACGACTCCGAACTCTCCTCTCATTAACATTGCCAAAAATCTTCTAAAACTGTTTCATACAACATCGAAAATTTTTTGCGACTGCTTACCCCCCCCCCTTTAATCTCGTCTTTAGTGCTTCAATTACGAAAAATAATGCATGCAAGGCCCTTGAAAGTTTCCTCCCCCTGTTATAGAAGGTTCGATTAAATTACGCTTTCGGAGCACTAACTTTGAACAAAGAAAGCCTACTTTCGCGTTTTTTAGGCTTCAATTTCAGAAAAAATTCTAGGGATAGCCCCTAAATCTCTTTTTCTCTTAACGTCACTATAGATAGTTTGAAACTGTTTTTGAATTAAAATTTTTAAAAAATTCAATTTCCTCTCCCCCCCCCTCTTTTTCTTGTCACAATCGGAAATACTTCAGGATTGCGTACTTCCACCTGGAAATAGGCACTGAATTAAACGGAAGCCGTTCCCCTTTGCCTTACAATCTACTAGCATTCTACTCGGGCTTGGATCCCTGAGTGGCATAAGTAACAACAACAAGATATATATATATGATCTCTGTTAGTATGAAATGTCAAAAATAAACAAAATTGTTCATATTAGCCATTATTCATAGTAACAGTAAATGTGTGATGCAGTGAAAAAATGAAGAAATACTTACCTATATTTTTAAAATATCACTACTAATATACACGTTGTATATTAGTTATTATAGAATGTTTTTGGAAAATATTGAAAACAGAAGCTGATAATCGACAATCGCAAAATAGGTTGTAATCCACAATTGAAAATGAAGTTTTATCTCAGATTAAATTGAAATATCCACAGGTAAACAAATGTACGGGCTTTATTTTCTGTGAAAGTGTTTGATACAGTGAAATCCCGTTACAACGAACTCCAAGGGACCTATAAAATATTTCGTTTATAACAGAATCTTCTAAAAACTTAATTTTTTATAAAAGTGTTAATTTTACAAACCTACACCCTAATATAAGTAAATCTGCAACTGTTACAGTTACAAAAGATCTAAAATACAATTAACACATTGATTATTCTGAAAAAAAAACAAAATTAAAATATGGAACACTGAACTTTTATTCATTGGTTGTCATCATAAAAAGTGTATTTTCTTTTGCGAGAGATTTGGTCGCAGTAGACATTATAAAAGATTCTAATTCATAAACGTTGTTATTCTGACCACAAGAACCCTTTCCGACTTCTCAGTGCGCTTTGCGTTTGGTATTCAGAAATTGACTGCACTTGGATAGACACTAGCTTTTGTTGTCACACATCAACCCACGTTTCAGTACGAGTGCATTTCCACCTTGAATGGCTCTGTTTTGAAAGTACAAACCGAGTTTTGACGTAACGACTTGTGAAAATCGTTTTTTTTAGTTTCTGAAAACAACACTAAGTAGAAAATATTCCAACTGATGTTGAGAATAATGTTTCGTTGTAACAAATTTTTGAAAAAAATCTCTTTGTTAAAATGAGATTTATTAATTATCTTAATGCCTTTTAAAACGGTATACCAAACATTTTGTTTGTTGTAACGGGATTTCACTGTATTTTCTTTTCAATAAGCACCGGGTCTCTTCTACCTAAAAAAATTATGAATAATTTCTAAAATAGAAAATTACAATATTCAACAAGTAAAGAGGTCGGATTTTTTGACCATCTTAGCCAAGCCTTTTAATTTAATGTACATTTTATACATAAAAATTTTTATGTAAGTAGATAACAAACCAAACTTAACGAGCAAAATGTTTGTTTTATCCGTGATTTCAAGTGATGTGCAACTTGGTTATTTACCAGATCTTCAGTTAGAAACAGAATGGCTGAAACATGAGTACAAGTTTCTCCAAGCTTACAAAATATGTTTTGAAAATGTTTAGTAGTTTAAAGATGCACCAAATATTCAGTTCAAATCAGTACACTGCCTATTTGGCAGACAAACGAAATGTTCGGTTAAGCCGAATACAGTGAGGTCTCGATAAGTCAAAATATTCCTTTATCTCGAAGTTTTCCTCAGGTCCCAAACTATTGAGACTGCAGTTGGAAACTTCCCATAGCTCAAACTACCAATACCTCAAACGTTTTAGCAGGTCTCTTGGATTTCCAAGTTATCAAGAGTTGTTGATGGTTAATATAAGACGCAGTAACGGTAAACAAATTTAGATATTCAACAACTGGTAAACAAACGCATTAATAAAAGTTATAGTATAGTATCATAGTACAGCTATTGGTATCACATTCAAATTAATTTTAACATAAGAGAAAGCAGTCAGAAATTAAATTTAGATTTTGTAATCTTTCAATTTTTTTTATGTCTATGACATATCAATCTTACAACAGAAGGAAGTAGATGAAACAAAAAAAAAGTGATGAACAAAACTAATAAAATATCAAACCTGAGAATTAGGTAGCAACCATAAACCAATAAGTGTGTGTGAACTGAAAAGCTACAGCAGGAGAATTGATTGAATATCACACCAAAACCCCATGCCATAGCCATTCTGTATGAACACAGTGCAGAAGAAACAGCAGAAAATCTTCCATCTTCTTTGACAAAATAGCTTCAAATTAAGAATAGGAATTACGATTTCACCATCGTTTTTCATATTCCAGGATTGACTAACTTGAACAAGTACTGAAATGGCCAATCGTTCAACATAATATACTCCCAGATTTTTAGTCTTATCAACCACAACCTACTTGTAACACAGCAGATATGCGTGATTCTTGAAAGCAGCTGTGTCAACTTTATTTGTGTTTACGAAGTATTTATAAAGCTGAGATCGCGGGTTGACAGACAATTTCTGAGAATAGCGAATCTTATCATTCTCATTTAATGCATTAAAATAAGCAAAACACATGATTCTTCTTTTTTCAAAAGGAAAACAAAATCGCCTAAACAGTGGCAAAGGGCAAACACTCATTACTTACAATAGATTCGCGCTTAACCAGAAGTTTCAGGGGTATCCGTGACGTCACCTCCTCTGACGTCAGGGTTTGTTTGTTTTTTTAGGATATTTGGTGAATTACTATTACTATTCCAGGGGCCTCTGACCCCTTTCAGAAAACGAAGGACTGCGTGCCAGGCGCCTTGCCTTCATAAAAACTGAAACAGGATTAAAAAATTAAGAAAAGGGAACACAAAACCTCAAACAGGAGGAGCAAAGGAAAACCAGAAAAAAGGAGAATTATTGGAGGAAGATGGATAAAACAGAGGAGCAAAAGCCATGCAAGCAAAGCAGCGGGTAGGCAAGAAAATCATTGGCATATATAAGAAGATTGGGCGGAATTTGGTTTTTTAAAGAGTTTCTAATAGCTTTAAACTTGGTGCAGTCATAAAGTCGATGATGGATAGTGTCAGTTTCTTTGCATGAGTTGCACATAGGGCTGTGCTCTAATCTCATTTTGTAAAGTTTTTCTTTAGTGAGAAAGCAGTTGGTAATTAATCTATTAATCAGGATCTCCTGCTTCTTGTTGATAATACCATTATTACGCTGTTTGTTTAAGATCAGCTTTCTGTACTTGAATTTGTTATAATATTTGCTGTTTTTCCAATTTTTTTCTCTATAACTAATCTTAATGAAGTTGATATGATTCTTGCAATCTTTCCAAGTGGTGCAGGGTAGTTTGGGGGTATGACTATTATTGACTGCCTCCTTCGCAAGGTTATCCGCGGTCTCGTTAAGATCAATGCCTGAATGACCTGGTATCCAAGTGATCGTGATTTTTTTATCTTGGGAAGCTTTAATGAGAGTGTTTCTTGTATTAGTGATTAGATTATCTTCTTTATTTTTTTTTTTGTTTCAATAGCTTGAACTGCGCTTAAACTATCAGTAATGATTATTATCTGGCTTTCATTGCCAATAAGGTATTTGACAGTATAGAAAACAGCAGCAAGTTCTGCTGTGAACACTGAGCAGATATCTGGAAGTTTTATTTTTCTTGTGGTGGTTTTGGCCTTATTAGTAATACCGAAACCGACTCCATTTTGATTCTTAGAGCCGTCTGTTGCCCAAAACTCAGCTTCGTTATTTTCATTGATGTAACTTAAAAAATATTTCTGGATTGCTTCTTTATTAATTTTGCTATTCTCTACAAATTCTTTCTTGATTAAAACTTCAAAGTTATAGCCTTCCCAAGGTTTGGAGTCTTCCCCTTTAATGTAACTGTTTTGTCCAATCAGGTAACTGGTTTTATAATTTTCCACCAAATTAAGAATTTCTTGATCCATATTATTTGTGCTTCCTTGAAGGTAATTTTCCAACAAGAACTTATTTTTTGGATTTTTTTTATAGTGTTGTTTAAGCATGTAAGTTATAAAAGTCCATTTGATCCTGTCCTCATATTTGTCTATTGTGGTCATATATCTGAGAACTTCATTAGGAGCAAAGGAATTAAATTTAAAAGCTGATCTGATTGCTTTATTTTCAATTGTGTTAATCTTTTTCCTTTTTTTTTTTTTTTTTTGTGTCCAGTGTCCTGGCAATGCTGCCATAGTTGCTTTGAGGGATGATGACCTGCTTGATGATAGAAAGTAAATTTTTGTGGCTCATGCCTGTTTTTTGATTTCCCAGGATCTTGATAACGTTTATACTTTAGAAAATTTTCTGAACAATGTAATTGGTGTGGCTGTCCCATTTTAAGTTGTCTTGAATATAAATCCCCAGGATTTTGTGAGTATTAGCCCACTTGATAGGTGTATTATGTAACTTAATTGTGATGTTATGTTTCTCTTTAAAGGGGGACATGTTGAGAGCTGCACATTTGTCGGGCGAGAATTCTAGCTGATTTTTGTCTGCCCACTCGGAAAGGTTTGTCATAGTGTTGACCAGAATTTTTTCAGCTATATCTGCATTTTCATGGCTTATGATACAAGTAATATCATCAGCATATACATACAGGGAGCAGTGTTTATTTTGAATTTGTCCGAGATCCAGTAAAAAACAATTAAAAAGAAAAGGGGATAATCAGTGGCGGCTCGTCACTATGGGCCGGGTGGGCAAAGCCCACCCAGAAAAATTGTACACCACTAAATAGATCATGTCAAAATAACGTTTAGTATTTCGCTAAAAAAAAATAAAAATAATAAAAAAAACAACAAACAAACAACGAATTGGGGACATGAAACACATTTTAAATCTCTAACACTTTGCATATCGCTTCTAAAATGTTAGCGTTTCGCTTGCAAGCTCTGAGAATGATTCTTGGGGCTGCGACTGGTTTGCCCCTCGATTGACTTGCCACACCTCCGCACCTAACCAATCACGACGATTCAATTAGACACCAAAACGGCAAGTCCGTGTCACTCCGATTTCTGCTGTGTGGGCTCCCGCTCCCTAGCCCTCCGAAAAATAGCTTTACCCCCAACAGCAGTAGAAGGGCAATAGGAGGTGGGGAAGGATTTGACACACGTCACTTGTACGAAACAACAGTTCGAAAATGGGCAAAAAATGACAAGCCCACTGAATGAAAGAAAGTGCTCTTATCGTTTTCCACCGTCCTTCTTTTGTATTTGTCTTTAATCTTAAATTTCTGTTAGTATCTGGAACTGGCATTTACCATTTTATGGGTTCCCTCCGATTCTACCGCATCGCATGCGTGCGTATTTTTATTTATTTTTCTGTTTGGAACTAATATGATCGGAATTTCTGAATGAAGAGTTTGTTTTCGAATATACTAGTTGGTTTTGAGTGTGAAAAATTCTGAATTGGTCCGAAACTTTTACAAAAAAACTTCAATTGGGCGAGATCTATTCAATTTTCTTTTTTGTTCTGATATTTGGCAAAAGTAATAAGTATTAATCGTATAATAGGTCTTATCGATATGTGTTTTCTATTCTGTAGTACTCTAAGGCGGAACAAACCTGAATTATTTCAATTTGATCCGGTACATCGCTTTAAATCCTTAAAGGCGTAGGGCCACATAACCTCAAAAATGACCAAACTTTTCGATTTTTTTATTGTTTGTTTTAAAACTTCAGATTGTTTCAAACTTTATGAAGAAGAGGGTTTCCACGCTTAGTTTAATTATTTAAAAAGTTATTAACTTTAGGTCACTCACACTAGGTGCGCTTTTTCTTGATTTCGAACTGTTTTTGAGCAATCATGAATTTCTTATTGTGTTCACTTGACCGTTGAATGACGTATGCCTTTGATTTTATTTTTCTATTCTTATACTGTTGGCCCCACTTAAACGAATACCGTCGGTTTCAAGAAATATTCGATTAAGCTGGGAAATTTTATTTATCTTCCCTGGTTGACAACTTTTGCTTAAAACGTAATAATAAATCAATATCTAAGTAATAGAAAAAAAATTTTTTTGATTAAAAAGCGTTTTAAATAAGCTAAGTAATCAACAACATGTATAATAACTAAGTATATATAATACAAGTACATATGAAAATTATAAATATGCAACTTACAACTTGAGGTATTAAATCTACACCTTTTTTCAGTTCATATTTTTTGGAGAAAGTCCATAATAGTGGATTCCTTGCTCAATGTGTTTTGTGAACAGTTTTCTAAATTCAATTACCGCGTTTTACGTAATCAATAATTATCAATTTCTTATTTTCTGCAATGTTGATATTTTGTTGTGTTTTTTAATTTATTTATCGACTGTCTGTTGGTAATGGCATTGGTAACTATAGAAGAAACTAGATAGAATAATGGAAATGTTTTGATGGAAAATTAATGTTGTTTTTCCCGCCCGTCGTTTGCTGAAAAATGCTATTTTAAGTTTTTACGTCAGTAATTGCTCCTATTTATTTTTAACGTATTCAAAAAAATTTTCAGCAAAAATATATGTGAAAGCCGATTACTATTATTCGATTTTCCGAAGAAATTATTCGATTAAGCGGGGATCTCTAACATTACATCTTTAAATTTGGTTCCTAGAGATTTTACTCGATTAAGCGGGGCTGACAGTAATGCAGGCATCCATGTGCCTCGGAATCGAATTATTTATTAACGACCTTCTGGACTTTACACAATCCTTTTTACGCGAAAAAGGTATCCAGCACATAATATCCAGCATCCAGCCCCAGGCATTCATTTGACTTTTGACGTCAGGAATTCAAAATATGGTTGCGATAAAAGCCATTAGTAGAAAAAAGAAATTCCTCCTATCGCAATTCGCGATAGTGAAAACCATACTTTGAATTCAAGATCTCAAAATTTAAACTTTTAAAAAACTGATATATTCTTCAGTGTTTTGATTTTATGAAAGGGCATGAAAAATAATTATTGGTAAATAAGTAAGCGCATACAAAGATTCCAAAGAATTACATATTTTATTGAAATGTTTTACAAAAATGCTATGAATGTGATGTGACCCCTAGATATTGTGATGTAGTTTCACACAATAAAAATAATTAATTAAATTAAATAATTAATTCTAATTTTGATGTATGAAGAATGCACTAGCGATTGAGGAAACTGTGCTTCTGGAAAAAAAAAATAGTAACCAATTTTGTAATTTGAGATAAGGAAGCATGCTAAAACGAAAGTTGAAGCTTCTGCGTGATCATGTGCTCGTGTTATCATCAAGAGTGTAATGTAGTAGTTTAATTAATGCTGTGTGTTGTTTATTACTAGTTGGCATGGGGTGGGTGTCTTGCCATTAAATTTAGGTTATTTACCTTGAATTTTCAAAAAATGCTCAAGTGGATATTTTTCTAAAACAATTTCAACTTTGAAATAGAAGAGAAGTTAGAAATGAAACAACTGCAATAAAGACTATCTTATATTGTTCAGCATTACTAACTGCAGTCCTCTCCATTGTATCTGTATAAATATTATTGATAAAACTTTATACAGCGAGCCCACCCGCTAAATTAAGGCACGAGCCGCCACTGGGGATAATATTGCTCCTTGAGGCAGGCCCTGCTGGACAATTCTCTCTGAGGAATCTTCATTTCTCCATTTAATAAGGCATTTTCTATTAGTAAGGAAGTCATGTACCCATTGAATGATCTTGATGTCAAGGTTTGTATTGTATAATTTATTGATTAAGATGTTATGCTGAATGTTATCATATGCTCCTTTGATGTCGAGCGAAATAAGATAGGTTGTGAGTTTGTTTTTCCTAGCATTCTTTATTTCTTGGACTATTTTAATAATGCAGTCTTCTGTACTTCTTTCCTTTTTAAAACCGTAAATAAAATTGGGTAAAATGTTGTAGTTATTGTCCCACCATTTGAGGCGTTCTAGTAATATTTTTTCCATGATTTTGCATGAGTTTTGTGTTAGGGCGATGGGTCTATAGTTGTTTACAATTTTATTATCTTTATTTGGTTTTTTTATAGGATATATGATTGTTTTTTTCCAAACGTCGGGTACTTTCCCGCTTCTTAAGCTTGAGTTGAAAAAAGCAATGAGAATTTTTTTCCCTTCTTCTGGAAGGTTTTTTATCATTTTATTGTTTATGTTGTCGGATCCTGGTGAAGTATTTTTCAGATTTCTTGTAACGTATATGAATTCTTGGTCTGTGATATCTTGAGATATGGAACATCTGTCAGGATTGCTAGAAATATTGAGATTATCTGTTGTCTTTTTTGAAGGTTTATTAAGGAAAAAGTCCGCAAAGATGTTAGCTTGATTGATGGCTTCTGTAATGAGCTCCCCATTGTGTTCAATGACGAGGTTATTTTCGATTCTTCTGCTATTAAGGTTATTTTTAAGGTGTTTAAGTGAGCGATAAATATTCTTGGTTTTTTTTAGGTCAAAATTAATCTTAGACCAGAATTTGTTTTTGGAAATTTTAACTTGCCTTCTCAACACTGCTAGTTTTTTTTTTTTTTGTACCTTATCCAGTCCTCAATATTTTGGGTGTGAAAGGCTTTGTTACGGGCTTTATTTTTTTCTTTCTTTTTCTTGGCACAGTCCATATCCCACCATTTCATGTTATTTTTATTGTCTTTGTAGTATACTGTTTGAGTTGATTCATTAATATTTTTATTAATGATGTTGTTGAAATCTTCGATATTATTTGGATCTTTAAAATTGTTTTGATCGTATTGTTGAAAACTTTCTGCTATGTTCAATTTAGCCTTATCCCAGTTTGTGTATTTTTTCTTTTTTCCATTTGTTGTATTTTCAGGATTCCGTTTTAACAGAAGTGGATAATGGTCACTACTGCCATTTTCTCTGCTGATATGAAAACCAAAATCGAGGGCTAGATTTGCTGTAGTAAAAATCAGATCAAGAATAGCGTTATTATTATTTTGATTGATACGAGTTCCTGAAGTGTTGTTTAATAAAATTAAATGTTTTTCATTGATCCAATCGTAAAATTTATCGGCATTTGGGTGGCTTCGGGAGTCTCCTGTCATAATGTGCCTGGCGTTGAAATCCCCAGTAAAAATTTGATTTGTTTTAAGCAGCGAGTTCAGGATGTGTATGAAGTCGTTATTAATATTTCCAGGTGGGCGATAGCAGTTAATAATTTGAATGGGATTCCTTTTATCAGTAAAAATTTGGACGCTCACAATTTCAATACTAGAGTTATTGACATTAACTGGGATTTCAATAGACGGGACAGATTTGTCCACGAGAATGCAGACTCCTCCTCCTCTTTGAGGGGAAGATCTTTCTTTTGTATAAGCAACATAGTTGGAAAAAATGGGGAAATCAACATCCTTACTCCAGGTCTCCTGGAGGCATATAACGGTCGGGCTTGACCACGAAATGAGGAATTTAAGAAAGTCACAATTAGAAAAAATGCTGCGGATGTTCCAGGACAGCAAAAAAACCCCATGAGAAAGGGGAAGAAGAAGAAAAAAAAACCTTAACGTCCTAGTTAAATTTGGATGTCCCCTTCAGGGGAGCTATCCAGAGAATGTAACCTTTGGCTAGAGCAGCCAAGAATGTCGTCCATTTCGCTAGTTATCATGGCCTCATTGTCAAGAGCATTATAGAAAACATCTTTTTGAATGGTTTCCCGGTATTGATTTATTAAATTTCTTTCACTTTCATTTAAGTTGTCAAAATCATTGGTGCTTTTGATATCCAAGTTGAACTTCAGATTAATAATTTCAATTCTAATTTTTTTTATCTCTTGTTTTAGTGCAGATATTTCTTTATCCCTACTTTTTAGTTCAGATTTTAAGTCGTATATGATTTTATCTTTGCTGTCTTCGATTTTCTGAATATTTTTCCCTTCCACAACCTGAATAAAAGATTTTTTGCTAGAGTCCAGTTGATTGTTTCCTAAGTTTTTTGTCAGGGATGGGCAGTTTGTGCTGAGTGCCGAGTGTTCCCCTTTGCATCTAAAACACTCCGGTTTTTTCCCACAAGCAGTATGTTGCTCGCCGCAGTCAGGGCACCTTGTTTCACCTTTGCAAAACTTCTCCGGGTGACCCACTTTCAGACATTTTTTACATATTCTGGGACGATCTATGAATTTGTTGACTTTGTATCTGATTCTTCCGATATATATATATTCTCTATTGCTTTTTCCTATTTCTTTAATAAGTATAACTGGTATTTCTTCCTTGGTTCCCTTCTTTGTGAAACGGCAGATTTGCGACACATGAATATCATCTTCTTGCAGTTTTTCAGCGATATATGCTAGTTTTAATTCAACATCTACGTCTTTGACTATACATTTGGTGAAAATATAATCATCTATAACTCTGGTGTGAACTGCTACATCTAGAAAAGATTTGATTTGTATAGCCTTTTCAAAGGTCTTTTGGTTGCTTGTTGTTAATATAAGGTTTCCATTACGGGAAAAAGTGACTAAGTCTCCCTTATGTGTAAATTTTTCCAGCTCTTTATGGAATTTTAATCCTTTATTTGTGGGAATTTGGGTTTCGTTTCCCGAAATGGCAATTTTAACGTTTGGACAGCCATTTTTTATTGCGAGTTTGTATCTGTCTGTGTCCGGAGCATTATTTTGGAAAATGAGGGGGTCATGTTTGCGAACTTTGTCCGCTACTAGACTCTCTTCATTATTGGACTCCTTACTTTTACGTTTATTATTTGTCATTGTTGAAAAACCATGCCAAGCAAACAGAGGGGGGAAAAAATAAAAAGAGAATAGACTAAGAAAATTTTACAATACTTGGTGTAGCAGATAAACGTCCTCCCGGGAAGAAAAAGACGAAATGAGTCTAATGACTCAAAATATCAAACTATTAAGACTGTGCTCCTCCAAAAAAAAAAACGCGGCTCTCACGACGGCAGATTCCAAAAAAACCAGTGCCTAATTCAACAAAAGTTAGATCACACGCAGCATTCTTCTTCTTCTTCTCTCTCTATTTTGAGGTATATGCTTCACTCTAACACAGTGGCTTCACCTCTATTACTCCAAAATTTTTCCTGTTTCTACTTGAAACAAAAAGAAGGACAATGTTCAATATTCAGAAGTTGAAGTTGACTAAAAATCTTGAAGAAACCAAAGTTATTGTTTGACTCATATATTGTTGGTATGTAACACATGCGAATATTATTTAATTGAAGGAATTGATATTCAATACTATTTGAATTCTAATTGATTTAAGAATTTACATGTAGTTTTATGTAAAATTGTAGCAAACTTCAAAAGATTTCTTAAAAGTACGCATTGATCTATATGTATTTAAAAAATTTGTTTGAAATAAAATTTATAAGGTTAAATTTTGTTTAAGATTTTTCTTCTATATTTAACACTGAGGACGTCTGTTTCAACTCAATATTTAAACACTTAGAAATGGCATACCCGTCTGCTTCAAAAGTTATGATGAGAAAATATCTAATGAACCATTCCATGAAAAAACTGCTATTT
Organism: Uloborus diversus; assembly: GCF_026930045.1. Taxonomy (NCBI): domain Eukaryota; kingdom Metazoa; phylum Arthropoda; class Arachnida; order Araneae; family Uloboridae; genus Uloborus; species Uloborus diversus. The sequence goes on from NC_072733.1 coordinate 113,768,956, forward strand.
ATCCCGTTTTTCATTGAAAAGTTAATATAACTAAAAAAGGTACCCTAGTAGCACCCGATATCGTGGCGTCATCTATACGTCATTGCCGTGTATCGTTTCATCTACCCGATATCGTATATCGTTTCAACTGTATAGCGCGTCATCGTCTCGATATTACGAGGAACGACATTTTACAAAATTGCTTATAATAATCATATTTCAATGCTGTACCGTTATTTTATGAATAAAATGGAATAAATAACAAAAATAATCCGGTTTAAATAAAAAAATTCAAATTTTTGAAATTTCACACCTTCTCTCATCTCGACACGATGACGCTTACGTCATCGTTACAATGACGCGTAAGCGATGTAGGAAGATATCGTAACTATGGGCAAAACGATGACTGTACAATGACGCATGCGTTATCGTTACAATGACGCGTTTCGATATTGTTGCGATAACACACGCTCTGTCGGATTAGACATCGTTTTATATCGTGACCCGATGACGCAGCGATATAGCATTGGTTATTTTCATGATATCGTCGTACGTCATTCTAATGTCTTTTTTTTACTTGTAACACTTTATAAACAAAAAAATTCAAAAATAACGTCACTGTAATGTCTTTTTTTTTCTTTAATTGAAAAAAAAATGTCCTATTCTACTTTTGAAAATAGGTATCCGTTGTAGCATTATTTTTTACAAGTGATGTAAAATTCCCTGGAATTTGTATTTAGGACACACATACTCAGAACCCAAATTAATTTTATGTGTGGTTATTTTTTTATGGTAAACTCAATTCAGTCAAAATACCTGTATTTGTGTAGATGATATCATAATATGTATTATATTGAGTGAGCAGACAGGATAAACATTAAACCCTTTCCATTATTTTTTAACTTTACAAACAAAAGGGGAAAAGCTGTACAACCCGGTACATTTTTCATGAACTTCATTAAACTTATCTATCAACCTCTTTTGAGTAATTATCTTTTTGCTAATTTTAGAAAATGAGAGCAGTCCGCAGATTTAAAAATTCATAATAATTGTGGTTTCAAAATCATAAAGTTGGTATTGTGTTCGATAGCGATTGAACATGCTCAAAGAGTTGGCAAACATAACATTTTCTAGCAGTAAGTTACCGCCCCTAAGTTAGAGCTTAGGCAAAACTACATGCAATGTACCAGACAGCCCGGTTTTCAAGTAAATTCGCCTTTGTCACCCTGCCTTAGGGGTGGTAACTTACTGCCGAATACCCAAGCTTTGCCTTCAATTCACAAGTCGAACCACCCCATGCTGCGGACACTCACTGGTGAAATAAATTCACTTTATCTACCAGTTTGTTGACACTCTTCAATGACATCTGCCTCCAGCTCGGATATTCACTGTTCCAGACTGAGGAGTTCTAAGACGAACAAAATGGCAATCTCTGGATGTGATATCAGAGGCCTGTCTGGTATATTGAGCATAACATTTTCTAGTTGATTCCTTTCTGGAATGCATAGATGTTTTTTAAATCATTGAACTTTGTTACCGACTCACTACTTGTAGTTTTTTCCCACAATCACACAGGGTTTCACACGAATGGAACATGAACACAGATAAAATATAGAGTGGTGATCACACGAGTGGAAAAATAAGTGACTAATTGAGTAGTGAGCATAACCGCACATGTGCAAACTTGAAATTCCGTTTCAGGTTGTTGGTTTTTTACGACAGAAAAAAGGCAAGACATTAGCTCCCAGTAGCTTGGTGCTTAGAAAATGGCAAAATTTAGCCAACCTAGCTATTTTTTTAAATCACACTTGGAAAATAAAAAGAACATACAATAAATACTCAACTGTGTTGATAGAATTTAATTTGAAATCAACTCCAAATTAACTTAAGAGAATTTATTCATCAGAAAGTATAACATGACAGTCCGCTCACAGATATGGAATTAGCAAATGTTTCACTAAGACGAGTCTCAGTAAAAATTTGATGAGCATACTATGTCAGTTTCAACAAGATTCTGCTGAATTTAAAGGCAAACACACATCTGCTATCTGGCATTCCTAAAAAAAAAAAAAAAAGCGTCCAATTATGCCTCTAAACTGAATGTTTGCATTTATATTGGTCCAAAGCAAAACTTTGCCAAACGCAATTCTAGCTGCAAATGATAAAGCGGCCAAACTTCTCTTTAATTTGGAAAACTCTAGAATGAAGAATTTCAGCCAGATTTCATGATTTCTGCCATGAAACATTCAAACTATAAATGAACACATGCCCGCAAACGTATGAAAAAAATGTGTGTGGTTAATGTCAGAAACATAGAAGTTTAAAATAAATGAACAAAATTTGCCAAGTATTCCACTGTAAGTTTGCCGAACTGGCACTGTACCAATATCCCTTAGAATGAATTATCCTTCTTAAATTAGATTTACATGTTTAGACCTAAAACATACAACATACATAGAGCTCAACCATATCATGTTAACGAAGGACACATTTTAAGAAGTAAAACTTTTATTATCCACAAAACGTAATAACTAACACTACATGTTTAAAAATATGATACTTTTGTTTCAACAAATAATGCCCATCACTCTTAAAGTCAAATATATAAATACTAATAAGGACAAAACTGCAGTGTTTAGATGAAAAAAAAATGGGCTGTTGGTATATAGCATGCAGTTCTGCCATAGTCCTGGCTTGTGGATGATAACTTCCTGCTTGATACCCAAGCTTTGCCGTCAATTTGCAAGTTGAAGTGTACCAATGCTGCAGTCTTTCGCTGGTGTGCAAAATTTACTTTAGCTACCAGTTAGTTGGCCCTTTCAGCTTCACAGAAGTGACATCTCCTTTAGTTTGGTCATTGTCTATTCCAGACTGACGAGTCCCTAATAAGGACAAAATGCAGGCTTTGAATGGCATAATTGGGCTGTCGGTATACTGCAATAAAATAGATTCAATTACTCAGCATCATTTTCTTTCGTAAATTCGGGTTTAATTGACTCTTAAGTGACTTTGACCTTTTTCAATTGTTTTAAATATTTCTTACAGCACTGCTGTATGCATGTTAAGGAAGGCCGAAAAAATCTTTCCGGATGCTGCACTGGTTTCAAAACAAGCATTAGGATTTCAACTCCACAAAGTGGCGCATTCTTTTCCAGCAGAACAGCATCTTGAAGAGACTCGTCTCCATCTTGAAGTCTTTTAAACATAACGAATACACCCGCTGAAAGTTTTGACGTAGAAGTGGCAGTGCTTAGTATTTCTCCTCAAGAAAAATGTTTATTTCAAATAGATCTTTTGCTTAAGTTTGGCTGTTTCGTTAATTATATTTTATTTCGTGATACTGATTCATCAAAAGCCAATAAACTAATTCGTTTGCGATGGCTAATTATTCGCAAAATTATGAGATGCAGATACAAAAGCATCGTTGGTGAAAAACTCATAAGTTTAAGCAACAGTCAAAACTGTCAACAATACTCGTTTCATGCACTTCTGAAAGTGTTTATATGTTAAAGTGGTCCTTAAATAATCGTCAAACGGTGATTTATCTTTCACGATATGCTTTATTTCTGAAATGATTCCAAGTCAAAGACCTAAAGTTCACCATCATAAGTTATTCAAAGCACAATTTCAAACAGCGAAGAACAAAACATTCGATAATAATTTTTTTTATTTATTTATTTATTTTTTTATTGACAACATGCATTTCGAATTCGTGTACTTGGTCACACATGACCCGGATAATAAATAAACTTTTGTTTACTGCTCGGTCCGTCATGGTCACAGCCGGTTTTTAAATGTGATTACGTCCAAAAAAAAAAAAAAAGTGTAATTATTTAAAGCCAAACAAAAATTAAAAATTCTCTTGTTTTAGAAATTTTGAAAATTTCTTTCCCCAAAACCCGATTTATTACCTTTCTTTTCTCACCCCTTACTTTAATATGGTACGCAGGGAGACACGGTCCTCGTACTTTAATTTTACACCAGCGTCTCACCCCTCTCTTTTTAATAAATTTCAAAACTTTTTAAAGTTTTTACACAAGTGCCCCCCTTTTTTTCGTTTCATATTATCTGATATTAATATCTTTCCCTATCATCATCCTTTTTAACTGGCAGAATTGTGTTGGCGGGTTTTATCGTTTAGGTTATTGTTTAGCTTTGTGATTACAGATTGCGATTCGGAAAAGATGGCTTCAGCTCCAGGTAATAATTCCAAAAATTGTACAAATTATAGGATCGTAAAGAGAAAAGTTTCTAATGCTTTAAAAAGTGCTAGTAAAAAAGCCCATTTTGATCGTATTGTGCAAGATGCTTTTGTACTCAAAGACAGCCCCGAAATTTCATCTTCTTCGTCCGCGTGAGTACTATGAAGTCTTTGAAAAATATTTTAAATTAATTAATTTTTAAATATCTGAAATTTTGAAATATTGCAGTTTCAAGAAGATCTTTCAAAAATAGACTAATGTACACGACACATTTACTTAAATCAAACATGAAGCATATAGCATATTGGAGTTCCTCCAGGATCAGTTTCAGGACCCCTCTTTATTATTTTTATGAAACGTAAAGTGGACCAACATGCCCCACGGGCGGGGTACGTTGGTCCGCCTGGTGGGGCACGTTGGACCGCATAACTCAAAAAAAAAACATATGTTATAATTTTAGTGATAAATACTATTAAACTTTGTATCTACCTTATTCTCTGTTGTGTAGAGAGAGAAAGAAATATTAAGTTTAAAGATCAATATAACGTATTAAATTGATTTTTTGATAAATCATCTGTATTTAAAAACAGCAGTAAGCACCATTAGTACACAATTATTTTTTTTAAATCAAAAGAAAAGTCATAGAATATTGTTATAATTATTGAGATTTTAGAGCAAAAAGAAGTTTTTAAATTATGTGGGGTACAGTGGTTGGGTCCAACGTGCCCCACAAAGAGAGGACCAACCTACCCCACCTTCTTGGTCTGAGAAAGTGATGTCATAATTTTTTTTCTTTTTGACAAAAAATGAAAAAATTGCCAGTTATATTGAACTAAAGAAACTTATTTTAAGAAAGGAGTTCAATTTTTTCATGCAATCCTGATGAAAACCATTAAAAAAAAATAAAGTTAGTTATCTGAAAATTACTCAGGACCAGACTTGGATAAAACGAAAAGCTTTCTGCTAACACAAATCCTAGCTGGAAAATTTTCTGCAAGTAATTATTTTCCCTAACTCACCCTTGAATAAAGAATTAAATTTATATTCAAATATGAAAGAGGCCAAAAAAAAGTGCTTTAAATCATTTTTTTTTTTACAATAACATATGGTTTGCTTTTTTTCACCAACTGAAACCAACCAAAACCCTTTTTTTTTTTCACATATGTGTTTTAAAATTCTTTTGGAAAAAGGCTTCAACAGAAATAAACTGGGTTTTTAAAAAAATAATTTCTTTAATAATTTTTTTAAAATTAACGTTAGAAGTTTGAAAAAAATTTCTGCAGAGCCAAAAGTTTTCTGAGAACTCTGTTTGCATGTTCGTCTATATTATGCAAGACTGCTCAGGACTACTGCAATAACTTTCTGGAATAAAATTTGTTCAATATTACTGTACCATGTGATTTCATTATAGGATTTGTAAGACCATAGGTGTTATTTGTAGGTCATAAAATAAAACAAAAAATATTAATAGTATTAAAATAATTAAGACCAGTCCAACGTACCCCATCTCCCCCTACCCGTGAACTAGATTTTCTTCCTTCAAATTTCAAAAAAAAAAAAACAAGGCTATACAATCACCAGGAGAAAAGTTATTAACATTTTTAAGCATATGAACATCAAGATTAAATCGGAGAGACCCTTTTTGCTTTTGTTAAACATGCAGGGCCGTATTCAGAGGGGGGGGGGGCCTGACGCCCCCCCCCCCCCCGAAACCCGAAATGTTTTGTACCGTAAAACAGAAGGTTTTTTTTTTTTTTTTTTAAATTCCTAATATCAGAAAAAAAAATGACAAAGTTTTTTATTCTCAATTTTGCTACTATTCAAAATTTATCATATTTTGAAGAAATACAGAAAAAGCAGTTCTAGTTCTCATTAGCTGCAAGGCACACTTGAAATTTAAACCTTTAATTAGGACTTCCTGCTCTCTTTCCCAATTCAATTCAGGGCAGTCCAGGGTTAAGGCAGGCCCTTTGTCAGTTCGGTAGACTACCAAACTGACTTCTGTGCACTTCCTCCTCCATACTATTAATACTTGTAGTATGAGCGAAAAAAATAACACTTACTCTACTCTCTTTCATTTTCTGCACTACTTGTGATTGAAAAAAAAGTTTGTTTCGAGAAATATTTCGTTGCATTTCTTTTAAACTTAAAATGGGTGTGTCTTACAAAGTTATAATCATTTTGTAAGACTGCAATCAACTTCTGAAAAGTGTAAATAAAGAGCTTCAAATAATTTCAACTGTTCGAGAGTCTTTAAAAATTATTTGAGTTTTTGAAATTCCTTGAAAAGTTCTCCAATTTTGTATCTTATCAAGAAAATAAAGTATGAATTGTCCAAATGGCCAGAATATTACTCTTCCGTTCTTATTTTCTTAATGTCTACACCGTTTCTTTTAAACTATTTTGTACAATTTTCATACTGTAGGATATTTAATGAAAAAAAAAAAAATGGGGGTAGGAGGAGTGATCAAAAACAAACTTCACTAAAAGCCGATATGAGCAGATGACGAAGTGATTCTCTTTTCTCCTCTCTTGTTTTTTCTCTCTGTCCATTAAGTTCCATGATTTTTCGAGCAAGCAATTTTTATTTTGTTTGATCTTGATTTGAAAAAAAATGTATAACTTTTAAAAGACTTTGTTTGCCTTTTTTTTTTCATATTTTTGTAGTTTCAATTACCTAATATAAGGCCTCAAAATACAGATTTTTTTTTCGAAAATTTCTCGGTTGAAAAACCCCCCGGACCCCTGAAATTATGTATGTTCTACATCCAACTTAAAGGGATACTCTCCTGTTATCCCTAACACTACAAGGTGAATAAGAAAAATAATAAGAAATTAAAATAGCAACAGTCCAAACAGTGGAATCATTAAAAATCGAGACAAAAAGTCTTCTATGTTAACATTTTTATGCGTTTGGTGTGTCTATATATACTATATGTGTGTGTGTTAGGGCAATGTGCTAATCTGGGCCCCTCCCAAAAAAAATTTCTGGATACGGCCTTGTACACATGCTTCACTTGACAGAACTTTTATTTTCGAGGTAGACTGCAAAACCGGGCAATGCAGCTAGTGGGTTAAATAATTACACAGGGAAGGCAAGACGAGAGGTCATTGTTTTAAGCTTCTTAAATCTCAGGCCAATCTCGAGATAGTAAGATTTACTACTTCAGTAAGATTGTGGGTTCTGAGACCAGCTTACCTGTACAGATAGCTTTAAAAAGAACATGAATCTTAACTGAGGACTAGAAATTGATTAGGACCAGCCTAGCTGAGCACCGACCTTATTGCTGGTCATTACATTTGTATTTTTATGGCTTGATGAATGAGTTGTTGATTATCTGTCTGTGACTTAGATGTTAATGGGGCAGTGGATAATGTATTGCATAAATTGGCATCTTTAACTGAACAATTTTGGAATAGTACATTTTGAAATTTTATTTGAAATCTTACTTAAATTAAAAAGTTTCCGTGCAATAAATTTTATTTAAAATTTGTCTCCTTACTCTGTCTTCTGAATTTGCAATATTTCGAATTTCCTTGATATCTAATAGTTTAACTAGTTGCATCCATATCAATACTTTCAAATTGGGTTTTTTTTTTTTTTGTTTACAGACCTGTTTCTGAATCATCTGATGATGAAACTACGCATTTGAACTTTTGTGCTGAAGCTTGGAATAGATCTAATGTGTCACAGAGTGATTCAGACTGCTTAAATGACACTTTTATTTCTGAACAAAGTATAGCAAGCCCAAGTAGTTTACAGACCCACTCAATCATACGGATGCCAATGCAGGCAAATCCTAATTTTGAACTCAATTTGCGTGATTGGGCCTTAAATAACAGAATTGCACATGTTGCATTGAACGGCTTATTGCAAATTCTGCAAGTAAAGGAAATTCCCAAGCTGCCATTGGATAGTCGTACTCTCTTGGGCACAAGCCGTACAACAAATGTTAAAAATATGGATGAAGGAAAATATTTCTATTATGGCATTAGTAATGCATTGAATAGGCTGAACTTGAACGATACAGTTATTGGCAATACAATTGAGCTACGAATCAATGTTGATGGACTATCTCTGTTTAATAGCTCACCTATTCAATTTTGGCCAATTCTTGGCTTACTAGGCCAAAATTCGGATTCTCCATTCGTGATTGCTTGTTACTGTGGCAATTCAAAGCCAAAATGCATCAATACTTTCTTAGAAGATTTTGTGGACGAAATGGACCATCTGATGGTAAATGGTTACATAAGAAATGTGAAATATGCTATAAAAATAAGTCACTTCAATTGTGATGCTCCGGCTAGAGCTTTTTTGAAGTGCATTAAAGGGCACAATGCATACTTTGGATGCGAGAAATGCGTAATTGAAGGCACCCCTGTGGAAAAACAGGTGAAGTTTCTAAATATAGAAAATGAAAAAAGAACAGATAAAAGTTTCAAAGAAATCAAGCAGGCAAAACATCATATAGGTGTTTCGCCTTTGACCTCTTTAAATGTGGGAATGATCTCTCAATTCCCCTTAGATGCCATGCATCTCATTGATCATGGCGTTGTACGAAAAATACTTCTATGCTGGGTTAAGAAGGGGGGTCGAATGCAAGATCACAGTACGCGATTGAAACCCCATGAAACAAAACAAATTTCTGACAACTTGGAGTTACTATCCAGCTGTGTACCTTCGGAATTGAGTCGCAAACCGAGATCCTTAAAGTATTTGGATCGGTGGAAGGCTTCTGAATTCCGTCAATTCCTGCTGTACACAGGTCCTATTGTTTTGAAGCCTATTTTACCTCCCTCTTTATACCAACATTTTCTATGTCTGCATGTTTCCATCAATATATTGTGCAATGCTGATTTGGTTAAAGATGGGAGGTATATAGACTATGCTGAGCTCATGCTCAAGTCATTTGTGGAAGATGTTATGCAATTGTATGGTAACAAATATATGACCTACAATATGCATAACCTATTGCATTTAGCTGATGATGTAAGGCTACATGGAAGCCTTGACACCTTCAACTGTTATGCATTCGAGAATTTCTTAGGCCAAATCAAAAGGTCATTAAGATCTTATTCAAATCCATTGGCTCAATTGAGCAAAAGATTATCAGAGCAATGTCAACAACCGAGCAACTCTTCATCAAGTGCAAAATGGATCAAGTCCAAAGGACAATTCAATGCATCATTTTGTTCAGGTGAAGAGTTTTCGTCTTTAGAGTTGAAAAACGTGAAAATTTCTTCCCAGAATAATTGTGACAATACATTTCAATTAAAAGATGAAAGAATTGTTTCTGTCAAGAGAATTGTTAAGACTGCTAATGAACAGTGTGCTTTGATTTGCTCTGAAATAGTTTGCAAAGAAAGTTATTTTTCTGAGCCTGCTGATTCTAAGATTACCTCAATTTTTAAAATTGAGCATGAAAGTTCAACACCTGTTAAATTGGACTTATTAATGTTAAAAAGAAAATGTATATTGTGTCGGGACTTTAATGTTGTTGTTTGTCTTCTTCATAATTTAAAAATTACATAATTTACTCAACCTTTTCCTTTATTTATCTATTGTAGAATCTGTATTAATTCAACTAGAGTCCAACCTTGGTAGCGCAGGAATTTTTTTTGAATGTACGTGAAAAAGCGAGATTACATTATGTTTTGTTTTTGTCCAAAGAAAATTCTGGGCCGAGATATAGGCCGCTGAAAATGTCGGCCCAGGCATCACTTCTCACTTGCGATATTCAACTCTCAGGGTACAATATATTTTATTGCAGTTATTTTTTATTTAAAAGGTCATTCTTTTCTAATTAAAAAGATATTCAATAATTTGAAATATGGGTGAAGTTTTTTGCCATAGTCTTTTTTTTTGGGGGGGGGGGGGAGAGAAATAAATTAATTTCTGAAAAACCCTCATTTTTTTCAAATTTCTCTTAAAACCTGTTAAATGAAAAAGTAGAAGCTTTCCGTTTCCGGGAATAATAGCTTGGCACAGATTCAGAAAAGGGAATTGGAGCAAAGACTAGCAGATAACATTGATGGGAATCCTAAAAAGTTTTTTGCTTACACTAACTCTGGGACAGCTCGAAATAGTCAAACTGGCCCATTGGTTGACAGGGCTCGTACGCTTCTAACAAACTCCTGAATTTTGCTATTATCTCCTTACAAACTTCTTATTTTTTATTCTGCATAGCCTTTAAGATTCTACTATCGCCAATCCTATACAAGTAAATACATTATACCGGATTTTACCAAAATTTGGGTATTTTTCGTCTGTTAATACCGGAAATCCGATTTTGACGTTAGACTATTTTCTTCCTCACATCCGAATATTTTTTCCTCACTCTAAATTTCTGATGATTATGTCGATAATTATTAATTATATACATCTTTTAGCCTTGTTAAAAACTATAATTTGCACAATTTTTTCAAAACAATCCTTAATATTTAAATGGAATTTTTTGTATTTAAATCTCGTATGAGGAAACTTATGTTTTTAAAATATGCCAAAAATAGAAAAAAAAAAGTTTTTGCTTGTTTTGTTTTTGCACAATTATTAGTGCGCAATCAATTTCACTTGTTTTTTATTCAATTTCAAAATAAAATATATTTTAGTAAATACCCCCCTCCCATTGATTCTGAGTTGGCGCAAGTCTAAGAAGCAGTAAATGCATATTTTACTATAAATTTAGCATGTTTGTGCATTAAATGCATTGTACGAAAGCAAAATAAATAGTATAAGAGTTGTAAATATCTTTTCTGAAATAAGTTTTAAAACATGCATCTTTAAACAAGAAACTAATCCTTAAAAAATAAAATGAGCCGTTTTAGGGCATCTCTTGTTTATTATTTTTATGAATGACATTAATGAAAATATTTCTGGAAGCAGGAATTATTTTTCTGATGATATAAAAGTCATGGAGATTGTATAAAATGAAGAACAAGTAAAACTGCTTCAAGAGATATCATATTACTGTGGGGTAAGGCAGTTAATGTAGGGAAATGTCAAGTGCTACACTTAGGTCATGGAAATGGCGTACCAGTTATCCTTTACAGGTTTCAGTCATTAGACGGGCAGAAAATGTTATTGATCTGGGTATCTTAATAAATCAGGACTTCAAATTTAGTCAATAGTGCAGCATTGCAAGTAACAAAGCCAACAGAATGCTTGGGTTTATCAATAGGTCTATTTCAAACAAATCTAAGAAGGTTCTGCCTTTATATAGAAGTTAAGTAAGACCTAATTAAGAGTATGCTGTTCAGGTTCGGTCGCCTTATCTCTGGAAAGATATTTCTGAATTGGAAAGGGTTCAAAGAAGGTCTACTAGACTAGTAAGGGGACTTTCAAATTAAGATCATGATACCAGACTAATTAGGCTTAATATGTATAGCCTGGAACAGAGGGGCCATGAATTAGTTTTTAAAATTTATCAAAATAAAAAATCTTAATTGGATTAAATTTTTGCAGGGAGCATTTTTCAAAGAAAAAAATATTTAATTTCTTTCATTTCCAAAGTTTGACTCTGGTTGAATTTATTTATTTTTGTGCAATTAGCTATCATCAAAAAAAGAAATGTATATAATAATCAGAAAAAATATATATACTGTATGATATCTTGACTGACAATTTAGAGTGCACCAGATACCACATTTTCTCAATCTCCTTCCCTGCTCACCAACCTCTGAAGATTGCTTAGCAATGTTATTTGCTAAGATTTATATTGTCTGTACATATAAGCATAAAGCATCATATTAAAATATGCATTATGATTATAACAAAATGATCCTCCCTCCTGCCACAGGTGATATGGGGTCTCTAGGCCGCAGTCCTAGCATAGACATCCTTTTATAATTCCTCTGACTTAACTTTTTGAAAAAAAATTATAGAGAAATTGATTTTTTTTCTTAAATTTAAACATACTTATGTGTAATTAATTTAAAATTAAAAAAAAATCCAAATGCAACTTCATATAGTAAATGCTGAATTCTGCATAAATTGATAATTTTGTATGTGACTAATTTGACAACAGATAATCATGGTAACGTGTTGTAAAATAATTATCTGGTATTTACCTTACATACAAATACAAGCGCATGTTTATCTAAATATTTTTGTACATATGTATATGGAATGATTTATTTATTTTTTCATAAAATAAATGTAAAGAAGTTAAGAATATTTACTGGAAATATATTTACATTTCACCCAAAAACAAAAAATTGATTTTAAGTTTTATTATCTAAATTAGCTAAAATAAAAATAAATGTTATAACTGAAATTTTTAATTGAATATTTGGCCAAATATTGAGTTAGAATTTTATGGAATGCTAAGTATTTGGCATAGGTGGTAAAATTTGGTATTTTGTGAATCTCTAATTATGTCTTTTTTTCTCTTTCTGCATAATTTTTAATCAATCTCGATTTTATTTTATTCAAACTCGCCATTAAATCTCTGGAGCATTATGATTTATTAAATTTGCTTTGCATTATCCTTTATCCAGCCCTTTTGGCATTTTTTGAACAAATTCTTTGTTTCTAGTAATGTTTTGTCTAAAGCATGAGTCTCAATTTTCAAATACTTTCTTCTGTGCGGAGATTTGGATTTAATGAAAGATATCTGGTTCTTTTTGTTAATTGAGGTTCTGCTGAACTACCTTTTTTAGAAGCTTCTTTTCTTTTCCTAGCTAGACTGATATAAACTGAAGAAGTGATTTCATTAATAATTTAGTTTTTTTTCTTTTAATTTGTAAATGATGAATTGACTAGGACCAGTCTAGCTGGGCCCAGAGCCTGTTGCTGGTCGTCACTTTTGTATTTGTATTAAATATATTTTCTGTTACTTCTCAAATTTTTTTTATTTGAAATTGTTAATACAAAATAGTAATATTACATTTATAACTGTTGTACAAAACATTTTATCATCAAATGAAAGCATAATATTTATCTGATATGCATTGAATATTGTTGCAGTTATTATGTATGACTTTTCAAGCTAGCTTCTTTTAAATTACTAGCTACTGAAACCTTCCTTATATCGCACTTTTTAAGACACAAAAAAAAGCATGGTACATTTGATAACCTGATGTAATCTAAGTCATAAAAATTTAAGATTCAATTACAGTACATACAAATCAATATCATATGCAGGCACAAAAAGATTAGTTTATCATCATATAAAGATGATTTTCTTAATGAGAATCAAACAAAATGAGTCTACCAATTTTGCTTTTAAAATAACAAAAAATATTTCGAAATATTTCAATTGCTGTATACTGAAATACGAAAGAAAAGTTGCAGCTTGAGCAAGCAACATCTTTTTCCTTCTTTCTATCTTAATGCAAATTTTGGGGAGACAAAGGAAAAGCAAGATCTATCTGAATGAGCAATGTAACAAGGGGTTACTGTACATAAGTTTTATTTCAAAATTGTGTAAGTCAAGACTTTTGTTCATAATTTCGGTTTTGTTTCGAAATGTCTTTTTTTTTTTTCAGAATTAGGTACTAGACCATTGCTCTTAGCTTTTCATGTATTGCATATGTTGTCTTTTTGTATGATTCACTTGAACTGCTTTAGTATAAAGTGCTGGATAACTTTGGTTTTAGCCATTTTAGTGGGCAGTTGATTTGAAGCTTCTTACTTCAAAAATAATGTTTTGTGTTCTTATTTTTGTCTGTGCAGTAGCTGCTCCTGTAAAAGCTTATTCAGTTGTGTTTTTGAAGGAGAATACCTTAGAAATCATTCCAACTAAGTGGATTATGAGGAATGAATTACTGACCTATTGGCCCCCAAAATGCTCTGAAAGCGTCATGAAGAAACTTATTCAAAATTGTGTTGATGCAGAGGAGTCTTGGGATACTTTTGAAATAAAAGTATATTTCGAAACAAGTAAGTTGTTTATCTGTAGTAAATTTTAAAAATGTACATATAAATTTCTTTAAAATTAGTATTAATTTTTTTTAAAATTTAATATAGATTCTTTTGCCAGAGCATCAAAGAAATTAAATTTATATAGAGAGTCGTCAAATGTTGCTTCAGATTCTACAAGCTCTGATGAAGATTTGACGTTAAAGAAGCGGAAAATAAAAGTTCCTCCTCGCTTTTGCGATAGTCGATCGCAATGTAAGAAAAGAAGAATTTCTGGTACAGGTATGAGAAAAATTTTTAACAAATTGTTACAACTTTGAGTGTTCATCATTTACTTTCTTTGAGACTGGGTTCAAAATTAAAATAGGCTGTTCGTCGAAGGGTTCAAAGAGATTGATCAGGACAAATGCGAATGTGACGACCAGCAACAGGTTCTGGCCCAACTATACTGGTCCAAATGTTAAATTGTAAAGTACTTTGCAGCTAGTCAGGGTTTCTGCTGTAATCACATTTTTTGCGAAATCCGAAAATACTATCTCAATGATGAAAATAAAGCAAAGCATTTTCCCCTATTTGCTAAACCAAAAAATTAATTGATAAAAAGAAACTGCAGGATCCGAGAGAGGAAGCAAGCATAAGGATAGTCAACTTAATCTTTTTAAAATTCTAGCTAAGGTGTTTAAATAAGTTCAAATACCTAGTCTTAATAGGCATTACGTTATAAAATAATATTATTCACCAGTTTTTAGTTTCGGGTTTCTTAAGACCTTGATGGATTTGACAAAAGGGTATTCTCAGATACCACTCTCTGAAGAATCCAAGAGGTATGCGGCGTTTGTGACTCCTTTTGGGTCTTACATTAGTAATAAAATGATGTTTGGCCTAGTCAACTCTTCATTTTATTTTTGTAAATTGATGACACAAGTTTTAGAAGGAATGGAAGAGTATGCGTTATCATATATTGACGACATCGCTATATTTTCGAATAATTGGGAGGAGCATTTGACGCACATTAATTCAGTATTGTGTAGATTAGGAGAGGCGGGTCTAACTGTGAAACCCTCAAAGTGTAGATTTGCTAGGGATCATGTCATTTTTCTTGGACATGAGGTGGGGTCCAGAAAAAGGTCTCCTAATGAGGTGAAAATAAAGGCAATTAATGATTTCCCAACACCTAAAAACAAAACCCAGATAAGATCATTTTTAGGAATGGCGGGAAATTATTCTAGATACATCCCTAAGTATTCTGTCTTCGCCGTCCCTCTGACTAATGCCTTGAAGGGTAAGGAAAGGAAATCTGAAGCAATTTGGAACCCGGAATGCGAAAGGGCTTTTAATGAGTTGAAAGATGAAGTGAAGGAAAGTCCTGTGCTTTATGCACAGGATTATTAGTTCCGCACAACTATTCCAAAGAGCTGATGACTGAATTCGAGATTTGCTTTAACAAGTTAAAAATCAACAACAGAAAAGGTAGTTTCTATAAAATTGTACATGAATACAAACTGAATCTTTTTTTTTTGTCTAAAAAAGGAGAAATCATGGAGTAAAATGTTTTCTTTTTTTTATTTTCTTTAAAAAATATTAAAAAGTGTTGAATTATATCATTAGTAGTATGGTTCGAGTTCAATGATGAAAACCTGTAAGAGTGGCCACATTTTCACGGAACAGAGGGGTGGCCACTTGGAGAGGTTTCACTAATGATTCACTAAAACAATTGTTTGTTTAAACATGAAGCATTATTAATGCTAATTAAAAGATTAATGAGATATTTAAAATTACTCTTATTTTATTTTAAAAATTAATTTCAGATTCCATTCAGCAAGTTAGCAACAACGGTGCCACCACAACGGATGATGAACGTGAAGTTTGTAATAATTACCAAAAAAAATACAAGATTCCAGATCTTCCTACAAGTATGTATGCTATTGACATCTTATTCTAAGCAATTCATTCCAATGACTGATAAAAAAGTAAAATTAATCAAGCAAAAATAATACTTATGTTTAAAATGTTCATTTTCCTAATATGAATGCATTATTAGAGATCTGTTGAGTCCAATTATATTTTGCTTAATGAAACAAATTTGAATTATAGATACCAATCCATGTTCACTAAGATTTTCATCTGATTCCATGGGATCAGAAAGAAATGGACCAGCACCACCTGTCTTTTCGAGTGAGTACATTATATCATTTATTTTGGAAAAAAATATTGAATATTTCATTGCAATTCTGCTTGAATGTTTTAGTAACAAGAACTTTTCTGTCTGAATTTCTCAATTGTTTTGAAAATTTTCAACTGTTTTCCCCTGTTTTGATTTTGTGCAAAAGTTTAATCCATTAACATCCTTCATTTTGATAAATTTAAACAACTGAATCATGTCCCGCCTGACTCTCCTTTGCTCCAGACTATACATATTAAGTCTAGTATCATAATATAGATCTTAAAATCCCCTTACTAGTTTAGTAACCCTTTCCAATACAGAAATATCTTTTCTCAGATAAAGCGACCAAAACTGAACAGCATACTCATTCTTTCCTTCATGCAGAGACAAACCAGAATTGACAAAAATGCACCACAGAAGAAATACTAAAGATAACAATATAGCAGTAAATAAAACAGAGTTAGTACACCCAACAAAGTACACATAATCAAAACAAAGAAATCACCATATGTTAGGCTTAGCTCCAAAAAATCTCAAGGGACTTCAAAAATGCACTTAAAGCTAAAATGAGTTCTCAAAAAACTAAACTAATAAACATGATAAAATACAGTAAAAATACTAAAACTAAAACACTTATAATGAAAAATTACTTAAAAAAAGCACTTATCTGAGCAGCAGATAAGCCATCCCATGCATCACATACGCCCTCTAGTGGCAAGAGGGTGAAGGGATATAGAAGTGAATATTTCTTATATATATTAAAATTATAACAGATTAATGAAGGATTGGAAGCTCATTTATTTGTAATTTCAGGTACACCCAAACATCAAACTTTGCCTGATGCAAATGAAATAAAAAATCTAAGTAAGTAAACTGTATAGACCTATTTTTGTGATCTGTATTGTTTAATATAAAATTCATGTTTGATTTTTTTTTTTATTTTTTTTTTTTAATTTCACAGTCTCTCATCTGATAAAAATAAATGAAAAAACTTACCAAAAAGTGAAAGGCTTGGAAAAAGAACTGAATGAAATAAAAGCAGAAATGTGCGAACTGAAAAACCTCAATGCAAAAGATAACCAGAAAATTCTTCCACTAATGCAGATCCCCGATTTAAAGGATCTGCCATTTGATTCTGATGCAGCAGTGATTATGTTCAATGAGAACTTACAAGCAGACAGGCAACTACAATCACAATATGTGAGCTGAAATCATTTACTAAAATTCAATTCATACTGTTTTAAATGCATGTATAATATTTTTTTTGCAGGATAAGAGGGATCACTGAAGTCAAACTTACAGGTCTATAATTCCCAGCAATACCTTTAGACCCCTTCTTGAAGAGTGGCATTATGTTAGCCAGCTTCCAGTCCTCTGGCACCGTCCCCGAGTTATAAGAAGCATTGAAAATATTCAAAATAACATCCACTAATTCCTCTGCACATTCAACTAAAATTTTTGGATAGATATTATCTGGTCCCGGAGCTTTAGTTGCTTTAATCTTTTTCAAATGAAATAAAACCTCCTCCCTGGAAAATACAAAATCCTCAAGCTGTATAATAGCTTGTGTCTTGTTAGTGTCAACTGTTGAGATACAGATATCGTTAAACACACTGGAAAAAAGTTATTTAGAACATTTGCAATATCCCTATCGTTTTGGATTAAATTTCCATACTCATCAACCAAAGGCCCAATTTGACTGTTTCGAGCTTTCCCAGAATTAGAGTAAGCAAAAAACCTCTTAGGGTTCCCATCAATGTCATCTGCCAGCCTTTGCTCCAATTCCCTTTTCTGAATCCGTACCAAATACTTAAAATTTCGCCTTGCCTTACCATACTGGAGCCTCTCCGCACTCTGACCAGTTTCTTTAAACTTACGAAAAGTGGCTTGCTTATAATTAAGAGCTTCTTTAGTCTCCCTGGAGAACCACATGGGCCAAATTTTGGTACTAACACCTTTTCTCCTAAATGGAACATAGTCCCCAAAGGTTTTAGCAAGTTTATCCTTAAATTCCGTCCACTGCTGATCTACGTCGCTATTTTCCAACCCTGACGAAAAAACTTCTTTCAAGCTCTGCCTAAGTGCAACAAAATCAGTGTTTCTGAAATTGGGCACAAACCTAAAATTATCATCTTTGCACACTTCAAATTTAACCCGGAACCTAATGCTGTTATGATCACTATCTCCAATATGCTCCCCTACACTCAACCCCTGAACAAAACTACCTATGTCACAAAAAACTAGATCCAAAATGGCCTCCTCTCGAGTTCCCTGAGTTACAACTTGATCTAAGAAACAGTCACCAATTACTTTTAAAAATTCCTCTTCTTTGCCATTACCAGGATAAAAATTATTCCAATCAATACCCGGAAAATTGAAATCCCCCATTATGATAACGGATCCCTTACTGGACATGTCACTAATAATACGGTACATCTGTTCATCTTGTCCCTGGTTTGAATTAGGTGGCCTATAAATGTTTCCAAAGCGTAGCTTTTTGCCCTTACTGCTCATCAACTCCAGCCAAACCATATCAATATCAGTAGGCTTATCATTTATGACCAATTCATTGCAAATAAAATTGTCTCTAACATAAAATAAAACCCCACCACCTCTTTTACCTACTCTATCCTGTCTGAACAAATTAAACCCAGAATTATGTAATAACTCTGCATCAGATTCGGTAGCCCATGTCTCTGTAATTCCAATAACATCCAACTTCTCATCCATAACTATGCTTTTCAATTCATCCATCTTGTTCCTAATACTGCGAGCATTGGTATAGAAAACTTTAAGCATGCCTAAGTTGCTTTTATTTAACACCCTGAAATTTCTTAAATTACAATTGTTAACATTACTACTCTTGTTGGTCACTTTATTTCCATTTCTAGCAATACCCTAAAAAATTTCATTCTCTTGATACCTGATGCTTGAACCATGCCCCCCATTCCAACTTAGTTTTCTGACTCCGAAGCCCTTAAAATTAATCCACTAACCATTTTGACCCCTGTAGAGCTCAGATGCAGGCCATCCCTAGCAATCCAATCCCGTTTACAATGACTCCATACCTCAATAAACCTGATACTGCGCTTTTCGCAAATTGACTTCAGTAGCAAGTTCATACACCTCGCACGTTGATTTAGCCAGCTCCTATGCACTCCATACCTGGGAAGCAAACCAACCACTTGGACATTCGTCGCAAAGCTGGTTGCTTTATCCAACAGGGATTCCCATTCCCTAGAAAACTCCTCATTTTTACTGTGGCCTACATCATTTGTTCCCACCCACAAAGTAACCATGCCCTCCTTATTCAATAATCCCTCCTTTTCAGCAACCATATTAACGTCTTTTACCCGAGCCCCAGGTAAACAACACCTAGCCACCTTATGCTTTACTCTCCCAACTGTGTTACCCACCTCCCTTACCATAGAGTCCCCCAAAATCACACCCTTAGTTTCCCAATCTAACTCCTCATTTGAAACTTCCCCCTGAATCTCTGGAACATTTATACCCTCTACAACTGGCCTACACCCTAATGCTAATTGGGCTTCCAAAACTAGCATCTGAAGTCTTAAGTCTGAGAGTTCAGCACATTTAGTGCAAATATGATCCTCCTCAAAAACACTCATTTTCCCCCTTATACAGGCAGAACATATGACATAAATCACAAGAGATCCACCTGTCCCCCTTCCCACTCTTTACCTCTTTCATAATGCATATAACACCCATTTCTACTCAGTGAATATGTTCCAAAAGGCAAAACAGAAAGATAAAAATGCAAAAAAACACAGAATAAATACTAAAAACAGCAGTAAATAAACAGAGTTGCTACACCCAATAAAGCACACAAGATCAAAAACCAGGAGATCACCACATGTTAGGCTTAGCTCCAAAAATGCAAAAACACTTCAAGAATACAATAACAGCAAAAATGAGCCCCCAAAACACAATAAAACTAAATTACATGATAAAGTGAAGTAAAAAAACCTAAAACTAGACAGTAATAATGAAAAATTATAGTAAAAAAAAAACACTTATCAAATTAGCAGCAATAACACTCCCTGCATCACAGGCGCCCTCTAGTGGCCAAAAAATAATAATGTGGGAAAGTGTTTCTGACTATAATTTATAGATTAAGATTTTTTTTTTTAAATTTTTATTTTAATATTGTTAAACTTAATAAACCATCTTAGATTCAGGGAAGGATTGTGGGTTTCCTGCAAAATTTTTCAAATCTCCTCCAATGTTTTAGCTTAGTAAGAGTCTTACTAATGAAAGATTTGAAACTGTACCATGAATAAACACGATGTTAGCGATAGAGATAAAAGGTATAGGAAAATGCTGTACAAGCTTAGGCAGAAATTCCATTATTTTAAATTCAGATATATTTTCCAAGTAAATAATTTGTAAGAAGTAAGTTTCAGCTAATCAGATATTTGTGTAGAGTCTGTTAACAGATCCAAATTTGCTAAAACTTTTCCAATTTAAAATACTCAGAAGCCTTCGATAGTTAAACAATATTTTTCCTTTCTTTCAAGTGCCAAAAATTGTTTCCCCTCCTCAAAGTTGAATTTTAGAGTAGAGCATGAATTCTAATAATAAAATTTGCTAATGCTCTTTAAATTTTTGAAAATCCTAATTGAAAAATTTGTAATGTTATTTTTTACAGGTTCGCTTCTTATATAGTTCCTGTCTGGCAAGAAATTCTTTGCAGTTTATGACTTCTTGCTTAAGAAAATTGATGAAGAGAAATGTAGCTAACCTGTATAGTAGATTGGGACGAAAAGGAAAGAAAAGTTTTACAAGCCTTTCATCTATTTATGATATAATAATGGGTAAACTTATTTTGTAAAAATCTTTCCAAATTATTTAGTCAGAAATTGTCAAAACTTTTTATTGTGAGACAACAACATCAGGAGTGAAAGTATTTGGTTCATAAAAAATGGGCTACGGAGTGAGATGAAACAAAATAAAAATTAAAAAGTGTCAGGTTGACCTACTGACGGATAATAATGCAGGTTCATAACCTGCTTCTTTAAAGTATCATAACTCAACTCAATTTTTTTTATTAATTAAAATAAGCACCAACTGAATCAATACATTTTTGCCAACTAGATACAAATTTATTTATGCTGGCAGAATAAATTTCTGGAGTTCTGGATGCGATTAAGTTGTTAAAGGCAATTTTGGGTTTGTCTTGTTTTCTGAAGTATTTTTCTGCAGAAAATTATCCAAATGCTTAAAAACGTAATAATCGGTCGGAGGGAAGTCAGGCAAGTATGGAGAAACTCAAAAAAGTAAATTTGATGGAAAATCTCATTTAGCCATCTAAAACCAAACGCCTCCTAAATATTTTGCAAAATAATTTTGGAACAAAATGATTTTTATAGAAATACATAGCAAGAATAGAGCTTTAAATTGTTGTATAGACCAAAGAATTTTTATTGCTAAAAATGTACAAGAAAGATAAGCTGCTGCAGAAACGTACATTATTCTCCGGACAACCTGATAATAAATAGCACTGTTGGCAAAAAAAAAAAAAAAAAAAAACCTTCAAAAGCTTCTGATTTTTTTTTTTTTTTTTTTGTGTGTGTAAAATGACCCCCTGTATCCAAATATGGCCATCGTTTTCCCACAGAATATCCCACTTTTGGCAGTTTTTGAGTTTCATAGCTACTATTTTATTTTGAGGGAAAGGAAACATTAAATTTGCTTGTGACACTCTTCTGAAGAGCTAGAGAGCTGCAAAGTTCAAAATTATGAACATTTGGAGCTAGTTTGGGTACTCATAGGGGTGTTGCCCCCTGTAAAATATTTCAAAAATCATAAAAATTAATCTACTTTTTATAGGGTTTTTTTTAAAACAGTTTTTTCATTTACTTTTCGACATAAAACCCGAGTATAAGACTTAAATTGAGGAAATCGGAGATCCTTAAATCAAAGTTATACAGTAAAACCTGTAAAGTTGACCACCTTTGTAAGTTGACCACCTGTCTATGTTGACCGCTTTTGTCAGGAACGGAATTAGTCCTATCTTGTATAAAGAAGGAAAACCTCTGTAACTTGACCACCTGTCTATCTTGACCACTAATGTACCCCAAATTTGGTTTGGAGTATTGTAAAAAACCCTTTGTAAGTTGACCACTTGGTTTATTTTTTAAAACTTAATTTAGCAAATTATTTTATTTTATTATTATTATTATTTTATAGCTTTCCAAGAATATCTTTTGTGCCAGATCAGCATTTTACCAACTAAATAAAACAGCAGCATAACTAAACCTCCTTGAGTGTCCAGCTTGTTGCTCTTTGTGTTCTAGTTTTACATAAAATGACTTCAAAAAGAAAGTTAGTTGAACTTGAGATTGATAAAAAGTATGAAATATTAAAATTAACTGAAAAGGGAAGAGAAAATTAGTTGACACATATGGAATTTCCAAAACTAGTGTCTAATAAATGCGGCAAACTTCAATAAGGAGTTATTTTGTTGAAAAGTAGATCATCATGGTTATAAATGTATTAAATGTGTATGAGAAAAAAAAATAAGCGAAAAATTTGCTATTTTTGATTAGCTATGAATTTTTAGGAATATTAATATAAAAATCTTTTTATAAACAATGATTTTTTTTGATCAATTTACTGAAATTTTAAATTTACATGACACATTATACATCATTCTGAGAAAATAACCTCCAAAAATACTTCAATAATATTTTAAATTATTGTTTCAAAATAACAATGACAGTGTGTTGAACGGAAAGAGTAAGTGTCAATTAATCAAAAAATGAATACATAGTGCAAGAAATGACAAAAAAAAAAAAAAAAACATTACCCTTTTAATAAGTTGACCACCTGTCTAAGTTGACCACCAAAGTACTGCACCGCAAGTGTTCAACTTACACAGGTTTCACTGTACTGTATTTTACTTATACTAGTTTAGCATATGTTTTAAAGGATTGATTATAATTGAGAAAATGTTCCAGCTTTCAAGTGTTTTTCCCCAAGAATTGATCAAAGAAAATTTTAGGAACTTCTGCCCCAGGTGTAAGTCAACCCCCTTACTTTCATCCCCAGTGTTTTGGACTACATTTCTCGACTTATACTAGAGTATATATGGTTAATACTTGTTTTTCATATGTCACTTTGCTATTTTTACTTTTCCCTGCTCTCTGTTCAGAAAATAATAAAACTAATACCCCCGCACACCCGAGTCACTTTTAAAAGTGGAATGCTTTTGATCTTTGTAGCAACAAGTAATCTCATAAAAATAGAGATCTTGTCATTTAGGGTTGTAGTAAAGTAAAATAGCTGCAAGATTTTGGAGAGAAAATAAAAACATCCACCTTATAAAATAAATTGTTATTTGGTTGTTTGCATTTGAAAAACAAAGTTTGTCTCATTATTATTTTCTAAAAAATTGTTTTTAATAAGGAGCTGCCACTATGAAATTCCCTGATGCCACACCAGAAGAATTGTCAGAAAAATTGGGCAAAGCTTTGGCTTTGTCTGTTGACTGGGATGGCCGGAAAAAAAGTAACCCTGGTGGGTACACTTTTTCATTTAAAATTATTCATGTATCTTTTAAAATCTTTTAAAACTGTTCACATTAGATAAATATGTTGTTATGCCATTTGTAATGAATCAAATGTATATATATATATCCAAATGTAATTTTCTTTTTAATCATACTGCCAATATGCCCAGCTGCTGCTACACACTGCTGGTAGCATATCTGAAAATGTTAAGATCTTTTAGAGACGATTGCGTTTGAAAATTAATTTTCCAAATAGTCCGTTGATGCAATCTCAGATCTTAAACATAATAAATCATGTAGAAATTGAGGCAAGCACAAAATCACCAGCATAAAAAGACTGATCCTGACCATGAATGCAGCCAATTAAGTATTTTAGTAATATTCAGTGTTGTAGTTGTAAAAAAAAAAAAAATTTGGAGGAATTTTCCTTGGGATTTAGATTGCACCGAGAGAAAAGGTGGTGTGGAACCAATTTACAACCTTTTCATATACAGTCAATTCGCAATAACTCGAATCTAAAGGGTCTGACGAAAAACTTCGACTTATCGTAAGTTTGAGTTACCGCTTGTTTCGGCATTCAACATTTTATTATTAAAAACCATAGAATATTTTAATATGTATCCAGGGGTCTGGCCAGAGGAAATTTGGGTTCATTATTGGAGCAAATCTGAAATCAAAATAACACAAGATCTATATTTGTCACAATGCTTATTTCAAGTTTATTAAGAGAAATTCCATTTTCTTTAATGAGTCAAAAATTAAAATGCTGAATCAGTGGTTTCATTTTATATTTTTGCTTCAACTGTCTCAATATATATTAAGGATATGTTTATCATAAGCCTCTAAAATGCAATTTTATAATAATTTTACAAAAAATGTTTCGTTTATTAGCCATTTTTATACTTGTTTGAAAGATTGTGATCTTTTTTGCATCCGCTACGGGAATCGGATTTTTCAAATTTTTGATGTTTTATACACTGTTAAGAGGTGAACGAATAAATTCTTTTACATTTTTATTACAATCAAGAAATTTATCAGTTCTAAACGAAACTCCATGCTTTTTAAGAGTGTCAAAAGTCAAAAAGTTGAATGCTAAACCCCTGCCTGAATTTTATCCTTCTTGTTTCATTTATTTTATACTATACATGTAACATTTCTAATATAATTTAAGTAACAAAGAATCATTTACGATTAATTGTAGTACAGTCGGACCCAGATTTAACAAACCTCCATTTAACAAATTTTGCGATTTAGCAAATTTTATTTGTTCCTTGATTAGAAGGAAGGCAAAAAACTCCTTTTATTGACTGCACAAAATAACGTGTTTGATAACCAAATGTCATACATTTAAATTTGTTTACTGTTTGGTTGCTGAATATTCGGTTTGTCTGCATAAAAGCAGTATGCCAAATACAGAGAAACTGTGTATAACAATACTGTCTATAACGATAACCTGTCTGTTATGATTTTTTTTTAGGTCCCAACAGTATCGTTGTAGACAGGTTTTACTGTATTCGGTATACCTCTAATTAAAACATTTGAAACCATATTCTCAAAAAATAAATGAATTAGAAAATGTTTTTCTTTCTTGCAGCTATAAATGATCAACAACAAATGGCTGATGACCAGGACAGTGAATCCCTTCTTTGTAATAACAGATTGTAAAAGGAAAAAGGCTACCATTGATGCGGACATCATCCCCTTTAAAATGGACTGTAAAATAAAACAAATGTACTATTATAATAAAACTTGTATTTTTGGTGTTCTATGTTTGTTCTGTTTTTATATGCTAATCAACTCTATAGAGCTTTCTCATTTTTTTTTATTCTTGATGACTAGAAAATTTTGAAAGGTATATATATATATATATATATATATATATATATATATATATATATATATATATATACATACACACACACATATACATATATATATACACACATACATATATATATATATACATACATACATATATATACATATTCAAAAAATGCAAAACATTTTAAAATCTGCACTTAAAGTCAAGATTGAGTAATTTTCACAAGTGGTTCTTTGACATATTTTACCTATATGCAAGGTAATTTTTTGAGAACTTTTAAAGAAATCCAATTGAAATATATAGAGATGTTTCTCTTTTGAGCTGCAGAGCACGGCAATATACATTTTTGTTTTCAAAATAAAGATTTGAGTACCATCTTAATAAGTTATGTTCTGATTTGATTTTCATAAGAAAATTTTCATTTTATAAGATTATGAATGACAATCCAGTAATACAAATAATTAGCAAAAAATATAATTTAACTGAATTTGCTTTGCTCGCTATTTTTCTTTTTGTGGTCTACCTATACATTTCCATTCATAGATAAACAAAATAAACATGGATTTTGCAAATGGTTTTCTTTTACTGAAGTAGTTTATTACTCTAATTTAAAAGAATGCATCAACGATTTTTTGAATACAGATTCAGCAATATATATTTTTGAATGAAAAAATACAGAAAATTTCTTAATTCGACGTAAAACAAAATAGTTAAACTATGACCAGGATGACGTCGTCTGCTACTGCCCTGAACTATACTGATCCCCTTTTTTCAGCTTTGGAAATCGGTGGAAAATTACAGGTTCCTCAAACAGCGCAGAGTTTCTACCTCGTAGGCTACGGTTGGTCTCGCTATAAGCGCCATCTAGGGGCGAAGTTCCCTGTCCCTCGTTTTTGAAGGCTTTCAAGCAACATCAGATTCTCGTAGGCTACGGTAAGAGGTAAAGCCGAGCCGCTTCATCAACTGAAACAAAAGCCTGAGTTTTGAACTGATGAATATGGCAACAGTAGTGCATAAACAAAACTAAAAGCATGACGGCGCTTTAATGTTTCAATATGCTTTTTTTTAATAAATTATTTTTACACGAATAGTTAAAATAACGAAAAATAATAATTGTAAGTAAAAGTATTTGTAGCTTATATTAAATGGGAACGTATTCCTCCAAACATTTGTTTTGATTATTGTTTATATTTTCTGTATTTCCATGCCTGTATTATTTATGTCTCAAGTCGGTATGTTTTACAATCTTCGTTTTCAAAAGCGTTTATTTTTAAACCATTTGAAATTTCTTTTAGAGTATAGGCGTTAGAAAATCATTTCAAAAACGTAATGTAAATGTAACTTAATTTGTTCGGTCAAAATTAATCAAGTTGTCTTTGGTCGAAATTGGCTGTATTTACAGCTTCGATCCAGGAAACTAGGAATCGTCTATCGTTTATTGAACATGAGCTTTGTGGTAGACATCTTTCTGTTTCAAATTCTATATCTGATTTTGACTTTATTGATAGATATTCATGGTCTAGAACTCTTCTTTCCTCTGAAATGCACTAACTGGTTTTGAAAAAGAAATAGGGAAGTTGCAACCTATTAAATGTTCATATTTTGGCTATTGCATATTGTTAATTGACCCTCAAAACTAAAAAATTCACCATCGCCGAATTTTAAAACACCGTGGTTGATTTTTAATGAATTTTTAAAAATCCACGCGCAAAAGTGCGCTCTTCTGAAACGTCATGAGCCTACGTCACAGGGCGGGAATGGGCAGCCTTCCGCCGAAGATCCCTTGTTTTCGCTATGGACATTTTGAGCGCGTTGATAGTTTTATTTTTTAGAAATTCAATAATCCTTTTGAACACACTATGGAGGCCGGATTTGTTAAAGCACAATCTAAATAATCTTCCTCAAATAATATTAATGGTGATATTCGAATATTTCCGAGAGGATGAGAGGTTTAATGTTCCAGAAACGCGAGGAGATAAGTCTTTTACGTTTCATCTTCGAAGTCAAATGCACGTTCTTCGATTTCTCCCATGACATGGGAACCGGTTCGCTAGCGTTTCTCTCCTATCGGACGTCACTTCCTATGCCATCTGACGTCACAGGCGCTTGAACTTTAAAAATTAATTAAAAAAAAAACTACTTATCGTATCGCAAAAATTTTTTCACCTATGATGTTCATACATGTTACTCTATCATATAAAAATAAAATTGAAAAATCGAAAACTTCCCTATTGGCTGGGGTAAAAATGACACCTCCAGTAATTATAGTGTTAATGAATTAAGATTTTTCACTCTGCTTCTTGTTGTAACCATCAAGTAATTAGTTTTTATGCCTGTTTTTTCTTTCTTGTATATATTTCTGAAATTTAGTTGTTGAATAACTTAGTCAATACCTGGTTGAATAAAATGGCTGCAAAAGGATGGCAGCCATATTTATGAGGCCAGTATCGTCCAATATACTGATCTACTTTTAAAAAAAATATTTTTGTTTTTTAACTTTTTGATTTTTTTTCACGGATTTTAATAGATAGTTAATTCTTTGATGTTTTTATGCAAATATAGATTGTGCATCCTAATATACTTCCCTGAAATGATTTAGGTTAGGTTATGTAACCTTCAAGGGCATGTGCATTGTGTTCAGGGCTCATAGTCCTCCTATATTGTTACAATTTGTGAGATATACTCCTATATTTTCTCCCTAACTCCTATATTTTTTCCTTCGGATGTTAAATGCTACCCAAAAATGAAAAATTCTTTGATCCATTTTTCTCTTCTTTCTCCCCTGCTCTCTTACATCTTTAATTTTGGCACAGGTATTAAACTTTTGTTTGATTATTTTTATGAGATATACAAAATATAGATGGTTTTACTTGCAACTTTTAACTTGTTTTCAATTATTTTTTTTTTCTTGCAATGAGTTTGCCTAGTAATTTTAATAGTACAACATGTTAACTTTAAGTGTAGGACTTGTAAAGATTTTCAAAGCGTTTAATTTTGTCACATATAATTTTACATAGGCTAGCCAGACGTCTCGGTTTGAACGGGAGAGTCCCGGATTTAAGGGAAAATCCTGGTGTCCCGGCCGGTTTGCTTTTGGTTCCGGAAAAAGATAAATTTGATTAGATGACAAAACAAAGTCTAAAAATAATTAACTGTGAAGGATTATTTTGGATAATAACTTCGTCATTTGAAACATAAACTTGTAATATAAATATGGATTCAGCTTGTGAGGATTTTTACGACAAAATTAAAACAAAAATTCTTCATTCAAAATATTTTTTTGTACTAAAGTAACTAACAAATATTAACATATAAGAAATAAAATGTTTAAATTTATCTGCTCATGTCATGCATTATTACCCCTGGTTTAGGCTCATAATTACATAGCATTGAGAATGATTTACTCTCTAAAACATGCTAAAAACGGTTGAACATTTCAGAAATCTGTCAAGCTTAACCTTACGTGTAGTTCAAAAAATCGGTTGTAGCTCAAACGATTATTTTTGAAAATGCCATGTACAGATTTTGGTACCAATTCAACTTTGAGTGCTTCAAATGTTTCAAAGTTTGTAGCTCACTGAAAAATGTAACTATCTCGATGAAAGAAGTGTCATTTTAAAGGATTTTACCTGCTTTTTTCAAATATGTACTTATTTTGTGTGTATATTTTCCAAGAATTTAAAAATCTGTGTTCATCTCAAAAAAAAAAAAAAAAAAAAAAAATTTTTTTTTTGGCTCAAATGAGGATAATAGATGGTTCTATGCTCCTATTTGAGCTCTTCTGACACCCCTTTTAATATGGCAGATTAGGTCAAGTTCACTCTTTATACATGTGTGTACATATTCATTGTGTCCACCCTAAAAGTGGACCAATAGCTATTTCCTAAACCATTAGAGATAAGTGTATAATTCCATTTTGAAAAAAAAATGTAAATTGCACTAGGACTCGAAATTCGCGAAATTTTTGTCAAAAAATCAAATTTTGAAAAAGTTACAAAATTTAACTTTTTATGCAGTCTCCAGTCCTAGCAATGATATTTAGTAAAACATTCCGGACACACTAACATTTACAACTAAAAAAATCGCTCTTTTACGACCAAAATTGACATATACTTATAAAGTTTTGAAAAATCACTATTTTCGAAAATTTTATGACAGCGAGATAGTTTTTAAGGCATGTATGTGAATTGACAAAGTGTGTTAATAGGTTTAAATTTATTTTGGGTTCATGTCATCAGGAGGCAATATTAATGGCTGAAAAGACTCTGCAAGTACTATTTATAAGCTCAAAGGTATATTTATGATTAAAGGGCAGTTCTCAAAAGGTGGGAGCAAACACAGACCTCACCTTTGAAGATTTAACACCAAATAACTTTCATTTTATTCAAAAATTTTTGAGTTAAATTATAATACTGTATAGAGACAAGAATTGACATAAATTATGGAAAAAATGCTCTTCAAATGCCCTTAAAAAATATTTTCTTTGCTAAAAGGCACAATTTTGGACATACCAAAACGTTAACTGAGCAAATATACCATTAAAAAAAATTTATTTAAATTATTTCCATATGTTTAAAAAAAAAATTAAAGGTATGAATCTTACACTGAATAATTTTTTGTTAATATTTTAAACAAATAACATAAGTAAAGACAGTTTATTTACTTTGTAAACGATTTTGGAAAAAAGTAAGTTTGAAATTTGATGCATGTCCAAAAGTTACAATCTTTACAATGCTTATTTGAGAACTAAGTACAGTCGAATCCCGACTTACGCGAGGAATGCGTTCCAAGACTCCTCGCGTAAGTCGAAATTTCGCGGTGTGGAAAAGTGTTGTGTCATATGATTTTTTTTATTAACATACCCAATCATTTTAGACATTTAAACCCCTTTTAAACTGTTTTTGACCATTTGTTAACTATATATTACCGTTTCTTACAAAAAGAGCTGAATTTTTACCGTATTCTTAAAGTTGCATTATTCAACATAAAATATTGTTACGATGCACAAAATCAATGATCAATGGGAGAGAGATATATGAAAATAAAATAGCACGAAACGTACGGTATGTAGTAATAATAAAGCACTGCACTGTAATAGTACTGTACAGTAGATGCAGTAAGTTACATTTATAACTTAAAAATTGAAGATGATGATTTATCCTGCACAATCAGATCGTCATTCTAATATATTTTTTAATACAGTAGCTTCGCAATTGCTTTTATAATCTTTACATCTATGGTAATCCCCTTTTGGCACCCTCTGGACTTATACAGATTGCCTTCTCTTGACTTTTAACTATACGTAGGATTCACCCATCTACCTAACTGTCGCGCTACCTTCGATCCACTTTCTAGTTAAGAGGCTGCATCAGACAGATTCCCGGTTTTCGCATCCCTATGTTAACCTACGGGGCAGAATGTCTTCTCATTCTTACGATAGCTCATTGGGAAATTGAGATTTTCAAACTTTTCTTTTTTTGACTTAATCTGTGACGACTATAGAGTGCTTCTATTTTTGCGGTTTTTCATTAAAATAATTAAAATTTTTTTAATACAAACTTGAAGTTAAACTTTGAGAAAAGGTGAATTTTTGACGAACCAGGAGGAGTATTCGGATTTTTAAAAAAATAGAAGCATAGCGTATAATCTCACCTTTCTAAAGATGTTAAAATATTTTCGATAGCTTTAATTGAACAACAGTAATCAAATGAATGGTGAGCCTATTCCAATTCACAAACTAAAAATTTCCATCCCCCTTTACAAAGGTACGAGATTCGCCTCTACGCAAGTGGTTTATGGCCTTTTCGGGGAAATGGTCAGCACCCCACTTGTGGGCGTGTTTCTTCTCCACCTGCTGAACACAGATTGACTGTCCTAAATAGCTGTCTGGAAAGCATTTTTTTTCCTTTGCTTGAGAATTGCGGGGAAAAAACCTGGCAAAAATGACGCTCTTAAATAATTTTTAATTTCGCTTATTTTTTAATAAATAATTGCGTTTTTTTTTTGTAAAATTATGTATATAAACACAAAATTTAAGCTTTAAAAATATTTAAATCACGATTTTCATGCAGTTGCAAATCTTTGGGGGGGGGGGGGCATTGAGAGTTTACCTGCTTCTCTCGACGGGATAAAATAAATTGAACTCGCCCATTAAATAATTTTGAATTAATTTTGTCACAATGTAACTATATATATTTTTTAATTATTACATAATATAAAAAAAGGAAAGAATATTTGAATATACCTAGAAGAAAATTTGAACTTACCCTTATCACTTTTGTTTGCTTTTCGAGTATTATTGGAATTTAAGGACAGTGCGAAAAAAGATATGTAACTCAATGGTTTTAAACCCAAGGGTATATATTATCGCGATTTGTCTATTACTTCTTTTTTCATTGAATTAGTAATTAACATAAAAAAAAAACATATATATGTGCTTACCTAGAAGAGTTATGGCGGGTCAGAAAGCAAATCATAAGTTTAGTGTTCCTGCTAGGCCGTTTTTGAAGGGCGCAGCGCCCTGCCCTTTTCCATATCGGCAGAATGCGCCCTGCCCTTCTTTTAGATCGCAAAATGCGCCCTGCCTTTTTCAAAAATAACAATATGCACCCTGTGTTTTTAAAAAGATGCCTCAAGCATTGTTGGGACCCGCAGCGATATCGGGGCAATTTTATTTGTCCAGCGATCGTCTGCAAAAATGCTCATGTCTTGCCATTGTCCCCAGAATTTCACCCTGAAAACGGCCCCATGAATAAAAGGAGATGCAAACACCTAGGCAAAGAGGGGATGAGATTCTCGGAATTCTAACAGACTTATCAGTTGGAAACAAAAGATAGATTTCTTCCTTCTGCTGAGGATGGGTTTGAAAGGGTGAGGGAAGATGTTCAGTCGTCCGCGATGGGGGGGGGGGAGGGGGGGGAGAGATTATTGTTTAATTCCTCCCCATCCTTGAGTTTCTGAGAATCAGCAATGAGAGAGGGAGGATGGTAGGTAGTCTTCCTATATTATTTTCATCTGTAGGACCAGGGGGCGCCAGTTCCAGGAAAAGTAGAAGGGGTACTACTTGTCAGACAAGAACAGATGCAGATGAACTGCTCCATTTCTTGTCCGAAAAGTCCGAGTGCAAACGCAAACGGTTCTTGATTTGAAAATACACGGTTCTTGATGATGATGCCGGCCGAAAAAATATGAAGTTTACTGAAATATTTCAGGCTGTTCTTTTTCTTTTTTCCTAAAAAACAGAACAGAAGCAGGATTCGAATGTTCTTGATAATCCTTGTAAAGAAATTGGAAAGAGCGGTTTTTGAGCAATCACGATTGCTTATTGTTCTCACTTGACAGTCCTTGATGTTCCGGTTCCTTTTTCAGCTTGGACCAGGGCTGCAGCACCACCGTCCACCGGCGGCGGCGCGGCTGGTCCTGACCACTGTCCCCCAGAATCCACTTTTGCTGTCCATGTCCACCACACGCATGCTCATACACACTTGCCTATATGCGCACGCCTTTACACACATACACACGCCTACGTGCACACACGTAAGCCTACACACACACGCACACAACTATATACACGTAAGCACCCAGGAGGAGGGACATGCTTGGGCGGGGGAGCCATTTCTAGAAACAATAACTCTAACCAGTAGAGTCTTGTCGCAACTCGTGATTGCGAAAAACATAATTTGAATTCAAAGTTTCGGAATTCAAATAAGAGTTCCTTTTTTTTTTTTTTGAAGTGATTGATAAAGTTTTGAAAGTTAACTTAGTGCTTGAATTCTTTAGAGTCTAAGGAATGCACAACCTATGACCCATGAGCCAAACGGGGCCCACGAATCCTGTTGAATTAATCCACGAAAATTTTTTTTAAATATATATAAATAAAAAAATTTGAAAAAAAGAATGAAATAACTAAGTTTGTGAAATTATCGTTTTAAAACTCATATTTGTTGTTCTAGTTAACAATTTCAAGGTCCAATACAGGTCGATTTTACCCCATTTATAATCATCACTTCCCCGAAATCGCACTTGCAAAATCAGAACATTAACGAAAATAATGTAACAAAAACGGCATCTTCACCAAAATAAAAAATATTTTTGAAATAGAATGTTGAATTGAGCAAAAAACATTGCATGATTGGGCAATTTTCGTAGCGTTTCAGCCCTTTGTGTCCGTTTTTCTTTTGCACGTGGAAATTAGGCTTAGCTATTTTTGGTGCATTGCTAGTGATTGTGAAGCAATCTTTTCGCATCTGGTTCTGCTTGGTGAACTTTCTAATTGTTTTCTAAGTAGTACACAGTACAAAGTCTACTGAACCGAAATACAAGGGTATTTCTTTGTTATCTTGAATTTTTAGCCCCTCCCCCCAAAAAAAGAACATTTGAAATGGAAACATATTGTTCTGTGTAAAATTTGCCAGCTAAATTTTCTACTGCGAAATATTCATTCATTCCTTTTTGCTGAGTATTTGTATTATCCTTGAATACGATTTGTATACTAACAGATTATTTTTAAAAAAAACTTATTGACATAATTAAAAACATACTTTTGACATTTTTATGCTTTTTCCAACTAAAATGATCTTTTTTACTGTTTCTTTTATATATATATAAAAAACTATGATATTGCTTTTTAAAAAAATTACAAAAATAAAATGCTGATGTATTAAATTTTCATAAAAATTTTCAGTGAAATTAAAATCTTGGATTGTCCCCAGCTACTCGGGTAGCGCATACATCTGCAAACTCATTTGTGTCATGAAGTTGTGCCAAATCCAACAATAGGCAATTCAAAAAAAAAAACTTTTTTTTTTTCGTTTTGCTTATTGCTACGACTGCATTTTTGAAGCACTGCACACAGTATTTTAATAATTATTCTGTTTGAAGTACAATATTTTTTAAAAGTTGAATTTACATTCATCATGATTTTGATGTCTACTAAAATACTTAATAGCATAAAGCACATTACTAGGCAGTTTTTAGATAGGAAGGAAGGATCCGTATTTAAATACTGTTCAGGAAAAGGAGTCACAATTATAGCTTGAAAATGTTGAAACACATCCAAAGCTAAGATTCAGCATTAGCTAAACGTTCCTACGGAGTTTGAAAAATGTGCTTAGTTGGCGGGGGGGGGGGGGGGGGGGGCAATCTAACCCTTAAGACAAGTGCATTTTCTGGAAGAAATGATATTCAATACTGAAGCCAATGGTGGCAATGGAGGGGGGCAGGGGTGTGCACAGAAATTTTAGGGCCCGTCACAAATGAGTTTTTCGGTTCCCCCTCCATGTTGTTTGCCTCCATATTTCACCCCTAGGTTAAAAAATATTGGACCCCCTTGAGGATCAGGCCCGGCCCCAACAGGTGTCCCTTCTCCCCCGCCCCCGCTGTGCACGCCCCTCGGGGGGGAGGGGGGGTGCTCATGGTGCAGAGGAATGGATGAAATTTTTTCAAGGTGTTTTAAGATGCTATTTTTCTTCTTTTTTTTGGGGGGGGGGGGAGCTCAGTACTTTTTGAGAGGTGCGTCATGTCATATTATGTATTGAGACTCCTTGACGTTTAATATGCATTTTATTTTAGTTGAATTTGGGAACCAGCTTTACGTTACAACATTTATATCATCTTATGTCGTTCTGACAATATTTTAAAAACCTAAAGTCACGTTCACTTACAATTATATTAAAAGTAACATTTGAAATAATAATAAAATATGCAAGGATACACTATATTACACGTCATTCGTCTTGGATGGGGGAAGACCACATTAAAATAGTGCCCTTTTTATAATAAATAGTGCCCCTTTTAAAGACCAGCACCCTGCCCTTTTTTTTCTAGAGTGAACACTAATAAGTTTATGATCAGTTGCGGATTTTAGGGGTGAGGCAGCCCCCCCCCTAAAGGGATAGATTAATTTAACTATTTTATTAATTATTTTTAATTGAATTGTTTTTTGCATTTTTTATATAGGTTATTAACACAAAACACACACAGCATATTTCGAATAAAAGCATTCTTGTTTGCTAAAGAAGTAATACTGGAGTCAGAGGCACAGAGTGGCAGAATACATTTGGTTTCGAATTCTAGGGAACATATTATCGCCATTCGTCTACTAATTCTTCTTTTATGGAATCAATAATTAACATTTCTAAAAAAATGTGTAGGTTCACCTAAAAAAGTCATTTTGATCCAGGCAGCTATTTGCCAAATAATAGATTTCTTTTTCAGCTCATAAAAAATGCAAAATGATAGAAATCACATGATGGTAGTTTCTTGGAAAAATCATGATTATTAATGGAAACGGCATGTAGTATCAATATGTTATCTCAACTGTGTCATGACTTTCAAAACAAATCAGCAACTGCTTTGAAATTCACACAGAAATAGTTTCTGAATTCTTCAATAAAACTTATGTTTTATGAAGTTATGATTTTCTTACTCAAATAATATTTTGTAGTTAAAATATAAATTAATTTATAAAATCTCAAATGAGGGATGGGTTTATTTAATAACATTGCCTTCAATGTTCCTAATTAAAACCGCTCATTGTATAGCATCTCGGTGCAGTGGTTGGAAGTAGCGCGCTACAAGTAGCGACGCTACTGTAGTAGCTACATTTTTTAGTAGTTTGTAGTGTAGCGCACTACTTTTTTAAAAAAGTAGTGTAGTGAGTAGTTAACTACAAAAAAATAGTAGTTTGTAGCGATTTCTGGAAACTACTTTTAAATAAACGGGAAAAAAATCAAGGTTCAAACGAATTTAAACTGGCGCAAATTTTACACAAGTACATCAGCGGATGCAATGAGAAATAAGACTCATAAAAATACGAGCTGACCTCAGGCATTTCATTTTGACGCCATTAGTTTGCCGTCGTAATTTTCATATTTCGCCAATATTTATATTGAAAAAAGCACTTATTTTCGCGAAAATGAAGATATCGATGATTTCATGTGCAGAAAATTTAGTGAATTTTATATGAACAGACCGAAGATTGTTAAAAAAAAATTAGTGAGGCTTAAATTTTCGACAGTATTCACCAAATAAAAAGAAGCTACTGAAAATGTTATAGAAAAGGATGAAATTGAACTGTTCTGGAGGACTTACAATAAATACGAGCATTACAGTGTATGAGTGTATGATATCGGACATTTTTATTAGTGTCTTCTGATGAGCTAATATATCAATCTTTTTTTGTTCAATCCTCTTACGGTGTGTGTATTAGGATGCCCCCCCTCAAAAAAAAATCGAAATTTAATTTTTCAAGTCGCACACTCTCTTATATTTTATCCTTTTATGTCAAAAAAAAAAAAAAAAAAATCATATAATTTGAACAACTGCAACAAGTGCCGATTATGTCTGAAAGTGTGAACCAGCATTTGTGAATGCTAGGCCAAATTAAAATATAATGTATTTTTATAAACTCAAAATTTCTGTTGATAAAACGTTGCTCCTATACCCCATATACGCAGCACAAAAACATTTATTCAAATTAAAAACCATTTAGATATCCCACACGTGGCCTAACATTTATAATTTTCTTCAAAAAATTAAGTTTTTGATACATATTTTTAGAAATGTAAGATTTTACGAAATTATAAAGCTGAAAAATTAGGTAATTAGCGTTAAATAGAAATTTTTGTTTTCCTGCGATTTTTAAGTCTCCCACATAGTACTCTAAGATATGGATTTTTTCCAGGTTGAGTTAAATTTTTCATTTAAAATATATTATTCTTTTATTATTAGCGTTTGTAATTGTTGATCTGTAAATGTGTTCGCCAGTAATTTTTAAACTTGATATTCTATTTAAATTTATATATAATTTTTTAAAAGATGACTCGAAACAAAATCAATTTTTTTTCGAAATCAAGTGTGGCAGATCTATATGTTTTTTAATTTGAATAAATGTTCTTGTGGTGCATGTGGGGTGTTGGGTACAGGGGCAACGTTTTATCAACAGAAATTTCGAGGGTGTTTTTTTTCGATTTGGCCCAGCATACAAGTATTGTTTTACACTTTCAGGTGCAAGTGAGCACGGGTTGTCATTGTGCAAATTATATGAGATGTTTTTTCCCGATTGTTGTGACACAAGAGGAAAAATACAAGAGTCTATGCGACTTGAAAAATTGACTTTCATTTTTTGAGGGACAACCTATTGTGTATGCTTTTTATTTACTTATTTTTTGGAAAGTAGCGAAGTAACAACTACATTTTAAAAGTAGTTTGTAGTTGCTACATTTTGAAAAAAGTAGTTGTAGTTGTAGTTAACTACATTTGTAACAAAGTAGTTGTAGTTCGCTACAAAAAAAAAATGTAGTTTTTCCAACCACTGTCTCGGTGACATTAAATTGGGTTTAGTATGTAATTGGCTTGAAACGTTGAAGATGTTTTCCGTCCACATTCAAAATATATTATTGCATAATATTCCTATATTTAGAAGTAGATTCATTGACCGCAAAACCATTTAAAAATAAAGTCATTAAAACTCTGTTGTTAAACATCAAATAGGCGGGGGGGGGGGGGGGGGGGGAACTCAATTTTCCGTGCCTCCTCCAAAAGATTTTTCTGTATCCTGTCCGTTTTCAGCTTATACGAAACAGCATGGTAAATTAGCGTGGTCCGAAATAGGCCTTTTTATTATTTTTTATTTTATTGGTTTTACTCTCCCATTTGGTTTCACCTATGTAAAAAATAATGATTGTGAAGTTTGAGCTCATAATTTTAACATTTAGAGAGAGGTAGCTTAACAGCCTCGAAGTTCTGCATTTTTCCATCTTATGCTACGAATGTAGGTAGAAATAAAACGGATGCTATTAAAAGTATGTACTTTCATTTCATGGCAAATACACAAAACTTTCCAATCTTTCAAAATCCAAACTTCTAAGATTGGAGATAAAACGTAATAAACTGGGGTTATAATAAGCGAGCTTGGGCCACAGGGGACATTTTTTTGCGTATGTTTTCCGAAGTGTTTCCAGAAATAAAATTATTAAACTCATACTTCATACTGTAATAAAAAATATTTTTGATGATTTTTTAATCTCTTATGGCAGTGGTGCCAAACCTTTTTCTACTTGAGACCGCATCTCATATTAAAATGGTTCTCGCGGTTCAGAACATAACTAAAATTTGAAGATGTTCAAAATTTTTTTGAATAGCATGTGAAAACGAGGAAAAAATAATGAAAATTAAAAACCAATAATTGGTGTAATCATTACTTGATGCATCTTTTTTTTAATTGCATCAGTTTGTCAGAAACCAATTCTGAGTATTTAGTTCAATTTTTGACGTTCTCATTAAACGTGCTTTTCGATTTGTTGAGTTTAAAAAAGACCACGGGCCACAGGTATCAACTTCACACATCGTATTTGCCCCTCGAGCCGCAGGTTGGGTGCTACTGTTCTTATGGTATAACTTTTACACTGTTCCGATTCATTAGTATTCTTTTTGTGAAACATTTAGCGTAAACAAAAAATCTGAAAAGAAAACCTGAAATTTATTCAAAACTCTTGCTTTTAAAAACATACAAATCAACTACTACGCACAAATTCGAAAAGAGAAAAAAGGACATTGAAAAAAAAAGGTAAATAATGATTCAAGACTGCAATCTTTGATTAAAAAACTTCAGAAACAAATTTGATTTTCTTTTTCGAACGCTTTACTAATTCTAAAATTTACCCTATGAATTAAAACAGTATGTTTCAAGTCCGAAAAATACGTTCTCTGATAATTCACATCGATAAGTGGCGGGGGGGGGGGGGGGTTAAAGATTTTGTCATTCCCATACAGCTTGACAAATATGGAAATTAATGCGGAAAACTTTTCATAATCATACTTTTTCCATTACTTTTATTTCGATTCACGTTTCTACAAATGAATTTATAATTTATCATACCAGTGTGTTTAATTAAATCAGGATAAATTTAATTAATTATTAAATTTACTGACTTCTGGTTAGAAAGTTAATGATGGTGTCGCAGCGGCCAATGAAGTTCTTAAACGTAATTTTCATAATCGACTTTTAAAATGTGAAGCAGAAGCTGAAATAGATCAAATGCTACAGAATATAGATTGCAAAAGATTAAAATAATACTGGAATATAACTGTTTTCAAAAGTAACAGTTTTGCTTTTATTCGAAAATATCGTTTCAAGTCCAAGTCGTTTCTTTAAAATTGGGAGGGGGTGGGGGGGCCTTGTTTTGGCACATTCCTCAAATTTTGAATAATTGTTTCATTTTGGTGAGTTCAGCCAGACTGCAAGAATTTCGCGCCCATTTGCCTGGTGCTGGCGGTAATAATGCGGTATTATTTGATGAACAAGAGCGGCGAATTTGAATCGCAACGTGATCCATAATTTGTTTTATCAATCCTGCGAATGCTTTTGATTTGCAGATCGATAATGCTGCATTTCGAAGGAAAACAAAATGTTAATGATCCTACTGCATATCCTTCTTGTGCATAAAAAGTAGCATGTGAAAGCATTTTAATAAATAAAATTTAGAAAACAAATAGCGAATATAAAATTAACAAAATTTCGAGTTTCAGTGCGTAAGGAAAGGAAAGTTAGGCACAAAACACCGATTGTGTAGAAGATTTCTGTCGAATCTAAAATGCGCTAAAAGAATCAACGCAAAAATTGTATGTGGTCATCCAAGACTATACACGGACCCTCTTCCTCTGCCAATAAATTTTGAGCAGTGACAGCATAGAGGGGTTAGACGTCCCCCAAAACCTGTCAGCCGCTCCACGTAGAGGGGGAAGTAAAACGCTACAACTTTCTCTCTCTCTCTTCCGAAAGCTAGAAATTTTCTGTCTGATGAGTCCTCTTAATCAAGCTTATCAAGAATCCTTACCTTTTCTGAAATTGTCGTAAACTTTTAGTTTTTGTTTCCCTCTTCAAACTTTACATGAAACAGCGTGCCTAGGTGTCAGAATATTTTATCATCTTTCATATTTAGAATAAATAAATGAAAAATATGAGGAGTTGTGATACATACACACGAACAATGCTATGTTCATAGTGCGGTATGTGGGAACTTGTGCAATTATTGATGCTGAAGGGATGAAAGTACAGTCACAAATTAGTGTTAAGTAGTAAATAACAAAACCGAAACTTAGCATCACAATTCCTTTCCAAATATTTTCGAGTTGAGAGCGAAAAATTCGCTTTAGCTCAAAAATTCGTTGCTCCGAAAAACTCGCGTTATAGCCATTTCGCGTAAGTCGGATCGCGTTGTAGCGGGAGTCGACTGTATACGATGTTTTCGTTTAAAAGGTATTTATCAATCCTCAGAATCAATTTTTAATTGTTTAAAAGTGTTTTCATAAGCTTTTATGCAGTGTCTTAGAAGAAAAGTTATTTTTCTTAAACATACATGTGAGATGTCCAAATGGCGTTACGATCTTGACGCCGATAATTCTGTCCGTTTATTCATAATTTTTGATGATCCACTGTCTTCTAACCTCAATTAAAAAGGTTATTATAATGTTATCTTCTTTAATCCATTGGTATTTTGCATAATTTATACATTACACATTGAACAATACTTGAATTACAGTGGAGACATGGCTGGTTATGATCGTAACAAAAGCCATTTTGCGCTAAAATCGCCAAGCAAACCTCCGTTGGCGACAACACAGTATACGAAAAGCTAAAGGTTACTAGACGGGAATTCCAGTTTGACAAATGTAGTTTCAGTAGTTTATTGTCAGCTGCATCAGTTTTCGCGACTTTATCACCTGCACTAGCTTTGCTTTTTTTTCCGCTTTTATTATTTTAGGATTTTTTTTTTCTCTTCTTTCTTTTGGAAATATAATTTAACGATCTCCAAATAGAAATACAAATTTCTTTTTTCCATAATTTTTTTTATACATTGTTTTAATTCTTATGACATTAGAAGTATTATTCATTACTAAAACTGATGTCACTTTTTACATTCTTTCTTAAAGCATATTTTGTTTATTTTTCCTTTAAAAATGTATATGTCTTATTTATTTATGGGTCATTCCATGTCAAATCAACGAGCCTCACAACTTGACCATCACGGATTCCAACAAATTTCAGGGGATTGATTATATATATAAAATGATACAGAAAAATATTTTTTTCAGATTTTTAAGTTGCCCGGTTTTTTTGTGTAGGGCTATGTAAAAAAAGGGGGGAAAATGCAAAAAACAAGGTTTTGGTTATTACAAAAAGTTGATTTTCTCAGCTGCCATTGGAGCTAAAGAGTTCATTTTGGTTTTATTTTAAAGCTTTTGAAATGGGCTTTTATAGGATATGTCACATTATAAGGTTTGGGGTCATTAATATTTCAAGGTCACGAAAAATATAATTTGACCTTGAATATTTCAAAAAGTGTATCTTTAAATAATCTGAAAAAAAATTATTTTTTACCCACTAATGCACTGTATATGTGGAAAAAATTTCATAATGGGATTGCAATGGGATCATGGTAAAACAAAATTTTGAACACATATCTACTTACTATTTAAATGCAAGTAGCATTTCCGAAAATTTTTACAGAAGGACACAAGTTATTTTTACAACTTTTTGGTTAGCATTGTCCATTTCTTCCTTCGACAAGTTTATAAACTCTTCCTGTGAGATTTATCCTGGGATCTACTTTTGATATTACATCATCTACAGGTACATTCAGAATATCCTCTACGTCTGGATAGTAAAAAGAATATGAAGGTCCATGTGGATGCAAGAATTTTATCTTAAGTGTTTGATTTTCTTCAACAGTTTAAAACACAACCTAACCACCAGTGTCCATCATACCTGCAGATTAAAAACCCGACCATTTCTGCGAATTCAATACAATCCCGAGCAGCTCTTACATATTCTATTCTTGAATTTTTTGAAAATGAAAATATTTTGACTTCCATGTGATTCATGTTCAGTGGAATAAAAGAATGGAGTTTCTGAGTACCTGGTATTCTTGCAGTCATTAACCTGTTTTTCAAAGTCTCCTCTTCTTGTTTATGTTGCTTCAGTTGTACTATATTGAAAATGTATTGTCTTAATGTGATCTTTTGCCCATTCATACAGCTGTCGAGGAGTCATAATTTGGTAATTATGTATCATTTGAAGACTAGCTCTCGCTGCTAGTCTTTTCACAATGCCTCCTACACCATCGCATGCACTTTTGTCGTGTGATGTTGCAAAAAAATGCCATTGTGCTTTGATACCAAAGTCCAACTCATGGTAGCAGAGATTCAGAAAATTGAATCGATTTCTGTACTGAGAAGCAGCACCATCACTATAGTAATAAATTAAGTTTAGTTTTGTGTTATAATAAGATTGCATGAAAGAAATTAGATGTTTTTGAAAAAGATTGACTGCTGTTGTGTCATGTACAAGGCAATCAGAAATTATTACTAGAGATGTATTTATTACAGCTTTTGTGGAAGCGTCCTGAAAATAAATGGTGAAGGGGTGAATTGTAGCTTGAGCATTGTTCCAATGGAAACCTTGGGTAGCATCCTGGAGGATAAAAGAATAATTCTCTGCAAAGTCGCAGGTTACAAGGTATTCACCTTCTTTTAACGATTGAGATAACTCGATTGTTGACTTGCAAGAAATGAGTGAAGAAGTTTTGGGAGATTTTCAAAAAATATATTGATGAATTCTTCAGTAGTTTTCACTAATGTCTCGAGAGATGTTCTTTTTTCAACTTGTATCCGCTGTTTATATGTGATGTTTTCAACGCAGTTGAATTCAAAAGCTTCTTCGATTCTTTCTTTGACTCTTTCAAAGCCAGAACAATTTATACAATTTCCAAAGTAACAAGCTTCAGTAGGATTTTTTCAAACTGCATATTTCATAACATCTTCATACATGGCCCTGTAGGGCCATGTGGTTGACTGGGAAACTCTAGTATACTTCAAAAACCAACAACATATTTATTTGATCACAGTGTTGTTCATGTTTAGTGCATGATTTTAAAAAGAGCAAAGAAATATTTAAAATGAAAAGGAACTGGAGGTGAAAAATTTAGAATGAAAAAGTCATGTAATTTATTTTATTTTTAGTAGATATACATATTATGATACTAAAAAATATTTTTCTTTTTAAAAAAAATGTTATGCCATTTCAAAAACAAATATGCCAGCAAATTTTTTTCTTTAAAATTCATATAATAAAACTATTTTTTTTAATATCAATATTAATTTTAATTTATGTTCAGTACATATGTATAGTATATAATACCCCTTAATAATGTGTTAATTTTAATATATTATTAAATAAATATTTGCTGCAGTATGGTTGATTTTTTTAAAAAAAATATGTAAAATAAAACTTAAATGCCGATTTTGTACTGAAATTATAAGTTACATTTTATTTTATAACTTAGCATCCCATGGCAATCCCATGTTTATATGCTCGTATATTGTAAAAAATAGATGTAGGAATAACACTTTTTTTTTTAAAGAAAAATGAAAATACACTTTCTGAAATACTGAAGGTCAAAGGTCAAAGTGTTTGACCTTGAAATTAAAAAATTAAGAAATATAAGCATGTCACATATCAAATAAAAGGTCCATTCAAGCACTTTCTAAAAACACCAAAAGTAATGTTCTGCGACAATACGGGAACAAATAATGACTCATTATATGATTAGCAAAATGTAAAATTTTACATTTTTTGCTCATCTTTGGATTGAATTATCTCAGAAACTAAAATAGATAGAGACTTATTATTGTATATTTATTCCTTTTTATGTAAACCTAACAATTGAGCCAAATATCAAAAAAATTTGAGAAGGTCAGGTTGAAAATGCCATTTTTTTCG
Source organism: Uloborus diversus (assembly GCF_026930045.1). Taxonomy (NCBI): domain Eukaryota; kingdom Metazoa; phylum Arthropoda; class Arachnida; order Araneae; family Uloboridae; genus Uloborus; species Uloborus diversus. Next base: position 113,813,294 of record NC_072733.1, read on the forward strand.
TTGATTTGACATGGAACGACCCTTATCTCCATTTTTATTCCTTATTTGTCCCAATAAATCAAACTACGAGTTTGTATAGTTATTTCCATGAAGCTTTTTTTAACCTTTCATCAACTTCTTAAAAATCATTCCAAAACTTTATTTGCATGTAAAGAGCAGTAGTTCAGCCATTCAAGTACTTCATTAATATCCTCTTTATTATTAAATTGCAAAATCCAAAAGGTAGTGAACAAAATTTTCATTGGAAAAGTTAAAAATCAGATTAACAATTGTGAAAAATGATGAGACTTACATTATGATGATGTCCAAAATCCGTTACCTACAGGACAACAATGTCCAAAATCTGTTACCTACAGACTGCTGATTTAATTTGCTAATTAACAATTTTTACAAATACCTGCTGTCTTTTCATGTTTATATATTGTGATGTAGGTATGCATACTATAGAATAAAAGCAAAATTGATGTCAAATTTGAAAATTTTTGAAATTGCTCAAAGTTAACTCTTTTGTTCCCACCTTTTGAGAACTGCCCTAAAAGTTTTTTTTTAAAAATCTTATTTGTTTGAAAAATATGTAATTTCCTTAGGTGAGTTTGATTGAAAAACATGTTTTATATCTCAATTTATGTAAAAGGTATCACTGTATTTAAATTTACAGAGTACTGATAAAGGAAAAAAATAGTATATATTTAAAAAAAAAAAGGAAAACCATAAAGGTTTGAATTATTTGGAACTTTTGTCATATTATTTCAGAGGACAGACAATTTTGTAATGCTGAAAAAATGTTTTTTTTCTTTCTACGCATTTCATTTAATGGTAGTAACTAGTGATGTAAAATACCCAGGTATTTATTTTTACGGGTAAATACCCAGGGTAATATACCCGGGTATTTATTAAAAAACTTATATTCAATTAAAATACTTTTCTGTATTTATTCCACTATATATATAACCAACCATATACAAAACAATAAATTTTTGCCGAAAAATTGTATTTTGATCACATATTTAAAGAATTAAATGTGAAACAACTTAGCAATCTAATATGATATTCACATTAAATGTATTGGATATGCCTAATCAATGTTGATAGCCAAATTTCAGATATAAAAAAGTCAGATATCAAAAAGTAAAAAGCCTAACTGGTTACAAAAAAAAAAAAAAAGCAAACATTATTTTTTTAAGGTCCTAGTCTTTTACCCAGTTATATGTCCCTACATGACATCAAAATGTAACGAAATGTCGCTCAATTTATTATTGCTATTTATTTACTTAAGAAATTTCCTCCAAACCTAGTTCAAGTGTTCAGGCCTATTCTGCATCTCATATATATATATATATATATATATATATATATATATATATATATATATATATATATATATATATATATATATATATATATAATAACTTGAAGTGAAATATTCTACATTTAGACAGTGCAAATGCAGCTAAAGTGTTAAATGTATACTACATATGTTATACAATTTAATATCACACTTGTAGGTAGCACAGTGGCAAGTGTACTAAACAACACTAAGAAACCCAAAAATTAACAATGTAAATTGAAAACCATGTAAATAGGAAAAGTTGAACAATATGAACCTTAAGATAATTAATGAAATGGGCAGTAATTGCTACGTTTTCAAGGAGCTGGAGCAGTGGGCATAATATAATAATTTGCAGGTTCCTATAGAGGTTGGTAATGCACAAGTCAGCTAGTAATTACACTTTTACCAAATTCGCAAGAATTTGCTTGCTTATTTCAACTGCATGGTAGGCTGACTTTGTATTGGTCGACAATAAACGAGTATTATAAAAGGTGACAAGTTTTTTTATAATGCTGATATGTACTATCCAACCCCCTGGGGGGCTGGATAACTTCTTAGTTTATTCTTCCAAACATCCTTTATGCTTTTTTTTTTTTTTTTTCATTTTGGATATGACTAACCTAGATTGTGATTTTGAAATCCTGAAATTCATCATTGAATTACTTATACTTCTCTAATTATGACATTGAAAAGAAAGATTCTTTGGTTCACAAGAAATGTTTCTTTCATAATTTTATCAAGTCTTTCAATAAAAAATATTATAATTTGTAATACATATGTATGTATCAGTTTTATCAATTATTTCATATTTAGATTTAGGGGAAAAAATGTCTCATTCACTTTTTGCATTTTTTTGTAAAATGCCCAGTTTTTGGGTATTTACCCAAGGCCTTGGGTAAGTACCCAAAAAAATTTACCTACCCGCTGGGTATTACTCGATCCACATCACTAGTTGTAACGAAAGTACACTTAAATATTCTCATTAGTTTTATTTTCCTTATTCTTTTATAAAACTGGTTTGTATTAATAAATTAATTGACAGGTGCAAATTTGTTTCTCATTTCGAACCCATTCCATTTGTAGAACAGAAACTCAACGAGTAGAGTCCTATCGCATTTTGTGGTGGCAAGGAACGTAATTTAAATTTAAGATTTTAAAAACAATTGAATTTAAATAATCTTGAGTTTAAATTATGTTTTTCGCAATCATGAATTGCGAAAGCCTATTCGTTGGGTTTCTTGTTTCCTCAAATGGAATGGAATAGAAATTACTAAGAAATTAGCACCCTTCATAATATTTTGATTTAATTTTCTAGAATAGGTAAGACAAGGCTTATCCGTAACAAAAATAAATGGTGATTAGGATGCAGTAGTAAAGATAAAGATTTTGTGGTCGATATCCACCAGTACACTAATCATAAAGATTATTTACAGCGTATACCGTCATGTATTTTTATTTCTGATCAATCTTAAATGATGAGAATTAGTAATCTCAAAATTTTATATGAAGATGAAGTTTTTCTGTTTAAATTCATCTATATAGGTGTTTTTTTTTAAAAAGTAATTTTACACACAGAAACCTTTTTTTTTCTTTAATAACGTCTGCTTGAGTTAAGCACTGAAAAAAAAAATGAATAAAACCAAACCACAGATGATTTGTAACTATGACGAGAAAAGTTTTACTCCCTGAATAAATATTAAAAACAACCGTCGTCATGGCAATCTGAAAATTAAGAGCCACATCAACTTTGGTCAAATGAGGACAATGAGCAACTCGTGATTGCTCAAAAATTTCCCCTGACATTAAACAAAGATATTTAAAAAAAAAGAGAATATAATTGTTTAAAAAATAATATTTGATTTGAATTTTTTAAAAAAATTCCATTTACTTATAGATATTCGAGCAATGGAAATTCGAGGTTCATGAAACAAAATGACCCTCTCCTCTTTTAACGATAAATAGACTTTGAGTTTATAAATAGCACTTTTTCATCTGTTAATATTGCCCCCGTAATTATTGTAAGACTCAAAATAAATTTAAACCTATTAACACACTTTGTCAATTCTCATACGTGCCCTTAAGAGGTCACTCGTCAACGTCATATCTTCAAAAATAGGGGGTGAGTTTTCAAAACTTCATAACGATCAATTTTGGTCGTAGAAGAGTGATTTTTTTTTTAGTTGTAAATGTTAGTGCGTCCAGAATGTTTTACTAACTCTCATTGCTAGGACTGGGGGACTGTATGAAAAGTTAAATTTTGTAACTTTTTCAAAGTTTGATTTTTTTGACAAAAATTTCATGAATTTCGAGTCCTTGCGCAATTTAAGGATTTTTTCAAAATGTAACTATACGCTTATCTCTAAAGGTTTAGGAATTAGCTATTGGTCCACTTTTAGGGTGGACACCCTGTATATACACACATTAACTGTAAGTTATAGATAATGCCATTACAGTGAGCGGCGGGTAATTGAATCAGTCACTTTAATAAATCAAATGCTCAAAAACAAAACAAAATCCAGTTTTAACATAAAAAATTTGCAGAATATTTGAATCAAACATGTTGCTTAAATGAATCAAGTGTATTAGACTGACCATTTCTCTCTCTCTCCCCACAAACGTGAGACATTAGCGCAGTCTTTTTTTCTTTGCCTTCATTTAGTAAAATTAGTTTTTTTTCTGTAAATTGTGAAACGAAGGGAGGCAGAGTGTTGCACACTTTTTGTAATGATTTTCTCATTATATGTCCAACAAAACCTGTGAGACGAGAGAGACATGGAGTCGACGGGACTTTTCATCGTTTGTGTTAGTATTGAAGCAATGAGGTACGAATACCAAGGAATATGGGTAGATTTAAGACATTGAAAAAAGAATTAATTATTACCTAGTTTTAGCAATCGATAAAAAATGCGTTTTTTGAAGCTGATGTGGTTCTCCAGGGAAACTAAATAAAATGGTTAGCATCTTGAATAGAGATGAGAGTTTTCGAACTTGATTTAAAAAGGTTTGTAACTTTTTTCCTTTGGAGGTCGAAGCTTAGTTTTTCAACCATAAATCGAGATAGATCTGGAGTAAAAAATGTCGCTTTCTTCAATGGTGTCAAAAGGAAAACTGTGGACAATTCTTTCATTTTTTATTGATTTATTTAATGAAGAAAGTAGTGCCTGAATTTCTGCTGAGCCAAAAAAAAAAAAAAATCGATTAAAAAACTCAAATTACTCTCGTGGTAATTATGTTAGAGCATTGGAACAAATGGCCTAGAACGCGGAAAATTCTACCGTTTCCAAAGATATATAATATTAATATTTGCAAGTAATTTTTCACCACTTATTCGGGAAGTTTATGTGAATATTCGGCCTAAATTGGAATTTAAAAAAAAACAGTCAATCGGATTTTTTTTGAACTGGTCTGCAAACCTTTCCGGTGCTGAAAGAAAGATTCTCTGAGAATTTCAGCAAAATCGACCATGTAGTTCTCGAGTTTTGCGCGTTCACACAAACAGACACTTTTTGGAGACTTCATTTTATACTATGTAGAGATACAGTGCTCTAACTGAAAAAAATTAGTAACTTATTATTTTTTGACATGGCTGAAATGGTACCTGCGATTTTTGGAATGGAAAACATATCTTACCATTCGGGAACTGAGAAATGCCTTAGAAAATGAACTGTAATTGCTTGATATATCTAAACCTGAATAAAGTTTTTTTAATTCTTTTTTCATAGGAATATTTTCTTACACTTTTAGATAATTTTAGTTTTATTTCTTTCAAAGAATGTTGCTAATTTAATGAAACATATCAAATGCATGTGATTATGTCATATAGAGATCACCTGTAACTTTTTCAAATGAACGAAGTCGTTCAAATGAACGAGTTTAACGAACGGATCAAAAGAAGGAACGGTCCTCTGATGAACGGGTCATTGAACAGAACGACTTTGCTCACCTCTAGTTTATTTAAAAAGTTATATGCATTTTCAATTTTTACAATGCAAAATTTTGACTTAAGCTATGGGTCTAGGAGTGCAGTCCTTGCATAAGTCAAGACTTCACTGTATGCAAATATAAGATATTTTTCCATTGAAACTTATTATAAGTTACTTAAATTGGTTAAATTTCATGTTTTTTTATATTATCAAAATCATTGTGTCCCAAAGTGATCACTTTAAGCAAAGACTATTGAACACTATTTTGTTGTTTGCTTCTCTTATAAATTTTTTTTTCTTCTATAGGCTGTTAAGCAATTATGTCTAATAATGGATCATGGTGCTATCTTTCTGACCAACCTTCAGCATCCAATGGCCCATGGAAGTTCACGCAACAGCCACCCCCTCCACCAGTAGCTGCTCCAGTACCACCAGTAGCTGCTCCAGTACCACCAGTAGCTGCTCCAGTACCACCAGTAGCTGCTCCAGTACCACCAGTAGCTGCTCCAGTACCACCAGTAGCTGCCCCATTACCACCTGTAGCTGCCCCATTACCACCTGTAGCTGCTCCAGTACCACCTGTAGCTGCTCCAGTACCACCTGTACCTGCTCCAGTACCACATATACCAGTTCCAGTACCAACTGTACCTCCTAATTCATTTATACCTTCAGTTCCTTCAAATGATTGGCAAAATAATAGCTCTCCAGGAAATTCTTTGCTACTTATTCCTTCACCAGGAAATTCTTTGATACATACTCCTTCTCCAGGAAATTCCTTGGTACCTCCTCCGAATTTGAATGTACCAGCAGATGGTAAAATCACTTTCACTCCTCATTTAAATCAAGAAGACTCCAAGAATCCATCACTATATCCAGCAACTGGCATTCCGTTTTCAGTTCTACCTCCAAATGTAGTGCCATTAAATGTGCCACCACCCAGACTATTTCCACCTTCATTTCCATCTTTAAATCCAAATGGCTCTGTTTTACCTTCAAAAGTTCCAGTTTTACAAAATGTACCACCATTTATTCCACCTTCCACTGTTCAACCAAGTATGTCGCTGCTCAACAGTTTTTCATCTTCCATTTCTACAAATGAAATACCTGGTAAGAAAATTGATTGCCCTATTATTTCAGACAAGGGTGCATCCTCCTGAAAATAGAGGGGGGGGGGAGAGCTAGCCTTTTATTTGAGCGATGAGGTGGCAGGGTTAATAGGCCGTATTCACCTGATGTCACTACGGGTAAAAACCCTCACTGCAGTGCATTGTGGGAACTGTAGCAGATGAAAAGCCGGTACTACAGCATATAATAACACTTGCTTTTGTGTGGCTTATAAACTCTTTGTTTTACTTAAAAATAGGAGTTTTTTAAAGTTTTAACTAAGAAACGTAAAAGAATGATGAACGATTCATTTGATACGAAATACTCTCTTTGTTATCGTATTTTCATGGGTTTAAGCCTCTTTGGTACCTTATCAGAAACATGGTGAAAACTCGAATTCTCTTTATTTTTCCCTTTTCTTGGCATTTTCTATGCAGTCGTAAGTCTTTGTAAGCCCTAAGCATATTCATTATGCGCATGAAGTCCAGTGATCCTTAAATAAAACGAGTTTTTTTAGCACTATTGACACTACGTAATTGGTCAAAATACCTGCAGACGGACAGCTAATGGGACCGTTGCCAAACTGTGAATAAGGTACATGCTGACAATTTTTTATTTCATACAAAAACCTAACTTTTCTCATTTCATTTTCTCATTTTTTTACTAGCTATAATCTTACATTTAATCAATTCAAATATGTATGTTCAAATATTTGGAGATGTGACTACTTTTTTTTTAAACAGTTAAAAATATGCAACAATCATCCTCATTTCCCCCTACATGGGGTATATTTGGACACCATAAATAAAAATATATTAATAAATTAAATTCATAAAGACAAATGGCTTGAATTCACGTAACATTAGAAACTCTTCATTCTCTTAAAAATGCTTGATCAAACTTTTTTTTTTTTTTTTCACTTTCAGAAATAACTTTTAGACTGGGTAGGAATTTGAGATTCTAGACATATCAAAATTTAAAAGACTGCTTGGAATGAACTTTTATATCATGCTATAGCATCCAAACTTTTTTTTTTTAATTTTAAAAATGTATTAATATTTTCTGCATCAGAGACCCTGGCGAATCTTTTATTTTTTGTCTTGAAAAAGAATGATTTGAACACTGTCTCATATAGCTATTTGTCTTTTTTCAGTTGATACCAGCTGTTCTATTATTTCTCCTAGGATTAGAAAATTTTTTATTTATAGCTTCTCAGGGGTCTGGCCCATTGAGAAGAGATAAAATAAAGGGAGTGAAAAGCAAAGACATCAAATCACATGACAGATTTTAAAGCAGAGCATTGTGGAAGAAATCTAGTTTCTTTCGCTTGCCTCACGCAAAATTTTTCGACCATTCATCGTTGTTGAGTCACTTGATTTGGGGTCTTGGTCTCAGTTTTTGGATGTCAATGATTGGACTTGCTCCCTCCATTTACTAATTCCTGCTCTAAAGTCTGGCCAGGGGACATTTGGGTTCGTTAAGGGACCCTTCACAAAATAAAATAACTTATATTTCTGTGTATAACCTAAAATTTTTAAAAATTAAATTAAAGGATCAGTTTCGATACAGATCTAATCTGCTAATTCTGCAACAAAAAAATGTTGGCACTTCAGTGGTGCTTGTGCAAATGATAAATCACTAAATGCTGCCAAATATAGATCTTTGTTTTTTTAAAAAGAAATTAACATTAAAACAAATCAGTTGTTTTGTTTCTATTATTTTGCTCATTTGTTTTATTCCAGCCGAAACAGAAACGAAATGGCTTAGCTGTTGTTCAGATTTCTCTGCAATCATCTCAGAACTGCAATCATTGGCCCCTTGAAAATGCTGCATAAGGCTTTTCTCCCCCCTGTTTATGATTTGAACGGAAAAAAAATAGATAACACAAGAACAAATCTTTTTGAACTTTAAAGAGCCAATGGATAGTTAGAAAGAATTATCTCTTGAAATATGGTTACCAGCAATCAAAACATCGCCATTTAGCGTGTGGCATTATACTTTTATAGCAACTTCATTGGAAAATATTTCTAAATTTTTCACCAGCGTGGCAATATTTTTGCTTTTATGAAAAGATGTTTTAACATTAGTTTGGGAGAATATTATGAGTTTTGAACTGTTGATGCTAAATTAAACAGGAAACAACTCTTGTCTCAACTTGTAAACAGTCGAAAAATGGTGTTTTTAAACATTTCTAATTAAATGCACTGGGAAAAAGTAAAATTAATAGTAGATGGAAAGGGGTATAACTGAAATATTTAACTCATTTTCATTAACTTAATTAGGCTTTGTGCAGGAGTTTTTGTGTTTTGGTTATATTCCGGATATTTTTTGCGAGTTGATACCGCAACTCTGGTATTTTTCGTTATGCTTTTGAGCCTCGAAATTTTTTCCTTACCCCAATTGTTCACAGATTATACTGACAATTATTAACAATATTCATCATGTAAAACTATTAAAATGCCATTCTATGTTAAGTTCACTTTAATCAATTCTTTTATTTGATGCTTTTATACTTTTGATGCCTTTATTTTGAAAACTGCAATCTCTTTGTATCCAATATGAGAATTGATTTTTTTTCCATTTTTGACAATCATTACACTTTATGAAAAAGCATATAAACGAAATTTCTTTTTATTCTTTTAATCATGAATCAGGCTTGGAGTGATTGCCGATTGTGTAATCGTAATCTGAGTGATCGATTACGTTTTTGTGTAATCATAATCATAATGTGTCGATGGGATACTCCCGTAATCGAAATCATAATCAGGCTTTTCATGCATAATCGTAACTGTAATCTTAGTAAAATAAATTGTAATTTAGCCATGTAATCGTGACTTTCTAAAATTGAAAAAAATTTAAGCCACCCTTTTACTATTGTATGGAAATATAACATAGTTAAATAGTAACATAGAATACGACTTCAAGTTATTCAGTGCTCATCCCTGTTTGCAAATGAGAGTCATAAATCGAGACCTATCTTAAGTGTTCAGTACAATTAGTACCCCGTGGGCGCAGTGTCTTTGACAGGAACATCACAGGGCCTCTTGGGAACGTCTTCTCAAATCCTTACAATTGGTCATTCATCAATTTCCCTTTTCATCTGTCAATGTTGAGCAATCAAGCGAAGCACAAAATCGTATTTTAGCAGAAGTACAATGATATCAAAAGTACAAGTAAGTTTCGCACAACAAAAAGCTTTTGGTTTTTCTATACTTTCATGAAAAAGTAGAGAATGACTGAAAAAAGATTTTGTCAAAAGAAAACCGAATTTGCATTTGTGTTTCAGTGATTCTTGAAATATTCTTATGATTGGCTTTATTTTTTTCTACATGACATCTAATCTAAACCCGGGTGAATAAGATTTTTTTTATATGTTTTCAAAGTAATTTCTCGCATAATTTCATCTTAAATGCATGTTTTATCTGTTTACAACTGATGTTATTTCTAGTTAATGAGTTTTTATGAAAGAAAAATGTTTGCATTGATAGATTTTTATAATTTGTTTATGTTTTATTGTGTCAAGGAACTATTTTAACACAAATTTTGAAATTTAATTATCTTTTTATGCTACTTTTTTAAAGTGAGAATAATTGCACTTTACTACTGCATTAAAACTGATGTATAAATATTATTATAAAATTCACATTTATGCAAAAAAAAAAAAAAAAAAGGCTATGAGTGCTAAGTTGAAACCTTTTAGCGAACTCTTAAAAGTGCAATTTCTTTAGTAAGTGATTGAGTCAAGAATGAAATCAAAGCATATGCAAATAGCTTATCAAATGATCATAAAATTGATCCTATAAAGTTGTAGGGATCTAAGGATGAGGATGAGATTGGAGGATGAGAAGAATCTTCTCATCCTCCAAACCAAAAGTTTGCCTCATTCAAGGCTTTTGTGTTTCGTGCTTTGAACATCTGTTCTTCCTCCAATTCTTTAAATGCTGAGCTTTCTTATCTTAAAGCAGTGGCTTTCGATCGTGGTTAATTTCCTAGCATCATTGATTCAATTTATAATAAGTTAATTAAGCCCTCTCATTCTGAAAAGGTTTCTGCTTCCAATGCTTCGTATACTATTGTTTTGCCTTATTATCCAAAAGTTAGTCATCAAGTTGCAAAGATTTTGAAGAAATTTGGTTTCGATATAGCTTTTTCTCCTGTTAATAAGATAAAATTTACAAACTTAAAGGACCCCATTGATTGCCATAGCAACTGGGGTATTTATTCACCAAATTCCAAGCCACGCTTACTCTTTTGAACACTAGGTGGCAGGGCTGCACGGGGTCACTCAAAACTTCCGGCGGAAGTCTTATTTGTATTGCTTCTTACGACGAATTGCTCTGTTTACGTATCTGTAATTTGATTGAATTTTTTAAATTAATCATGAATTTCAAAGGCGCAAAATTTTTGTAAAAAGAGGGGATGTTGTTCTGCTTTCGGGTACAGCATGAGGACAGGAGCAAATAAGATGTCAGAAATAAAGATGTTCAAATTTCTGAAGGTCCTGATCGTCGAATCAAAGCCAATGCTTTAAAGCGAAAGGATTGAATCTTAATGAATATTATGTAGTAAACACACTTTGTGCGAGGTATTTACGAGCTGGAAACATTCACCTTAATTTCATCAGCTTTGTATTTTTACTGTAATGTGTGAAGATCTATATTGATCTATATTAAATTGATTATTAGAAAAACTCAACCTGAACAATTTTTTATTTGCTTCCTGCAAAGCTGAAAGTTTCCAGTGTTTTGAAGGGTTTCAAACAGTTTGATTTGTGTGATTAAAATAAAGAACCACTATTCATTACCTCATGAGAAAAAAAACTTCCCATAGCTCGAACTATCAATAACTCGAACCATTTAGCCCGACTCTTGGGACTTCGAGTTATTGACGGTACTTTAATATTAGGCGCTCTAATTGTAAACAAATTTAGATATTCGACAATCGGTAAACACACTCATTAATTAAAGTTATAGTATAGTATCATAGTACAGCTATTGGTATTACATTCAAAGCAATTTTAACGCAGGAGAAAGCACTCGGAGTAAATTTAAATTTTGTTATCTTTCAATTTTTTTTAATGCCTATCAATCTTGCTACAGAAGCAAGTTGATTAAACAAAAAAAAAAAAGTGATGAACAAATATGTAATAAAATATATTAAATATCAAACCTGAAAATTAGGTAGCAACTGTAATAAGTGTGTGTGAACTGAAAAGCTACAACAGGAGAATTGATTGAATATGACACCAAACTCCCTGTCATAGCCATTCTGTGTGAACACAGTGCAGAAAAGCTTCCATCTTTGAAAAAATAGCTTCAACTTAAGAATAGGAATTACAATTCACAACGTACTTGCAATCCAGTAGATATGTGATTCTTGAAAGCAGACTTTGTATCAACTTTATTTCTGTTTAGGAGGTATTCATAAATGCTTATCATTGAAATCGCGGTAATGATCGACAAACGAAGACTCGTTTTTTTTTTCTTCTTATTTCTGTATTTAAAGGATCAGGAAAATCAGATCCGTTGATCGACAATTTTTGAGAATAGCAAAGCCTATTATACTCATTTCATGCATTAAATTACGCAAAAGACATGATTCTACTTAGAACGGAAAGAAAACAAAAGTGCCTGAACACTGTAAACATCAATCGTTAGTAATAGATTCGCCAACCATATACTAAAGGATCGGTAAGGTCACAGCCATTGAAAGATAATTTTTAACAATAACTAAGTTTGTCTTTCTTATTTAATGCATTGAAGTACGCAGAAAACATTATTCTGCTTTTTAAAGAAGCACAACAAAATCGCTTTCGCTATGAACACCTATCTCTAGCAATGGAGATTGGCGCTTAACCGGAAATAAGACTCTCTACTTCCGGTCTACGTCAGTGGTTTGTTTGTTTATTTAGGATATTTGGTGAATAGCATCTCCTGCAAGTGTGGACTTGGTTACGTTGAACAGACTAAACGTGCTCTCAAGCACCGTCTGAAAGAGCACGAAAACTATGTTAAACATAAAGAACTTGCTCGTTCTTCCATCGCTCAGCATTGTTGGACTTCTGATCACTGTTTTGATTTTTCATCTGCAAAGATTATTTGTAAATGTTCTTCGGTTTATGACCTCGATTTCTGGGAAGCTTACTATCTTTGGAAAAATTCTCATTCCCTTGTCAATGATTTTTCCAGCACTCCATTTTTTCATGATATTTGGAAGCAATTTCTATAATTGCCTTTCCTGTTTCTTCGGTGTTTCCCACTCTTTTTGTCTCCTGGCTTCTGATTGGTTGTCTCTCTCCTTGCTTTGAGCCCGGAGGGTACATGCTGTTCGCTGATTGGTTGTTTGATGTCTTGTTCCTGTATTCTTATTGGTTGGCCCCTTTGGTATAAATACCGTTGTCCACTTGACTGTTGTCAGTTCTCTCGCAACATTTGGTTGTGTTGGTGAGCTTTTTGCACTGATGAAGAGGCTCCATTGTAGCCTTGAAATAGCTATATGCTGTATCTTCTCCAATATTTGTGCTCTATTTACATTGTTTTTTCACCTTAATCATATTGCAGCACAAAGCTTATATGTTAATTTTTCATTTAACTCATGTGTACCCTTTTGCTAAAAATAATACTGCCAAAGTATTTTTCGGTGTCTGCGTCATCTGCTCCAGTTCAATGATTGTTTAGCACTGCTGGAAATTTTTTCACTTCTCAAAGAATGGGGGGAGGGGGGGGAACAAACATCTTTGAAGTAGTAATTGCACTTAAATGCATTTCATTCCTTTTTTCTTAATTTTTAATTGTTTAGTTCCGTATCTTTTATTTACACTTTCTGCGTATTTAATTACATTGTAGTTTTTCTGCATAAAGAACCATATGAACCATTCGTTTTTTTTTAAATAGCTGCGCATTAAATTAACTGATGTTATGCTAAATAATTGAAAATACAATGCTGAAATATACTGCACAATTTTCAGAAATTATAAGCTCTAAAATGTTGAGCAGTTTAGCAGTAATTTATCCCCCTTAAGCCAGGCCTAAGGCAGAACTACTGCAATGGCAAAATAATAACGAACGGCCAAGTCAAAAATAATATAAACAGTAGGAACTGATGTGATATACCCCACCCTTGGCGACTTTTTCCTGTTGGCGCCAAGAAAGCGTCGCCAAGAAAACGATGTATGACGACATATGTCATACATCGTTCTTAGCGATGCTTTTTTAGCGCCAACAGGAAAAAATCAGATAAAAAAACATGATCAAAGCACTTCAGAACACAATATATATAAAAACAACATAAAAGCACAACAAAAAACCATCACGAATATATGCTTCAAAAATGTACAGGGCCGGGGTTTTTTGTAAACATATTAAAATACAATGAAATAAATTATTGTATTAATTACAAGTCGAAATTAATGCATTAATTTTTTTTTCATCATTTCTCCGGGATACGAGCCCTTGGTCTCATAGTACTTTCGTAATGAGACCTCGGCTCGCCGGCCCTGCCTCGGTCTCATTACGAAAGTACTATGAGACCTCTGGCTCGCCAGGACCTCGCTCCGCTCGGTCCGTTATCCCTCCGACTGTTAATATACATTACAGTCGGAGTATGGTCACAGTTATGTATATTTTCATGGAGACACCCAAGGGTGGCTCCTTCCGTTCAGTGTACAATAATGACACAGTTTTAAGTGTGAAATATGCACCATTATTGTGCAGATTTATTAATAAAATTCAGCATTTTTAAGAGTACAACCGAAAGAACTTTCAATTGTTAACATAAAATTCAGTACCTAAAGGAGGCACGTTAATAGAATGTCTAAATAATTCGTGGCATCGATAAGAATTAACTTTTAGAACAAAATAACCGTACTATTTCTGTAAAATTAATTTACATACAGTAAAAATAAAGTTAAAAACTACAAGAACCCCTCAAGGATTTGTAAAAACAAAGAATTTTGGAAGTGAGAGGTTTTTTTTGAATTCTAAAATAAAGAACTTACCTTTTTATATGGTATAAATATTCACACTCAGTCTAAAACAATACATCATTTGACAATGGCACGTTACAGATACACACCACGTTGGAGTTAACTTTTAATTAACCTTCAAGTTTGAAGAAACTGGCATTTTCTAATGTTTTTACTTCAAAACACAACTACTGAATCTAAACTAACACAAAATAAGCATTCCTGTAAGGTATATTGCACAAAACAACACGTATCTCTCCTGCGTAAAACCAAGTAAAGAACCCAAGTAAACAAGTTCGAACAAGTTTGCCTTCGCGTTGCCAACCACAGGTTAGTTTCACCAGGGATGCCATGCTTAAAAATTTATCGCCTCATTGGCGAGAAAAATATTTCAATTTTGTGCAAAAAATCGGATGTCGCCAAATGGGGGGGGGGGGGGTATATCACATCTGTACCAAACAGTGTATACATTTGAATAAGAGTGTGCCTATACCAGTATACAATGTACAGTTATTTGTAGCGTCGTGTACTGTATGCAATTTGAATTTTCTAGATGTTTTTTATCTTTCATCTGTTGGTCTTTTCCTGCAACAGTGCAATAGTTCAAAATAAATAATCTTTAAGTTAATACTACACGGTAGTTGCAATTCTCTCTTTAATATTAAATCAGAAATCATAATTTTCAACTATCACGTTGATGCAAATGAGTGATATGTGTCGCTCAGAAGCCAATGCGGTTAAGTCCAAAACACAAAAATTGAGAAAATTAATGTTTTTTGATACATTAGTTTTTAAAATTCTTGGTTAATTAATTTAATTAGAAAAGTGTATAAATTTTTTTTCGAGGTATATACTCTGCAAAAAGCAAGATATGTACAGGATGTGTAAATAAAAACGTAAGTATTTATTGAAATAATGACAGCATCTTAAAAATTTTAGGATTTATATTTTTGGCAGCTGAAAAAGATAAGAAATTTATGTAAAATAATAAAATAACATTTATTGTCATTAGTTTTATGTTTATTTATTATAACAAACATCATCTTCTTCCGAGTTATTTAAATGTAAATCTTGATCTCCACTTGTTGTCCTTAATGTCCTGTAAAAGTGGTGTTTAATTGGACGTATATACTTTAATAAACATATGATGTCTTTTTTTGTTTCTCTTGAAATTGTTCTGCCATTAGGATATAATATAGGTTGAGCTATATTTTTTAAATTTACTGGCCTACCTATTTTTTTTTGTATCAATTACATGAAAGGTATCATCCTCGTCAAAATTATGTTTGAACTAAGTGCTGCTTGGGTTTGACCTTTCCAATTTTATCCATCTCATACTAAGCCAATTGACTGTTAGTCCACTTGTTGATTTTTTACTGTTGGTAACATCTTCTTCCAATGGTTTTGTGGAAAGATTCTTGTGGATTCATTTCAACAACTCTGAAAGGGTTCTTTCTTTTACTATTTTGTATTATATGATACTAGTCACTAGGGTTATAAATATACAGATTTTTTTTTGCATATGCTTCTATAACTGCAAAATCAGCATCATTGGCCAAATAACTGTGCCCACTTAATAAACATTTAAGCTCAATTGATTCAACTTTTATATCTTCACTCTGAACCAATTTCAGTAAATTTAACACAGTTTTTGTATTTCGATTCTGTCCTGAACATGAATCTGAATACATTATAATTTTTTCAAAATCCTTTGCGTACAATTTAATGTGTTTAGTTAAACACGATGACACTTCTTGTGAACCCCGCGATGCTTGGGTTGTAGGTAAAACATACATGTAGCCCTCGTTAGTCTTTAAATCATGGCAACAACGAGATTGTATACATAGAAGTTTCTCTTGTAATAAGCCACTGATGTGGATAGTTTCGGAAATGGTAATGCCTTTTCTAAATCAAAACTAAACACATATATTTCATCTGAAGCTCTTAGTCGATCATTAGCCATACTATTGCGGGCAATTTCTGTATTTCGCAAATGTTCATCATGTTCAACTTCAGCTGCATTTTTTTCTTCATCAATTGTAGATTGTTTTTTTATTTCCAAATAATCACATTTTGCACAAGTATCTTTTGAATATAACATGTAAGTTAAATTTTGTCAAAATTCATGGTAATAAAACTTTTCCTTTACTAGTACAATTTGCTCTTCATTACATTGTTCGACATACAGGTTATACATTTTTGCAATAGTAGGGTCTGAATTTAAGTGTCTGCGTCTGGGATTATGACTTGTATAATGGCTTGAAATAGCAGGAAAGGAACTTATATGTTTTCTTACATGGGAATCATCTATTTTGTTACCTGGAATATGTTGCCCCGGCAGTCCTTCAGATCTTCCTTTGAACAGCAATTATATAGTCGCCTGTTACTTATTTGATATGTTTCTGTAAAATATTTTTTGCAAACACCAACATCTTGGCCGTTAAGTTTAATAAAATATTCAAAAGACTGAGATCTTGGTCCTTTGATGTTATTCCTGGGTCGTTGTCTTTTGATAACATGAACTCTAATTAACCCACTTAAAAAAATATTTTGCTTATGATGATCATTAAGCTTATAAAAATTTTTCATCACCTGTTTTCTTTGAAAAAAGGTTATCTTGCAATTACAAAGTCGTAAACAGTTACAAGGTTTATTATCAAATTTCTTTGCAGGAATTATTCTTTTATTTCTATTTTGATATGTTTACCTTGTATCCTTTTTCTCAACATTTCTCGACCATTTCCCATGATTCCTGCTGCGTTTTCTACCAACCTTTCCGTTATTTTGATTATTTTCTATATCTTCGTTATCTGATGATGTATCAGAATCAATACGGTTAACTCTCCTTGAATTAGAATGAAATATCGTATCACTTTCACTGTGTTCTATTTCCATTGACATTTTTAGTTTTTATACCCTTAAAATAAATCTTTTTTATTACCGTAAAGTGGGGCTACTTGAGCCTCCAGGTGCTACTTGAACCCCTGAGAAAAAAGTGTTTAAAATCCGTCCTGGTCCTATATAACTCAATGTGTAGACTTAAAATACTTCCTCCATGACAGGTAGCAGTACTAGGTAGAGGATGGAGCATGAAACAAAGTTTCTGCTATTCCCACCTTTTTCTGATTGAGGTTATGATTGCAAGTTGTCTAAAAAGTTGTTTTTTTGTGTCTGCAAACTTTCACATGTAAGTTCATGGAGACATCTGATATCACCAAGGTCAATATAGTTTTAAGTTTGTATTCTATTTCTTAATGAAATAACAGTGTTTTAAGGTTATAGCTATATAATTAACACAGTAACTAATATAAGTTAGTAAAAGTGCAGTGGTTGCCTTAAAACAGGGCTACTTGAACCCAGCGTTCAAACAGCCCCAAACGGGGATTTCATCCCTAAATTATGTTAAGTAAGGTTTGTAATCTTTTAAAATAAAGAGGTCAGTTACTATTTATACCCGTTTTTTGCAGATCTGGGGAGGAAAAGTGTCCAAAAGTAAAAGAGAACCCCATGAAGTAGGAAATAATGAGGATTATTAAGAGGAAAAATTACAATTGTGTCCAGGTTCAACTAATTCCGGAAAAATGTCTTAGAGAGTGGCATCAACCCACTTTGACTTAAGTTATCTACTCTAAAAAGGAAATTAAAAGATAGTTCACAAAACAAGCATAGGCATCCGGTCGTATTTAGTGACTAGGAAGAGTAGGTATTAAATAATATCGGAGAAAAAAAATCCACCCAAGCTATTTAATTGAGGGGTTTTCATTCTTTCTAAGTTTAAATAATGTGCATTTCAATTGGTTTTAGCTGTAGTTAGATTATGTTTCTATTTGAGAAATTATGTTTGCCAAAAAATATGTTTTTATGTATACAATGATTTTGTATTAACTTATATAAATAATTTGCAATTTATAAAAATAGTTTGCTCACTAGAATGTACGTTTTGAGTTTATTTTTCAAAATCATTGGTCCTTCTTGATACCACAACCTGTTTTACAGCTTTTTCTAATACAAATACAAATACGACGACCAGCAACAGGCTCTGGGCCCAGCTAGACTGGTCCTAGTCAATTTACAATCCCCAGTGAAGATCAATGGCCTTCTTAAAACTATCTACTCCCTTGCTTGTTACCACCTCTTCCGGTAAGCTGTTCCAAGGTTCCACTACCCTGCTAAAATAATAATTTTTCCTAATATCCATGTTAGCCTGAGATTTAAATAGCTTAAAACAATGACCCCTTGTCCTGTTTTCAGTGCTAAACTTCAGCCCCGTAACATCTTTCATTTTAATAAATTTAAGCAACTGAATCATGTCCCCTCGGTCTCTTCTTTGCTCAAGACTGTACATTTTTAGCCTTCTAAGCCTGGAATCATAATCTAAGTGAGAAAGTCCATTTATTAGCCTTGTAGCCCGCCTTTGAACCCTTTCCAATACCTTAATATCTTTCTTAAGGTAAGGAGACCAAAACTGAACAGCATACTCCAAATGGGGTCTTACCAAACTTCTATATAAGGGCAGAAGAACTTCTTTAGATTTATTTGAAATAGATCTATTGATAAACCCAAGCATCTTATTGGCTTTGTTGCTAGCAATGCTGCAGTGTTGGCTAAACTTTAAATCCTGACTTATTAAGACCCCCAGATCAGTAACTTTGTCTGCCTGACTAATGACTGAACCTTGCAAATAATAACTTGTACACTTATTTCCATGCCCTAAATGTAGCATTTGACATTTCCCAACATTAACAGCCATACCCCATTTATCAGCCCACTCCGTAATATGATCTAGATCCTCTTGCAGCTGATTTGCTTGTTCTTCATTTTCTACAGTCCCCATAACTTTGACATCATCAGCAAAACAATTCATGTTCCCAGAAATATTTTTGTGAATATCGTTCATAAAGACAATGAACAAAACAGGCCCTAACACTGATCCTTGAGGAACCCCACTTAAGACCTCACTCCAATTAGAATATATTCCCCTTACACAGGGGTCTGGCCAGAGGATATTTGGGTCCGTTAACGGACCCTTTACAAAAATCCGATCAACCAAAACGGACCTTTCACAAAATCCCGATCAAACAAAACGGACCTTTCACAAAATCCCGATCAAACAAAACGGACCTTTCACAAAATCCCGATCAAACAAAACGGACCTTTCACAAAATCCCGATCAAACAAAACGGACCCTTCACAAAATTCTGATAAACAAGATCGGATCTGTCACAAATTCTTTATTGAAAGAGCAAATCTGAAAGCAAAATAACGCATATTTCTGTGTATAAACCGATAATTTTTGGAACCTTTTTTTAAGTCTAATAGATCAATCACACACACACACAGTTTATACAAAATCGGCTAATTTTGAAAAAAATCAAAAAAAAAAAAAAAAAATCGGCACTCTTGCGATGCTCCTGCAAGCGATAAATAATTGCTACTGCCAAATAAATATAATGGTTGTTTGTTTTATCACAGCTAATTAGCGGCGGTGTTGTAAACTTTTCTGAAAAGGCATTGGTAAGCACTTTTCTCCGCTCATGATTTAATAAACAATAATAATACATATCTGCGAAATGAACTTAGAACTGCAAAGAAATAGTAAGGATGAGGAAAAAATATGATCGCTTCAGATAGGGTTACCAACTTCAAAATTATCACCACTTAGCGTCTGGCGTTGAACCTTTAATAATGACTTGATTAGAAAATATTCTCATCATTTTGCCAGCTTGTCAATATTTGCGTTTTTACGGTGCAGTGCGATGTTTAATTATTATTTTGGGAGAAAATTATATGGGTTTTGATTTTTCGATGCTAACAAGGATGATTAACTTTAAATCAACTCTTTTAATTACCGTTTTTTTTTCTTTAGATGTCTACATTTTGAAAAATGCAATCTTTTAACATCCGATATGAGAATCATATTTTGTTCTTTTTTCAAGCTTACTTCGCTTTATTAGGATTCAAATAAATGAAAAGTCTCTTTATTTCTGTTAGAACTCTCATTTCAAGTTTTTAAAGCAAAATTCCATTTTCTGTTATGAGTCAAAAATTAAAATGCTGAATAAATGGTTTATTTTATTTTATTTTTTGGGTCAACTGTGTCCACAGATATTAATGATATGTTTATCATAGGACTCTAAAATGCAATTTTAAAATAATTTTATCAAAAACATTTCTTTTACAAGCCGTTTTTATACTTTTGATGCCTTCACTTTGAGAATTGCGATCTCTTTGCATCCGCTATGGGAATCCGATTTTACAAAATTTTGATGATTATTACGCTTTGTTAAGAGGTAAACAATTGAAATATCTTTTAATTTTTGTTAAAATCACGGAATTTATAAGTTTTAAACGAAATTTTGTGCTTCTCTGTCTTGGGTCAAAAAGTTGAATGCTGAACCCTATTCTGAATTTTATTTTATTTATTCATGTTTTTGTTACAATTATTTTGAGTACTGTACAGAAATATATCTAGTATAATTTAACATAATGTAGAATGGCAGATAAATATTGATACTTGAAACAGCGATGCCCCCCCCCCCCCCCGCCAAATATCAGAAAAAAAAATCCGGAATGATTTTCTCGACGTAGAAGAGGAAAACACTCAACTTTAAGTTTAATTGATACCGTTTGTGCCATCTCTAAATTCTAAAATTTTCTTTTGACAAATTTTTTTTTTTTTTTTTTTTTTTTTTTTTGCGAAATTTTTTGATTTTTCACAAAATTAATTCATTTTTCACAAAATTATTTGATTTTTCACAAAAGACGGACCCTGTGAAAAATCCTGGACAGACCCCTGCCTTACAACTACCCTTTGTTTCCTTCCGGTCAGCCAGTTTTTTATCCAAATGAAAGTTTTCCCTCCTATTCCTATATCAGCTAATTTGCTAAGTAGAGCAACATGCAGTACCTTATCGAAAGCTTTTTGAAAATCAATGTAAACAACATCTACAGGCTTCTTATTGTCAAAAGCCATGGAAACTTTGTCATAGAAATGTAATAAATTAGTTGCACAAGATTTACCTTTCCTGAAACCGTACTGAAAACTAGTCAATAGATTATTAGTCTCTAGAAAATTTACTATCTTAATTTTCATCAATGTTTCAAAAATTTTGCAAACCACCGAAGTTAGACTCACAGGTCTATAATTTCCTGCACTCCCTTTAGACCCTTTCTTGAAGAGCGGTGTAATGTTAGCCAGCTTCCAGTCCTCTGGCACTGTCCCCGAGTTATAAGAAGCATTGAAAATATTTGCGATTACATCTGCTAATTCCTCCGCACATTCAACTAAAATTTTTGGATAAATATTATCTAGTCCCGGAGCCTTAGTCTCTTTAATTTTTTTCAAATGAAGTACAACGTCATCCCTGGAAAATACAAAGTCCTCAAGCTGTACTATAGCTTGTGTCTTGTTGGTGTCAACTGTTGAGATACAGTTATCGTTAAAAACACTTGAAAAAAAGTTATTAAGAACATTAGCAATATCACTATCGTCCTGAATTAAAACTCCGTGCTCATCAACCAACGGCCGAATTTGACTATTTTGAACTTTCCCGGAATTAGCGTATGCAAAAAACCTCTTGGGATTTCTGTTTATGTTATCTGCCAGTCTTTGCTCCAACTCTCTTTTCTGATTCTGTACTAAGTACTTAAATTTACGCCTTGCCTTACAATATTGGAGCCTATCTGCACTGTGGCCAGTTTCTCTAAACCTATGAAAAGCGGCTTGCTTGTAATTTAGAGCGTCTTTAGTTTCCCTATAGAACCACATCGGCCAAATTTTAGTGTTGACACCCTTTCTCCTAAAGGAAACATGATCCCCAACCGTTTTCCCTAGATTTTTCTTAAACTCTGCTCACTGAAGATTCACATCGCTATTGTCCAATCCAGAAGAAAGAACTGCTTTCAAACTCTGCCTAAGTGCCACAAAGTCAGTATTTCTAAAATTGGGCAGAAACCTAAAATTCTCTACCTTGTGCATATCAAATTTAATCCCAAACCTAATACTGCTGTGGTCACTATCTCCAATGTGTTCCCCTACACACAACCCCTGAACAGAACCTTCCATGTCGCAGAAAACTAGATCTAAAATCACGTCCTGTCGAGTACCCTGAGTTACAATTTGATCTAAGAAACAGTCACCAATTACTTTCAAAAAATCCTCTTCTCTGCTATTACTATGGTAAAAAATATTCCAATCAATTCCGGGAAAATTAAAATCTCCCATTATGATGACTGACCCTTTGCTAGAAATGTCACTAATAATACTAAACATCTGTTCATCCTGACCCTGGCTTAAGTTGGGTGGCCTATAAATGTTCCCTAAACGTAGTTTTTTGCCCTTATTGCTCATCAACTCCAGCCAAATCATATCAATCTCATTAGGTTTATCATTAATTACCAATTCATTGCAAGTTAAAGTGTTTCTGACAAAAAATAAAACCCCACCACCTCTTTTACCTACTCTATCTTGTCTAAACAAATTATACCCAGCAATAGATAATAAATCATCATCACTTTCGGTAGCCCATGTCTCGGTAACTCCAATAATATCCAACCTCTCGTCTATTATTATGCTTTTCAATTCTTCCATCTTGTTCCTAATACTATGAGCATTTGTATAAAACACCTTAAGTAAGCCCATCTTACTTTTATTTAATGCTGCTCGATTATTTGAGGCCCAACTGTTAAAATCTTTTTTCTTATTAGCCACCCTATTTCCGTTTCTACTAAAATTCGAATAGTTAGTACCCTTTCGAATTCTGCTCCTTAAACCATGCCCCCCATTCCAACTTAGTTTTTTGATTCTGAAGCCTCTAAAACCAAACCACTAACCATTTTGACCCCTATAGAGCTCAGATGCAGGCCATCCCTAGCAATCCAATCGCGTTTACACTTACTCCACACATCAATGAACCTGATACTACGCTTAACGCAAATTTCCTTGATTACCAGGTTCATACACCTAGCCCGTTGGTTTAACCAACTCCTATGCACTCCATACCTGGGAAGCAAACCAACTACTTGGACATTTGCCGAACAGTTGGTTGCTTTGTCCAACAGGGAATCCCATTCCTTTGTAAACTCATTGTTGTTACTATGGCCTACATCGTTAGTTTCCACCCACAAAGTAACTACATCCTCTTTATTAAATACCCCCTTCTTTTCAGCAACCCTATTTACATCTCTCACCCGAGCCCCTGACAAACAACATCTAGCCACCTTACGTCTAACTCTGCCTATTGAGTTTCCCACCTCACGCACCATTGAATCTCCCAAAATTATACCCTTTGTTTCCCAGTCAGTCACCTCAGCAATAACTTTTCCCTTTACCTCTGGAATATTCCCACTATCTAACACACAGCTAATGCCCACCTCCTTTTTACTAACTTCCCCCTTTCCCTCTGGAGTGTTTACCCCATCTACATGCCTACAGCCTAATGCTAACTCACCCTCCAAAGTAAGCATCCTAATGAATTTGCTGAGTGGGACAAAGTAGCCCCAATGCGGGGCTACTTGAACCCAATTTTTAAAAATAGAAAAAGAATATAAAGATTTAAAATTGTTGTTTAAAAAATTCTTAAAGTGGTAGCAGAACGTCTGAAAAGTGGTAAAAATGAGGTTATTAGTTCACATTATGGGTTTAACAAAGCATTTAGTGTAAAACTCGCAAAAATTATGAAATTTTGGGTTCAAGTAGCGCTATTTTACGGTATTTTAAAAATTCAGAGTTTTTACAGTTATTAAAGAAAATTTATTTAATGTTTTTGATGACACAATAATTTTCGCAAACACTTCAACGTAATATTTTTGTGTTCTGACGCACATGCATAAAACTCAAACAATTCTAATTAGAAGGTAACAGTTACAGTTACTATGAATTTTTTGTTTTTCATTGTTGCCAACAAATATCGAAAGAAGAAGAATTTAATTTTTATTTCAAAGTTTATGTAAAAAAATATTGATAAAAGGTGAACTTATTCACAATGTCTTCTGAAATTATTATACAATATATTCAGAAGCTATTAAAAAGAAAGGGCTGTCTAACCTAGAAAAAGTAGCCAACGAGTAAATCCTTTAATAACTAAGAAGACTATTATTTATTTCATCAAAATTTCCAAAAATCAGAAAATATCAAAAAATGGACTTAACCGCATTGGCTTCTGAGCAGCTCATATATATACATTATAAGTCCGTAATCAAAATCATAATCATAATCGGCACATTATGATCGTAATCGATTACATTTTCTGCATAATCAGATAGTTGCTGTAATCGTAATTACGTTTTGTCAGAGGATTATAATTGAAATCGTAATTGTGTGTGTGTATTCCCCCTTTTTTCATGCTCGTAATAATAATCGTAATTGATTACATTCCCTCGTAATTGACCCCAAGCCTGTCATGAATTATAAATTTTCAAGTGAAATTCTGTGTTCTTTATGAGAGTTAAAAGGTCAAAAAGTTAAAATTTGAATCACTGGTTCAATTTTATTTCTGTTTCAATTAAGTCAACAGTAACTAATGCTTATAGTAGAGCTTTAAAATGCAATTCTAAAATAATTTTACTTAAATAAATTTTTCTATGGGCTGTTTTTATAATTTTTATTGCATTTAATTTTAAACTCGAGAACCCTACTATGGTCATTTTTTGAAAGTGAAACTCTTAATGATATATCTTTGACCAGTTTAGGAAGAGGGGCTACGGAGGGTTCTTTCCCTTAAATGTTTCGAAATTATAGTTCAAAAGTTGCAACTTTAGGCTATGTTAGGTGATGCTTGGGGAAGGAATGATTTGAAGCCCTCTTTAAAAGCATTTTGAAATAGAAGTTCAAAAAAGGTAATTTTAACCAACCTTTAAGGATTTTAGGGGAAGGTATTTTCATGAGGTTTCCCTCAAAAAAGTTTTGAAGTTCTCGCTTAAAAAAAAAAGTTTTATACAATCCTTGGTATTATTTAAAGGCAGAGTTTTGTCACGTTTCAAACTGTATCTTTTTTGAAAAAAATGTTTACAAATAAGTCTCTACCTGCCACCCCTGTCGCAAAAAAAGCGAGAATATCCGTGACAGAAAACTGTTCTGCACCCCTTCCAGATACGCCACTGGTATATAAAAGTTTTACTTAGAAATGCACTATGCATGCAAATTTCTTCTTTTTTTGAGCATAAGGGGTCACTTCTGTTTCCCTTCTTCTAGCTCTATTTTAATTAATTTTTCTACGAAATGATCATCTAAGTATTTTACTTAAAAATCTTACTATTTTTTTCAAGATAATCTTGGCAAATTTCCGCCCCTCTTGCTCAGGGGGGGATGGGGCCGGCGGGCAGCCGGGCATTTGCCCGGTGGGCCACCTCTGTTTGGGCTGCATTGAATTTTACAATTAAATAGAATAAAAAATTCATGATATGTCTTTTCTTTTCCATCTTTCTTCCCTTTAAAAAATATTTAAAAAACTGTGGAAATATCATAATAGTCCGGAACATTTCTGAACGGCTGCAAGAAATGTAATGGTTACAAAAATGTAAAAAATAAAAAAACTATGTTTTCTGTGTGTCGGTAAACTTATCGGCCGATAAGATAATTTTGTTGCATAACTGCCCAGGTCGTTCTAAGGCCCGAACAGCTGCCTGTAGTTCGTAGGGGACAATATAAACACGTCAAGGCTGGGCTGGGCCATCGCCAGAGGAGGCTCTTGAACCGAGGCAGACAGTTTTAATTGAAAGATGAGCAAAAAAAAAAGGGGGGGGGGGGAGCGGCAGAAAAAGAAAACGTTCTCAGTATTAAAGAATTGAAACAGTAGTAATAAAATAACATGTGGAATTCCAGTGGCAAAAAGTATTTTTTCAGCAAAATTTTAAAAGAAAATGTAACCTAGGACCATTCACGATTCTTTATTATAATTCACCTAACTGGAGACCGCTGAAATGTACATTCACCTGTGACAAGTTTCAGCTTAATACAAAAAATTTACAGATAAACAATCATCACAGTTTCATAGGGGCTGCCGAAGCATGTTTTAAATTGAAAAAAAGTTAAAATGCAGTAAGGGAGATTTAAAATGGGGGGTTCATGGCCGCCATTGACATTTTTAGGGAAGTTGTTTTTAAGGATATTTTTAACTTTTTTTTGTGGGGGAGCCTTGCTGTTAGGGGGCAGGGGTAGGCACTCCTGATGTTCACAACAGTAATTGTAAGTGTTTGAATGTACAAAACGAAAGTAAACCAAAACATTAGTAAGAGATTCTGGAGGCATGATAATTAAAACAAAATTAAGTTGGGAAAAGAAAATCTACAGTGTCACTTAAAAACACGATATCAGTCCAAAATATTTAAAAAAAAAATATTTTAATGAATCTCAAACGCGTTAATTTCAAATAAGTACAAACATCAGGTTGGAAATTGAAAATTTCACTACAAAAAAAACCAAAGAACTGAAATGGTCTTGAAAAAGAAATACAGAGGGAGGTTTCTCCACAAGATTTCTATCAATAATTTAACAAAAGAAAATAGGGACTTAGCCAAGAAGGGGACTTAGCCAAGAAGGGGGGATGGAGGGAGGCCCTCGAACTTGATCCCTTAATTTTACACCACCAAGGTAGCCTAAAACGCGTTTTAAAACTTTTATTTTGAAAGAGTGCCTGGAAAAAGTTTGAAAATCAGAGTCCCGTTCCTTCTCCCGTCGCCCACCGTCATCAAAGATGGTCTACAATTCGTATTTAGGACTCCAAATTCGAAGAGCTTCCAGGAGAGTAACCACCCAAATCCTACAGAAACATCTCAACACCATCCTTAAAGATCATCTAAAATTTCGTTTTTTGCGACTTCAACTAAGAAAAATTTCAGAAAACACCTAACCTCTCCTCCGCCTTACATCACCAAACATGAATTTTCGTTTTTAGGGCTTCAATTGCGAAAAGGTTTCTGGGAAGATAATCTACGAACCACACAGCGAATCTACATCAGCGAAGATAATCCACAAACTTGCGTTTTAGAATTTAAATTTCGATTACAATTCGATTCGATTCTGAATTACCAAAGCCCCAACAATTTCACCCACTAACCCCATTACTAAAGATCGTAAAACTACGTTTTAAAAGCTAACTTGGGAACATTTTTCGTTGGGCTTAAACTTCAAAAAATTTGCGGGGCAGATCTTCCGAAAACTCCTCTGCTTCACGTCATTAAAAGTCGACTAAAATGACGTTTTGTAATCTTCAATTTCAAAAAATTGTCGGTTCCCTTTACAAATACAAATACAAATACAAATGTGACGACCAGCAACAGGCTCTGGGCCCAGCTAGGCTGGTCCTAGTCAATTAATTAGTCCCCAATGAAGATCAATGGCCCTCTTAAAGCTATCCACTCCCTTGCTCATTACCGCCTCTTCCGGTAAGCTATTCCAAGTGCCCACGACCCTGCTAAAGTAGTAGTTTTTCCTGATTTCCAAGTTAGCCTGAGATTTAAATAGCTTAAAACAATGACCCCTTGTCCTGCTTTCCCCGCAAAAATTTAATCCATTTACGTCTTTCATTTTGATAAATTTAAATAACTGAATCATGTCCCCTCTGACTCTCCTTTGCTCCAGGCTATACATGTTAAGCCTATTAAGTCTGGTATCATAATCTAAATCTGAGAGTCCCCTTACTAATTTAGTTACCCTTCTTTGAACCCTTTCCAATACAAAAATATCTTTCTTCAGATAAGGCGACCAAAACTGAACAGCATACTCCAAATGAGGTCTTACTAAACTCCTATATAAAGGCAGAAGAACTTTCTTAGATTTGTTTGAAATAGATCTATTGATGAACCCAAGCATTTTGTTGGCTTTGTTACTAGCAATACTGCACTGTTGACTAAATTTGAAGTCCTGATTTATAAAGACACCCAGATCCATAACATTTTCTGCTTGATTTATGACTGAACCCTGTAAACGATATCTCATACGCTTATTTCCATGACCTAAGTGTAGCACTTGACATTTCCCTACATTAACTGCCATACCCCATTTATCTGCCCACTTAGTAATATGATCTAAATCCTCTTGCAGCTGTTTTACTTGTTCTTCATTTTCGACAATCCCCATAACTTTTACATCGTCAGCAAAACAATTCATGCTTCCAGAAATATTTTCATTGATGTCATTCATAAATATAATAAACAAAAGAGGCCCTAAAACTGATCCCTGAGGAACCCCACTTAAAACATCACTCCAATTAGAATGATTTCCTCTCACAACTACTCTTTGCTTCCTACCAGTGAGCCAATTTCTAACCCAAAGTAAAGTGTTTCCTCCTATTCCAAAATCAGCTAACTTGCTGAGAAGAGCAACATGCGGTACCTTGTCAAAAGCTTTTTGAAAATCAATATAAACAACATCCACACATTTTTTGTTATCTAAAGCTGAGGTAACCTTGTCGTAGAAATGCAATAAATTAGTAGTACAGGATTTACCTTTCCTGAAACCATACTGCAAACTAGTCAACAGACTATTAGTCTCTAAGAACATCATGATCTTAATTTCGATCAAAGTTTTGAAAATCTTACAAATCACCGAAGTCAAACTTACAGGTCTATAATTCCCAGCAATACCTTTAGACCCCTTCTTGAAGAGTGGAGTTATGTTAGCCAGCTTCCAGTCCTCTGGCACCGTCCCCGAGTTATAAGAAGCATTGAAAATATTCAAAATAACATCCACTAATTCCTCTGCACATTCAACTAAAATTTTTGGCTAAATATTATCTGGTCCCGGAGCTTTAGTTGCTTTAATCTTTTTCAAATGAAATAAAACCTCCTCCCTGGAAAATACAAAATCCTCAAGCTGTATAATAGCTTGTGTCTTGTTAGTGTCAACTGTTGAGATACAGTTATCGTTAAACACACTGGAAAAAAAGTTATTAAGAACATTAGCAATATCACTATCGTCCTGAATTAAAACTCCGTGCTCATCAACCAACGGCCGAATTTGACTATTTTGAACTTTCCCGGAATTAGCGTATGCAAAAAACCTCTTGGGATTTCTGTTTATGTTATCTGCCAGTCTTTGCTCCAATTCCCTTTTCTGAATCCGTACCAAATACTTAAAATTTTGCCTTGCCTTACCATACTGGAGCCTCTCTGCACTCTGACCAGTTTCTTTAAACTTACGAAAAGTGGCTTGCTTATAATTAAGAGCTTCTTTAGTCTCCCTGGAGAACCACATGGGCCAAATTTTGGTACTAACACCTTTTCTCCTAAATGGAACATAGTCCCCAACGGTTTTAGCAAGTTTATCCTTAAATTCCGTCCACTGCTGATCTACGTCGCTATTTTCCAACCCTGACGAAAAAACCTCTTTCAAGCTCTGCCTAAGTGCAACAAAATCAGTGTTTCTGAAATTGGGCACAAACCTAAAATTATCATCTTTGCACACTTCAAATTTAACCCGGAACCTAATGCTGTTATGATCACTATCTCCAATATGCTCCCCTACACTCAACCCCTGAACAAAACTACCTATGTCACAAAAAACTAGATTCAAAATTGCCTCCTCTCGAGTTCCCTGAGTTACAACTTGATCTAAGAAACAGTCACCAATTACTTTTAAAAATTCCTCTTCTTTGCCATTACCAGGATAAAAATTATTCCAATCAATACCCGGAAAATTGAAATCCCCCATTATGATAACGGATCCCTTACTGGACATGTCACTAATAATACGGTACATCTGTTCATCTTGTCCCTGGTTTGAATTAGGTGGCCTATAAATGTTTCCAAAGCGTAGCTTTTTGCCCTTACTGCTCGTCAACTCCAGCCAAACCATATCAATATCAGTAGGCTTATCATTTATGACCAATTCATTGCAAATAAAATTGTCTCTAACATAAAATAAAACCCCACCACCTCTTTTACCTACTCTATCCTGTCTGAACAAATTATACCCAGCAATATGTAATAACTGCATCAGATTCGGTAGCCCATGTCTCTGTAATTCCAATAACATCCAACTTCTCATCCATAACTATGCTTTTCAATTCATCCATCTTGTTCCTAATACTGCGAGCATTGGTATAGAAAACTTTAAGCATGCCTAAGTTGCTTTTATTTAACACCCTGAAATTTCCTAAATTACAATTGTTAACATTACTACTCTTGTTCGTCATTTTATTTCCATTTCTAGCAATACCCAAAAAAATTTCATTCTCTCGATACCTGATGCTTGAACCATGCCCCCCATTCCAACTTAGTTTTTTGACTCTGAAGCCCTTAAAATTAATCCACTAACCATTTTGACCCCTGTAGAGCTCAGATGCAGGCCATCCCTAGCAATCCAATCCCGTTTACAATGACTCCATACATCAATGAACCTGATACTGCGCTTTTCGCAAATTGACTTCAGTAGCAAGTTCATACACCTCGCACATTGATTTAGCCAGCTCCTATGCACTCCATACCTGGGAAGCAAACCAACCACTTGGACATTCGTCGAAAAGCTGGTTGCTTTATCCAACAGGGATTCCCATTCCCTAGAAAACTCCTCATTTTTACTGTGGCCTACATCATTTGTTCCCACCCACAAAGTAACCATGTCCTCCTTATTCAATACTCCCTTCTTTTCAGCAACCATATTAACGTCTTTTACCCGAGCCCCTGGTAAACAACACCTAGCCACCTTACGCTTTACTCTCCCAACTGTGTTACCCACCTCCCTTACCATAGAGTCCCCCAAAATTACACCCTTAGTTTCCCAATCTAACTCCTCATTTAAAACTTCCCCCTGAATCTCTGGAACATTTATACCCTCTACAACTGGCCTACACCCTAATGCTAACTGGGCTTCCAAAACTAGCATCTTAAGTCTTAAGAGTGAGAGTTCAGCACATTTAGTGCAAATATAATCCTCCTCAAAAACAGACTCATTTTCCCCCTTATACAGGCAGAACATATGACATAAATCACAAGAGATCCACCTGTCCCCCTTCCCACTCTTTACCTCTTTCATAATGCATATAACACCCATTTCTACTCAGTGAATATGTTCCAAATTACGCTATCAAAGAAGACCTACAATCCTATTTTTAGGTTTCAATTTCGAAAAATTTCCTGGGGAGCAACCTCTGAACCTCTTAACTCGCAAACATTACCTAAGGTCATCTATAATGCATTTCTAAGACAGCAAATGAAAAAAATTTCGCGGGGGGGGGGGGGACACTGGATCATCACTTTCAGTATCATTGTCAAAGTTTAGTCTAAACCTGCGTTTTAAAATTTAATATTTTTCAAGAATTTCCAAAGACAGCTATCCTATCTTGAACATAATTAGTGATATAACAATAGCGTTTTTAAAGTTTCAATTTCGGAAAATGGCTGGGAAAGTCCCCCTCCTCCCTCCCAACCGCACTAACTTATTATCTATAAAGACCGTCTGGAAGGTATTAAATCTATACAAACCAGAAAAAAATCCAGACGTCGGCCCCTGAATCTCTCCTTTTCTTAATATCGCGAAAAAAACGTTTGAAGCTGCGTTTTTAGAGATACAATTTCGCAAAACTTCTCTGGGAGAGCCCCCGAACCTCCTTTCCCTTTCATTACCTAAGATCGCCTGAAGTGCATTTTTAAGACTTCAAACTGAAAACCATTTCCGAAGAGAATATTATACTAACGATTAGATTCAGATTGTCAATACTAAGATCTGCTAATTACTTGCTCCTAAATCAGAAGCTGAACCCATTCTCTACCTCTGTATTTAATAGACATCATAAATAATTAAACGACAGCCCTTTTCATACACGGAAAGTAAAAAACGTAGAAGGTACTCTTTTGACCTCGCGACGTGCCTAAATCCAGGAGACATCGCCGGATGTTAACACTGGACTCTGCACTAATGTTGCATTAATGTTTCCATTATAGCTTGATTCATGTCGTCCGTCTGAAGTCCTTTGAGATTGTACACTTTTTTTTCTGGCTAATGCCCCATCTACTCGACGGAAGATTATTTACCTTATCCGTTTTCCTCCGCCATCAAAGATAGCCTATGCATGTATGTTCTTAGAGCTTAAATTTCAACATTTTTCTGGGGGATCGCTTCCTAAAACTCCTTTAATATCAATCATAAAGGATTGTCTGAAGTTTCGCTTTACACTTTCATTACAATTATACCAACTGTTTTCCGGCGATGTAGCGCGAATACTTCCCCCCAATCAATCGTTATCACATAGAACGTGTGCTTACAAAGACTAACTTGAGGGGGGGGGGGATTTGCCGGTAATAAACTTGCTAAAGAACTTCAGTTTCAAAAAACATATTCCTTTCCCAAAGAGCGTCAATTCTTGTCTAAATTTGCGCTTTGAGAACTTCAATTGAGAAATTTTGCCGAGAAAGAATTTTTGAAACTCACCCCTTCTCCTACAGTGAAATTTTTATTGAAGAATTTAATTTCTACATAACTAGATTAAAATCAGCTGCATCAATAAGTTATATATTTATACTTGAATGTCCACATTGAATAAATGTATTAAATAGTCCAAAAAATAGTTTTGACACATTTTGTTCTGTTTTTGATCTTTTCTCACAAAATATAGTTTCTCAAAAAATAGTTTTGGACACTTTCGGACACAAGGGTTTTGAACAGGATGGTTAAAACCTTGCCAATCCTGCTTTCATTTGCACACATGCATAAACATAGGGAAATTTGGTTACTATTATCAAAAAAAAAAAAAAAAAAAAATAAATAAATAAATAAAAAATAACATAGACTCATGCATACAAATTGAAATTCTAATCAAGAATTCAACTTATATGTAACTTGATTAAAATCAGCTGCACAAATAAGTTGAATGTTCTTATTGAATAAATGTTCAATCTAAAGCATTACTTTAATACATTTTATTCTGTTTTTAATGTTTTTTCACAAAATACAATTTTTCTAAAAACATAGTTTTGGACACTTTTAGACAGTTTTGGACAGGATGGTAAAAACCAGGGTTTTTACCATGGTTTTTACCTTAGTGTCCAAAACCTTGCCAACCCTGCCTTGAGTCCTATGACTCCCTCCCACAACTACTGAGCTCTCGCTCTTACATTTGAAAAAAAAAAAAGCTAGAGGGGGGGGGGGGGGGGGGGCGTTTCCTCTTTAAGGAGTAACTCTTAAGGGGCCGGCTGACCTGTAAATGTCGGAGCCGGTTCGTGTTGTCCCATCCGCCACTGCTCTTGCTACTGCGACACTGGTGAGAGCCACTCCTACCAATCCTATACCTGAAAACCACTGCCATACTACCACAACAATATCACAATTTTCAAAGTGAATGTATCAGAATAATAAAAACGGCATTCAAAAGAATTTATTTCATGAAACTTATTTTAGAATTGCATTTTAAAGATCTACGATAAACATATCATTAATATTTATCCACATAGTTGAAGCAAAAATAAAATTAAGCCAGGGATTGAACACTTAACTTTTTGACACTAATAAAGGACAAGGAATTTAACTTAAAAATTTAAAATTATGATTTTACTGAAATTAAAAAGTATTTGCATTTATTTTATTCCTAATAATGCATAGTTAGGTAAAAAAATAGGTAAAATTTGATTTTCATATTGGATGCAAAGAGATCATGTCATTAAAATAAAGACATCAAATGTGTAAAAATAACAAATAGAAGAATTCAGTAGAATAATATATTTTTAGAATTGTCTTTTAGCAGGTCTATATGATGAATATTATTAAAAATTGCTGACATATTCAAAATTCGGAGCAAGGAAAAAGAAAATTAGAGATTGGACCAGAAAACCTCTATTAACACACACACACACACACACACACACACACAAAAAAAAGTAGGAATTCTTGTATATAATAGGAATACAATCACTTCTGTTTGCATCAAAAATTGAAAACCCATATAATTTTCTCCCAAAATATTGTTAAAATATCTCACTTTAAAGGGACAAATAAATATTGAAAGCTGCTGAAATGTTTTTAATATTTTCTAATAAAGTTGGTATAAAAGTTGAACGTAGATGCTAAATGGCGATAATTTAAAAACTGGTAGCCCTAACTGAAACAATACCATTTCCACCACACCCTTCCTATTCATTTGTACTTCTAAGTTTAATTAGCTGATGTAAGACTTTATTATAAAAAATAATCTTTTCTTTTTTGTTGAGATCAGGAGTGGGGAGAAAAGTTCTAATGCAGCAGTTTCGAGCTGCAGTTGATTGCATTTTTAAAAAAAAATCTGTTACAACAACAATGCTGCAAACCATTTTGATTCGTTATAAACAATTTTGATTCGACTATGATAAAAAAAAAGCAAAGTTATGATACAAAACAACTGATAAGTTGTTAATTTCTTTTGAAGGAACAAACCATATGAGCGTCAAGCATTGTATTTGGCAGTATTAGTGATTTATCATTTCTTCATGCATCACAAAAGTGTTCCAACTTTTTTTTGCAAAATTAGCAGATCCATGTACAAGCCAATCCCCTTAATTTAAATCCAAAAAAGGTTCAAAAAGTTATTAACTTATGAACGGAAATAGCTTTATTTTGTGATTTCAGATTTGCTTTTTCAATAAATAAATTGTGAAATGTCCGTGTTGGTTGATTCAAATGTAGGGAAAGGTCTGTTCTGGTTGATAGGAATTTTGTGAAGCAGTCATTTTGGTTGATGGGATTTTTGTAAAAAAGTTCATTTACAGATCCAAATCTCCTCTGCCCAGACCTCTGTAGAGCCAAATTCATCAAAAACTTGTTGATAAACTGAAGCAACTCTCAATTAAGCAATTTTTAGAAAATTTTCGTTTTTTTTTAAAATTTATTTTAAATATTTCCTCTTTTTTTTTTGGAGGGAAGGGGGGGTTGCAACTGCCCTCTATTGCTCCCCTTAACCCATGATGATAGACATGCACTCACATATGTGCAATATTAGCCAATTTTTGCCAAGGTGGAAAAAACTCTTGGAAAAATTTTTGTTCTGACAAAAATTAATTTTAAACATTGATGAAAAAGGTATGATTTAAAAATTCGCTGACCCATGATTATAGACATGCGCTCACATATGTGCATTGTTAGCCAATTTTTTCTAAGGTGGAAAAAAAACTCTTGGAAATATTTTTTGTTCTGACAAAAATTAATTTTAAACATTGATGAAAAAGAAGATTTGCTAATCTTCAATCGGTAAAAGGTTGTAATAGTTAAAAATATTTAACACTGCAAGAGTATGAGGGAGAGATACATTTAATTGATTAACATAAT
The DNA here is from genome assembly GCF_026930045.1 of Uloborus diversus. Classification (NCBI taxonomy): domain Eukaryota; kingdom Metazoa; phylum Arthropoda; class Arachnida; order Araneae; family Uloboridae; genus Uloborus; species Uloborus diversus. The sequence goes on from NC_072733.1 coordinate 113,848,843, forward strand.
TTTAAATTTTATTTAAAAACTTGTAAGGCATTGTTTGATTTGTTACTTGAGCTGCTAAAGAGCTGCGGAGTCTGACGGAAAATGGCAAATGTATGTGAAATACTTCTAGTTCTAAGTTTCTACTTTTTACTGATTTTTAACAGATGATTTTTTTGGAGAGGGAAAGGAAGGTGGCAAAAATTTTTAGAATAATTTTTGAATAAATTGAAAGCTGAGGTTGCAGAAAAAAATCTATGATTTTTTCCCCTCAAATATTATAGGATTACACTCTTGCTTGAATTCAATCGATGTGCTATATCGAATTTAAACTCAGTTGTATTTAATTCAGTTTAAAAACAGTAAATGGTTAATAAACTTAATATTTAACTGATCTCAGCCTTATAAGTGAGGATTAAATGATTTTAAGTGAAGGATATATATTAAACTTAACCTAAGGACCACTTTACCTCATCTTACTTAAGTTGTTCTAAAATATTATATAAAATGAATCCAGCTTATAGCTGTTTATGCAGACGTGTTTTAGAGATATCCAGAAAGCTCCCTGCACAACAAATAGGCTATAAATTTTAATAAAGAAAATTTTATATAGAAGTTAAAAGAGGTGTTCTGATTTTAAAATGTTTCATGTGCACACAAACCAAATTTATTCATGAAATGAAATACTGCCAGTTTCAAAACTTTGAATTCAGAATATAATTCCTAATTGTTCAAATCTAAAATAAAAAATTTACAGTCATTCTTTCATTTATTTCGAAGATATAGCTCTTTATTTGATTTATGACCTCTTTACCCGATTGACCACTTTTCCCCACCAGACTCGATTTATTTTATTTTACACCTTTTAATGAGAATCAAGTTAAAAGAATAGTCTTTAGATTGAAAAAAATCATGTGTTATATTTCATTGGATCCTTTTGCGATTCCACGCTAAACTCATTTGAATTCGCTGCCCCCTCAGAAGTTTCCACCCTGGCTACAAGCTCCAACTTGCCCTAGGGATACATTTCTTTTTGCTATTTTATAACTAAGATCAAAGTAAAAAATATATTATTATTATTTAAAAGTGATTACTTCCGATACAAAAACTGCTTCTATACTAACAAAATATTAGGGTAAAAGCTTTTGCTGACAGTTGTTAATAGATAAAAAAAGTTATAAAAACAAGCAAACTAGCAGATTGGCGGAGGTAACAATTACAGAAAGTGAAAGTTCGATGAATAAAGAAGCCAGCTAGTTGCCAATGACAGTTATTTTCTTATTAGTTGGTCTTTATACATAAATTGAGCCAATTTGTAGTCAGTTAAAAAAAAAAAAAAATAGAGTCTGAAAATTAGAAAAAAATAAAGATCCGAGTCGGAGTCAACATGTTTTCCAACGACTCCGACTCCTTTACCCCCAAATCAATCTGATTCCCACTCCACAGCCCTGATAAATAGCACTGCCCAGAAAAAAAACTCTTCAAAACACTTCTGACATAGTTCTTGCTGATTCTTGTGTACAATGATGTAACAGGATGCTGGACCAGTCTCCCTCACATTGGTACTTCAATTTATGGTTGGGGTGGTATTGATGCAGGGTGATGACAGATCAGGGAAATCAAGGAGATCAGGGAAAAGTAAGGGAACTTTATCACTCAGGGAAATATCAGGGAATTTTGAAAAAATAACTAAAATTCAGGGAGAATTGATCAAATGAAGGAAAAAAAAATTCCTTGCAAAAGGAAGTACTTTAATTCCCTACGAATTTTCCACCAATTATTTGTTTTAGAAAAGTAAAATTAATGAGATGTGATTATACAGTGCCGCATATTTGTGCATCTTTTTTTCCTCAAGGTCAAAGTATTCAATCTTAGGATGAGCTTCCTAAGATTGCTACTGTGTCTGTAAAGTTGTTTATTTTACCTTGCATGAATTTTCCTTCCAAGCATTGCAAGCTCCATAAAATAAACAACCCTACAGGCAAAGAGGAAACCGTCATTAATAACTTTGCTCCCTTGCCTTTACTCATTGTCTTGAAGTAATTTGCATACTGTCATCATGATTTCAAGAAAAAATCTTTGTTTTTTTAATTAATGCTGAAAAAATCTTAAAAGTTATCACTTGGTGTTTTTAATTTAATTGCTAAAATTAAATTTTGACTGAAAATCTTTTTTTTTTTGCCATGGTATTATTTGCTGTCACTTCAGATTACACGAATGGCTTTTTTTTTTTCAGAATTTAAAACTCTATTATTTTAAAACCACATACATTTTGAAATTAATAATTGTTTTTAAATTTTAATGTTGTTTGTTACTAAAAATAATCTAAGGATTTTTTTCGACAACTATTGAAATCATTTGAAATTGAGTTGTGTACATAAATAAATATTTTTATTGTTTTTTTATAGTTAAAATGCTGTATTCATTCATTAAAACCTAAGTTCTTGATTAGAGAATAGCTCAATATGACTGATTGTTGAAAGATTTCAATTTGTTTTACATAAATATGTCTATTCTGCCGTTTGCAAGTAAAGGACAGTAACTGCACATTTTTCATTTTTTTTTTGCATTTTTTTCCATCTATTGTACGTTATCTTTATTGTACAAGCTCGCTTATTTGGTTTCTGTTGAAAAAGAGGACCGAAAAAAACGTCTAAATACAACATTTTCCCATTGTTAGTATTAAATCCACCACACATTTCTTCAAAAATCTCGAAAACTAATTTCTGCAGATACTGCTGTTTACCTGCACACAGCAGTATTATTTACGTAAGTAAAACTACATTACTTCTATATCTGCAAAAATAACAAACTATCGCTTGTTATTTTTGCAGCAACAATTATACTGCTTGAAAATTCAGATCAAGATTATTTCTGTTTAAATGTTTTAGTTTTATCACGATTAGATATTTCTTTTAGAATGGTTTTAATAATTTCTTGGAATTCTTATGTTAACTGGTTCCTGGAAGTAAAATATTTGTTGTAGATTTCCTACAATATTTCTCTGCCGATAATTTTTAATACACTATTTTTACCAAAAAAAAAAAAAGGATCATCTTTTCAAAATATATTTTTAATTAGCAGCTTAAACCTTATAATGGTTTAAGCTGTTAATTAAAAATATATTTTGAAAAGATGATCCTTTTTTCTTTAACGCTGCATTTTTTTAAATATGCAATGCTTTCAGGTAGGGCAAAGAAAGGAAACCATTACCATAGATAACGTAAATCAGGGAAATTTGGTGAACTAAATCAGGGAAAAGTCGGGGAACTTTTTTTCCCAGTTCCTGTCGCCACTCTGTGATGCATATCAATTTACTAAGGAATTCTAAACCAGTGTAATAATGTAAGATCTACACCAATGTTTCACAATACCCTAATTTATATTTGTAATACATTTTTTCTATTTTTGTAAACTAGTTTTGTGAATTGATTGTTAAGACATTTATTTTTTTTCAATAGTAGGGGAAGCTGCTGTACCCACGGACAAAATTTACTTTTCAATTTTTGCTGGTCTCTGGGAATGGATAATCGATCGGAAAAAATTTCTGGTAGAATCTACAACTTATCATCTACTTTGGCAATTTTTGTCAGGTGAAAATCTCAAAGATTTAAGCCTCAAAATTTTTTCTTAAAAACCATCTTTTTTCCTGTGGATACAACAACCCGTTCACCCCGCGGACAGGTGCCTTTGTACCCAAGAACATATTAAAAAAAATAACATATAAATAAGTCTAAGGAACTCATTTATACTCAATACATTTTCATAAGCCATTTTATATTGAAATATTTCAAACCTGTATTGAAAATAACATTAAAAAAAATATCCAACAGAAATTAAACTTTGAAAATTAATCGAAGGTTTTCCCTTTTTTTTAAAAAAATTTTTCTTAATCTTTAACATCAGTGAACTCTAAAAAATTTATTAGTCTTAAGAGAGTTAATGATGTTAAGAATAATTAATGTTTTTAAACAAAAAAATAACTAGATTCATGATAGTATGGCTCTCTATGTACCTACATAATAACTTCAATTTATATGCAAACTAGCTGACCCAGCCACGCGTTGCTGTGGCAGAGAATGGAAATAATTTTTTACTCATTGTTTTTATACGATCAAATTAATATTTTTAACAAAGCTGGAGAAAGTTCCGTTGATTTTAAAGCCTCGTGAAAAATTCAGAAATCTTCCCGTTTAAAACCTGTCATGTTTCTGGAAAATAAGAGAAAACTTAGGTATGTATAACCGCTTGGCACCTTCCTGATTTAATTAGAAAGTTCCATCAGCAATATTGCAAACATGGCCGAAGTCAAGCAAGAATTGCAAGCAAGTATCACGCATTGCACTCGCCTGCAATTCTTGCGAAGCAACGTCGTCCATACCTATTTGCTCCCTTTCAGCACTTAATCAACAGGGGCGGAGAAGCCCTATACTTTATAAATACGCTCAGTTAATCTTTGAACTGGAAGCTAGAAATATTTTTCACAACAGTGAGAAAACTGCATTCGTGCAACGTGTAGCAATTCAGAGAACTTTTTGACAATGATACTTGATTTTTCCAAGAAGTAGATAAAAACAACTGAAATTCTGAAACGTTACACGGAAATACTCAGAAAAGTTTCGGAAATTTTTTGCAGTGTACTTACTTCGTCCAATGGTGCAAAATTATTTGAAAGTGGTAAGTAAAGCATCAGAATGTTGAAATTAAGCACTGACCAATATACAGATTTTGTATGCACAGTTTATTCATGTCAGCCTTAACTATTGTTTTTACAATTGTTTTTAATCAATGACCTCACAAATTATACCACATAAATTGATAAGCTATAAAAGTGGAATTTTATGAATAAGGTAGATAACATTGATTTCGAACTATTGCTTCGATTATTTTAAATTAGTAAAATTGAAAATTATCTTTGTACTAATTTGTTCACAATGTTTTTGGTTAATCTGTCTTTTGCTAACACGAACAGGTTTGATCGTTTTTCCACACCTGAGCTGGTTACTTGTAGTTGTGCCCGTGGGAGAAACACCTAATTTTCTAGTCCAACTATCAAGTGATGGCATATCATAATGACTAAATGGCAAATTTGACGTTGAAATGCAAAATTTTCAGTTTAAACTAAAGCTTCATATTCATCTCTGGTGTAAAATCTGGATTTGGACATTTGTGTGTTTGTTAAACTTGATGCAATAGGTCTTCAAACGTGAAAGTTATATAGTTTCTCCTTAAAAAATGATGATTGTGTTGGATAGTATGTCGTCAAAATTGTTTTAAACAGTTGACGAATACTGTTTCTCCTTATGTCAAACCTGCATTAGAAAGTGTCAACTCCCAATGACTTTGTGCGACCAATAAACACAATTTGCGACAACATCAGGATATGTATTTGACAGTCGACAATTGACGATCCACAAATATTCCTGTCTGTTTCGGAATGCTTACCGAAAACAAAACTGCTACAAAACCAGCGCGATTACAGAGGCAATTATGATTTTAAAAAAACAAAAAAATTTATCTGGGAATAGACTCTCAATTAGTTTACTTTTTGTCTCAACGGCAGTGTAGAATTTGTCTGGCTATTTGTTGTACTGTATATTTTGATACAGTTCAATTTCACCGTTTCCAATACCCAGCAATTGCTTAGAAAATACTTGTGGGATTAGATTATTTTGCGTTTATACTCGCATGTTCATGGTCAATCGCATTATCTCGACATTACCTTATAAAAACGATTGTTTTAAACATGCGTTGATTACATCGGAATAACTGGTAATGTCTGCCGGAAGTCCTCAGACAATATTCAGACAATTTCGCCTAAAAGTTTATCGTTGCCGTTCAAATCTTGCACAATCCTATGATGTGCTTCGAATGAATGCTTTTACTCATGAGCCATCGTACACTTATCCCATATTTTAATTTCACTCTCTTGCAACACTATAGCCATTCCACATTTTTTTTCCCTTTAAGGTTACACATTGCGTTTTGTTTGTTATGAATATCTAATCGACAACTTTAAAGCTGAATGTGCTGTTCGTCTACCATCTAAAAAAAGTAGCAGCAATGCCTGACGATGCAATTGTCACTGCAATTTTCTTTCGCGAACGTATCTTTGCAAGAATTATTGTTATTGGAAATCTCTTGGGGAACAAAATAAAGAAAATAATTGTTTTCTGCTTAAATTCATTAACCTTCCTGAAATTAACCTTGAATGTTTTTGAAGAATTCAGTAGTCTTCTTGGTTAAAGGCAGTTATGATTCTGGCACCTTCAGAGAAGCCTAACGCAGGTTTAGTATAATAGCCTGGAACCTTCCTGCTTTTCTAAGAAAGCTCTCAAAGCATTAATGCACGCATTGCCAATGCGAAGACAGACTCTCAAGCAGGTATCTGGAATGTAACTCCTCTGCAATTCTTGCACAGTTTCGTGATCCAGATATCTTTTCGCACTCATTGGGTGTTGAGTCAATCTGGATGAACCGTAATCGCTCTGAAACCGATACACCTATTAAATACATTTAGTTAATCTTGATACTGGTGGAGAAAAATATTTTTCTCAACGGTGTGAAATCTGCAATTTGTAGCAATTCAAGGAAACGTTTTGAAAAATATAGGTGATTTTCTCAGGAAGTGAATAATAACCTGTAATATCCCAAAACGTTATATGGAAATTCTAAGCAACATTTCTAAATTTTTTGTCATTGTGTTTTTAGCAGCAAGTCATACGATGTTAGAGTTATATCGATTAATTAACTTACACCGCCATCTATTAAGAATTTTTGGAACTAAACAATTAATTCACACTATTATTGCATAATTAATATGAAATTTGCAATAAAAAATTATAAAAACTATCCTATCTTTTAAGTTGGACCAAATGACACATAGATATGAAATTTGAGAAAAATCGGTTGAGTAGTTTCGGAGTTTACCCCGAACAAACATCGTGACACGAGATTTTTATATATATAGATTGAAACCTTTAACCAAAATTAACCCATTACAAACAACTCAGTTTAGATTAAACCAACAAAAATCTAGAAAAATCGACTTCAAATGAAAACAGGTGGGATTGGTGGTCTGTAGATCCTACAACAGGTGGGGATTATTTTAACAATATATCTTCAAGCCCTACTTCAAATTCATCATCATTGTTGAAAGCAAATTTCGGACATTGATGACAAGGCACCATTTTGAGGTACTTCACATTGTAAGAAGATTCATTTGTGACCTAAGGAGACTAGAAATTGTTGTGCGTGGGTACACATGGTTGTGTGTACTTGGGTGCAAAGGTATGCCATTTTGGTTTTGCAAGGCAGTCACATCGACAGGACCACAGTTTTACAACATTAAAAATCGGAAGCAAAACCTTTAAAATATAGGGAATTATTTATTAAAAGCATTGCACACTACAGAAATAATCCAATTACAGTGGCAACAATATAGAAAAAGCAATTAAAACAAACTATACATTTAAAATATTAAAACATAAAGATTTAAAATTGTAAAATGACAAGTTAAAAATATCTAAGTCGTGACAATGAATGTTATAAGTTTGTAAAATTAAAAAAGACAAAAATTATCAACATAGTTCCATCTGGTAAAAATATTTTTAAAAGAAGAATGACTCCTAAGAGTCCTACTTGGGACAGCAAGTTGTATCGAGTTGACGATATCTGAGCAGACAATTAAATTATGTAGAACCTTGTAGAAAAAAAGAAGACACAAAAGCTCACAGCTTGATTTAAGAGTGGGAACATTATGATACAAATACAAATACAAAAGTGACGACCAGCAACAGGCTCTGGGCCCAGCTAGACTGGTCCTAGTCAATTTACAATCCCCAGTGAAGATCAATGGCCCTCTTAAAACTATCTACTTCCTTGCTCATTACCACCTCTTCCGGTAAACTGTTCCAAGGTTCCACTACCCTGCTATAATAATAATTTTTCCTAATATCCATGTTAGCCTGAGATTTAAATAGCTTAAAACAATGACCCCTTGTCCTGTTTTCAGTGCTTAACTTCAGCCCCGTAACATCTTTCATTTTAATAAATTTAAACAACTGAATCATGTCCCCTCGGTCTCTTCTTTGCTCAAGACTGTACATTTTTAACCTTCTAAGCCTGGAATCATAGTCTAAGTGAGAAAGTCCATTTATTAGCCTTGTAGCTCGCCTTTGAACCCTTTCCAATACATTAATGTCTTTCTTAAGATAAGGAGACCAAAACTGAACAGCATACTCCAAATGAGGTCTTACCAAACTTCTATATAAGGGCAGAAGAACTTCTTTAGATTTGTTTGAAATAGATCTATTGATAAACCCAAGCATCTTATTGGCCTTGTTACTAGCAATGCTGCACTGTTGGCTAAACTTTAAATCCTGACTTATTAAGACCCCCAGATTGGTAACTTTGTCTGCCTGACTAATGACTGAACCTTGCAAATAATAACTTGTACACTTATTTCCATGCCCTAAATGTAGCACTTGACATTTCCCAACATTAACAGCCATACCCCATTTATCAGCCCATTCCGTAATATGATCTAGATCCTCTTGCAGCTGTTTTGCTTGTTCTTCATTATCTACAGTCCCCATAACTTTGACATCATCAGCAAATTAATTCATGTTCCCAGAAATATTTTTGTGAATATCGATCACAAAAACAATGAACAAAACAGGCCCTAACACTGATCCTTGAGGAACCCGCTTAAAACCTCACTCTAATTAGAGTAATTTCCCCTTACAACTACCCTTTGTTTCCTTCCGGTCAGCCAGTTTTTTACCCAAATGAAAGTTTTCCCTCCTATTCCTATATAAGTTAATTTGCTAAGTAGAGCAACATGCGGTACCTTATCGAAAGCTTTTTGAAAATCAATGTAAACAACATCTACAGGCTTCTTATTATCCAAAGCCATGGTAACTTTGTCATAGAAATGTAATAAATTAGTTGCATAAGATTTGCCTTTCCTGAAACCGTACTGAAAACTAGTCAATAGATTATTAGTCTCTAGAAAATTTACTATCTTAATTTTTATCAATGTTTCAAAAATTTTGCAAACCACTGAAGTTAGACTCACAGGTCTATAATTTCCCACACTCCCTTTAGACCCTTTCTTGAAGAGCGGTGTAATGTTAGCCAGCTTCCAGTCCTCTGGCACTGTCCCCGAGTTATAAGAAGCATTGAAAATATTTACGATTACATATGCTAATTCCTCCGCACATTCAACTAAAATTTTTGGATAAATATTATCAGGTCCCGGAGCCTTAGTCTCTTTAATTTTTTTCAAATGAAGTAAAACGTCATCCCATACATACAACAAAAATGAATAATACAATCCACGACGGACGAAAAAAAAAAAATAAATTGCTCATATTTTTTATTATTTAGATCCTACTAAAACTGAAAAAATCTGATAGAATCTTAAATTTTCGTTTGTTGGCGTTGAAACTTTCTGGGGTACATGTTGAACCCCAATTAGGATCTCGTCCATTGGTACAACTGACCGTGGGTACAGCAGCTTCCCCTACATCTTAAGTTTATCAAAAAACTGTCTCTAGGGTTCACAATATTTTCTAGATGCTAATTTTTAAAATTTTTTTGCGTGGGGGGGGGGGGGGGAAGTATATTGTTTCATTAGAATGGTTATTTTGTAATGTTTTTGTGTATGCAATCGAAGAACAAATTTTTAAATCTCAAAAATATTTCCATATTCTAGTTACTATTCCTGAGAGCAGTGCAAACACTTTTGTCTCTTCTAATGCAAATCCACCAGAGCCATTCAAGTATCCTAACTCATCCAGCTGGTAAAGTATTTGATGATTAATGTTATGTTAAATGTTTGGTTCAGATTTCCTCTTTCTAAGTTTTGTTACATTGAAAATATTTTCTGAACATATGAGTAAAGAATTTATAAGAAATTATACACATTCTTTGGATTTAGGAAAATAAATGATACAATTAATGTTATTAACCCATTCCATGACCAGCCCGAAAACTCTTAACCCGCTTGCCGCAAATAACGAATGGAGTTGCTTTTTGCTATGTTGTAATAGCACTTTTCTCCCCATTTTGCTATCGGGATTTTAATGTTTTTGCTGTTCAGCTTGCATTCGAAAATCGCTTCGCTTTATTAGTTTTTAGGCACTGAATTAAGTAGTGCAATAAAATACAAGGTTGCTAATATGTGCTGAAATATTCATACATTTACACAGTACATAACAGGAAAATTATAAACAATAGAGGATAGGATGAAAAGCAATTATATTTTCATAACACTAATTATTTTATTGATTTATTTTTCTTTTTCCTTTTATCAAGTATATCATTTTTTTTTCTTTTACTGTTAAATGTAAGATCTATCTTTCAAAAGGCCTCAACAAAATACTCTTCAAACAATTGACTGATCGATCCAACCTGTGAGGAATGATTTTCAAAGAGGATAAAAAGTATTCTTCTTTGCTTTTTGATATATTGTGACACTTCAAAACGACCAATAAACACAGAGACATCCTTTTGGTGGTCGGTTGTTTTATCGTTACCCCCGAAGACTTTTACATCCCTTCTGAGTACCCAGATATCAGTTGCTCAAGCGTGGGAAGTATTTTAAAGATAAATGATTACAAAAGATCAAAACTTGCAGCTAATAATAAATAATAAAAAATAATAATAGTATACAAATAAATAAAAAGCGTAGTAAACACATTATAATTAAAAAACAGAACAAAACATACCATACAAAATTAAGATATATAAGATAATTTAAAAAAAATATTGTGTAAAATAAATTATAAAATTTGAGGATTATGAACAATTTAGTGAAGGATGCTTGTGTAAGAAGGTGGATTTTTGGTAACAAGAAAAAAATATTTCTGTTTATTTGCTTTATTCAGGCATAGAAATATTGGTAAATGTGTAAGGAAATATTTTCACACTTGTTCATCATGAGTTCAAATGCCAGAATGCTAAGAAACAAAGCTTCCACGAAAAGATAAAAATATAATGCTTGATTATTTGAAGCATTATACCATCCAAGAGGACTTAAAAGGTTAATATCTTAGTAAAATAAAATAAATTACAACAAGTTTCGTGAAATACTATAAGTTACATCCCTTTTTTTCTAAGGAAAAGAGCTTGATTACTGCTCTCCTAACAGCACCAGAACCCAACAGAGAAGTGTAATAACAGGGTTCTGCCCCTGGAAGGATCGCCGACACATATTTGGCCGAGGCAAAAACTGCTATAAACGATGTGACGACACAGGTTCGATGAAGGCAGTTAGAAACCATTTTCTTGCGACAAGCCTGAATCGGCCGGGGCAGTTTTAACACAAACTGCGCGGCCGATCCTGTATCGGCGGGGGCAAGGAATGGGTTAAAGCATCGTGCATGTGATTTTTCTGCTAATTGACAGAATTCCATAAATTTAAAGCTTCATATTCCTAGAATTCTGCTTTTGTTGTTGTAAACTTTACTAGCATTACAGAGGATGACTAATAACATAAAATAATATTTAATAGACAAGACTACAAGATACATTCATAATTTTGTAATAAACTATGTTGTTGTTCTTGTTGCAAATCTCCAGTGTTTAGCAGCGCTAAACCAAGTCTATGAAATTCGTCACTCTCAAAAAATCCAACACCAACTTTGGATCCGCTAAAAGATCCAATCTTGAAAGTCCCAGACATTTCGGTATATGTTCGGGGGTGGCCTGATGGTCGGCACACTTCTCACAGGTTGAAAAAGTCTTTTTTCCGCTGCAATAAGTCAATGATTTTAGGTGTCCACTAATGAGCCTAGTGATGGTCGTCTGATCTCGCCTACCACACTTGAGAGATAATGTACCTCCCGGGCACTTCGCTTGGTACCAATTATGGGTAGGAGGGACAGTCCAGGAGGACTTTGCATCTCTTTTAGCCTTAGAAAATAGCTCCAAGTAAGTCAAGGAGTCGGGTGTATATAATGGCTCACCAGTCCCTTTTTTAGCCAAGATATCGGCCATCTCGTTACCGTGTACATCAACGTGAGATGGAATCCACTGAAAATGCATCTCTCGAAAAGAAGAAATGTGCTCCAGTTTGTTAATAATAGAAACACCAGTACCATCACCCACTTTATGCCAATTAGAGAGGTACTGGATGGAACTTCGGCTATCTGACAGAATCCAAACGGCTGAAGAGCCGGGAGAAGACAAAATTGAACCGAGCCCCTCATCGATAGCAATAAGCTCGCTTCTAAAAACTGAGCAACAGTCTGGATTTCTTCTGCTTAGTTTTGTTGCACACCCTTGGAATAAAATATAAACACCACTACCAGAGCAGTTATGTTCATCCTTACTACCATCCATATACATTATAATAGAGTCCTCAGGGATATTGTTTATCACTTCTAAAGCCAATTGTTTCAAATAAGCCGGTGCATCTGATTTCTTGTTCACCTGGGAAGGAAGATCCCTGTGGAAGTAGACTCTGTTTAAACCAATTGAGGGATTAATGCTCTGTTTCAAACTATGCTGAATTACATTTTTTGGGATCAAGTTGTCTGAGTCAGCCAAGCTTAAGGGGATATTTTTCTTTAATCTTTTATTGTTGGTCCACCCCAACAAGAACTCAGACGTTCGATTCTGGGTCCCATAACTGGTGAGCTTTGAGAAATATTTCACCAAATTAGTTTTTCTCCTAAGACTGAGAGGTTGCAGATCGGCCTCATGTAGAACTATCTCACTTGGGCAACTATTACGAAGCCCTGTAATAATATGAGCCGCACTAAGCTGTACCCTTTCAAGCTTTTGTAAGTTGGTGTTTGAGGCACAGCTGTAGACTGGATAGCCGTATTCTAGAATAGGCCTTATTAGGGCCATGTAAGTAGTTCTGAGAGTTTTAGAGTCGGCACCCCAGTCGCGCCCTGAACCTCGATTGAATAATAAACTATTCTACCAATATATTCAAGTATTGTTGCCGCTGTGGTACAAAAACAATGAAACTAAATTTAGTCAAGGCTTATGTTAAGTGCAATAAACAACACTCCCCCTCACGAACATAAGCTTATAAGTCCAAGTGCTTGGCACAATATTTTGATTCTATGACCATTAAGAGCTTTAGTTAATAGGTCTGCCAGCATGTCTTCAGATTTTTTATAAGCTATCTGAATTTCATTTTAGGCAACAATATCTCGGATGAAATGTTCTTTGACAGAAATGTGCTTTGATCTTGAACCTATGATTGGGTTTGATGCAAGCTTCTGAGCTGCTTGATTGTCATTGAATATTTGAATGCTTGGATGAGGAATACACATGTCATTTGCAAGTTGCTTTAAATGTAAAGCTTCTTTTGCAGCTTCAGTCAATGCCATGTATTCAACTTCTGCGGTTGATAAAGCAACCGTTTTCTGCTTTCTTGATTCCCAACTTATTGCAGCTCCAGCGTACAGTCGGATCCCGACTTACGCGAGGGATGCGTTCCATGACTCCTCGCGTAAGTCGAAATTTCGCGTTGTGGAAAAGTGTTGTGTTATATGACTTCTTTATTAACAAACCCAATCATTTTAAACATTTTTAACTGTGTTAGGCCAGTTTTTAACTATATATTACATTTCTTACATAAAGAGCTGAATTTTTACCATATTTTTAAAAAAGCTACATTATTTAACATAAAATACTGTTACGATGCACAAAATCAATGATCGATGGGAGAGAGAGACATAAAAATAAAACAGTGTGGTACGTACAGTATGTAGTAATAATAAAGCTTTTGCACTGTAAGAATACAATACAGTAGATGCAATAAGTAACATTTATAAGTTAAAAATTGAATATGATAATTTATGCTGCGCAATCTGATCGTCATTATAATATATTTTTAACTGCAGTAGCTTTGCATTTACTTTTATAACATTTACATCTATGGTAACACCCTTCTTTCAGGGTCTCTACAATCAGCAATACAAGAGCAGATTCCATTTTAATATTGTTTGCATTTTGCTTAAACACTACTCCGCGAGCTTCATTTTAAAACGAAGGTCTGGAGCTATACGGATTGCCTTCTCTTAACTTTTAGTTGTACGTATAAAAAATTCACTCAAACATAATTATCGTGCTAACCTTCGACCCACTTTCTAGTTGTTCAGTATTTTTACCTTTTCTTGAATTGTCACTTTTTGTTTCTATCTTCAAACTTTAGATAAAACACTGTGCCTAGGTGCTACCATATTTCATCACCTTTGATGAAAGTACATTCACGAAGTCAATATTTAGTAGTCAATAACAAAGCCGAAACTTAGTATCACGATTCCTTTCCAAATGTTTTCGTGTTGAGAGCAAGAAATTTGCTTTAGCTCTAAAATTTGTTGCTCCTGAAAAACTCGCGTTATAGCCATTCGCGTAAGTTGAATCGCCTTGTAGCGGGAGTCGACTGTATATAAAACAATATCCCGTGTTGGAACGGCGATCTAATGTACATGAAGCCCAGTCTGCATCAGTAAATCCAGTAATATTCCGTTTAGTTTTCTTAAATATTAGACCATAGTCTTTAGTGCCTTGGAGATACCTTAAAACCTTTTTAGCAGCATTCCAATGTTGCATGTTGTAACATGTATTAAACTGACTTAAATAACTTACGGCATAAGAAATATCTGGCTTTGTGGCAATAGAAAGATACATGAGTGAACCTATAAAATTTTGGTATGGAATGTTATTCTTTTCTTCAGAGTGTGCTTTTTCTAATTTGATACCAGGATCAATTGGATTTGAAACTGCTTTGCCGTCACTCACATGAAATTTTTCTAGAATTTCTTTGATGTATTTTCGTTGTTTGACTACAATTTTATCACGAGATTGTTCAAATTCCATTCCTAAGCAATTTTTTAAGTCTCCTAGATTTCTTATTCTAAAACTTTCCATTAAACTTTTCTTTACATTGTTTACAGCTTCATTGTTATTTGTAGCAATAATTACATCATCAACATACACGGCTAAAAGAATTCTATCTCCCCCTTTCTTCATTGAGTATAAGCATGGATCAGCTGTGGATGATGAAAATCCTAGTTCCATTAACTTTGCATTAATTGTTTTGAACCATTGTCTTCCAGCTTGTTTAAGTCCATATAATGCCTTCTTTAATAAGCAAACTTTTTCTTTAGAGTTTTTCTGTATGTCACTTAACATTTTTTGAGTTTTTAAGAAAAGTTAATTGGTCTCATTTTCAGTTTCTTCCAAAAGTATTTCTTGAAGAAATTTTTCAAGGCATGTAGGTTTCTCCATGTAAACTTTCTCTTCCAACTTTCCATTTAAAAATGCTGTTGATACATCTAGTTGTGAGAGCTTCAAATTTTCTTCAGCAGCAATTCCTAACAGAAGTCTAAGTGAACTTAGTTTTGAAACAGGCGCAAAGGTAGCAAAAAAATCTTCATTTGGTCATTGAGCAAATCCTCTTGCCACTAAGCAAGCTTTCTTCCTTTCTAAAGTTCCGTCAGGTTTTAGTTTTTCCTTTAAAATAATTTTTGAATCAATTACATTGAAATCATTTTCTTTCTCAACAATTTCCCATGTTCCATTCAAAATATGAGCTTTGATTTCATTTTTAATTGATTCATTCCAATCTGAAGATGACTTAATTGTTTCATCGCAAAGAAAAGAAGTGTCAGAAAGATCATAATCTTCTAACCAGGCAGGCAGTTTTCTATCGCGTTTTGTTCTTCACCCTTCAGTTTGTTCAACAACTTCACTGTCTCTAATTTCAAAACTTTCTTCGTTACTGTCGTTTGTTTCATTTTCATTTAAATTAGTTGTTTCTTCATGTGAAACCTCATTTGTTACATTTACATGTGACATTTCTCCTTCTCTAAATGTATTTGTGTCTTCAGATATTTCATCAACTCTTTCTGATATAATATTAGCATTATTTGAGCTCGGTTCTTTAACAGTTGAAAATTTGTCAGTTACAAAGTTCAGTTTAGAAATAACATTTCTTGAGATTTCTACTTTTCCAGTATTTGGAAAATAAACTCTATATCCCTTTATATTTTCTTCATAGCCAACAAAAATTCCTTTCTTACTTTTCGCATCCCATTTTCTTCTATGTTGTTTAGGAATTAAAACAAATACATCTGTTCCAAACACTTGTAATTTGTTCAAATCAGTTTTCCTGTTAAACCATAATTCATTAGGCGTTTTCCCTTTAATAATACTTGTTCCTATATGATTAAGAACATACGTTGCAGTATTTACCGCTTCGGCCCAGAATTCTTTCTTCATATCTTTTGCACAAAGCATACTTCTAGCTAATTCTACAACTGTTCTATTCTCTCTTTCTATTTTTCCATTTTGTTGTGGAGTGTATGTACAGGATTTCTGGTGTCTAATTCCTTTTTCTTCTAAAAATGAAGCTATATCTGCATTTAATGCTTCCAACCCTTGATCTGTTCTTAAAATTTTTACTCTATTTCCTGTAATATTTTCAGCAAGTAGTACAAATTTTTTGATCTTATTCTTTACTTCAGATTTATTTTTTAAAAAATAAACTGATCTATAATGACTAAAATCATCTTTAAGTAGAGGGTTCTTCCATTGGACCACATGCGTCATCATGGATGACTTCAGCCGAGACTTTACCAATGTTTTTACTTCTTGTAAATGGCAAGGTGTGTTGTTTTCCAAAAATACATGATTCGCAGAAAAAATTTTCTTCATCAAGGAATTTTATTTCATTTTCTTTTAGAATTCTTCTTACTTGATGAATATTTTGATGCGCCATCCTTTCATGTCAAACTTTCACACTTTCTAATTTTCTACAATATGTTCCCAAAAAGGCAGTTTCTTCCACTTCAAACATTAGTTTATAAAGTTTTCCCTCTCTTTTTCCAAAAATCTTGACATCATTTTCTTTCTTTACATTGCATATATTTCTATCTAATTCAAAAATATATCCCTTGTCAGCAACTGAGCTTATGGAAAACAAATTGCATTTTAAATCTGGAACATATAACACATTTTTCAAATCTCCATACTCCCATTTTCTACCATTAAAATATTTAATTTTGATGTCACCTTGGCCTGCTGCATCAATTGTATTTCCATCAGCTATTTTAATTTTCACCGCATTTGCCAATTCTGTATAGTTTTGGAGCCACGTTTTATTGCAAGTCATATGTTCACTAGCACCCGAATCTGCATACCACTCTCTGTTTTGAAGTTTTTCTTCAATGAACAAAGCCATAGTTGTATAAGTAACACGATTGTATTTTCCCTTTCCATTATGCATTTCATTTTGATGAAAATCTTTTGCTTTATGGTTTGGTTTTTGACATACAAAGCATAAATTTTTATCAAAATCTTCTTTTAAGGGACATTGGTTTGCAAAATGTTCTTTCTTGCAAATATTACAAGTTATATTTTTGTTCTTCTGATTTTTCCTTGTATGCTGGTTCATTTTCTTGCTTACTAAAGCTGTTTCTGTTTTTCTGGACATATTTTTCATTCTTTCTTCTTCAATCGACAATCTACTAACCAGTTCATTAATTGATTGGTTTTCAACTGGTACTGACTCCCAAGCACTGATGAAATGCTGATATTCCTGAGGCAAGCCCATAAGGACTTTGGTCATAAACATATGATCGGAGATATTTTCCTCATATTGTTTTAATTTAGTTATAATTTCTTCAAGTCCAGATATGTACAAAGATAAATCCTTTCCATCATGACTATAATTGAAGAACTTCTTTTGTAGCATATAAATGCTCACTTCTGACTTGTGCTCATAAACTGAACACAGTTTATTCCACATAGCATTTGCATTTTCGCAAGTGATAATATGAGCCATCGGACCTTCTTCTACTCGACTCACAATTATTTCTTGAGCTTTCAAATCTTTCTTTCTAAATTCAGCTAATTTTTCTAAATATTCATTTTCATCCTCTGTGTCAACTTCAACTGGAAACTCTCCATTAATAGCTTCAAAGAGCCCTTTACTTTCTAAAATTATTTTCATTTTAAACTTCCATAAGTTCCAGTTATTTCCTGTTAGCACTATCACACTTGTCTTATCCATATTCAACTCTATTTAAACTCAAAATAATAACTTAAAATAAAAATCTATCTTTCATTTTTATAGTACTCACTAATTAGAAGCTAATCCTGGTCCCCATAACCTGTAGACTTGATGCATTACAGAGGATGACTAATAACATAAAGTAATATTTAATAGACAAGACTACAAGATACATTCATAAATTTGTAATAAACTATTCTACCAATATATTCAAGTATTGTTGCTGCTGTGGTACAAAAACAATGGGCTGTAATGTTACAAGGGGCTGTAATTTAACAAAAATCCCACATGTATGCAAAATTACTTTGAATTTAGCTGTGCATGCTTTATATCAGCCTTCTCACCAAATTACTATTTCTACTAAGAGTCGTTTTTTCTACTTTCTAACTAAAAGTATTATATGTTTAAAAGAGTGACTAAAAGTCTCTAGTTTCTGCAAAATTCCTGCAGTTTTAATTGTAGTACAGTAAAAATAAAGGTTGGACCCAAACATCCAAAAAAAAAAAAAAAAGTTCAAACCAGTTGCAAATTGTTTATAACCCTCCCAATAAAAACAGGTAAAAAGTCCTAACCCAATGTGCAGAATTGGGGGCAAGTCGCGTGATAGACTTTAAAGGCAAAGCATTAGAAGAAATCAGATTTCTTTTGCTTGGTTCACTCAAAACATGTTAACCATTCGTCGTTGTTAAGTCAAGTGACTTGACATCGTTGCCTAAGCTTTTGCTAAGCCAATGATTGGACTTTCTCCCTCCATTTTAATTCCTGCTCTAAGGGTACTCTGTTGCTCAAAGAGGATGGTGCATATGCCTCTGGAGCAAATTTTACACAAAATGTGGTGGTAAACAGCATTGTACAAATAGCTTTGAAACTATACCAATATTTTTCTTCTCTCAATTCTGAATTTAAATTTTATTGGATGCCTTAAAATTAACTTAAATACAAAGATTTTAAGATTTTTTTTCGATTGAATTTTGTAATCAAGAAATCATATACTGATGAGAACCAAGTTTATAGAATAGTCTTAAGCTTTGAAAATTATGTGTTATTTTTTACTGGATCTTTTGGATTAGCACTTTCTTGCCAAAAATTTGAATTTGCCGCGCCCTCAGAAGTTTCCACCCAGGCTATGGGCACCAACTAGTCCTAGAGATAGATTTCTTTTACTGTTTTCTAACTGAGATCAAAGTAAAAACTAGATTATTATTATTATTTGGAAGTGATTACTTCTGATTAAAAACTGCTTCTACTTACAAAATATTAGGGAACAAAACCTTTGCTGACAGTTGCTAATAGATAAAGTTATAAAAAACGAGCAAACTACAGTCGACTTGCTCCAGGAATACATTTCTTATTACTACTGTTTTATAACTGAAATCAAGGTTAAAAAAACATTATTTGTAAGTGATTACTTCTAATTTAAAAACTGCTTCTACTTACAAAATATTAGGGAATAAAACCTTTGTTGACAGTGGCTATTAGTTAAAGAAAGCTATAAAATCAGTAGCGGGTCCGCAAAGGTAGCTATTAGAGAAAGTGAAAGTTTTGATGAATAAAGAAGTCGGCTGGTTGCATATAGCAGTTATTTTCTCTTCAGTAGGTCTTAACACATAAATCGAACCAATTTGTGATCAGTTTTCTTTATTTAATTTGACAAGAATCAGGGAAAGTGTTAAGAGAAGAAAAAAGAAGCCAGGAGAATCGGAGTCGACATGCTTACCAATGACTCTGACTGCTTCACTCCAAAATCATTCCGACTCCGACTCCCCAGCCCTGGTTATAAGTACTTTCTTCAGTATAAAAAATATAGAACAATGTCAGAAAAATTGCACGAAAATTTGCTTTTAAAAATGTCGAGTTATTCAGTTTTTATTTATCTAAATGTTTATAAAATTCTTAACTATGCTATTACTGTGTTTCTTTATTCATATTTAAAATGTTCAATACTTTTAAACTGAAAAAAGTTATGATCTTCCAGGCTCAACTACAGCAATTCTGGGAACTGTGATAATCATAATCTGACGAAAATTAAGCCTTGTGATAATTTGTCATTTAATGATGATTTTACTAATTGTGATGTTGTTGAATGGAATAGAAATTGTGATAAAAATCATGATCCTCATTCTGAAAGATATAAGGATAAGAATGGCAGAAAGAAACGGGAAAAATCTCCTGAAAGGCACAAATATGACAAAAATCATCACCGGGAGAGAACCCCTCACAGGGACAAACATGATTGCCGAGAACAGACCCCTCATAGGGACAAATATGTGGCACAAAGAAGACATAGAATTGATCAATCTCGTTCTTCTAGAAGATCAAAGTCACCCCAGCGGAAATCAAAATCACCCCATCAGAAATCAAAATCACCACATCAGAAATCAAATTCATCTCCTCAGAAGCCAAACTTACCTTCTTGTGAGTCAAAATCGCCATTCCAAATGTTGAAATCACCACGGGGGAAGTCCAAATCACCATGCCATAAGTCGAAATCATCATACCAGAAGTTGAAATCACCATACTGGAAGTCAAAGTCATCTCGCTGGGAGTCAAAGTCACCACGCAGGGAGTTAAAATCACTGCACCAAAAGTCGATGTCACTGCACCGAAAGTCAAAGTCACCAGATCGGAAGTCAAAGTCACCGCATCGGAAGTCAAAGTCACCGCATCGGAAGTCTGAATCACCACCTCGGAAGTCAGAATCACCACCTCGGAAGTCAGAATCACCACCTCGGAAATCAGAATCACCACCTCGGAAATCAGATTCACCAACTCGGAGATCAGAATCGCTGCCTCGGAACTTAGAATCACTGTGCCAGAAATTGAAATCACCACATTGGGAATTGAAATCACCACACCAGGAATTGAAATCACCACACCAGGAACTGAAATCACCACACCGGGAATTGAAATCACCACATCGGGAACGGAAATCACCACACCGGGAATTGAAATCACCACACAATGAATTTAAATCACCACATCGGGCATGGAAATCACCACACCAGCAGTCGCAATCACCACATCAGAAATTGAAATCACCACATCAGAAATTGAAATCACCACATCAGAAACTGAAATTACCACATCAGAAACTGAAATCACCACATCAGAAACTGAAGTCACTGCATAGTAAATGGAATTCACCACATCAGAAACTGAAATCACCACATCATAAATTAAAACCATCTTATCTTTCGTTAATCTCACCATCTAAGAAACGACAATCTCCTGAACATTGTATAGAGCAAAGAAAAACTACACCTGTGAGAGAAAATCACAGTCCCAGGAGACGGAAAAGAAGTCATAGTTCTGAAGAAGAAAAGAGGTATGGTTTTGAGACTAAACTCAATGGTTTTGGGTTACTTTAAAATCTCATTGTCTGTTCACCTATTTTAGCAGTTGCAAGTCAAAAATTTGCTGCTCAAATGTTTGAAATTGTATCTTGGATATAAAAAAAGGAGTAAAAACTCTTTCAGTCAAACAACCAGAAGTGTGGCACAGACTATTTAATTGAAATCAATTAATGTTCAGTGCAGTACACCCAAACCTGTTTTTGTGCAGTATATGAAAAATTCAATCAGATTGGGACTCAACTGACGAAATTATTTATAAAACAGGCAAAGTTATCTTTAAAATGGACAAAGTTTTCTTTCAAACAAACGATTTTTTATGCAATTTTTTTTAATGCAGTTCCTATCCACCGCACAGAAAAAGGTTTGGGTGTATTTATTTAATGTTAGGCAGGTTTTGATTTTAGATGTTTAATACAGTTTGTTAACTGCATGCAAGGCAGTAAAATAGTTTACATCATTTATTTATTAATTTGTAAAATCATTTATATGTTCAAAATGAATTTATTAATTTTCTTTATTTGTTCATTCACTCCTCTTCTTGTTCATTCAATATTTTATTCACTCCTATATGAAATATTTATTATCAGAACCAGCTTAATCCATTTTTATAAATTTTGTGTTTTTAATTAACGTTTCCATCTCTGTTCACTTAATTTTTTCAAAAGATTTTTTTCCTCTGAAAAATGTTGGGGTTTTCATTTTTAAATTGCAGCATTATTTAGTTATTTACATATAAAAAAATTTAGATTTAACTGATTTTGAAGTAAGTCATTCTTCTCTTTTGCATTTTTCATTTCAAATTCTATTAAATTAAGATATTGGTACAGAGAATCATCTTTACAGTGACCAGTAAAAACATAGAGTGAGCTTGTTTTGATGTAAACCACATTTTTGGCCCCAGTTTTCAACCAGATTGTTTCTTTTTCTCCAAGTTGCTTTGAGGCTGAGTAGTGTCATACCATATAAGCAGGCAACCCATCTACTTGTGCATGGCTCCAACATAAATACCATACACATTCAATAAATAAAAGTCTTAACAGTTGGAAAAGAATAACACACAAAAATTTCTCTTCAAAATCAATATTTGGTCTTTGATTACAACCTTTTATGACCAATCTACCCATGCAAAGCTTTATTTTATTGTTTTCATCTATTTTAACAGGATATACCCATCAATTACCAATAATTTTTGCTTTTGGTGAGCAATCCTTTTCATTCCATACCTGAAGTTCATCGGACATCGCCGATTCCCATTCAGCTTTTTCAGGTGATACTTGAACGTCCTCAAATGTTTTTATAATTTCAACAGCCTCAATTTCATCCTGAAAATTAGTGTCTAAAATTTTTTTTCCATCTCTCGATTCATCTGAAAGCATAACTTCATTTATTTCAGAATACTCCTTGATCTTTGTTAATTTTAATGGTTTGAAATTAAAAGCATCTTTATCGAATTTAACATTTTCTCTCTCACAAAACTTTTATTGTATTGTTTATAGATCTCAAATGTTCTCCTAAAGGATTGAAATAATAAACATCAATATGTTTACTCATTTTTCTGGGTCTTTCTAGTCTTTTCCAATTAATTGATTCAAGTGTTAGTAAATTTTCAGCTCCCTCATCAGAATCCAATTTGAGTTCAACTTTAGTTTTTGGAGTTGAAGAAACAGGATCAGTAAAATCCTCTTCGTCTCTAAATATTGCGGAGTCACACATTTTTTCTTTTCCGAATAAAGTACGAATTCCATTTCTATGTTATTCTACTTTCACGTTAATTGTTTCAACTACTCTTCTTTCAGAAGGAATGTAGATTCTATAACCCTTAGTACTGGTTGTGTAACCAACAAAAATACCTACTTAGGATCTTGCTTGTATTTTATTTTTTTTAACTTTCGGGATATGTACAGAAGCAAGAGATATAAAAATTTTAAAATGTCTAACTGACAGTTTGTATCCCTTCCAAAGTTCCATGGGTGTTTTATCTTTCAAATTTTTGTGTTTGCAACAATTAGAAATATATACAAATGTACGTATAGACTTCCACCCATAATTTTTCCTGCAAACTTCTATTGTGCAACATTGAACAAACACCATCCATTACACTTCTGTTGTAGTGTTCTGCAACCCATTTGTTCAGGCGTAAATGTAGAACTTCTTTCAACTTAATTCCTAAGTCAGCTAAAAAGTCTTGAGATTGACTGTGACAGAATTCCAAGTCATTATCTGTTATGACACATATTAATTTTATATTTTGTTCCCTTTTAACTTTTGCTAAATATAATTTGAAACAAACACTTCATTTTTATTTTTAAATACATAAGCTGTTGCATAACGTGAATAAATTATTGACTGGAAGTATTTATTCCCCCCATGCGAATTAACAGGTGCGGGATCCCACCAATCCATATAGACCTTATCCAAAATTTTATTTGTTAACCTATCAAAGATTTAATGAACTAGTCTGTTGTAATGTCTAGTTCAGAGGTTCTCAAACTGGGTGCCGCAAGAATTGACGAGGGATGCCGTGAAGTGTCCAGGTATTGTGGCCATTCCCTCCAGGACTTGGAAGGTTTATTAAAGCAACGTATTACCAACACAGCAACAATGTTGACTTTATTGGGGAAAGAAACTGTTTTGTTTCTCAAATGCTTGATATGTGAACCTTTCACAATGCAGCAGATATGTAGTCTTAAGACTAGTTCTTCTGTCACTTGCTGTAACATTTCACAATCAATGGTCCTTCATTATCCAAAAAGATGGGGCAGCCCCCATTATTTAAAATACTTCTCCTATTTCCTCAATAGCAAGCTTCCTGGTCGTTGGATTTGTAGTAGTTCTGATGATGACAATCACCTTCTTCCGTGGCAACCTTGCTCTCCAGACCTAACTTCAAGAGATTTTTTTATGATGTTACATCAAAGATCATGAGTTCTTGTCCCACGTGATTTACAGGATTTACGCCAAAAAATCACAATTGCATTTTCTAAAATTGATTTTACATGCTAGAGCGAGTGAAACAAGAATTAGACTTTAGATATCTGCTGCAATACAAAAGTTTCATCTATTATACATTTCCGAAAAAAACTTATACAGTGTTTCAGTCTCCAGTAAAGTAAAAGTTGATACTCTGTCGGTAACATATTGTTTCAGTAATGCTTCCAAACCCCAGAGGGATTTTTCATATGTATTTGCATATAATAGAGATACACTAGGGTAGTGTGAAAAAATTCTAATTCTTTAAAGGGTGCGGTTAGTCTGAAATAATTGAGAACCCCTCGTCTAGTCTCTTTTCATTGCAAATTCCACATGAATTAAAATTACCTTTAATTTCTTCTATTCCTTTTGAATTAAGATTGCTCATTGATTTTAAGAAGGGTACAATGACCAAAATGTTTATGAATTAAATTCACATCTACTTTAACATGATAACTTTCAATTTTATCAATTTCATGTGTAGGGCATTCAGGTAAGCCATAAACAATGTATAATTTTTTAACTCGATTTACAGTTAAAAAAATGTTCATTATTTTCGTTATGCACAATCATTTTATCATTTCCCCAATTTATTCTGTATCCTGCCAAATCTAAGTTAGCTCCCCCGATTAAAATATGTCTCATATTGTATAATATACATTTAACAGTTTAACTTTCACAAAATGATCCTTACCTTGAATGTAAAAAATGATATTTCCTATTCCCAAGACTTCAGAATCACAATTCTTATTACCAATTAAAGCTTTAGTAGGTGATTTCAAACTTCTGTATTTTTCAAACCGTGATTTTGAAAAAAAAAAATGTGCAGTTGAATCACTGTCCATTAGTAATTCATCCAGTTTCAAATATTCCTTTCTTGTACTTGTTGACTGAATTTCCAAAATATCTTCCTTTGAGTTGCATTCAGCATTGCTTTAAAACATACCTTTCGTGTTCTTTTCTTTGTCAGGAAACTTTCTATGATAGTTGTTGAATTCCCCCCCCCCCCCATAGTTTCTTCCATTTTGATTTGTTTGATATCTGTTTATATTTCTTCCGTTGGCTTTCGAATTATTCGGGTTCTTCGCTTTACCCAGCACAGCTCCATTGTTTTGAAAGTCAATTTTACTTGTTCTTGGCTCCCCATTAAATTTCTGAAGTTGCTTCTGCTCCGATGAAAAAGCATTTTCAACAAGTTGAAATGCGTTATCTTTTTGCTTCTGTTAAATTCTACTAGATTCTGCAATCAGCTGTGATTTAATCTTGTCAGCAGTAAATTCTTTATCTTCAAGAGGATACAAATATTGAATGAGATTTTCGTATTCAGCAGGCAATTTTAGTATATCATTTGAAAACACGTTAGCAATTCGGGAATTTCAAATCCAGCTTCTTTAACTTCTGCACGTTTTACAGCTAGTCTTTTACAGAAGATTCCAATTGTTTCTTTGTCAGGTTTAAACCAAACTTTATAAAATTAATCTATTAAACCAGCTATTCTCGCTCTCGATGTTGGTTCAACGTTCGTTTTGAGAATATTCTCTTCTTCTTTGCCGTTGCCAATTTGTGCTATTAATGGTTGAAACAGTCTTTCAACACTGATAAATTGAAGTGTATGACCAAATTTTCCTCAAATTAAAATCTGTAGTTTCTTGAGCAATTGCCTTTGGGTAGTTCAGGTTTGCCGTCTATTCACTCCCAACAGTTTTAGTCCATAAGAACTTTCATTTCTACCTTCCATGTAGAAAAGTTCTTTGAATTCAATTTCAGAAAGGAATTCAAAATTAGCAGTTGTTTCTCAAGATCCATTTTCAGATGAGAAAAAAAGAAGTTTCAATTTAAACACTGCATGTCGGCCCCATTCTTATTAGCTTCATGTCTAAATGGCTTCTGAAGTCAATAGCATTTAGCTTTTTAACCTTAGCTATTCTCTGGCTCATGCCCACTATTATAAATTTTCCAGCCTAGCAGAGTCGCAATCTCAATATCAAAAATCAGGCAGTTAATCAACAGCAACATATTTATTAAAGATTCAAATAAAAACCAGTACATCTTTAATGAAAATCAACATATTGGGAATTCAGAATCACAATCACACAGAAATGCCTCTTATATGAGGAAACTAATTTGCATATATGGCAGAACAATATTTTTCTTGACGATATTAAACATTTAGTGCCCGAAATTGAAATGCACCAGCATACGTCGAAAAATAAAATAAAAAAATAATAAAAAAAATATAAAAAAAAATGAAAAAAAAAATAAATAAAATAAATAAATAAAATAAAATAAATAAATAAATAAAATAAAAAATAAATATATAAATAAATAAATTAGCAAGACCAATGGAGTTAGTCAATGAGCAGTTTTCATATGCCAGTCAATTTTCGCTCTTTGTGTGTTCATACATAATTTTATCACTTTATGGAGGGGTGTCTATGACCCCCTATCTCCCCTCTGGCTATTTCACTGTAAAGCATTATAACATATTGTTTTTCCCATTATCAGGGAAGAGAGTGTTCGGTGAGCAAAAAAGATTGAATCCAAAAAAATTTCATAAAATCATGCGGAAATGGGAGGACATTCAAAACTGCAACAAAATAGCCCTTGGAAGCTATGATATTCAAAAATTCCAAAAAATATGGCTAATGTTACCAGTTTTAGAGTTTATATGAATTTTTGTCCATATTGTCTAGTTCAGAAATAATTGGGTAGTAATTAATACATGGAACATATTTTTCTTAAAGCATAGTATTCATTTCTCAAATTTTGGTTTTAAAAAAAGATCAAGAAAATGAGGACAACTGTAGTTAGAAAACTAGTTGCATATTAATGCATTCTGTTTTAAAATATTTACATACATTATTGCTGTAGGAGGCAAATTGAAAGAAAAGAAGTTAAATGTGTTTTTATCGAGATATTTAATTATGGTTTTTTATTATTGCTTTTCATTTGTTACTAATACCCAAATTTGTACAAATTTACAGCATTGTACCATTTCTTGTAAGTTTTTTATTACTATATAAATTTAAATTTTGAAAGAGAGGCAGCAATTTCTTACCCACAAGTCCTGGTATAAAGGGATAAGGGAGCCACAGTTCAATCTTGGTTGCAGCACTCAATAATGTTACCTTTTCATAATTTTAGAGAAAAATATCTTTTTTAATTAAAAAACACGATACATCTCTATGGAGAAATTGTCCCTTCCCTATTGGGGCCGTTTGGTGATTTTTTTCCCCTTTCAGCACTTTAAATGATGTTTGTGGCAAATTTTATATCATTATCTGTAATCTAGAATAATTGTATGGTTCTACAATTCTTTAACATAGGAAAAAATGATCAACACTAGAAACATCTTTCTCAAAATCTACTAATTTGTCAGCTGATCATTTTAAAACTGCACCAACACCATCAGCTGCGCCCTTTTCCATGACTAGCTTCAAACAAGTTCTACATTCCTCATTTATAATATTCTAATACATATATATCAAACAAATGAAAATTGTTTGTACTAATTAAAGAGATCATCAGAAGATAATGAGCCACTTTTAAAGCATATTCGTTTTTCATTACATTTAAAGCTGGCTGTAAAAGCTCAGATATCAGCAGAGCCATGATCTATTAGAAGAGATTGCGCCGAATGATACTGGCTTTTGATTTGTTAGATACAAGAAACCAATGTGAAGGCTTGCTTGGTTTCTTGAACCACCAAAATGATAGTTTTGAACCTTTTCATTTAGCTTGTAATTTTAATATTCACTGAAATTAATGTGAAGTGAAATTAAAGAAATGGGGGCTCAAGCAAACCATGCACTGGCACCAGAGGTCTATTGTACCTGTCCCCAAAACAGACTAGTAGCTGAAGCAAAATTCAGCAATTATGAATCTCCCGTGGTTCGAGCACATGATGACCAAGGTGTTCAAATCTATAGGCATAAAACACTTTCCAATCACACAGGATGTGAGTAACAGTTTCATTATGAAAGAAGCAAATAACATTTATAACAGCTTTGTTTTCTTTAAGACTCTTTTTGCATTTCCTGTAACCTTTACGTTGCTGTTTGATGTTAAATGTATGTTTCTTCAATCTTCATTTCTTCTTGAAATATATAATGTAACTCTTTCATAACTAAACAATTTTGTTTCTTTTATTATTTTTGTAATTTCTGTTTTTTTATCATCAGGTGTTTTTTTTTTTTTTTTTTTGTAGCCAATTCTATTTTTTTTTTCTCACCCATTCTTCGCACTGTATCAACTATGTCTGCAACAGCTAATGCATTATTATTTAAAGAAACAAATTAATCCTTACAGTTCTGGCAATTACCACATTTAGTAGCTTAATCAGATTTTCTTTCAACTTTACAAGTTTACACATTTTAGTTAAATTTTTAGAAGTTTATATGCATTGTGATACATACTGATTAAGTTAGTTAAATTTCAGTTTTTTCATGGATTTGCCTTAAATTCTTGCAATTTAACTTGTTCAATGAGTGTATAAAAATTAAAGTTTGTTTTATTGTATAATGTTCTCTCTATTGTTTTCAGTTTTTGTTCTCTTTATCAAAACAATGAATTATATTTTGCAGTGGAAGCAGAAAAACTAGTGAGAGAGGAGAATCAAAAGAAAAGTCCAGAGCAAAATCGAGTGAAAAGTCAAGAGCAAACTCGAGAGCAAATTCAAGATCAAACTCGAGAGAAAGGTTGAGAGCAAATTCAAGACCAAAATCGAGAGAAAGGTTGAGAGTAAACTCGAGAGAAAGGTCCAGAGCAAATTCAAGACCAAAATCTAGAGAAAAGTCAAGAGTGAATTCGAGACCAAAATCAAGAGAAAGGTTGAGAGCAAATTCGAAAGAAAGGTCAAGAGCAAATTCGAAAGAAAGGTCAAGAGCAAATTCAAGACCAAAATCGAGAGAAAGATTGAGAGCAAATTCAAGAGCAAAATCAAGAGAGAAAAGTCAAAGATCTAGACACCTGCCCTCAAGATCAAGGAAGTCTTCTCCTGATAAGCGAATTCTTCTATCATTGCTTACAAAACCTTATGAAGGTGTATTTTCTTCTTATGCTGAGAAATTCTACTCTCGGAAACAAGTAAGTAATGCATTGGTTGTGCCTTTTTTAGTAGAGACGTACCGAGTAGCACTTTGGCCGAGTAGCCGAGTACCGAGTACTCGGCCTTTCACTACTCAGCCGAGTTACCAAGTACCAATTATGTTTTAAGAAGAACCACCGACGCACATGTGATGAATTTTGAACTTATTGGCATAGACCTCCTTGTCCATATAATAGTTTTTAAAACTAAATTCCTGCTGAAATTTAATTACGCATTATTTAAAAAATTTTGTGTCAAAAATTTTACTAAGACATTATTTTTAAAATTAAAAATAAATAAACTAAAGGTGTGATTAATCAAGTTGGAATTTAAAACACATTACAGTAAAATCTCTCTAGTGTGGACACTAACAGGACAATTTTTTTGTCCTCAATAGAGAGGTGTCCGCAGGACAGGGGTTTAATAATTTTACTTGCATTGGAACTGGGGAACTAAAACAGGGGTCTGGCCAGAGGATATTTGGGTCCGTTAACGGACCCTTCACAAAATTCCAATCAACCAAAACGGACCTTTCACAAAATCCCGATCAACCAAAACGGACCTTTCACAAAATCCTGATCAACCAAAACGGACCCTTCACAAAATTCTGATAAACAAGATCGGATCATTCACAAATTGTTTATTGAAAGAGCAAATGTGAACGCAAAATAACGCTTATTCTGTGTATAAACCGACAATTTTTGGAACCTTTTCTGAAGTCAAAGTAGAGGGATTAGCTTATACAAAATCGTCTAATTTTGCAAAAGGAAAAAAAAAAAAAAAATGGCACTCTTGTGATGCTCCTGCAAACGATAAAGATAAATAATTGCTACTGCCAAATAAATATAATGCTTGTTGTTTGTTTTATCACAGCTAATTAGCAGCGGTGTTGTTGTAAACTTTTCTGAAAAGGCGTTGGTAAGCAATTTTCTCCCCACTCATGATTTAATAAACAATAATAATATATATCCGCGAAATGAACTTAGAACTGCAAAGGGATAGTAAGGGTGGGGGAAAAATATGATCGCTTCAGATAGGGTTACCAACTTCAAAATTATCTCCACTTAGAGTCTGGCGTTGAACCTTTATAATGACTTGATTAGAAAAAATTCTCATCATTTTACCAGCTTGTCAATATTTGCGTTTTTCAGGTGCGGTTGCGGTGCGATGTTTAACTGTTATTTTGGGAGAAAATTATATGGGTTTTGATTTTTCGATGCTAACAAGGATGATTAACTTTAAATAAACTCTTTTAATTACCGTTTTTTTTTTCTTTAGATGTCTACACTTTGAAAAATGCAATCTTTTAACATCAGATATGAGGATCATATTTTGTTCTTTTTTCAAGCTAACTTCGCTTTATTAGGATGCAAATAAATGAAAAGTCTTTTTATTTTTGTTAGAACTCTCATTTCAAGTTTTTAAAGCAAAATTCCATTTTTTATGGGGACAGATGTAGATGGTTTAATTTTTTTTTTGCTTCAACTGTGTCTACAGATATTAATGAAATGTTTATCATAGGCCTCTAAAATGCAATTTTAAAATAATTTTATCAAAAATATTTCTTTTACAAGCCGTTTTTATACTTTCGATGTCTTCACTTTGAGAATTGCGATCTCTTTGCATCCGCTATGGGAATCCGATTTTTCGAATTTTTGATGTTTATTACGCTTTGTTAAGAGGTAAACAATTAAAATATCTTTTTATTTTTGTTAAAATCACGGAATTTATAAGTTTTAAACGAAATTCTGTGCTTTTTAAGAGTGTCTTGGGTCAAAAAGTTAAAAACGCTGTACCCTTATCTGAATTTGATTTTATTCATTTATTTTTTTGTTACAAATATTTTGAATACTGTACAGAAATGTTTCTAGTATAATTTAACATAATGTAGAATGGTAGATAAATATTGATACTTGAGAGAGCGATGCCCCCCCCCCCCTCACTAAGTGTCC
The DNA here is from genome assembly GCF_026930045.1 of Uloborus diversus. NCBI lineage: Eukaryota > Metazoa > Arthropoda > Arachnida > Araneae > Uloboridae > Uloborus > Uloborus diversus. The sequence continues at coordinate 113,880,223 of NC_072733.1, forward strand.
AGAACAATATAAAAAACACTCCAGAATGATATTCTCAACATAGAAGAAGAAAACACTTAACTTTAAGTTTAATTGATGCAGTTTGTGCCATCTCTAAATTCTAAAATTTCGTTTTAACAAAAAAAAAGTTTTTTTTTTTTGCAAAATAATTTGATTTTTCACAAAATTAATTCATTTTTCACAAAATTATTTGATTTTTCACAAAAAACGGACCCTGTGAAAAATCCTGGACAGACCCCTGTAAAAATTGTCCACATAAGAGGGGTGTCCGTTAGGAGGGGTTTCACTGTATACCAATCAATTATAGTTCTAGTATGCCAAACATAAATAATTTTTAAAAGCAGATAAAACAAAAGTGCAGGAACACTGCACACACGTGTTTCTGCCCCCCCTCTCTTCCCCCGTTACAAAGAACGTCTTTTTCAGTGCATAACATGTGAGCTAAAGAATGTAAAGACATTCGACAAAAAAATCATACTTTTGTCGGATGGCTTTAAATCCACGAGATTCCATTTTGTGCATTGAAAAAGGAATTCCTTGTAACACCAAAACAAAGTGTCTGCAGTGTTCCTGCACTGTGCTTTTAACGTTGTTTTATTTTCCTTTATTTTTTAAACAATGGTTTTTTTTATATTTTTCTTAACTAATATTTGTTTGTAGCAAAAATCCATTTTTAATATAAAAATTCCATATTTTCTATACTTACCTTTTATGCATAATTTTTAATAAATAAGTTTTATTAACTTTGCGGACATTAAAGTAAAGATTTATTCATATATGAATAATTGATATGAAGCATTACAAACTTCATTATTCTCAAAAATTTAAATTTGACTTATAAATTTTAATTGTAAATGATTGCAGAATATAATGCTTGCTCTTTTTTTATACATTTTAGTATCTGTCTAGGACAATATTCAATTTTTTGCAACTTCTCAGTATTGGCCGAGTATCTGATCAGAATTTGGCCGAGCACCGAGTACTCGGCAAATTGACCGATTAGGCCGAGTACCGAGTAGTTACCGAGTACTCGGTACATCTCTATTTTTTAGTGATACAAGCTTTTAAAATTTACAATGTGTATCTTGCATGATGTTAATTTGCAGAATGAATTGAAAGCTCTGAAATATTAAAAGAATACTTGGTTGTTTTGTAAACTCTATGTGGGTGTATTAATGTAAAAAGTTTTTGGAATTCTGTAAAACTAAAAGCAAACTTAAACAGTAACTCAATTTTTAAAAAAAATGTAACATGCTTATCCTCCATTTTACACATTTTACACACCTGCAAAGGTGCAATTTTACATGGTTTATAAATTAAGAATTTCAAAAAACTGCTTTTTTTTGCTTATATGAGTCTACTATATTAAAGTTCAAGTGTATTTACTTATGTATGTATATCACTCAAACTTCTTGCCAGCACCAGAGAATTGGCAATTGAACCAGATATTGATAGATTTTGTAATTTTTTGGAGATCATGTTTAGACAGATTTTGTTTTTCTGTGACTGGCAGAGATATTAATTAAAACATCTATTTTCAAGGACATTTCTACCACTGCTAACTATTGTCCGCCAATTTCCCTCCTTAAATCTTTTTTCTTAAGGATGCCTCTTGCCTCTGCAAAATTATGGCTTCTTTTCCTGTAGCTTATATTTTCTTTCTCTTTTTTCTGCTTAAAGTGGAAGTGATTTGATATTTAAATGATTAGAGTTGATGGTTAAGAGGCGCCTAGTGGATGGAGAATAGAATGGTGTTGGCAAGTAAAAGTTAGGTAGCTGAAGTTCGAAGAACCAAAAACAGGCTGTAAATGTGAACTAAAATTTTCAAGGTGGTGTGATCTACCCAGGAAAAAAGAAAATATACTCATTTTTAACAGGAAAACAACTTTTATTAAAAGTATGAGTATATCTCAAAGCATGTCAACACGTGTAGAAAAAGGATTTGATGTCCCAAAAGTTTTAACAATGCTCCCCCCAATCAAAAGTTCAATGAAAAATCACAAAAAAATAGCTTTTATACATCATACCACCCTTATACACTGGAATATTTCTGTCTGCAAAAAATAACACCCAAAATACCACTTTTAGTGGAAAGTATATCTCGCCAGACATCACAGGTAGTTGTGATGTTGATGCACGAACTGAAATAGCTCTCCTCCAGAAGTAGACGTGACAAGGTCCAATAGAACTATCAGGGTCCCAGGTGAGCACCTACTTCAGAGACAGGTAACAAGCAAGGTCAGGAAACATAGGCAGCAGGCTTGGTACACATTATTAAAGTAGGTCATCAATAAGCTACGGACACAATGTCCTTATGACGGACAAATAATACAAATATCAGCAAATTCATCTACACTCAAGTCACCGGCACCAAGGAACAGAGCCATCGACAAAGACTTTTCTCCTCAGTAGTCTTAACCTTTGACACAAATTACTAAGTATGTAAAAGTTTAATAACTTTTCATTCAAATGCATATTAATAAGGCAAGGCTCCAGTATGAAAAAGCATTCTCTGCATTTAACCATAGGTCACATCAACACTTAACAGGAGTAAAACAGCTAGAAGCGAATCTACACTTCAAAAATAAACACATCTTGTCATGTAGGCAAGAAGAGTGCTTGCTTTGAGCCAGTGAACTGAAAGCAACTTTGGAATCAGAACATCTGAATTGATTGATTGGCGGTCTATTTATATGGTTACAGGCACACTACGTAATGATGTGGATGTGACTCAATCCCTTTTTACATTCAGCTAATAACACAGTGAGCTTTATAAACAGAATCAATTTGAATCCATTTTCACAATGCTTTAGGTAAGATGCCACTTAACACACATTATTATTATGCCACACATTTAGTTATTGAGTGTATGGAGACTGTTTGTGAGGATTTCTGGAGTTAAGCTTTAGAATCAATCCGGAGTGGAAAAACGACGTATTTAGTAAGTTTTTATTACTTTGAAATAATATTCAACAAACTATTTACAAAATGCTTCCAAGACATAAAAAATAACAGTTTTACCCTAACAAATGGTTCTAGAGGTGCATCGTGCTGAAAATTAATGCACTGCTCATTAATTAATGTACCACTGCAGGTGGCAAGATGGGTCGAAGTTGTAAGAAGGGGTTAGGTCTCCAAAGTGCATCGCCAGCAGCAGTGTTCACCAACCCTCTGCAGATAGGTTGCATGAACTGTTCCAGGTGGCAAGGACAAAGAGGCCACTAGTAGAAAATTTTCATTAAAATTTAAAGTTTTTAAAAAAATAAAAATGCACTTAAGTATGCTGATGAATCATGTTTTATATTTGTTGCCAAGAAAAGAGCATAAAAGCATACATCTACAGCTTTTATCGTGGAAAGTGCTTTAAGGCGCAAGTGCTGTAAGGTGAGTTGGGGGACGTGCAGCCCTTAAATTGTACAGTTCGACTTTATTATGGCCTAAACATTACAAGACTTGATACAAATTTTTTAATTTTTATTTCGTATGTTACCTGTTTTAGTGTGTATCCCAAGACATGAGCCTGTTAAAATCATAGCAGGTAAAAAAATGAAAAAAAAAATTTAAACTATTGTGCTCTAGGGCCGCACTTTCTCAATAAAAGTGGGACAAGAGCATCACCTATCTCAATTTTTTAAAAAAACCGTTTGAAAAAATAAGGGGCAAGTGCAATCAATAGAGTATATTTTCCTTATTAAAAACGATTTTTTTTTTATTTTCACCTATTCAATGTGGGAAGTAATTTCATTTTTCCCAACTAAACCTGTCAATGTAAAATGAAGAACGTTCAAGGAACAATGGATTATTAAACAAAATTATGAAGTTTTTATTTTAAATTAAATAAGGAACATGAAAGATAACTTTTATTGTGATAATAAGCTTAAAAAAACAAAAACAAAACTTGCATATCAAGGAATCATCTTTAAAACTTGAATATCAACAAACTTATAAAATATTAACTTAATAATACAAAAGGTAACTATACAACTGACAAAAGGTAACATGTCTTTGGCGAACTTGAACATATTTTTTTGTATAAGTACACTTAGTAATTAACAATTTAATTTATATTATATTCTGAAGATGTTACTTGGAATATCAAATTTCCTCTAAGATCTGAAGAGGGACTTGGAAGGATTGATTCAATGTCGTTGTCTTGGATCTCACTAACGTCAGTGCCTCAGATTGTCAGCAATCATGTGTTCTATTGCAACAGATATTGCATGTGGTCGGCCCATCGTTTTGGATTTCACTCCACGCCGACCTTTCAGATGATCCTGTAATGTTGCCCGCAGTATTTTGAAATGCCGGCTCGCACCTTTACAGGTTAGGGTACCTGAACGTATCGCTTCTAAAGCAGCAGAAAGTTCCTCCCGACGGGGCAGGAGCCAGCTTTTGACGTTATTCTTTTGTAATTCCGCACCATTTTTACTAAAAATATAAAAAAATTGGAGCAAAATAGACTAGTGACACTTATTGTTAGTTAGACAATGATACAGGATTTAAAAATTAATTATATTGCTTCATTAAATCGTTGCAAGCAAATTATACCTGTCATAAAAGAACATTGCCAGATTAATATGAAAGTGCAGCCCCAAAAAATGCGAGGCTGCACTTGCCCCTTTTTTTCGGGCCGCACTTTCCCAGTCGTATAATTTTCTGGGGCAAGTGCAGCCCTAAAATTAATTGATTTTAAAGTAAAAAATAATGAACCTCGGCTTTAAAAATACGAAAAGTAGACATGAAATAGTTGTACTTATGTTTTGGAAGCACGAAAAAGTGAGAACAACAACAGAAGAAACGATTTCTCGAACCATAACCACATGGCACTGTAGTGGGAATGAGAAAAGTTAGAAAACGAGGGAGGGAATAGAGTTACCATTCAAGGAGCGCGATCTAACGCACACAGTGCAAAGTAATAACGTTTACCAAGCTACCCAGATGGCAGCAGCCTTGCAGATATTCCCGGTGTCTGGTTATTAACCTAAGCCGCACTTGCCCCAAGACTGCACCTACCCCAACTGACCTTATAGAAGAAAGAAAAAATAATAAAATTTTTATGCTGATGCAAGTGTTTACACCACTGCTTGAGCAACAAGGGTTTTTTTGTTTTGACTTTAGGGAGAATAGATATGTAGTACTACCTATATTATCTTCAGGCATTTATTATTTTATAAACAAATTATTCAGAAGTAATATATTGTAACTTTTCTTCCAAAATGTTTCATGTATTAAATTTTTTTATTATTTAAATTATGTAGGGTACTAGAGAAGTTACTGGAACTAAGTTCTTGGTAGATCTGCATGCAAAATTCAAAGAGGAGTTAGTTGATCGAGCAGAAAATGTGAGAGCTTCAAAACCAAAGTACGAACCTCCTGCAAGAAAGACAAAATTAAGAAAACCAAAACCTCCTAGTATGTACTTTAACATTATTTACTTTAGTTACTTAAGTTTCATATGTTTCCGTCAAATAATGTATATAGTTCTGTTGATGCACTTAGAAGTGCCAGGGGCTGAAATTCAGAATAAAATTTTTCAGATCTTTTGCTTAAAAGTAGTGTGAATTGCAGAATCCAGCCCGCAACTGGGAGATTCGAAAATATTCTGTGAAACCCTTCATTTGCTGATCATGAATCAAGTATAACATATAAAAAACTTATGTTATATATAAGCTTTTTTTTTTTGGCAAGCTGTAAGTTCTTCATAACAAATGAATCATGAAGCAACACCCCTTAATAATATTCTTTTGCATAATCAAAAGTTTTGTGTACATTGAAAAAAAAAAAAGAAAAGAAAAATCTTTTGCTGTTATACAAAGTGGTCCAAAAGTGGGTTTACCCCCTTTTATTTTCAACATTATGTTAAGCATATGTGAATGTCTGAATGTTACCTTGAAGCCTTAAGATTATTAATTGAACATTATTCTTGTCGTAACACATCTGAATACTGTGTCATGTTCTTGCAGATATTTTATGGCAAAACATCTCTGATTCCCTGAAACTTGGCTAAACATCTGCATGAGCATGGCACAGAATTCAGCTGTGTAACAACATAGATGGTGTTCTGCCGATGTTTATGACTTTCAAAATTTCAAGGTAACTGTGTAGAAACCTCCACCCATAACTAGCCTAATGTTGAAAATAAAAGAGGTACTTCCATTTTTTTATACCACTCTATTTTTTGGAAGCAATGAGTGGAGATGGATATGTACCATGATTGCTTTCCTGGATCATTTAATTAAGGGGGTGTCCTAGTCTAGAGGCTTCATTTTAAGATGATTTAAATGCGCAATAGAAGAAAAACAGCAGCTAATTTCACTATGCATTTTTATCAGTTTTTTTTATTAATACTTTAAAAGTATAAAAATGCATAATAGTTGAAAACAAATTCAAAATTGTAGTTGGAGGAGGCTGGCAAAGTGGGGACACTAAAAAACGAAATGGGAAGATTGGGCGCCGACTATTGGGCGCCGGGAACATTGGGCGGCGAGCGTTCTGGGTGCCAGGAACTTTGGGCGCCGAGCGTTTTGGGCACCAGGAACTTTGGGCGGCGGGAACTTTGGGCGCCGAGCGTTTTGGGCGCCGAGCATTTTGGGCAGCGGGAACTTTGGACGGCGAGTGTTTTGGGCGCCAGGAACTTTGGGCGCCGGCAAGCGAATTTTGAAACCCTCTCAATTACAGTGCATTGGCGAAATTCGGAAGCTGCCAAAATGGTTGGCGAGAATTTCGCAGTGCTGCTCTTTGCGGAGTGCATTGCTGCTTATGCTCTGCTCAAGCGCCTCTTCTTGCAACCTGTGTTTGAAAACAAAGTTCATTGTAATAGTCGCGATTGTCATGAAGTTTTGTATTTTTGAAACTCTGAATGATATTCTTGGTCTAATTAAACAATTATTTGAACACAATATGTATCAAATTTTTAAATGTTGCAAGTCGTGTATGGATATTACGCTAGTTAAATTTTATATTGAGACTTATAAATTTTGTTTACAAATGCTACTTGTGCAGTCGTGAAAGCTTGGCTTCATCTTCATACGTTATGGCTTTCATATTTTAACTCGTATTATATTTAAAATCCTTGAAACTTATGTTTTGTCACATACAATCTTATTTTGTGAAACAACCACGAATTTTGTTAGCTTTATAAAAAGTTGTTATATTGTTGACTAATATAATGTAAAAAATATATGAATTTTTTAGGATATACTTGACATTTCTTTTAATTCAGTATTGATTCAATGTATTTTAATTCGTAAATATACTTCAGTTTGATTCTTCTGTGTGTTGAAGTTACGCATAATTCAAATTGCAGACGATATTCCTTTTATATTTTCCGAAAAATATTAAAATGCATTTTACTTATGAGTTAAAAACTAGTTGGGTTGTGGAACAGTCAAAAAATACTAAGAATTTTTCCTACCTTTCCTGCAATCCTACTGGTGATTAAAAAGTTAAAGTTGAAAATAAAGAATGATAACGAAATATCATATCAATTTATTTTAAATACTAATAAAATCTCAATTGTGTTTCTTTAAAAAAAACCCCTATATTGTCCCCTCAAAGCAACAGTAAGATATCTTAGTGTTATATCTGTGATTAGGTATGTTACTGTTGTTCTAAAGCTATGATGTATTTTGGTTTTGCATTAAAAAAATCCGAGTTTAGACCAAAATATCTAGGACAGCATCAAGACAAGTAAAAAAAAAAAAATTCTAAGGATGGAATGGCAGATCTACCATGTTGCAATTGTAAGGGGCTCCCAGGACCATAAGGCTATAAAGATGATTCAAAATTGCAGCCTTTTTTTATTTATTTTTTAACTTAGTTCTATGATAGACAAAGACTTAATAAACTTTTTAGAAATATCAATATTTTTAAATTTACCAAACTAAACAATGAGATGGGCTGGCAGGGCAGGACTGGACCGTTAAAACAGCCTGGGCGATTATACAAAATCGGCCCTTAGCTCACTGGTAAATCTACTCCCCCCCCTCCTTGTACAAAATCTTGCAAGTTTTAGGGTTTTTTAAACATTGAAGGAGAAAAAGCAATAAAACGAATGCAGGGTTATCGCAAGGTAAAAAATTTGAGGAGCGAATGTTTGGCGGCCTCTCAATTTTTAACGCATTTTAACAAGAGAGAGGGAGAGAGTTAGAAAGATTTCAGGTTCTAGTTTAAGAGGGTGTCATTACAAGATTGAAGTGTTAGCAATGTAAACCTAATTGTAAGTGTAATATTTTCCTAGATGGAGTTTGGGTGCTTCTCCACCGGACAGTTTCCGAAATTGTAATTTCATAAACGCTGCTTTTGGACAATCTTTTGTAGTGTTGAGGGGGGGGAGCGTTTGAGGGCTCTCGCACGGTAATATTTCGAAGTCGATACTTTAAAAACACGTGTGCAGATTATCTTCCATTTTGATGGGGGGAGTGGTCGGGAATCCATATCAGAAAATATTTTCGAAATTGTAGTTCTAAAAACGCATTTTCAGACGATCTTTGGTGGCGTTGGGGGAGAAAAGATTTGGAGGCCTCCTCCAGAAATGTTTTGAAATTGATTTATTAAAGGACCTCGAAATTGAATGGAGGAGTTTTCTGAGAGTTTCTTCCCGTTAATTTGCCGAAATTGCAGTTTTAGACTATCTTTGGTGTGTTCGTGAGAGGAGAGGTTTGGGGGTCTGACAATGTTTCGAACCTGAAGTTCCAGGAATGCAGTTGTAGATATTCAATGATGTTATGAGAAGGAAAAGGTTCAAGAGCTCTTCCCCAGAAACTCTTTAGAAGTGATGCCCGTAAACGAAAGTTTAGACGGTCTTCAATGATAGGGAGGACCGAGAGGGCGTTGCTAAAGGTTACGAGAGTGTGCTCTCTTGTAGGGTTTTTGAAATTGATGTTCTAAATATGCAATTGTAGGTTTCAATAGTGGATTTGGGAATTCTTTCTAAGTCAAAATTTCAAATAATGATGGAAAGGGGGAGTTTCTATTCTTGTTTCTTGAAGTTGAAAATCTCCATATTTGTTGGTTGCAATTGTGGATTTTGGAAAATCTCCCTCGGATTGCTTCCAAATCAAAGTTTCAAAAACACACTTCTAGAGGCTACCTTTGGTGACATAAAATGAAGGAATAAAGGTTCAAGGAATTCCTTGTTGGCTATCCTCACTTATTTATTCTAATATTGGTTAAAATTGTTTCGAAAAACCCACCCTTTTTTTTGCCAAAACCATTGGACTGATTTCGTTGGTTTATACAGCATAGTATTTTCCTTTATTTAGAATACAAATTTGTCCAGTAAAAATAACTTTTACCATTTTGAACTGATATGGTGTACTTTGCAATGATACTTTAAGTATTTTTTCCACTTTTTTTTAAATGCTAAATATCATACCCCCTGAATCATTTAATTATTTTTTGTTTTTTGCATTCAAAAACTTAAAGCAACTGGTGTGCACATTCATTGCAATAATTTAAAACTCTAACACTGTATTTTAACGTTTTTTTTTCCTATTTAAAACCTATTTCGGTGACACCTGTGTTTTTTTCCATTTAGCTGTGATCGTGACGATATTTTAAGCAAACAATTAAAGATGTAAATATGTCGGTGGCCCCTATGAAGCTATTAATTTTATTTATCTATTCATTTTTTTCAACTAAAACTTGCCACGTGTTTACACTATGTACTTTTTTTTTGGTGGTTTTTTACATTTGGTGACCGTTAATAATATAATCTTAATAATACAGAATTTTGGATGATTTTATTTTAAGAGTTCACTATCATTTAAAATTTTGCAGAATAAATACTTTTAGTTACTTTTATTCTATTTTAATTTTGTAATACTGCAAAGGTCTTCTTTTTTTGTGCATCGTTAAAATATAAATTAATGGAATTCTTAGGGGAAAAAGCGGGGGATTGCACCCTCTATACCCCTTTGAAGACGGCCCTGAAGTACACTAAGGGCCAAGGAGAGGCCATGTCAGCCTAGTTGAAAACAAGGAGCCGGCCTCGTATAAGTTTTAATGTGGATAAGGAACTGGAAAACTAACAGACAGGGGAAAACCAACCTAGGGTTTCCAATCCTGAATACAACGATATCCCGCATGATATTTAGCTGAATTAATCCTGCAAATTTTTTCCATTCATATATTTTTCAACTTTTGTCGCTCATAAAACGACATTTTCACAAGTATCATGTGTTTGAATCACCTTCCTCGTACGTCTGCAAGAAGAAAGAGAAAAACTGTCTCATGAGATAAAATGTGGATTCACCACTTAAGAACACAAACAAAAATGGAGTACATTTTTCCGAAAATGAAATTGTAGACTCATTCGAGGTCACAGTTAGCTCCTTGTTGGCTTTATATGGACACTCAGCAATTGAGAAAATGCATATAATTTAAAACATTTTTGAAAATCATCACTAAAGTTTAAAATCTTGGAAATTACACTTTAGAAAAAATAGGGAAAGTGTATTATTGGTTGAAAAACCCGCTGGAGTAGCCTGAATGCAATGTTGGATCACTTCTGTAAGCTTCAGGAATGCACTCAAAACCTTTAACTTAAAAAAGTGCTCAATATTTTTCTCCAAAGAAGAAAGCAATGAAAAACCTGGCATTATTTATATATTCGGCATGACTTTAAAAGAGGCGACAAGAACTTGAATGAAACACAGGAGGACTCGCATGACAGTGCAGTAAATTAAGCTGCTCAAATTTTTGAACGTATCTTTAAAATGAAAGGTAAAATTAGTGAAGTTATGCAAAACATTTTCTGAGACTAGGACTTGGTGAAAGAAAGCAGTACTTACCCTTGGTCTTCACTTACTGGAATGAATCAAATACACTAACACAATGACAAAAGTTAATTAAGTCACTTGGGCCATTCTCAATGCAAGTTAAATTGGATACAGCTAAACACGTACCCAATAGACATCGCTTTGGTCCTAAGTTTGCAGTTCTTGAACAAAACCATGCTTCAGAAAGAAAAATCTACTACAGAAGTTGATGAAATTACTGGGGATCTTTTGTTAAATGTCCGCAGTAATTTAATCTCAGTAAAACCAACTGCACTGGAGCCACAGCAGGTGTTTTCATCAAGAGCATTATTTTTTGAGTAAAAATCCTTTCTCATTCCATACGAGCAACGCTTTGTTAAGACGCGTTGGACTTTTTTAGGACATGTTTTTGTGTACGAAATGATAATTGCTAGTTATGATCTGACTTTGCAGTGCTCTGCAATTGGTGTACGGAATTCGTGAAAGCTACTAATTCTAGTAACAAAAGCAGTTCTTCCTAAAAGGCACAACTTTTTCTATTTGATGTTAGCATTAAATTTTTAGAAAAATAAAATCAATCCCGAAATCCCGCGGGACTGGATTCGGCGCAGGATTGGAAATCCAAGTGCTCTCGGTAGCCCTGAGTACGCCCCAAAAAAAAAGCCTTGTGGCAACTTCTGATATTAAACCTATGTCCAGTGTTTTGATTGCCACCCAAGCCCCTATTAAACGTAGGCCAAATTTGACGAACAAGCACGACGTGAAACAGCACCAAATTTGACGGTTCTTCAAACTATTAAGAGAGTGTTGCGGAAGAAAAAAAAAGTTTAGCCACAAATCGCAACCGGCCCTGCGACTTAAGGGCCCTTTGGGCGATCGCCCGACCGCCCGATTACCCAGTCCGGCTCTGTGGGCTGGTCATTTCTCAAGAATGGAAAATGACAGAGCTGCGTTGACGGTCTTTAGTGTGGTCCCATTTGGACAACGACCAATGGGTAGACCAAAAACAAGATAGGTCGACTGTGTGGACTCTGATTTTGATTTCATTAAAATCAAAAACTGGAGGTCAACGACAAAGAGGAGGACAGCCTGGCGGGATCTCCTGAAAAAGGCCAAGGCTCGCAATGGGCTATCCAGCCAATTATGATGATAATTACAGACAAAGGGGTCTCCAAAAATATATTTCAATGGGCCTCTTAAACCCATAAATCAGCCACTGAAAACTAATCTTCTGGTAACTCTGAAGTAATTTGAAGTGAATATATGTAACATTAATTTCTCAATGCTAGGGGTGAGGCAATTGACCCTCCTAAATGACAGGCCTGCTTATATTCCAGGCCCCACAATGTATGCCCGTAAAAATTTTTAGGTCCAGAGATTTTCTCTTTAGAATCTTGATCTGTAGGTGTTCTAATGTGAGAATATCTTGGGTAGACATGTTGAATCCTGCGCGAAATAATTTTACAGGCCATCAAAGATAGCGGCCATTTTGGTTCACTTGCTCATTACGTTTTTCGCAACGTGCGTACCAATAAATTTATTTTTAGTTTTGAACTGAAATTTTTGGGCCTTAGAAAGTCAATTAATGTAATAGTTATGTCATAAAAACCGCTCTGGCTTTTTCTACAATTTTTACGTGAGGTATCTCTAACGTTTTTTTGTTTAACATTCTAGTTACTTAAAAGTGTACAAAAATTAATAACTCTTAATAAAACCAAACGATTTTAAAGTGTAAAACCTTTTATGTAAAACAATATTTTTCAAGGTCACCAGCGTAGCCAGCAATATCTTCTGTAGGGGTTTTTTTGGTCAAAAATACCTTCTAAAGGGGGGTTTTTTTGATAAAAAAAAACCTTCTGAATGGATTTTTTCGATAAAAAATACCTTCTGAAGGGGATTCTTTGATTGAAAATACCTTCTGAAGGAGATTTTTTGGTCAAAAATACCTTATGAAGGGGATTTTTTGATCAAAAATACCTTATGAAGGGGATTTTTTGATCAAAACAGCCCTTTCATATGCATACGCTACTGTATTAAAATTTGCATTCATGTTAAAACCAGTGGCTATAGGGATCCCCCCCCCCTCGGTCCACGCTGTTTAAGGTTATGTATCGTCTGCTATCAAAGTAATTGTTTTCGAGTAAAAATGTTCCACAGTTCCAAAAACTTTTTGTTTCATGTTTTTCTGTGACAATAACTATTTTAGCAATGGCTGATATTTCTAAACTGAGTTCAGAAAGTTTTGGTAGGCAATTGAAGACATCTTGAAGACAGTTTTAACAAACGAATATGTAGTTTGTCAAAAGGAATCAAGAGAAAAATTATGTTCTTCGAGCAAAAACGAGTTCGGGAAGCTGCTGAAATACGCAAAGACGCAATATTGAAAAACGCGGCAAGAAAATATAGTGTGTCATTGCAGCAACTAGTGCTATAAGAAATACACGAAAGGAAGAACGCTAAAAAAAAATGGTAGAAAAAAATGGACAGACAAGTTATTTTGAAAGTGAAAACAATATTTTAGAAAAATCAGAAAGTACTGAAGGAGGTCCAAATCAAGACGAAGTTTTTGACAGAGTAGCAAATCTTAACCAGCGATATGAATGTTTCTGCAGCGAATTCATATGCACATCCAAACTGTATAAGCTCTTATATTCGAAAGTATGAGCGAGAAACCAATACACAGTCTGCGCAACATCTATCCTCAAAATTTGAACTGTTTAAAAAGGCAAATGAAATATTAAAGTCTCTGTTAAACTCATTTATTCTTTCAGAAATAAAAGAGTTGATGCTTAATGCTCCATGTAGATGAAAATGCATTGGTTTTTATAAATGAAACAAAACTATTTCTCGTAACAACGTATAATGAAAGGATTCTTTTCTGTGCTTCCAAAAGAAAGAATGACCCTTTGTTGGTTTTTTTTTTAGTCATTTATCTCCAAAAGTACTTGCTGCTGCTTTTAGCTCACAAGAGGCTGTGAAGACTGCAGAAAATCATTGATAATCTTGAGAAAATCATTATAAGATGTTGATTTTAGACTACAAGAGGAGTTCTGCTAAGCGAGTAAAGACGGTTCAGGATGCTCTTGGCTCAATGGATGAGGAAAAAAGTCAAATAATGATTCAATCGCAACGCACAAATATTGAAAGCTTGAAAACAGAGATTGAGTTTTTGTTAAAGGATGTAGTGACAAATCAGAACTGTGCAAGTGTTGGGAAGTGTTTCGTTCACTGGTATCACTTGTAAAACACTTGATTATTGCTGATCGCGAAGAAAATTACAAATTATACGTTCAAACTGTTGAATTACTGTTTCCAGTCTTTCGTGTATTTGATTGCATAATTATCTACTATATGAAACATGGTACGTAGAGAGAATAAGGGCGCTAGAAAATGAGTGTCCCTACCTGTAAGAAAAATTCATTCAAGGTAAATTTGTTGTTAAAATTCAATGCTGTGAAGCCAGAGATGAAATTGGAACAAACGATTCAACGGTCACAGAAAAGTGCCGGAGAAATTGCAGAGCAGACGAGAAAAAGTATGTTGCCGAGTGGCATTTAGAGAATCATGAAATTTTAATGATATGCAATGTGTTTCGTGGTCTTACTAGTTCTCATTTAATGGATCACTGTGAGAGTGTCCCGCATCCTTATTTTTATAGGCAATCGAAGCCAGTATTTTGATGAAAATGTCAAAAGACTTGTTGATTTTATCCATCAACATGTAAATCCCTATGATATTTCTGAAACAGAGCAACTTTACAGCTTTCTCACTAAACAACTTGTGAATGGTAGTGTCAAGATTCGCCTTCTCAGCATCATGAATCATTGATCAGAACAGTACCGCCAGTTTAGACTGGATACATTTTGTTTCAAAAATTGTCTGATTTACTTTCCAAAGTCAACCTGCCATGATTTGAGGCACACAGTTCTTCATAAAATATCACTTCTAAGCTAATGGGGAAGAATCAACTTTAACAAGGGTACAGAGACATGGAAATAGCGAAAGAAAGGGGAGAATGCATTAAAAATATTTTAGCTCATGACTTGTTTCCAACGAACACACTATGTGATGGTCAGGGGCGTGCACAGAAAATTTGGGGCCCGTCACAAATGCCCACAAATGTTTCGGCCGCCCTTCCATATTGTTTAAGCACATATTTCATCCCTAGTTTTAAAAATAATAGGCCCCCTTCAGGCTCAGGCCAGGGCAAACTGGTTTCTCTTATTTCCCCCCCCCCCGTGCACGCCCCTGGCGGTGGTGATTCACCTACCAAGCTAGATTGCAGAAATATCCGTTCCCAGAACATTTTTTATTTAGCAAAGTGTCCCCAATAAAAACTGCCCTCGTTATATATTTCATGTCACAAGTCCGCAAAATAAAGAAAACTTTTGGCGAAGTTATCATCAATGTTCTGCACGGATTCATTCCTGTATGCTCTTTTCATGAACTTCATCCTGTGTTCGATAGTTATTTGCAGCATGTCGTGAAATAATTCGAAAAGATGAGAAGAGAATCAACTAAGGGCAGAACAAACATTGCTGTAATTGACAGAAAAACACTAGTACCTATGCAGGAAAAAAATTCTGGTCTTCAGTATCAAATAAGGAAAATTTACAGTAACTAGCACGCAAGTAAATAGAAGAAATGTCAAAAATGCTACATTTTCAGCTATTGCTAGTGGTTTAACAGTTAATGAAGAAGCAATCTGCAATACTTTTCATAGGAGATTTGAGACACATCATTGAAGAACTTAATTAGAATAACTCAAGAGAAGATGCAGATCTACAAATTTTTCCACACATAGACTGGGCTGATAAAAATTGCTCGAAAAGAGTGGCTGTGGCATCAAATGATACAGACGTTCGTCGTAGTGCAATAACATGCAATGCAAAAACAGATCGTAACCTTTTTTAAAAGTAACTAATCTTGTATTTTTCATTTATTGTGTTGTTGAAGAAACATGTATGTGATAAACAGGAGTTTCAAATGAGCATTTTGGATTATTTATTAATTTTTGTACTCTTTTTAATAACCAGAATATTCAACAACAAATGTTGGAGATATCTCCACGTAAAATTGAAGAAACAGCTAGACCGGATTTTATGACATAATTAATACATTAATTGACTTCCTTCACTCCAAAAACTGCAGTTCAAAACTAAAAATAAATTTGTAGGTACGCCCGTTGCGAAAAACGTAATGAGCAAGTGAACCAAAATGGCCGCTATCTTTGATGGCCTGTAAAATTATTTCGCGCAGGATTCAACATGTCTACCCAAGATATTCTCACATTAGAACACCTACAGATCAAGATTCTAAAGAGAAAATCTCTGGACCTAAAAATTTTTACGGGACTACATTGTGGGGCCAGGACTATTATAGGAAGTTTAAATTTCGACGGGGTCAACAAGAGGCCATGTCTGCCTGGTGTAAACCTAACCGGCAGCTCTGTAATGCTGTGATTAGGTTTTGCGTAGCCTTCACAATATTCCCAGGTTAGGTTTGCCCCAACTATAGTGGGCCTAGCTTGAAATCTAAGTGATATATTTATGGAGGGCTGGCAAGCCCTAGCTGACAAGGTGTCTACAGTGACTCCCAAAGGTCCCAGAATTTAAATTCTGGGAAGATCTTCATGAAGAAAAATTCATGCTATTTAAATTTAAATCTGTTTCTTATTTCAAAATTTTATATCATTGGCAACCTAATTATAATTGAATCAAATTTATTACATAATTTTGAAAAAGGGCGTAATGAGTTGTCAAAATTTTCAACTTAAAATGTACACTTTTTGTATAAGACATAGAAAAATAAGAATATTTTTGTACAAAAAAGATTCTTGGGCTCACAAAGGCCTGTTGAGTCAATGAAGTTTCAATGCCGTCAGAATATAAATATGCAAGACCTATATAAATTTAATAAATAAAATTGGATTGTGGTTTTCTACAAACTAAAGCTTTTGTAATCAAGGATTTTAGTGAGGTGATAGTGTTTCTAATGTTATCCTTATGCTTAAAATTTAGGCCTCTTTTCAGAATTTTGCTACATAATACTAAATATCGTGTATAAAGACTTGGACACATCCAAATGGTATCGAGAATATTAGATGTGTCCCCTTTCAAAAAAAAACATAAAAAAAAAACAAGGTATTTCTAAAAATTAATCGATTGATGGTTGTTTCAATTTCAAGTTTTTACTGATGAGTTTAGCACTAGTAAAATTCAGTGTACCTTCAAACATTTATACTGCAGTGGGCAGGTAATTGGCAGTATCTGCAGAAAGTAGTTTTCGAGATATTTGAAGCAACTTGTTTTGTATTCAATACTAACAATAGGGAAATGTTGGAATAAGACGTTTTTTTGCACTTTTTCTCAACATGAAACAAATAAGCAAGCTTATAGATTAAAGCTAACCTACAATAGGTGACAAAAATACAAAAACATTAAAAATCTTCAGATGCTACCCATAACTTGCCCACGGCAGTATACTTCTCCTTTGGGGGTTCATTGAAAAGGGAAAGTTAATGGTCTTTTGTTAAGTTGAAACTGCCATGGAAGTAACACAGGGTAATACAGCATCAAGAACACTTCCCTTTTGCAAACTCTCCATAAAAAAGTCATTTCTTTGGCAAAAGTGTGTTGTAACGAGACTTTTGTTTTGGGAAAAGTTTTACCAAACATATATCTAGTGAAATCGAAATAATGAATAAAATTCTATATCATTCATATATTCTAATGATAGTTAATTTAATTGAGAAAGTTGCGCTTTAAGTGCTCCTCCTCATGAGCAAATGTAAAAAATGACATTTATTAAATTTAAAAAAAAACCCAATTGGTACTATACCCCAGCAAAATCAAAAGAATAGATGAGTGTACTCATGCATGCACATTCAAATATATGCACCTATTAAATTAATATTTTTTGACACCTTTAAAATGTTTTACAAAAGTCTGGTACTTTCAAATTCAAAAATTTTGTATGTGATAGGTATTTAACATCTGTAGGGAACTCTGTATTGTTTTGAAACAAATGATGTTCGCAATAACTACAATAAAAATAAATACTGCAGTTAAAGCACTGAGGTGGTACAATTCTTCAAAATCAGCGGGTCGGTTGTCACAAGTGCCGCTGATAATAAAAATCGCGGATAAACCCCAAGAAGGCTAAAATGAGGGACAATAAGGTAAAAATTGTCCTCCCACAAAAATATAGTTGCATTGATGCTTCAATACTTTCTTCAAACTGAAAATTTATACAGTAAAGTAAAAAAGTTTAGTATTTTTGCACAACGGAACTTGCATAGATAAAGAACAATTGTATGTACTATGTAGAACGTATTGTCTATCTTTCATGAGAAAAGCTCCCACCGTTAAGTCTGAGCCCGTCTACTGATATAGAATCAGACTTAGTTCATTTTCTGTAAAGGTTAGCAGGAAGGTTTTTCTGGGGCCATTTCGCCTTTCGTCTTCTCGCCTTTATGCAGTCATACGGGTTTTCCCTACATTAAGCTTCTCTGGGGAAAATGAGACGCGCCTCGTTACTTGGGCAGTAGACAGGCGCAGACATTTCAGCAGTGGCTTTTCTCGTGATGGTCGGACAGTACAATAATTAAATGAAACAAAAATAAATGAGTTTATTTACAATTTTTAGACAAAAAAGTCGTTGTTTCTGCTTCTTACTGCAAAAACACGTTCCTGTTTGTTAAATGACTCGCGGATGATAGAAAGTTTATTGTAGTTTAATTTTTCTGCAAAAAAATAGAAAAAATGTAATAAAGCAAGTTTTGGAATAATATTAGAAAAATTTCTGAGTGGGTTTAAAACACTAAAAACCCACTCATTAGATATGACCTTGAACTAAACCTGCAGTGAGAATTTAGAAAGGAAAGGTTCCTCCAGGAGGGATGGTACATACCATTGCATTTTATAGAGAAAAAATTCAAAATCGATATTTCCAAAAGCTGGAGGGGAGCAATGACGAGCCCCCTGAATACACCCTTAAATAAACAAAATTAATTAATCATAATGCAGGGTCTTCCAAAAAGAATGATCCGTGAAAAATATTGAACATCAACACTTCATATTAATTTTAAACTATGTAGATAATGAACCACTTTTTTAAAACCAAATTAAAGTGGTTAAAGTGTCCACGTTTTCGTTTTAAAAAACTAATGAAGCAAAATCAGGATCCTAAGATAATTTGATTTTTGCCATACTTTTTAATTAGGTTTTGAAAAGTTTTTAATGCACAGATATGTATTCAAAAAGTACTTTATTTCAGTGACTTTAATTACAGCACAACTTTTAAAGACAATTACATTGTTGTAGAAAAACATGTATGGAACAATTCAGCAGTAAGTTATCCAGGGCTAAGGTAGATATGCAATATACCGACAGCCTGGTTATGACACACAGAGACTACAGTTTCGTCATTGTTATGGACTCATCAGTCTGGAACAGTCAATAACTAAGCTGGAGGCAGATGTCATCTCATTGATGCTTAGAGTGCCAACTGACTGGTAGCTAAATTAAAATTAACACACCAGCGAGAGTCCCCAGCAATGGTGCAGTTCAACTCGTCAATTGAAAGCAAAGCATGGGTATAAAGCAGTTTACAACCTTTTAGCCAGGGCTAAGGTAGAACTACAGGCAACATACGGAAATCATCTCATTCAAGCTGAATGAGTCTCGTATCTGCCTCTCAAACTCGGTTCTTGAATATTTCAGACTGATGAGCCCATAACAAGGATGAAACTGCAGTCTCTGGATATCATGACTGGGATGTCAGTATATTGCATGTAGTTCTGCCCTAGCCCAGTCTTGAGGACGGTAACTTTCTGCTTTATACCCATGCATTGCCTTCGATTGTTTAGTTGAAGCACACCACTGCTGTGAACCCTTGTGATTTGCTCAATTAAATTTAGTTACCGGTTTGTTGGCACTCTTAGCTTCAATGAGATGACATCTGCCTTAAGCTTGGTGATTGAGCATTCCAGACTGATGAGTCCATAACAAGGATGAAATTGCAGTCTCTGGATGTCATACATGCATAATTGACAAATGTGTAAAAAATATGTTTTTCTTCAAATCTTGCTCATAACCATCATTAACTTTCAAATTGGAAGCAGAAATCAAACAAAATGTTAAGTTCCTGTCTTGAATCTTGAAAGGTATGCGGGCCTTTCTTGTAGTTTTCTCAATTTTTTTTGATGCCATATCACTTTGATCTGTTTGATTCTTATTTCACTGTTAATTAGCAATTGTAAAAAGTTTTTATTTCGAAGAAACTATCATTAAATGAAATACACTTACTAGCAGCAAGTTTACCAATAAGACAGGTAATTTAATTGATTTAATCTGCCATTACTAATAAGCCAGCTAGTGTCGAGAAAGCAGGTGCTAACCAAGGCTGAGGAATTGTAGAAAAAATGACTCCGACTCTTTGACTTTGAAAAGAATAAGGTTTTGTCAAAATGTCTTCTGTTGAAAGGTTCTTCATTCATAAGGGCGTAAGGATTGGTAGGCGCACCATGGGCTCTCACAATCCTTTACTCTGAATCTTATTCAGCTCCCTATTCTGCACAAAGTATGAAGTTGAGAGGACGATTGAATGTCATGGAGAAGCGTGCCATATCTTGCGCTCACTTAGGCTTCAGATCTGGCTCTTCCCCCAATTTTCCTTCCACTTCCACAGTGCCATGAATTCAAAATTAATTATAATGCAAGAATAATTAACTGCAAGCTCCTTCTGCAAACTTATATGGATTGCTTTGAACCTAAAAAAGAAAAACATGGGTGGCTCACAAGTTGTAGGGTGCTTACTTTGGCTCAAGAGCCTCCCTCCCCCTTTCCCCCCGACTACCAATCACTTCTGAAGTGCTCCAAATTCAGAGTTAATTAAAATACAATATGAATAGCAACCCCTTCTGCAAGTTTTCCGGATTGCTTCACATGCCATGAATGTAAGGGAAAAAAACGGAAACGAGCAAGTTCAA
Source organism: Uloborus diversus (assembly GCF_026930045.1). NCBI lineage: Eukaryota > Metazoa > Arthropoda > Arachnida > Araneae > Uloboridae > Uloborus > Uloborus diversus. The sequence goes on from NC_072733.1 coordinate 113,900,974, forward strand.
AGGGTGCAAGAATGCACTAGCCAAGGGCACTCACTTTGGCTCCCCTCCCCCCTCTAACTTAACTATCACAGGTGCTATGAATTCAAAGTCAATTATACAATATTTGCTGTAAACTCCTTTGATAGGGAACATTTTAATATAATTAAGATTTTGGTGCAATCTGCAAATTGTTATCAATTATCAGTTCATTCAGGCAAAATTAACAAGGCCAAAAAAAAAAAAAATTTTTTTTAGAGCTCTGAATATATTATTATTATTAGCATACAAATAAACTCACACCTATTAGACTATAATGATTTAGTACAGTTAAGGAGTGACACAAGCTCGGAGCATAAAACAATCGAAATGGAACAGCTTACAGTTCCTGGGGCCAATGACTACTGATTGCGAGTAGTTGGTGGTAGCCAAGCATGTCATTTCAAATTTTTCTAGGAAATAGGGGGGGGGGGAGTGTGCAAAGGCTGACACTGGTCACTCAAATTCTCACAAGCCCCACAGAGCATAGGAGCAGTGACTCAACATCTTCCCACCCATCCTTTCCCCCTTTTTTTTTTTTATAAAACTGAAAACTGAGACAGATGAAGGTGAAATTACAAATTAAATGAAAAGGATTATATTCTTTCCTGAGATAAAATGTATTTCTTAGATCATTAAATGGTAGTATTTTTTACAGATTTTCTCACGACATCTTTATTGTTAAAAAACTTTATGACTTTACCAAACTTTAACCAAAATCTTCAACATATTGTTCAGAGAAAACCAATAAATTAAAACAACAACATAAGAGAAGCACACTCAGACCGTATTTCAGTTACTATTCTCAAGAATATAAAAAAAAATCAACAGTCAAAGAAACTCATTTTGAAACAGCATGTATTATCTACCATGTTAAAATCTGTTCTGCATCTCTTTCAATGTGAGTTTCTTGCGAATGTTTACAACAAGCAGAATTTTCCAAACATAACAACAATACAGACGTAAATTAAGATTCAGAAGAAAGCCTACAAAAACGGAAATATTTCACAACACAAAAAACAGTAAATCGTGAAATTAAAACGAACTAAAACTTTAAACAGCAATATTTCGCATTGCAATTTCTACCTCACAATTTAAAGGGGCGGCTCTGTTTACATTTTACTCGGGGCTGCTTTAATGTATCCAGGTTACCATGCTGTTTAATAGAACGTGGTCGTTTTTATTTCTCATTTCGCCAATGTACTGTAATTGGTTTTGTTCGGCGATCCTAACCGGTCGACCACTGAGTAACCGGTTGCTAACCGCTGCATTCTATCATCAACCGGTTACCGTATTAATATGTTGATTAGTTAATTGAAGCACGTGATCATTAGATGTCATGTGATCGATTAACCGGTAGCTACCAGTTGAGCTCGTCGAACGCAAGCATTCCTTGCGTTCGACGAACTTTACCGGTCGACTGGTTACTAACCACAGGGTTCTATGATCAACCGGTTACCATTCTAAGCAGTTGATTGGAGTACGTGATCATTAGCTATCACTTGATTAACTAACCGGTAGCTACCGTAACGTAAGCATTGAGAGCGTTTTAAAATTCACCGCCGGGAACATTGGGCGCCGAGCATTTTGGACGCCGGAAACATTGGGCGCCGAGCATTTTAGGCCCCGGGAATACTGGGCACAATATACTCGGCGCCCAAAGTTCCTGGCCCCCAAAGTGTTCGGCGCCTAAAGTGTTCGACGCCCAAAGTTCCCGCCGCCTAAAGGGTTCGGCGCCCAAAGTTCCCGGCGCCTAAAATGCTCTGCGCTGATAGCCAAAAATGTCTATTTGAGAAATATTCTCAACAATTCATTTTGAAAGCTAAGTGAAAACTAAGTGTAAATGTTTTTACTCACTTGTATTTCTTTAATAATGAAAAGGCAGTTAATCTTGTCCTTTAAAGGACGCTTGTTTCAATTCGCGTACGGGAGAATCAACCTGTAAACATCAGAATGACTTCGAACGACGTGTTTCGTCAGGAAGAAGGATGTGACGTCAGAGCACGAGCGGAGATGATGTAATCTCCCGATAGCTCGATAGGCAAATCGAATGTTCTGGAAGCATCCAGACTGAGCTCTTACGTAGGCATATCCGGCGTGACGTGCATTGAGTGCGCTGTATTATATAAACAGGAGGAAATGAGAAGGAAATCACTTCTTCTGCTCGCGTTTCTCATTTTCGACTGACGATAGTCGTATTTTTGAGAGGATCGTTCGCTGTTGGGGCGACGTCCTGCACTTAGGGGATGGCTTTTAGAATTTCGCCATGAGAGTTAGGGACTTAAAATTTTTGAAACATTTTTAGGATAATTCATGTTAGGGTGTCAAATGTTTTTTTTGGAAGATGTTCTTTTGGAACATGAAGGATGTTTTTGAGTGTTGAAATTCCTCATACTTGTTTATACCATTTACTCATGTTAAAGTTTGTTTTACAGTTGTTAATTATTGGATTATTATAAATAAAATGATTTAGCCATACAACTTGAATTCTGACATTTCATTCACTTGATAGCTACAGAAATGTGAAACAGAAAGGCATCTGCTAAACTTGGTGTTTACCTTCCTTGCGGGAGTTAGACAAAATTTGTTAGGTCAACAGGCGCCCAAAGTTCCCGGCGCCCAAAATGCTCGGCGCCCAATGTTCATGGCACCCAAAATGCTCGGCGCCCAATGTTCCTGGCGCCCAAAATGCTTGGCGCCCAAAGTTCCCGTCGCCTAAAATGCTCGGCACCCAAAGTTCCCGCCGCCCAAAATACTCGGCGCCCAAAGTTCCCGCCGCCCAATTTACGGCACCCAATCTGCGGCGCCCAATCTTCCTAGACCGCTAAAAAAAGGGGGAGTCTCCTGGTTGATGGGATCCCAATCCTCTAGGTGATCTGAAACATAAATTCAAGGTTAATTCTTATTAAACATGATGTAGAATTGTCTGGACGTAGCCGATTTGAAAAAAAATTTTTTTCACAAAATGACGTCTTTTTGAAAAAATAAAAGGTTACTTTTTGGCTCCTTTTTCAAACTTGGGTATTTTTTAAAAAATAATAAAAATCAAAAATTTCAAAAGCCCCTACGTGGGGACAATTTTGATAGTACTAAGAAAGTCCAAATTTCAAGTAGATCGGTGTGTTAGAACTTGAGATATCTTATCAGCCGTTTCTAAAAAACTAGCTGCGAGAAAAACACTTTTAAAGTTTGCAGTCTCATTTCAGCAAAAGAGTTTATTTCAACAAAATTAACTGTAACTCCAAAAATAATTTGAATTTCATAAATCCTCTTAGAAACTTATTCTTAAAGGTCTAAACTCTGAGAATATGAAGGAAAAAAAATCGATTTTTTTTTGAATTTCTAGACTAGAATACTCCTTAACCAAGGTACTGTAAAATCTTCTTACAACAACCTTCAAGGGATCATAAATTTTGTTTGCTGTAATAGAATCCTAGCAATGTAAGGACAATTAAAATGGGACTGATCATGCCATAAAATGGTTCCCTTATCTTAGATATTAAGTCAAGGCCATAAAGAATTTTAAGCCAAAGCCATATGTCAAAGCCCTTGTAACTGACTTCATTTTTAAGGTAAAGGAATCACGTTGTTGCCTTAGCTTCAGATCTGTCCCAGAGATTATTGCAACAGTAGATTGCTCTGTATAAACTGTTAACTGAACTGACCCTGCTAGGCAAGTCATATGACTTCTACATAGTTGGAAATGCAGTAAACGTCTGTAGTTATCCGTGGAATATAGGATTTCATGGTAACCACAGATAAGGAAATTTGTGGATAATCTGGAAATTAGTTTAAAAATATACTTGTGTATGCAACTAGTGCTTAAAAGATTGATTACACTCGCACCTGCTTCAACAACAGCTAAAATGATAACAGTACCTAAAAGCTAGAAAAGGATCGCTGATTATTGCAAACAGATTACACTCATATGCATAAAAATAAATTTTGCACTTGTTAAGTTAAAATGTATGATCTATCAACATTCAGTTAATCATTGCCGTTGTTTTTTGAATGTGTGAAAGGTCTCGGATAATCCACCCATGGATAATCCGGAGTTTACAATAGGTTGTACACAATGCTTGTGAGTATATTAAATACAGTAAACCTTGGGGATCATGTATCTCTTTTGCGTAAGTTGTAAATAAATGGTTGCCACTATTCAAGTTCCAACCGTCATGCATTTTACTATATTTTACTTTGTACTTTTTATTAATAATGTTATATTTTGCTTTTTTTTGCAATAAAGAAACTGATTGTGATAGTGGGAATTCTAGCAGTAGCGAGAAAACTTCTAGTGATGAGGAAGATACTGCAATGGAAGAACTGGAGAAAAAGAGAAAACATCCTCATCGCCTTCACCATGAATTGTGGTATAATGATCCCAAAGAGGTAATTTTTGCTTGTGGTGTTTTAAAAACTTATTTGAGTCATTATGACACCTTTCACAATTGAAAAAAATTAAAACCTTTTTTTTATAATGTTAATTATACTAATCTTTTAGAGGTTTACTTGTTGTGTTTGTTTATGTATTTATTGAAAGGGAGAGAAATATAGTTTTAAATCAGTGTAAAATTCAATAGAACAATTTTCAACACAGAGTTGAAATGTAATTATTTAAATTGTCTGAGGTATTAATATTTAAAGTGAAATCTTCTGAATAATAATTTGACTGATTTGTTCTCCACATGCATATAAAATTGTTTTCTGAAAAATGTCTACCATTTATAATTTATGTAGATCTAATATTGAAATGTTTTTTTTTTTTTTTTTGAATGAGCTTGTGTTGAATTTTAGTAATATACTTCTGTTTTGATTAACATTCTGATTCAAATGAAATTACTTACTAGGGAAGTGTAAGGAATTGGAACTTTCAACAAAATAACAATTTTAACTAAATTCATGATTGTAAATTCCATAATGATGGTCACTTTCTAGCAAAACTCTGCATTTGATCAACAATAACCCTTCACTGACCGTCATAAAATTCATCATGTGCTTTTACCTGCCCCGAAAATGGCATTTCCGCCCTCCCATAGCATGCTTTACCCATGAATCTCAAGATAATATAAAAGGTTCAAAACAACTAGATACAAAACAACTTTTTGAAACAACTAGATAAAAGTCTTTATGCATCATTCTACGTAAGGAGGTCAATCTACTCAAATTGTCATTCTGCTGTTAAAATTAACCATGGGACTTGGTGGTGGAAAGCATCACATCTAACTGTGTGATTTCTGAAGAGGTGAAGCAAGAAAGCAAGCCATTAAGTAAAACTAAAAGTTAAATTAAAACGAAAAAAGAAAAAAAATCAAATTCGCAGTCTCCATAATATTAAACTCTTTAGCTGAATTGAATTTATCCTAGGACTTTCATTGAAATAGAAACACTTATATCTGCTGCTGTTCTAGAGGGGCAGTGACGTTTTTTTACTGATCTTTTCATCACAGAATCATTAATTCTTTTGATCCGTTCACTGAATGGACGATCTGTCACTTAGACCACTTTGTTCATTTAAAAGTGTTGCAGGTGATTTCTCTGCAAGACATATTCACATTATTCGAAATGTTTCATTAGATTAATAGTGTTCTTTTAAGCAATAGCAACCAAAATAATTTAAAAGTAAGAAAATATGCCTATAAAATATTAATCAAAAAATATTTTATTTAGATTTAGATGTAGAAAGTTCAGATTATATATCTGTACCTCGGAGGGATACAACACTATGTCCATTTTCATAACTTTACAGGAGAGTAGTTTTTACCACATGGTATTCTATCCCTCTAAGTGAAAGTGGACTTGGTGTTCTTTTAAAATATGCATATCTATCAATTAATGACTGGTTTTAGACATAGTGCTCTATGCCTCTAGGAAATATGAGAAAAGCTGATTTTAACTCTGTAATGTCATTTTGTGGAAAAATGGACATAGTATTGTATCCCCCTGAGATACAAATACTAGATGCTACTAGATCATGTATGACCCAAAAGGAATTGAACTAAAAAACATCAGAATATTATCCTATAGTAATTCTGGGATAACACAAATAAATAAATAAATAAATTTAAAAAAAATGCAGCAAGTGTTGAAATAAGGAAAAAAAACAAAGACAGTATTAATCGCTTTAATTTTCAGAATACTGAATGTAAAATTGAGACTTAAAAGTCACCAAGCTAGTTAAAAAGAAAACCAGATTAATATCAATAGTAGTTCATAGAGATGTTATAGATAGTAGACAAAATTATCGTCAAAAAAGAGATAAAAGGAATTTTTGGAAATAGTTTTGCCAGGAGAAAGCATGAGAAGGATTTTAACTGGTGCATGAGATAAGAAGTGGAAAGTCCAAATATTTTGTTAGCAGCCAGAACAAGTTACACAAAATATTACTAATGGACAAACAGAAGAAATGCAAATGAACTACAACGGTTAAAGAAAAATAATGAATTAAAGCAGAAAGTAAAAGTGGTTCAAAATTAATACATTATGTTGTATTGAGAAAAAGGATTTTTGTGATTGATGAAGAGTTCAAAATTTGAAGATGATTCTTATTGCTGTAATTTAATATAAAAAAAAGCGATTTTATCACAAGTGCATCAATACAATGTTCGAAACTGTTCAGCATTCAAAACAACGGTTGTTCATTTTTTAAAAGATAGTTCTGATCCCTACATTTTAAGGATCTGTTCTTTTAGACCCGTTCGTTCTTCAACGATACATCCCTAGTTCTAATTAATTGAGAAAATTATAACAAACTTAATATGATACAGAAAAAGAAAAGCTCTTTCAGATGACATAGAATGTTAACTTTAATGTGTACACAATCTTTCATCCGTTTAATAGGCTATTTATGTGAAATTTTAGCATAAAAATTAATTAGAAATGAACTAATTTTGAGGTACAAAGTAAGTAATTTTCCACCATATTTCATGGCTATAGGTGCTGTGGGGTCTCCAGGATGCAGGCCCGCCACAAACATTCTTTCACAATTAATTTGACATTACTTTACTTTAATTTTCAGTGTGCAGAGATTCATTACAAATAGCACCAAAGTTGTTCATTTTGATGCCTAAAAACTAATACTAGGCATCATTATGATGCCTGGATTTTAATTCTTATTTCTAAATCTCTTACACCGCACTGATTACATTATAGACAACCAGTAGTTGACCACGCCTTAATCCCAACACAAATGATTAGTTTTTAATGTTTTTTTTTTTTCAAGTTTATTTTAAACAATCATGTATGATATGCATATCACAATAAATTAACCTGTAGAATTTAATTTAATCTCAAGCAATACAATTAACCACGTCACCTCATAACACCTCTCACTAGTAGTAAACGTGGCTTTCTTGAAATTTTCTAGGTGACTTTGTTAGTGTTCCCTCCTAAACTCCGATCAAAACTTAAGTTAAATCTGTAGATTATAACAGGGCAGTTCATGGGAGGCTAGAAATTTGTTCTGGCAATCAGATATATATATATTTTTTAATATTTATATTTTTGTGCTCTAGTGGTCAACTACTGGCTTATGTAAAAAATAAAAACCATTAAAATGCACAAATTACAGATTACTGCAGACAAGTGTTTTGGGGTTGTGAAATAAGTGAGCCAAACATGTGGCATACTCTAATATGGATTACAGTTTTCAAAGGTTTCTCAAAGGACGCTATAAAACGGTCAATAAGATAGGAAAAAAAATTATTTAAACCAAGATTGCTGAGTTTTATGCCTAGATAAAGTGTTTGCATCCATATTTATCATACATCAAATTTTCACTCTTCTCCTGGCTTTTGTAGGCTTTTAGGTTCATAAAAGAGTACACATTCTCTTCCTCACCAGTAAAATTTGCAAAATCATAAAATTCATGACGGATTTCTTTTCATCCATTCGCCCACTTATTTTGCATTGAAAAAGAAGTTCCTTGTAACCCTAAAAACACGTATCTGCAGTAGTCTGCAATTTGTGCAATTTAACGTTGTTATTTTTTTTTACTTTTCAAGGCCAAAGATATTGATTTGACTGTCCTGGCTATGGTTAAATACTGGCAATTCACACTATTTGTAACTAAATATTTTTCTTTGAAATATAGTAAACCCTCGTTATACCGCTCATTAGGATATGATGTGCATTTCATTTGTCTCCCAAAAAAGTATATTTAAAAAAATGTCTCTTTGACTCTGACATCACAGAGATGAAAATGTTATATTCCTCAGAAAAATATTCTTTTCTTTTATTAAAAAAAGAGAGCAAAACTGGTTTGTTTTTGATACACTTAGTTCATTACTGCTTAAGCTGCAACTTTCATTTCATGTTCCATCATAAAACAATAGAAATACTAAGAGGCTTCCCTCACCAACTTCTGTTCACCACCTACAGTGGCTCAATGCCGCCTGGGGATGCTGATAATTGATGATTTTACCTGGGTCAGACAGGGCTGAATGTTTTCCCCTGGGAGTCCTGTATCACAAGGGTTTCATTATTGACCTGGGAAATATTGACAATCTGGAGGAGACAAGGCTACTGACAAACACACATACAAACGCACACAGATTTAAATAATATGGGTTTAAAAAATAATAAATCAATTTGTAAAGAAAAATTGGTAGACTAATTTTCTTTTGTTTTTAATAGGGAAGTATCAACCTATCAAATATTCCAATTTTAACTTTGCACAATGTTGACAGGCTTACAAAACACAAAAATTCACCATGGCCGGATTTTTAAAACCAACGATTGATTTTTTATGAATTTTTTAAAGAGCGATGCGCAAAAAAGAGGTGTGGCCTAAAACGTCAGCAGCTGACGTCATTTCCCTGTTCCGATCAGAGCTCCATTTCCATGCCGTGTTGCGCCTACCAGGAGGTGAATAGCACTGTTTTTTTCAGCCTTTTTAAAGCCTTTAACCAGCATTTTTCCCATCATGGAGCTAGGATTCTCGAAAGGTCAATCCAATAACCTTCCTCAAGTAAAGTCATTCATGGTGTTTGACTTTTTTCGAAAGGACGAGAGATTTAATGTCCTAGAAGTACGGGGAGTGAGACAACAAAGTTTCACCTTTGTTATTCTTTAAAATTGTATGTACATATCCGTCTATGTTTGCAGTTCATATTATTCGCATTAGTTTCCCTTATAAAGATTGATCATTTCCATTTGTGTGTCGATGGTTTTTTTATCTGAATATATAAATTACAATGTAAGAGCGCTATTCCAGTTCTTACTTGGCAGCTTTTAATGAGGCGCACATTTTGTAACAACCCTACTGTAAGTGATTCCAGTACTAAGTTTTAGAGCAGTTTTTGCATGAAAATTTTTCGCTTTGTTGGCAATAAAAGTTGATCTGCTTTTTTTTTTGTGGAAAATTGTTTTAAATCCACTAATACATGTTAATTATCCTTGAGTTTTTGTGCAACTTAGCAAAAAAAGGAAAAATATATTTTTTTGCTCTTTTGATAAAAATAATAAATTTGAAAATGGTGTTCATTTCATAAAATAAGTACCTTTTTGCAGGTGAGAAAGGTCTTGTATGTATAGAAACGCTTCTGGTGATAAACTGAAAATGTATTTTTAAATTATCAATTTGCAATAGTTAAAATTTGAAGATAGTTTGAATGTTAAAAAGAAAGTATTAATAGTTTTTGCATTGTTATTAAAATGGAAATAGTAATGCATCTATTACTTTCTATTTAAGTTTATTGTGCGGGGTTTAAATTCCTTTGTTTACTTGCATTTTTTTAAAAATATCTCATATGCTTATTAAACATTTATTTATGAACAGTTGTGAACATATATTTCAAACTGTATTTCTAACTTGACATAGTTTTTAATTAAAATGAAGTGCAAATTTTCATTTTCAAATTTTAATTAATAAACACACTTGAAAACACTTCTTTCGAAGATCCTGCTGGGACGGAACAATAACAAATCGCTTGTGAGGAGTTTTTTTAGATGTAGATACGCATCCAGGAACGAAGCAATACCTGTAATTTATTCTACTAGCCATGACAAAGAAAATCAAATTAAAAACAATCGCAGAATGCATTAAACCCTACAGACAGCAAAGGATTTTCACTAGCCTTTTATGCGCGCTGCTGTTAGAAGGCTCTTGTTTTCCCGCGCCTTCCCTCAAAGATCGCCAAGCACTTCTTTGTCCTAGCCAACCCCACCGCCTCGCAGCGCGGCAGTGACGTCAGTCAAAGGACTTACAAGCAAATGACGTCACTCGCGCGTGAACTTTAAAAAATTATTTAAAAAAAAAGTATTAGTCGTATCGTAAAAGTTTTTTCGCAGATGATGTTCATGTATGTTACTCTATCAAATAAAAATAAAATTAGAAAATCGAATACTTCCCTATTATAAAATCTTTCTAAAATGATAATTAACTAATCTATTTTAGGTACATGTATCATTAATTTGTATGTCAACTGAGAATCGTTACTTTTTATGACCTCGGTTATATTGCATTTTTGGATATATGGCTCTTTTTAGCTGTCTCTCGACAAGCGCAATGTAACGAGCGGTTGCTGTAATTTCTATGTTATTTTTGATAACTTACGATGTTTAAACGAAAAGCCGAAGGGCTAAATTTCGTAAGTCAGTCAACAATGTTACATGCTTATACAAGCAGAGATAATATCACACAGTGGAAGGTGCAGAATCAAATGTTAATGTGAAGAAATGAACATTGGAAACTTGTTAAAATCTTACCAAAAATTTATTGGTCCATAGTAACTAAAATAAATAAACTAACAAAAATAAGTTCTTAAGAATAAAACCCGGCGGAGGAGGCGGAGTTCGCAACTCCCCAACACCTATCGTACCTAACTCACAAGAGGCTGACGAACACAAAAGAAGAGAGAGAGAACGATTGGAATCGTTCACTATTTATACATGCCTTATTTGCATATGATTGGGCATCAAAGGATGCCAACCTAAAACTGAAACTTTACACGTGCCGAAAGAGTTGAGAAGTTAATCTAATTTGAATAAAGTTAATTTTATATTACATTACATTAGGAATGAGAACGCGGATAAATATCGTTTACCGATGTCTATCATATCCCCCCTTCTCATTCAGTAATGCTATTAAACTTTAAATTTTTATACAATTTTAATAGATTCAAAAATAATCCAAAAAAAAATCCACAAAGGACCAGGCTTAATCTTTTACAAAAAATTCAACAATTCTACAATAAACAAATATGGATATATATCCATCATAATACATCATCCATCAGCAGATGCAGCTCAATGCATCACCGCTTATTTGATTGAAGTCCTTTCTCAAAAAAGTCCTTCTTGCCTATTGATGATCCACATTCCAAGGAAATAGTAAGTCCAAGATTAACATTTCCACTGCAAACTATCTTGTCAAACTGTAATTGACAAAAATACTCGAAACAGTATCTTTGAAAAAGATAGGCACAATGATTTTACAAAAAAAATTTTTTTTTTTTTTCTCACAATGACAAAATTATTTAAAACGCTTAGTTTCCAAAAATAAACTCTTGTCATTGAATCAAATTCCTCCATCTCAAAGATTAAACCAACGAGAAATTTGAAAAAGAATTTCAGTTGTTACAAAAATATTTATACTTTAATATCCTATTATATTTATTATACTAAACAATTTAATACCATTAAAAATTAACAAAATATTTGTTCACAAAAACGATTCAGTTCAAAACGGGTCTGCGGCTTCGTAAAAATATCGGCCCTATTGGATTTACTACCTACATGTTTTACGGTAAAAATGTCCCGTTGAATCAAATCACGAACAAAAAATAATTTTACATCAATATGTTTTGTACGGTGATTTTCAATCGGAGATTTAACAAAGTCAATGGCCGATTGATTATCAACGTACATTACAGATTTAATTTTACTTTTTCTAACAATTCCCCAGCGTAAACATTCGTTTAATATACGGTCAAACCACATAAGCTCTTTAGACACTTCACAAAGGGCCACAAATTCACTTTCCATCGTGGAAAGGCTAATACAACGTTCCTTGAAGGTTCGCCATTCAATCGGCGCATTATCCAACAAAATTAACTGCCCCCCGAGTGAAGTTCGATCATCTCGATTAGCTGCATAATCGGCGTCAGAAAAAGCTATTAATTGGGTTCTATTACAATTTAATTTAAGTTTTAAATCTTTTGTTTGAAAAACATAACCCAGAAGTTTTAAAAGACCGTTCCAATGAATGACACCAGGATTGCTTTGAAATTGACTGAAGATATTGACCGCATAACAAATGTCCGGTCTCGTTCTGCTCGCAATGAAAGAAAGACAACCCAACAAATTACGATAAGGAATCTTTGACATTTCAAATTTTTCATTTTCTGTATTAGGACAATTCGATTTCGAAAAAACAGTACCTTTACAAATCGGCAATGATGAAACCGGAAAATTAAAATGTTTGAACTTTTCAAAAACTTCAATGATATATTTCGTTTGAAACAAATTCAAACCATTCTCAGTTCTTTCAAATTCAACACCTAACAGTTTTTTCGTTTTTCCGAGAACTTTTAAGTCAAAATTTTTCCTAAGTAAATTTAAAACATGATTTAAATTCTTTTCTTTCCGTGCGAGCAAAACAATATCGTCAACATACAACAATAAAATGACACATGAATTATAAATATAAACACAATTACATTCTTCAAATTTCTGAAAACCAATTTTCAATAAAACACTGTTTATCTCAAAAAACCACATACGACCACTCTGGTGCAAACCGTAAATTGCTTTATTAAGCTTACAAACTAGATTTTCTTTCCCTTCTATTGCAAAACCCGGTGGTTGTCTCATAAAGATGCATTCTTTTAGAGGTGCATATAAATAAGCATTTTTTACATCGCACTGCAAATCGAACCAACCTTCTGATATTTTCAAGGAAAAGAAAAATCGAACCAATGAAAAATGAATCGTCGGACTAAAAGTCTGATCGTACGATTCAGGGGATTGTGCATATCCCTGAGCAACAAGTCTCCCACGATACCTAACAATTTTTCCCGATTCATCTCTTTTAACATTGAAAACCCATCTTGATCCGATTGGTTTTTCATTTGCAGGCAAAGGTGTTAAATCCCACACTTTTCTAGAATGCATAACCTCTAATTCATCCCTCATTGAATCTAACCACTGGTCCTTTTGCTTAGATTTAAGAACCTGTTTGTAATTCTTAGGAATTACAATTTCATAATCTAGTCATAAGTCACATAAATTTAAATGAACAGTTTGATCAGAAATTTCACCTTGATATAAATTTTTACCATTAAAATCAAATAAATGTGGCTTAAACAAAATAGCATTTTTAGAACAATATTTTTCAACATCATTTAAAGAACGTAATCGTTTAGAAGAATGTTTCTCATAAAAATAAATATCAGTACGAGATTTATCTGACCTTGGGATTGCTTTCCTCACCCATTCTGTTTCACGCAGCTGGGCGCGTGGTGGGTTTTTCCCATTTTCACTCAAGTCAGAATTCGAATCTGATTCATCCCCGCTCGTCTCGCTTTCACTCTCATCAGAAGATAAGAATTTAGACGGCGTACTCGGGCTTTCACTTCCGTTATCCGATTCGGAATTCGATTCATTTTCTGAATTTTGAGAATCTGATTGAATATTTGACCATTTGAGACAGGGACCCAGCACAGCTCCACTAGAGTCACTCTCTGATATATTTTTAAAAGCTTCTTTGTAATAAACATTTTCATTAAAATTTACATTTATACTTTCAAAAATTTTTCCGCTTTCGGGAATCCAGATACGAAAACCCTTAGTGTTAAATGCATAGCCCAAAAATATACCTTTTTTAGCTTTAACATCAAGTTTATGTCTTTGCTGACGGGGTGTTCCCAGATAACACAAAACACCGAAAGGTTTGACGTGCTTAGCACTTGGCTTACGTCCACCATATAACTCAAAAGGTGTTTTAGTTTGTCCTGAGTGACAAATCCTATTCCAAGTATAATTGAAATAAAGCATAGCATCCGGCCAAAATCTTTTACTTAGCCCGCTTTCTTCCAATAATACTGTTGCAGCATTAGCGGCTGAGCGATTGTACACTTCGGCCAAACCGTTCATCTCTGGACTGAAAATATTGGTTAACTCATGTTTTATACCGTTATCCAAACAATAATTGTCAAAAACTATATTTACGAATTCTCCCCCGTTGTCAGTTCTAACAGCTTTTACTTTAAGATTTAAAAATCTTTCAGCACGCTTTATGTGCCTTATGAAAATTTCTGGTACTTTGCTCTTTTCACTAATTGGATACAAAGCAGATTTACGTGAAAAATCATCAATAATTGATAAATAAAAACGTTCCCCCTTATTTCCCTTAATATTACATGGACCCCACACATCAGCATGAAGTAATTCAAGGGGACATTTAGACCGTATTTTACCTATTGGTTTAAATGAAACACGTTTAAATTTACCAATTTTACAATTTTCACAATCTATTTTTACATTTTTGAATTTAGGCAGGCCATGTACACACTCAAATTCACCGCTCTTTCTGATACTATCGGTGTTAATATGTGCCAGCCTTCTATGCCACAATTCTAATTTTTCTACATTAGAGCATTCAATTTTCTCATTTTCGAAATGATCATTACTTTTATTTGTTTTTATACTTTCTTGATACGATTTATTATACAAAATTTGAGGTTTTACAAAATAAATGCCATTTCTTAAAATTGCTCTAAATATAAATCCATTTCGACCAGATATCGCCACGGAGCCGTTTCCCCCTTCAAACTTAGCACCCCCCTTATCGAATTTAGTACCCGATAACAAATTTTGACGCAGATTAGGAGAGTACATTACATCTTTTAAAACAATGATAGTATCATCAAACTTTAATTTCACAGTTCCCATCCCCAAAATGGGGAAAGTTTCATTTCTAACGGCTACAGCCATTTCTTTGTTTCGCAATGGTTTAAAGTCCTCAAACGCACTACGAATGTTGACGAAATGATGGGTGGAACCAGTGTCGAAAATAAATTCATCAGGGTCTTCTGATACTTCATTTAGATGTACTTCGGAAATGAAAAAGTTCTGGTACTTACATGCTTCCTTTTCCACTGATGGGGAACTGCACCTTGCAGTTTTCTTGTTCGCCTTCCTCTTATTCCGGATTGGTGATCTTGACTTTCTGTTTCGTTGCTCGAGGTCCTTGTTAAGCCTTCTATTTTGACACACGTTACTTTTATGGCCGGGTTTATTACAGTTAAAACAAATTAGTTTCCCTTTTACTCCTTTCTTGTCAAAATTACCCGGTTTCTTTACAAAGTTAGCCCTGCCGATAATTTTATCATCCTCATCTTTTAGTCGAATTCGCGATTCCTCGGCAATAAGTTCGCTGACTACTTTATTAAATGTGAATTCCTGTGCAGTAGTTCTAAGAATAACTTGACAAATATTGTCAAATTCTGAGGGCAAATGACGCAAAATTTGAAAAATCAAATAATATTCAGAGAAATTCGCGTCTATAGCCTTAATTCTTTCGAAAATTTGCCGAGTACGGGCAGCGAAAAGATTTATCGACTCTTCCTCTTTTATACGACATTGGGATAACTCTGAAAACAATGTCATATGCTGACAACGATTGTCAGGAAAGAAGTGATCTTTCAAAGCCTTCCAGGCATCAGCCGCGTTGACCTGATTTTCGATTATCTTTTTGAAATTTTTCTCCAAATTTAAATAAATTATGGATAGAGCCACATCCTGTCGATTTTGAAAATTACGAATCTCTTGCTCAGTAGCCTTTTTTTCATCATTAGAAAAAGGTTCTTTTTCAATGCCATTTACTATCTTCCACAGACCTCGTTCCATTAGGACAAATTTAATATCAGATGACCAACTCACATAGTTGTCAGACCTTAATTTTTCGATAGGAACACTCTGGGATGCCATGATTGATAAGAATATGAAAAACGCCAAAAAAAAAAAATAAAACCTAATTTCAAAAAAAACAACCAACAAAATCTCAAAATATCCCCGAAAAAAAAACCTAAATAGTGCAACTGTTACAGCTTCCCCCCTGGAACAAGTCCAGGTCTTCCGCTGCATTTAGCAGCCACTATTCTGCCTAACACCAAACCAGCTATATACCCCCATAAAATGCAAACGAAACGTCTGAGAAAAGTTTACACTACACATGGCTTAAAGATTCGATACAAATTTCCAAAAAGTAAAAGAAAAACTTCTATTTTCACAGTCTTCATTCAACGCCGATGCGGGGAAAACAATTTGAAAAGATTTCCAAACACTTGTCATCTACCGATTCAGCAAAAAGACAAGTCAGTTACAACATTCCATTTCATCACAAAAACACGAAGTCTAATACTCTACTCTGCTGAAAATTCGAAAACATCTTAATACATTTATATTACTCATGATACTGAACACGTAATTATTATGATACAATTGGGTAGGGCTGGGCCCATAACCCTTATGATAACTTACGATGTTTAAACGAAAAGCCGAAGGGCTAAATTTCGTAAGTCAGTCAACAATGTTGCATGCTTATACAAGCAGAGATAATATCACACAGTGGAAGGTGCAGAATCAAATGTTAATGTGAAGAAATGAACATTGGAAACTTGTTAAAATCTTACCAAAAATTTATTGGTCCATAGTAACTAAAATAAATAAACTAACAAAAATAAGTTCTTAAGAATAAAACCCGGCCATAAGTGGAGGCGGAGTTCGCAACTCCCCAACACCTATCGTATCTAACTCACAAGAGGCTGACGAACACAAAAGAAGAGAGAGAGAACGATTGGAATCGTTCACTATTTATACATGCCTCATTTGCATATGATTGGGCATCAAAGGATGTCAACCTAAAACTGAAACTTTACACGTGCTGAAAGAGTTGAGAAGTTAATCTAATTTGAATAAAGTTAATTTTATATTACATTACATTAGGAATGAGAACGCGGATAAATATCGTTTACCGATGTCTATCAATTTTTCTTTGTTTAAACATGCCTAATATTTCTATTCTCTTAAAAAAAAATTTAGATGAATAAACATATATACAGTGAAGCACCGTTTATACGTTTTTGAAGGGACTGTATGAAAAAACGTACAAACGAGAAAACGTATAATAGGTGTAGGTTAATGTGCATTAGACTTTGCAGGGACAAATTTTAAAAATGTATAATTGATAAAAACATATAAAAGAGAAACTTATAAACGGTGCTTCACTGTATATATTAACTAATTTGTTAATATTCCAATCTCCCTCAATCAATTCTGTTTCTCTTTTACTGACTGACATTTAGTCGCAATTAACCTGGTAAATAAAGGTTGTACTGTACTTTAAAAAAAGGTTAGTTTGTACTGTAAGTGGTCTGTGTATATCTGAAATACCCTGCCCAGTTGCTTTCTTAATGCTGTTATTATTGATTTGCACAACAAAATTATTTATTAACTGCTGATTTTTTTTATTATCTTTTCACAAAAACAATTTTTTTTTCAGATGAATGATGGCCCTTTGTGTAGATGCAGTGCCAAAGCTAGACGTTCTGGAATTCGTCATGGTATCTATGCCGGGGAAGACCATTTGCCTTTATGTAATCCCTTGAGTAATAATGCAGACAGATTACATCATTATAGAATAACTATGAACCCTCACACAAATTTTCTGGTAATTTTTTGATTTTATAAACTATTGAATGTGTTAAGAAACAAAGTTAAAATTGCAGTTATTACAAAAATTGCAGACATGAGTTTCAAGAATATAGAGAATCTCTTTTTCAATGTAAAACATAGACCTATGTATAAAAAGACTTTTGACAACATCTTTTTATCTGTAAAGAATTTGAATTCCTTCTCAAGAAAATATGTTTCAAAACTTAGGAAATTTTGTGACAACTTATAAAAATTATTATAATATAATTGACAGATTTTTTACCCTTTGTAAACACATTTTGTTTGCATTCACATATGAATTGCATATAGGGAAGTTGTTGCAGCTATGTAACATTCTTCTTTATTGACCTTGTTGTAACTAAATCTGAACTTTTAAGAAACATTCGTATGTCTACGTTTCGTATTTTTATTTGAGTTGGCAAACTATTAAGTTGGCTGTTTAGTCATTGTAAAGAGTCAAAATTATTCACATCTGCAAGATTTTTTTTTCTGATCTTCTTCATTATGAAAACATATAAATGTATATGTATTTTCAGTGAACCTTTAAGCCCACCACCTTTGGAAAAGACCAATATTTCATGGAACAGAATTTCGCTCTTTAACCTTATGCTTAATTGACCTCCATTAAGAAGCGCATTCAAATGCCTGTCTTTGAAGTCAACCGCATTTTCTTCTTAAAAATTTTTTTAAGCTTTTGACACTTGATTATCAAATTGGTTAGTTTTCACAATCACAAAGGTGTTGCCTTATCTTACTTCTGAGAACTTTTTTTTTTTTTTTTTTTGTGTACTTTTGAAAACAATTAACTGAATGGTCATTGGTGCAGTTATTTAAAATTTTTTTAAGAACTGAAAATTAGTTTTCAAAAGTCACAAATTAAACAGGAAACTGCAATTTTTTTCATAATAAAATGAATATGAGTAAAATTTTATCAATGTTTGCATATTTTTAAATTTTATGATACTTCTGCCCTTTTCAACAATAATATTGGTTACATGAAATACACCGCCAACTCAGTCATTTCCAGCCGAGGACTGCAGTTTCATGCTTATTTGCACTCAGCCCGGCATAGGAAAGTGACTGAGCTGGAGATGGAAAACCTCTTTTTCTGCTTTAGCCCTGGCTAATGGGCGGTAATTTACTGAACATTATTGGTTATTTCTTAGCATCCTCTATTAAGTCATCACCTCTCTTAGTGATTTTGGCCAGAAAACAAGATGTTGAGTTTAGAGGTTCAGCAAATATATATTTTCTCAAATTAATATTTGAAGAATTTCACTATTTTACAATCTTGATGTTTCTTGTCATTGAAGTTACATAACTTTAAGGGGGTAAAAATGTCTCACATTATAAGGTTATAGTAAATTACTCATTGTTTTATGATTAAGCACATTTGATGCCTTAATCTGTATGTTATGCAGTGCTGTAGTTGGAAAAAAAATGCTTAGTGGGTCCAACCTCTACTCGCTTTTTACAGAGTTGACAAATTTTGACAGGCCAAAATAAAAAGGTCAGTTTAGATTACTAATGCCTGCTTCAATTCAAAAAGTAGGCAGCTATTTTATTTAAAAGAAAGTGATTTGAAACCAATTTAGTATAAATTTGCATTATTTTGACAATAATAAACTAATTTTTGTGGGGAATGGTGTTTCCCTGCACTTCCCTTCAACTACAGTACTCATGCTATGCTATAGATTCCATCTACAATTTAAAACATGTTGAGTATTATAAAATTCTGATTTTTTTTTTCTTTTTAGACTAGCTCTCCAACAATCATATCTCACAATGGAAAAGATTATGTTTTTGAGGGATTTTCTATGTTTTCTCATTCACCTTTACCCAATCTCCCAAATTGTAAAGTTATTCGTTTTAACTATGAATATACCATCTTGTACCTGAAAGAAGAAAGCCCACTTAATTTTACAATTGAGGGACTGGAATTATTTTCAAAGTTTCTAATAGTGGAAATTTTAGAACTTGTAGATTTGAATTGGAAGGCTCATGATGATCCAGATGGTTGTCCTCGCTTCCATTTTTTGCCAAGGTTTGCACGAGAAGTACATGGTAGGTTCCTGTCAGTTGAGTTTAACAGTAATGTAAGAGATGATCTGTGGTTATTACATTGGTTTTTTTGTATGTTTATTTTTTCAAATGAAACGGTTGTGTATTATTATATTAATAATAGTAGAACATTATTATAAAAGTAATATACAGGGTGTCCGCGCATATGGAAAGTCAGAGAAAGTCATGGATTTAGACTATGATTGAAAATGGTCATGAAAGTCATGATTTCCAGCAAAAAATGCTCAAAAGTCATGGAAACTGATATTTGGTCATGGATTTTGGGTTCAGAAACATGCATATTTATCAAATTCTATAAATGAGGTGCAAAATTTATGCATCTTAGCTGTTTCTTATGCTTTTACCTGCTAGTCCCGATTTTTCACTTTTCGAAATCCGATTGCATCCGCTGCTATAACACTCTTTTAGTTTTCTTTATGATGTTATTCTAACGTTTGGACGTTTATAATTTTGTGTTTAACATTATTTTTAACTACCTTATTTGTCTAATTATGTAGTTGAGGACTCCAAAATTTTAAGTCATTTGCATCCCAGTTGATTCAAAAGACTCATAAAAATTATCATTAATTTTCAGCAGTATCTTAAGCTAATGACTATTTTAGAAAATAAAATTGGTCTAAAGAATTAATTAAGGAAATTTAACATTGTTAAAATAAAGAAATCAGGGATTTTTTTCATTATTTGTAGCCTATTCTAAAACATTTGCAGCAGTATATCTGGTAATGCCTGGTAAGTTAATTATTAAATACTTTAGTTAAATATTTTATTATTTCTGATTATTTGTTTATTTTATTTCTTGCAAACATAATTTTAGTATTTACTAAACTGTTGCTAGTCACAGATTTTTTTAAAAACTACTAGCTTAGAAAAAATAAGTTTTATATTCATTATTTTTATAAAATGAAATATTTATTTTTAAAAAATGCAAAAGAAAAAAAATCAAGCTTTAATGCTTCACTATCTACTAGTGGTTTTGCATCATTTTTGCTGCATGTTTGAAGCTTCTTTTATTTTGAAAAATCATTTTACAACTAAAACTTTTTTTCAGTGTTTTTAGTGATTGAAAAATTATTGTGTGAGTGTGTCACAACAGATTTTTCGGAAAAAAATAATAAATATATTTACATGTAAATTCTTAGTTGCCATAAAAATTTTGTATGATTCATTGGAATACAAAAAATATTTTCAAATATTTATATTTATAAATGTTGCCCTTGGTTGCAAAATTATAAAGTTAAAACTCTGTAATTATTTCGTGTGTGTCACTACTCATGTTGCATAATCTGTTTTTCTTTCTTTCTTTATTTTTTTTCATAATAATATTTACATCTAGTTACATTTCACTTTAATTTGAATTTTTAGAAACACATGTTCAAAGCCTAGATCAGAGGGTTGCAATTTAATTTTCACGAAGTACAAATTTAGATGTTCTTGTGAAAAATCGATGCTTCTTCTGGAAAAATTGAATCCTGTGAGTCATGGAAAGTTACAAGCAAAAGTCATTCAGTCATGGATTTCAAAACTTGAAATGTAGCAGATACCCCTGAATATGGTTTATATAAATATACATTAAGTCTACCAGAAAATCCTGTCCATTTATGAAGAGAAAAAAATGATGCAGTTTTAAATACCATTATCAATTTTAATTGTACAATATATATTTTTAAAATCATTGCTGCCAACATGATGGTTCTTTTTTAAATCCCATTTTTAAACAATGTCTTGTCTATGGAAGCAAATAAGTCAAGTGGTGCTGTGTAATCAAGTGGTGCTCTTCGTATTTGAATATATTTTCTTGCCAAAAGATTCTGCAAAGAAAGTAATAAGTAAAAACCGAAGGTTGAAAGGTCGGCAGAGTAGGGTGAATGTGAAAAAAATTCCCAGCCTAGTTCTATTAATTTCTGACATGTCGCCGAAACTGTACTTAGTCTGGTATTATTGTAATGCAATGTGATTTGTTTCCTCTTGAACATTGCTGACCTCTTTCGATACGGTTCCATACATTCTTGACCCTCCTTATATTTATGTTATGGTCGATGTGATAAATTGGTAATTGTATATAATTACCAGTGATTATACACAATATCAATAAACTGGGTAAATGTGGTCAATTATTCAATATTTGTCACATTTATCGGTTTGTTTATGTAATCCCTGCCTTGTGATGGGGAATGTAATAAATTTGAATAATTTCGTAGAGTAACAAAGATTTAATTCCAAAAAAAAAAAAAAAAAAATGATAATTTCAATGCTGAAATTTACTTTTACAATTAAAATAAGGTTTGACATTTATCAAAGCTTACAAAAATATTTCCCTCAAAAAAAATTTAAAAATTGGTGTTGCTTTACTTTACTTTTATTAAGTAACTTAGAACAAACAAATTAGATGATCTATCAAAAAAATGTAATCCAAAAGCATCACTGCGGGAGGGAACGGATGGAGTGGTCCACCCCAGATTGCACTTTTCTAGGGGGGGGGGATGAAACTCAGAATTGTCAGAGTTTATTAAAAATACAAATATTGTAATTCTGATAAATTTCCCCAAATAAATCTTGAATTGCTTAATTCAGGGCTGTCCAATAGGGTGTATCAAAAAAAAACTTTTTTCGAAATTCAATTTGGTCTATTGATAAAAAGTTGCCCCTACCGACCCACATACTACACATAAAATTTCATTCAAACCAAAAAGTATTTAGATCTCCCTAAGAGGCCTAAAGTTTATAATTTTCTTCAAAAGAAAAAACCTTTTTTCTAATTTTTTTAAATAAGAGAAAAATTTCTAAACCTTTTTTCAGGTTGAAAATTGTGAGTAATAAAGCCTGGGGAATTATCGTCAAATAAAAGGTTTTGCCCTCATGCGGCATTTAGGTTCCCGCATAGTACGTAAAAGTAAGGATATTTTAAAGTTCAAGTTAGAATTTTCAATATAAATGTATTAGCTTTTAAGAAATATTTTTGCAAACGTTGGTTAAAATTTTTTTGATTATAAAGATTTTTTGGTTTATTTCTTTATGTTTTATAGATAAAAAAATATTTAAATTTATTTTCTGGTTACATTATAAGATTAGTTATGTGAAGTTTTATGAAATAATCTTGCAAATATTGTTTTCATTTTTATTACATAGAAGTATGAAATTACAAGAATTAAGTACAAAAAACGAAACACCAACACATGTGTAGAATATTATATGTATTAATCATATAATATCAAGCTTTTTCCATACTACTGTTTTTAAACAGCTCTAAAAGAATGCGTGAGTTTTGCTGGAGGCTTTTTCAGCCTGAAACAAATGATTTTATATCAAGCTATCATTGCTTACAAACTTTATCAAAATAAACTATTTCGGAAAATTTAAAGAAAACTTTAGATATCTAAGGAACTAATAATTAATTAATTTAAAAAAATTATCATTCTTTTTCAGAATAGATTTATCAGAATTTAAAGAAATGATTTTCCTCCAATTAAACTAAATTATCTTACTTAAGCCTCTTTTACAGTTCATATTAATCCGTAGTAGTCAAGTTAAAATAGCTTTTTGTTTCAAACTGTGGAAGTTCTTTTCTATCTATGAGCCTTGACGGAATAAAGCAATCCCTTTCCTTTGAGCCGTGTACGCATTTTGAAGCTTCCGTGACCTCTTTAACAATTCTCTCTACTGCTTGTGTGTGGGATGGAATCCTAAACTCTTTTCTGTCACTAAGTCCAGTTTCAGATATCAATTCCAGCTCTGCAATGCTTATATCAATAACGAGGGGTGGTTCCGTAATTGCTGTAGATTGCCAATTAATTAAATCCACTTAATCTTCAGCTTCAAAGTTAACTTTAGGGCGTTTAAAGACTCATACCTCAGTTTGCTTAGTTTGACGTGCTTTTTTAATCTTCTTGAGTGCAAGTAATCTAATATGTTTACATTGGTCGAACAGCATTCCTACAAAGGAGATGCTTTGGATGAGCCATGAAAGCATTTCTTTGCAATGTTGAATGGACAACATTCTTAAGATCTTTATCCAAATATTTGCTGCAATTTATGATCTTAAAAAATTCTTAGATGCATGAATAATTGTATACTCAGATTTGATTGTAAACCAGCAGGGTGCATACACCTTTGTTATAAATTCTGTTAATTTGGTTAACTCTGAACTTGGATCATTTGTTGCAATGTATAACCTCAAGACTGTTTGCCATCGTGAGCATCTTGCGTGGGAGATGTTTCCAAGGTTCCTCTCTGCTAAATTTGGAGAACATTTGCCAGGCATTATAGCTTTAGACATATCCCATAAGTATTTCTGAACTGTACTCAATTCTTTGACATCAATTTCTGATAAAACACTTTCTATTTTCTGAAAGTTCATGACTGACAAATCTTGACAAGATTGTAAGAGTTTCCCAATAGGTCATTTAAAAGAATTAGGTCCAGTAGTCCACCCATCGAGAGCCACCATTAACTTTCTAAGTGGTAATTCATTCAAATGAAGTAAACATACCGCTGCTTGTGGTGGGTGTTCTAAAGACTTTTCTAGAAGTCTAATAGCATCATTTGATGTGCCAGTATTAACTGATGTGCCATCACAACCGATAGCTTTTATGTTCTTTGTATCAATTGCGCTTTCTTCCCTAAATCATAAAATTGAAGCTACAATTTCTTTTCCTGAGCCATTTATTGGAGCAACTTGTCCGAAATATTTTGAGTCCCGTTCCTCAACCAAAGATATGTGTTCTTCTTCTACAACTTTTCGCACTAATTTTCCTCTTACCATTTCTTTGGTAATTGTTTCATCCTTTTGTCCATCAAAGAATAAAGCTAGTAGTGCAGAAGTGCGCATTGAGCTCGTACGTTGACGAGATTTTTTTCTTTCGCGGAAAATCCTAGATTTGTCTGTTATAGCTGCTTGATTTTCACAATTAACTACACTGATATCTTTCAAAAGAGCAGTAGCTAGCTGAGCACCAGCTCTGTTAGAAACGAATCTGCGGTCACAAGCTCTTGCAAAGGAGGGGAGGATATTTGGCAATTTTTGTTTTATTGAAATAGTAGAAACATTTTTCTGGTCTTTTTTTATGATGCACTTCCTCATATTCACTTTGCTCGCCTGATTCTTGAGACATTGAGTCACATTCTGAATAAAATTTGTCAGTAAGATGATTTGACTTTTTTATTCGATATTTTTAGTTTCTTCCAAGTTTACGTTTAGTAGTTTCAAAGATCTAAACTGTCTTTCCTTTCGTTTTTCTAGCTTTTTACTTTCTTTTTTATCTGTATTTCCTATACTCATACGTCTTAAACCCCGCTGGCCATTCAAAAATGTACGCTCTAATGGAGGAACCTTTTTGGCAGCTGGACACCGACAGTTGTTAACTTGACATTTGCAAGAACAAATATCAAATATACTGTTTTCAATATCAGACTTGAACAACTTTGTAGATGCTTTGAAGCTGTTTGAATGCTTCCTGCTAGCTCCTGAGGATTTTTTAATGTTTTCTCATTTTTGATGTAACCTTAAAATCATCTACAAAATGTTCATTCTGCTAGAAGTCGGAATAGAAGCTCTCATCCACAACTCCTTAAGGGGTCACAGTACCTTTCAAACATTTTTTTAAAATTTAAGTTAATTTTATATTTTTTTGAAAACATAACATGCATACTTATTTTGTAATCAATAATTTATTTTCAAAATTTAAAAATATTGCCTACTTTTTTTAAAAATTCAAAAAATTGAGGATCATTTTTTAAAAATCCCTAAGGCTTTTTTATTTTTGCACTAGTTTAAAAAAAGTTTTTGCTAAACGATCATTATAATCATCGCTAAAAATCTGTGCATTCATTTGCCAATGAGTTTATTAGAAAATTTTCTGTGATTAATTGTGTAAAAAATCAAAGTTTTTAAAAAAAAATTTGGTTTTCAAAGGTTTAACATGCTCTAAACATTTGAGTAATTTATAAAATGCTTATCCAATGCACAGTTTTGTCAAATATGTTATCCCAATTGCAAAAAGTATTACTTTTAAGCTGTATCTTTAGTAGAAAAAAATTCTTAGGGATTCTAATGACATGTAAACACAAAAAAAACCATCATCGAGAAAAAGCAATTTAAAGTTTTTCTTTTGCATAAGAACACATTGCGAGCATGGCCTAAAACCACTCATAACTTTTTAAATATTTGAACTAAAGCAATGAAACTTTTCCTCTGTGTTCAGAATAGTTTTTAGTTTTGAAATAAGCAATAAAAATTTTTTTGATCGTTTCATCATTTTTGAGGTACTGTAACCCCTTAAGCTTTAGAGCCACTCGGCATAGCAATCATCCATTCTTTTGGCTGACAGCATTCCTCCGACATAAAACTCGAGTCCATTCAAAACATCCAGTTTCATGGGAAGAACGTTCATAGTACTTATATCTTTGGGTTGGCTGATCATCGGCAATTCCGTAGATTTTCTTGTCGATTGACGTACTCTACACATAACTAAAACCAACAAACTTCACCGCACATTCACTAAACAAGACAAATATACCACTAAATAAACTGTTAACAGTAATATGCTGTAGTTACTATAACGTAAAACTATAAGTCAATAGAGAAAAAAAAGCTGCGGTGAGTGAAGATCACATGAGATGCGTTTATGGTACCACGCATATCACGCAGGCACTGTTTGATGAGATGCTCATAGTTTGCTTATAGTTTATATTACTTTACCCCACATAAATCACAGATGATTCCCAGTCTTAAGTGTTGATTCAGTTAGAATCTAGATTCATAAACAAGTTTCTAACCAAGCCACATGGCCTCGTAAAATGCTTTTTTTTGTTGTGAGAATCACACATGTTTAGAATAAATGCAGGAGACCTATATATGGTTTATGATAGTTTTTTTCCCCCTTACCTTTTCTCCGACTTCACTATGTACATTTTTCAACTGGAAATTTTTTTAACATTTGTTCTAAATTTAAAAAAAAATTAAAAAAAACATATTTTTTAAAGAAAATGAAAAACTTTAGGCCTTGTGTGGGACATCTAAATATTTTTTGATTCGTATGAAATTTTTTTATGTAGTATGTGGGTCGGTAGGGGCAACTTTTCATCAAAAGACCAAATTGAATTTCGAAAAAAAGTTTTTTTCAATACACCCTACTGTCCAACTGCAAAGAGCCCACGGGCTGAAATTTCGGTCGCTGATCACCTGGCGGGCCGCAGTTTGAAAAAGTTGAACAACAACCTCTTATTCAATAACACTTAATAGTTGGATTATAAATTATAAAACAATTTGCTCACATTTTAATGGGAAAACTGAGGCCGATCCGTTTTCTTTACAAGGGCAGGAATGTCAACTCGATATTATCAACAGAAAAAAGTGGAGTTGACGAGAACAAGCTCTCAAATAATTTTTTGAAATCAACAAAGGCCGTAGAGTCAGTGGGGGGGTCTTTATTTTTACCCGACTGCGCATGCGGGACGCAAAGCAGGGGTAATATGTTTATCAGTCTATGTATGTATGTCTGTTCCTATGTGGCGTTCTACAGGCTAAACGCCTTGGCCAATTTTGGTAATTCTTACATCAATTGATTTGTCTTAACTTTGGGAGTGTCACTAAACACATGACAGTAATCAAAATTCACCATATCAACATCCAGTTGCCATATTTTGTCAGTTCGGGATCGCCGCACGTTAGGTTTTGCACACTGTGTCGCACGCTACCTGTGTGCGACAAATGCAGGTAGTTTTCGCTGCCTGAATTTTTTTGCTTACTAAGTCTACTAATTGGGATCTCAGTGGCCAAGTGGTCTAAGCGGTTGCTTCTCCCACTTGAGGCAGTGGGTCAAGACACCCTCGCTCCAGACGTACTTTCCCCTCTTTCTGTTGTAAATTCTTTCATGTGTTCTTTATTTGTATTCTGTACTGCAATAAAAAGTTTATTATGCGTAATGTAGGCAAGACACTCAGATTGTAGTCCTCATCAAAATAAACCTGTGCAATCAGCACCAAAAAAAGAAAGTCTACTAATTCGATTTTCATCTCTAACATGTTGCATTTGTTTTTGTCACGATTCAGGGGACTGAGTTTCGCGACGTGTACTTTCTTGAATTTCTTAAATAACCAAAAAAATTGAGCCAAGGTGCACAAACTACTGAAGTAGTAAAAATTATATTTTAATTCAAGAGAATAAAGCATAAAACTAAAGAGAAAATTTTAAAAATGCATAACAAAAGTACAAATTATGGCTTACAAAGATTCATTGTTATACTATATCGTATTTCATTTATACAGTGTACATTTAAATAGCTGTCCGGATTAATTGAAATAAAGTTTAATAGGGTTTGGATTAGTGAGGTTTTTCTGTATTGAATTGAAATCAAAATCCTACTAACATGGTCAATAAATACGCAGACGCAGACAAGTGCCTCGGACATAGAGCCCTCATTGCTAAAAACCAAGTAGCTGCGCAAACTGAAAGAATTTTGGCTAAGTATCGACTTTTATTATACTCCCCATTACGAGTCCAGGATTGTATAACTTAACCGGTAAATTTGATTAATATGGCTAAATATTGAATAATTTATCACATTTACCAATTTTAGTGGGGATTGTAAATAGGGATTCCAATCCAGCGCCGAATTCAGTCCCGTGGGATTTCGGGATTGTAAAGTGCCAATCCCGCATGATCCTTTATTCTTCAAAAAATAAATTCTTATGACAGAGAAAAAGGTGTGCTTTTTAGACTGCTTTTATTACTTGAATTAGTAGTCTTCTTGAATTCTGTTCAAAAAATGTAAAGCACTACAAAGTCAGATCCTAATTAGCAACTATTGTTTGCTAAGCAAAGTGTGCCGCTCGTATGGGATGGTAAAGGATTTTTACTCTAAAAATAATACACTTGATGAAAACACATGCTGTGACTCCACTTCAATTAGTTTTACTAAAATTAAGAAATTGTGGAAAGTTAGAAAAAGATCAGCATTAACTTCATCACCTTCTGAAATAGATTTTTCTTCTCTTATGCTGGGGTTTTGCTCAAGAACTGCAAATTTCGGACAATGCCTGTTTGATATGTGTTTTGCTGTATCCAATTTAACTTGCATTGATGACTTGCTTTGTTGCTTCATTAACGTTGTTCACTGTATCAGTGAATTTGATTCATTACAGCAAGGTGTGAATAGTGCTTGATTTCCTCATTTCACCAAGTTGCAGTCTCAGTAAAAGTGTTTGGATAACTTCGCTAATTTTACCTCTCATTTTAAAGAAGATTTCAAAAACATGAGCAGCTTCAGGGCGTGCCGGAGGGGGGGGGGGAGAAGGGGCACTTGTTGGCTCGGGCCTGAGGTTGAAGGCAGCTCAATATTTTTAAAATGATGGGGGGGGGGGAGGGGGTAAGTGATATAGGGGTAAACAATATGAGGAGGATCTCGTAAAAGTTATTTGTGTCGGGCCCCAAAATTTCTGTGCACGCTCTTGAGCAGCTTAACTTACATCACTGTCATGAGTCACCATGTGGTTCATACAAGTTACTGTCACCCCTTTTAAAGTCGTGCAGAATGCATAAATACTGTTATATTTTTCGTTGCTTTCTTCTTTGGAGTGCTTTTTTTGTAACTTTTAGGTTTTGAGTGCATGACTAAAGCTTTCAGAAGTGCTCAAGCATTGCATTCAGGCTACTCAGGGGGTTTTAGAACATGTAATACACTTTCTCTATTGTTTTAAGTGTAACTTACTGGATTTTAAATTTTAGTGATGGTTTTTTAAATGCTTATAAGTTTTACACATTTTCTCGATTGATGAACATATGAAAATTGAAACTTCGAATGAGAATACCAATTCATTCTCAGAAAAATATGGAGGAGACTAGGGATACATGATCCCATAGCCAAAAATGTAACAAAATCATTAAGTAGAAATTTGAAACCTGAAAATTATTTTAAAGTTGTACATAAAAACTGGCAACATTTTATTTTTTTCAGTCATTTTGTTTTAGCTCAAGAAATGATCCTCTGAATGTGACAAGGGAAACTTTTTTTAGGAAGGCTTTCCGAAGTTTACATTATCCGTTAAATACAACTTAAAAAAAAAGTGTAATGTTAAAGTATAGACAGTCTTTAATAATTGAGACATATTTTCAGTAAACTGCCACTGATTGTTCATAATAGAACAAGTATGTTTGCAAAAATCACATATTAGGGATACTTGATCCCTCTGTTTAGAGGGATACATGATTCCAGGGATCAAGTATCCATATGACAATATAAACGCAATGAAAGCAATATAAATGTTTATTTAGTTGACATTAACTTTAAACATTCAAAACCATGTTAACATAATAAAATTAAAATTAAAAATATAAAATTTGGTCTCCTTTTTAGGTAAAACAAAAGAATTGCTATCACTAAATGTTGTGTTACAGTACCTCCTAGATGCAAATAAAATTCTTGTTGATGAAGCAAAACTGCCTGAAATTTTAGCTAAAAGTAGCCACGAATGGCAAAGTGTCGCTGATGAAGTGAAAGGAATGATTGTGACTTGTCCTGGTATGAAGCCATCTTCCATACGTGTTGATCAATTGGATAGAGAACAATGCGAGTCAAAAACTTCAGATTTTCCAGTTATTGTGCATTTTGGAGTTCGACCGCCACAGCTTAGTTATGCTGGAAACCCAAAGTGAGTGTTATAATAATATTACTCCAAAATATCTTAATTACAATAAAACATGTATGAAGTAAATACATGTTTTTCTTAATGAAGAACAAATTGTCTGAGAATGACAGCAAATTGTTAAAAGATCTTTTTGTTAGCAGAAGAAGGTGAAGGTTACCTCTTTTAATAAAAGTCATTTTTTCCAGTCGTAGTTCACTTTTGCTAGAAATTAGTTGCTATTTTCACTTTTTTGCGAACATTTTGCTTTTGATACTGATAACAGTGCATCTATGAAGGAATACATCTTTTCTTCCAATCAAAACCTGTTACATGGATAATTTCCTATTTGTTTCCAAATATTCTTTAGATGATTCTACAGTAAGTAGGCTTTTTGCTATGCTCAATTTTTCTGCATTCTTTATGAGAGTCAGATTTCTTACATTTATATTTTTTGTTTACTGAGTTTCCTTATAAATTAATATAGCAAAATTTCTTTTTATTTTAACTATAAATTTAGCTTTCAAATATAAATATGATGCTAAAATTTTTGTTATGTAATATTTGATTTAAAAAATTTAAAACATGTTCGTTAATTATTATAACTTTGATATATAGTTATAATAATTAACTAACCTTTTTAGCCTGTATGCATTTTACATTTTGGATGACATTTTACATTTTGCAGGAGGGGAGGGGGGTGGAGAAAGCCTGTTTATGGTTTAATATTTCTGAGTTTTAAAATATTCTACATGAATGATAAATTTGTACTCTTGAAAAGGCGTGGGGAGGGACAAAGAATTCAGCATCTTCTGGAGGTGGGAGAAAGCTATGATACGCCACTGCATTATCTCTTAGAATTTGTACATATTAG
This sequence comes from Uloborus diversus, assembly GCF_026930045.1. Lineage (NCBI taxonomy): Eukaryota > Metazoa > Arthropoda > Arachnida > Araneae > Uloboridae > Uloborus > Uloborus diversus. The sequence continues at coordinate 113,932,235 of NC_072733.1, forward strand.
AGAGAAAATAGAAACTATTCCTGAGCTTCCAACTTCAATAACTTATTAAAAATGCCATATTTTTTTCTGAACAGCTATAAGCTGGTTCAATATTTGGAAATTCTCAAGCAATAGCCATGCAATGAATAGAACATTGTTTAATATTTCAGCATATTGATTTATCATGGTTTAAGTTTTCAACAGAGATATGTTAAAGTTTTTGAAATTCACATTGAATCGAACTAAGTTCTCGGTTTCCATGAAACATTGGTCGAAAAATAATGGGTAAGTTTATTTCATGGTGGAAAAATAAACATTTGTAAAAGAAATGTAACTTGTATTCATCTATAAAAGGAATATATTCATATTCTCTCCTGTATGAGCATCTTGGTTCTTAAAATCATTAATTCAGTTCCCTCTCTCTTTTTTAATGGGTAATTATTTTTCTTACAGTCCAGAGAAAATTTTAAAACTAACTACATTTTTTTTTTCCAATTTTGTGAATTTAGTCTCATCTCTAAGGGTACAATTAAATGATAATAGACTGTATTTGCTTATAAATTAGCATTGTAAAGAATATATCCTCCCAACTACAAAACTACTTCTATTGAAAGTTACATTGTTGTGTTTATTAGACCTTCTGAACGAAATCTTCCTTGTGCGGGGGGAAAAGGGTCTTTAACCCTTTCCCCTGGACTTTATTTTTCTATACTAGTTATTTACTTTAGCTCAGCTACTGAGCTTTCATTCATTTTATTTCCTTGCCGAACAGAACACATTGTCAGAACACTTCAATCAAGAAATATGGCAGTGAAAGCACTGATGTATGAGTTATAGTTTGTGTCTGGCAACTCCCAACTAATTTTCCCCAAAAATTCCATCATACACAGTAAATGTACTGGTAAATTTTCATTGCTAAAATCACAAAAGAATGCTAATTTGGTTTTTAATTAATATCTCCGTTGCTTAAAGTCCTTCGAAGAAGATAGCTGGCTTAACAGAAACCTTCACAAATTTCAAATTTTTTTATGCCTTGTTTCATCCCTAACTCTTAACTATTTTTGAGACAATAGCAAGTAAAAACATTTAAAAAGAATTATCTTTCGCATTGTTGATTTAATTTTGCTGATTATAGCATGCACAAACAATGACAACAAAATCCGACTCCCTTGTATTGATTGGCACCAAAATTGAACCAGTGCCTGCTTCTTTGTTGGTTTACTTGTATACGAAATTTTATCTGAATCTTTGCATTAGTTCTTGAGGTATAGCAGTCATAAAAAACATTAAAGAACATTTGATTGCCAAAAAGGAATCTGCATCTCTCCCTTCTGTTGCATACCTGAAAATCACATTTTGTTTGGATACTTACATTCTTTAGGTATAATGGTCACAAAGCCAAACCCGGATCTGTGTGCCTGCCGACCTTGCAGTGCAGGAAAGCCCATATCCTTTTGAGGGCCCAACGGTCCAAGAAATTGGAAGAAAAAACTAGCACTAAGACTTATTAACTGTGCAAATATACACTGCTGGCCTCGGGAAGGGCACTACAGGTTTTGTTGCTGGGGCCCAAAATTTATAGATCTGTGCCTTTGCAAAGCACAAGAAAATATTCTTCATTATTCCAACCCCTTTTGGAGCCATGACCACCAAAACTGAATTTGGCACTTGCACCCTCTTGTCCTTCCTATTGACCAATTTTTGTCTAAATCCACCCCTTTACGTCTTGAGATATAGCATTCATGCATAAGGGACAAAACGTTTGATTGTTCCACAGCCCTTTGAGAAATAGACAGCAAAAACTAATCAACAAGAATTTGCATTTGGGTACATATAATTAACAAACTTCATTCAATTTCATGTAACACTTTTTGAGCTACAGTTGTCATCAAAAACCAGTCATGCATGTACAGACACAGGGATAGACATTTTCCAAAAATGGTCAAAACGAATTCAGCACACCCCAAAAACTGTAAATGCCTCAAAATTTTAAATTTCAGTAATTTTCATGAATCCAAAACTTTCTTTTATACATTTATTACATAGAAGAAAGTAAAAGTAACAGAAAATGTTGAAATATTTGACACAAGTAATAAAAGTATTAAACAAATCATTAGTAACATCAAGGTATGCCAGAAGTTTATACTCAATTTTCAAATTAAGTCACATTTAAATCTATAAAAATAGAAAAAAAAAGAAAAAAAAAGATTTGATTTATAGATTAACCACTGGGGGGGGGGGGCATTAAATATTCCATCTTTTTCTTAAGAAGCTTCTGCAATTTTTTTTTTTCATTTTTCTCCTTTTTTCATTTTGTTTGCCATTTTACATGTTTTTTTTCTGTTTCATATTTATTTGAATCCTTCAAATTTTCTTCCAATTAATCATTGATTATCAATTTTTAGCTACCAAAAAGCTTGGAGAGATTATGTAAAATTTCGTCATTTGTTGGCCAACAAACCTAAAGTCTTGTTTGCTGATAAACAGGCATTATCTAAGAAAGAAATGAAACTGCAAGAAATGAGAATGGAAAAGTAAGTAGTGTTTTTTACTATTAAAGACTGGGTACAGTTGATCCCCCTTTTTTTGGAGCTTCTAACTTTTGTTTGATTCAATGGAACTAAAGAATTTAACGTTCCATGTTTAGAACAATCTTTGCCCCATCAGAATGCTAACTCTCAAAAAACCACTTCTAAAAATTTTGGTTTCACAGACTGCACCATGCCCCCCTCCTGAAAATGAGATTAAAGAACCCTCTCAAAACACCGGCCCTAAAAATTTTAGTGGTACAGGCTGCGCCATGCCCCCACCCCTCTCGAAAATGAGATAAAAAACACTCTGAAAAACCGGCCAATGGAGCAGGCTGCACCATGCGCCCCCCTTTTAGTGGGCACCCCTGTAGACTCAACTCAATTCTGGAAAAGCTCAGAAAATGCACTACTTGAGTACTCAAATCAAACATCTCGAGATCTTGATTTGAAACATCTTGAGATCTCCATTTAAAATATCTCGAGATCTGGATTTAAAACATCTCGAGATCTGGATTTAAAACATCTCGAGATCTCGATTCAAAAGATCTTGAGAAGTCAATTGCTTGAGTACTCGATTCCAAAGATCTCGATTATCAGTTGCTCAAATTCTCAATTTCAAAAGATCTCGATTATCAGAAGTGCTCTATTCCCGAGATCTCGATTATCAAAAGATCTGGATTATGCCCATCACTAGTGCAAAGGGTATAACAGAAAGGTTTCAGGTATAAAAAGTTATAAAGATTATACGGTCGGAGCCCGATTTGACGAATTCACCAGGACCGAAACTTACATTAAATCGGAGTTATTCGTAATATCAGGGTGTGAAATTTTTTTAAAAAAATGCACTTACTTTAAACTCTTGATAAGCAACTGCGCTTAAATATCCATAATTAGAAAGTTTAAATTTTTTATTCAGCATTCCATGATTTATTACACGCTAGTTAATTTGAAATTTTAAACTACTGAGTAATAGATGTTTGGACAATTTCCTTGACACTTGACTCGAAATAGTTCTCTTTCGACTTTATAGAGAGAAGAAAATATTGTGTCTTTTGCAGCCTGCTGCATGAGATATGTTTTTAGTTTTCAGGCTTTATAACGCATTTGAGAAAGTAACAGTTCTAATGTGAGTTTCACTATTGCTTTCAGTATCAGAATCACTATTCCTTGGTTGCTCCCTCACCCATCAAAGCTTGCTGATTCCAAGAAAAGTCTTTTTCTGCTTCGGACAATGTGGATGTAACATTTGGAAAGCAATCCAATATTTCCTAACTCAAATTAACAAAGACAAAAAAAAATTTTTGACTGTTAAAATAATTCATTATTTCAGGGTTTATCATTTGGTAAAACAGAGTTTTTGCCTTCATTTTAGCCGGGGGGAAAGGAAAATTTGCTAAATAGTGAAATTCGTTAAATAGAGGTTTTTAAATTGGGATCCGACTGTATTGTATACATGTAGGTCACCTAAAATGACAGTCTGAGTAAAACACTTGAAAACATGTGAATTTTTATCAGTGCTTTGAATGGTGATAGAAAACAACACAAATTTTCTAGCTTAATTTGACATGATAGTATTTTATGGCTGCTTTCAACAAATTTTTGAATTCCACGTTCTTTGACTTCAATCAGGTCACCTTCCATACACAATTTATCGCAAATCATGCACAAGTCAGTCGGGTTTTTTTTCCCCACTAGTTCACTCACGTAATCACTGATTGAACCATGTAGTACCATGTCTCACTGCAAAACATTTATTATTACACATTAAGTACTTAAATTGCTAAAATAAACTTTAAGAAGCAAACTGGAAAACCTTTTAAACTTGAACAAGAAACTAATTTCTAATTCAAATTATGTCACTCAAAATCAGTGGATAATTCTACTTGAAATCCCAGTGGCAGAAAGTTTTGTAGCTGTCTGTGAGAAGCTTTTAGATCTTCATAATCTGTCTGCAAAAAATTTAAAAAAATTATAATAAACAAGTTTTTTTTATTGTTTTATTTGAAACATGGTAGGAGGTGACTCCCCCCCCCTAAAGACAATGGTGCACCTCCCTAAATTCTATGAAGCACTCCTCTTTCAAGAACTAGACCTCACCCCAAACTGAGACCAAAGTCTTGCTCAAATTACTTCCCCCCCCCCCCCATCCACCTAAAAGTTACCATCCATGAAAAGTAAAAAGATCAGTGCAATCTGATGACCCCACGCCTCCCTGTCCTTGGTGGGCACCTGTTATTTGTAAACATTCGCTGACTACTGAACAGGGGTCTGTCCGGGATTTTTTTGTGAAAACTCAAATTATTTTGTGTGTGTGGAGGGGGGGGGGGAGGAATTGTGAAAAAAAAATTTTAAGTAGATATTTCTGTGGTATTTTATCTCTTTTTCCGTGGACAATATCATTCTTGTAGGTTTGCAGGGGGAGGGGGGACATCAGTGGCATCACTCTCTGGGATATGAGAATGTTTTAAGTACATTAATACCTATTCACCATTATTCCACATAATATTAAATTGTGTTATAAATGTTAATTGGAAATTTTATATGCACATATTTAAAATAATTTAAACAAAGAAATAAAATTCAAGCATTGGTTGAGCATTTAACTCTTTGAAACTCTTAAAAATCTCGGAATTTCGTTAAACTTCTGAATTTTGTGATTTTAATAAAAATAAAAGGAGAAATTATTTGTTTACCTCTTAGCTAAGCTTACTAAACATCAAAAATTCTCCGATTAAAAAAACATCCGATTCTCAAAGCAGATGCAAAGAGATTGCAATTCCCAAAGTGACGGCTCCAAAAGTGTAAAAACGGCTCATAAAAGAATTATTATTTTTTAATTTTAGAATTGCATTTTAGAGGTTTATGATAAACATATCGTTTATATCTATCGACACAGTTGCAGCAAAAACTAAAATTAAACCATCTATTTAGCATTTAAATTTTTGACTCAAACAAAAATGGAATTTTGTTTTAAAATCTTGAAATGATGGTTTTAATAGACTTTTCATTTACTTGCCTCTGTATAAAGCAAAGTTAGCTTGAAAAAAAAAAGAATAAAATTTCGATTCTCATATCGGATACAAACAGATTGCATTTTTCAAAATGAAGGCATAAAAGTATAAACACGATAAATAAAAAAGTTTGTATAACTAAAGTAATTTTAGAATCACTATTTAACAGGTCTGCATGATGAATGTAATAAAAATCACTGACATATTCACCGAAAATTTGAAGTTGAGGGGGGGGGGATGAGTAAAGGTTTAACACCAGAGGATAATTTTAAAGCTCCTAACCCTATTTGAAGCATTCACATTTCAATTCTCTGATAAATGTTTTTTTTTTATTTTTTTCTTTGTTTGTCATTAGCAGGAAGAAAACGTCCTTACACTGCATTTTCAGAGAATTTAATAACAACACCACGGCTAACTATACAATAAAAACAAACGAGCAGAATTTTTCACTGTGTTAGTTATTTATCGCTTGCATCACATAAGTGTGCTCTTTTTTTTTTATATACACAGAAATATGCGTTATTTTGATTTCAGATTTGCTTTTTCAGTAAATAATTTGAAAAAGATTTCTTTTGTTTTGGTTTACATGTGGGGCGTCGGGGAGAAGGATCATGTGTGAGTCATAACATAATTTGAATTGTTCCCTCCCTGCGTCAGCACTTCATGCAATCATGCAAATAGATGTCCCACAGTTGAGAAGAACTTTTTCTTTCTTTTTTCTTCTCTGCAGAAACTTTTTTTTTGCGGACAACTTTTTCTTTCTTTTCGCGTGAATAGAACTGTCGGCAATAGGGTTTCCTTGTCCGCTTACGATGTTGCTGTGTTGTGGCATTTCTGCCACTGGGCTTGAAATAAACATAATCAATGTTTTTGTGTTTCCTTTTACGAAATAAAATGAGTTCTGTGTAAAGATTGGATCCTTTTTTCATATCCTTGTTACATTGTAATGAAATAAATTGTTTTCAGCAACATCTAGTATGCGAACTTGATGATCACATACCTGTGTAAACTCCTTCTGCATGTAGGAAAGCACCACATGGTTTTTGAGTGTTACAGCCTTCTATTCCACAAGGTCTTGGGGAGAGCCAGTGGGAGTGGGAACAATACAAATACAAATACAAATACAAATGTGACGACCAGCAGCAGGCTCTGGGCCCAGCTAGGCTGGTCCTAGTCAATTAATTAGTCCCCAATGAAGATCAATGGCCCTCTTAATGCTATCCACTCCCTTGCTCATTACCGCCTCTTCCGGTAAGCTATTCCAAGTGCCCACGACCCTGCTTAAAGTAGTAGTTTTTCCTGATTTCCAAGTTAGCCTGAGATTTAAATAGCTTAAAACAATGACCCCTTGTCCTGCTTTCCCCGCAAAAAATTTAATCCATTTACATCTTTCATTTTGATAAATTTAAATAACTGAATCATGTCCCCCCTGACTCTCCTTTGCTCCAGGCTATACATGTTAAGCCTATTAAGTCTGGTGTCATAATCTAAATCTGAGAGTCCCCTTACTAATTTAGTTACCCTTCTTTGAACCCTTTCCAATACAAAAATATCTTTCTTCAGATAAGGCGACCAAAACTGAACAGCATACTCCAAATGAGGTCTTACTAAACTCCTATATAAAGGCAGAAGAACTTTCTTAGATTTGTTTGAAATAGATCTATTGAACCCAAGCATTTTGTTGGCTTTGTTACTAGCAATACTGCACTGTTGACTAAACTTGAAGTCCTGATTTATAAAGACACCCAGATCCATAACATTTTCTGCCTGATTTATGACTGAACCCTGTAAACGATATCTCATACGCTTATTTCCATGACCTACAAATACAAATACAAAAGTGACGACCAGCAACAGGCTCTGGGCCCAGCTAGACTGGTCCTAGTCAATTTACAATCCGCAGTGAAGATCAATGGCCCTCTTAAAACTGTCTACTCCTTTGCTCATTACCACCTCTTCCGGTAAGCTGTTCCACGGTTCCACTACCCTGCTAAAATAATAATTTTTCCTAATATCCATGTTAGCCTGAGATTTAAATAGCTTAAAACAATGACCCCTTGTCCTGTTTTCAGTGCTAAACTTTAGCCCCATAACATCTTTCGTTTTAATAAATTTAAACAGCTGAATCATGTCCCCTCGGTCTCTTCTTTGCTCAAGACTGTACATTTTTAGCCTTCTAAGCCTGGAATCATAATCTAAGTGGGAAAGTCCACTTATTAGCCTTGTAGCCCGCCTTTGAACCCTTTCCAATACATTAATGTCTTTCTTAAGGTAAGGAGACCAAAACTGAACAGCATACTCCAAATGGGGTCTTACCAAACTTCTATATAAGGGCAGAAGAACTTCTTTAGATTTATTTGAAATAGATCTATTGATAACCCAAGCATCTTATTGGCTTTGTTGCTAGCAATGCTGCACTGTTGGCTAAACTTTAAATCCTGACTTATTAAGACCCCCAGATCAGTAACTTTGTCTGCCTGACTAATGACTGAACCTTGTAAATAATAACTTGTACACTTATTTCCATGCCCTAAATGTAGCACTTGACATTTCCCAACATTAACAGCCATACCCCATTTATCAGCCCACTCTGTAATATGATCTAGATCCTCTTGCAGCTGATTTGCTTGTTCTTCATTTTCTACAGTCCCCATAACTTTGACATCATCAGCAAAACAATTCATGTTCCCAGAAATATTTTTGTGAATATCGTTCATAAAGACAATGAACAAAACAGGCCCTAACACTGATCCTTGAGGAACCCCGCTTAAGACCTCACTCCAATTAGAATAATTTCCCCTTACAACTACTCTTTGTTTCCTTCCGGTCAGCCAATTTTTTACCCAAATGAAAGTTTTCCCTCCTATTCGTATATCAGCTAATTTGCTAAGTAGAGCAACATGCGGTACCTTATCGAAAGCTTTTTGAAAATCAATGTAAACAACATCTACAGGCTTCTTATTGTCCAAAGCCATGGTAACTTTATCATAGAAATGTAATAAATTAGTTGCACAAGATTTACCTTTCCTGAAACCGTACTAACAACTAGTCAATAGATTATTAGTCTCTAGAAAATTTATTATCTTAATTTTCATCAATGTTTCAAAAATTTTGCAAACCACCGAAGTTAGACTCACAGGTCTATAATTTCCCGCACTCCCTTTAGACCCTTTCTTGAAGAGCGGTATAATGTTAGCCAGCTTCCAGTCCTCCGGCACTGTCCCCGAATTATAAGAAGCATTGAAAATGTTTGCGATTACATCTGCTAATTCCTCTGCACATTCAACTAAAATTTTCGGATAAATATTATCTGGTCCCGGAGCCTTAGTCTCTTTAATTTTTTTCAAATGAAGTAAAACGTCATCCCTGGAAAATACAAAGTCCTCAAGCTGTACTATAGCTTGTGTCTTGTTGGTGTCAACTGTTGAGATACAGTTATCGTTAAAAACACTCGAAAAAAAGTTATTAAGAACATTAGCAATATCACTATCGTCCTGAATTAAAATTCCGTGCTCATCAACCAGTGGCCCAATATGACTATTTCGAACTTTCCCCGAATTAGCGTATGCAAAAAACCTCTTGGGATTCCTGTTTATGTTATCTGCCAGTCTTTGCTCCAACTCTCTTTTCTGAATCTGTACCAAATACTTAAATTTACGCCTTGCCTTACAATATTGGAGCCTATCTGCACTGTGACCTGTTTCTCTAAACTTTGAAAAGCAGCTTGCTTGTAATTTAGAGCATCTTTAGTTTCCCTGGAGAACCACATTGGCCAAATTTTAGTGTTGACACCCTTTCTCCTAAAAGGAACATGATCCCTAACCGTATTCGCTAGATTTTCCTTAAACTCTGCCCACTGAAGATTCACATCGCTATTGTCCAATCCAGAAGAAAAAACTATCTTCAAACTCTGCCGAAGTGCCACAAAGTCAGTATTTCTGAAATTGGGCACAAACCTAAAATTCTCTACTTTGTGCATATCAAATTTAATCCCAAACCTAATACTGTTGTGGTCACTATCTCCAAAGTGTTCCCCTACACATAATCCCTGAACAGAGCCTTTCATGTCGCAGAAAACTAGATCTAAAATCGGGTCCTGTCGAGTACCCTGAGTTACAATTTGATCTAAGAAACAGTCACCAATTACTTTCAAAAATTCCTCTTCTCTGCTATTACTATGGTAAAAATTATTCCAATCAATTCCTGGAAAATTAAAATCTCCCATTATGATGACTGACTCCTTGCTAGAAATGTCACTAATAATACTAAACATCTGTTTGTCTTGACCCTGGCTTAAGTTGGGTGGCCTATAAATATTCCCCAAACGTAGTTTTTTGCCCTTATTACTAATCAACTCCAGCCAAATCATATCAATCTCATTAGGTTTATCATTAATTACCAATTCATTACAAATTAAAGTGTCTCTGACATAAAATAAAACCCCACCACCTCTTTTACCTACTCTATTTTGTCTAAACAAATTATACCCAGCAATAGACAATAAATCATCATCACTTTCGGTAGCCCATGTCTCAGTCACTCCAATAATATCCAACCTCTCGTCTATAATTATGCTTTTCAATTCTTCCATCTTGTTCCTAATACTACGAGCATTTGTATAAAAAACCTTAAGTAAGCCCATCTAATTTTTATTTAATGCTGCACGATTGTTTGAATCCCAAGTGTTAAAATCTTTATCTCTTATTAGCCACCCTATTTCCGTTTCTACTAAAATCCCGATAGTTAGTACCCTTTCGAATTCTGCTCCTTAAACCATGCCCCCCATTCCAACTTAGTTTTTTGATTCTGAAGCCTCTAAAACCAAACCACTAACCATTTTGACCCCTGTAGAGCTCAGATGTAGGCCATCCCTAGCAATCCAATCTCGTTTACATCTACTCCACACATCAATAATCCTAATACTACGCTTAATGCCAATTTCCTTGAGTACCAGGTTCATACACCTAGCCCGTTGGTTTAACCAACTCCTATGCACTCTCATACCTGGGGAAGCCAAACCAACCACTTGGACATTTGCCGAACAGTTGGTTGCTTTGTCCAACAGGGAATCCCATTCCTTTGTAAACTCATCATTGTTACTATGACCTACATCGTTAGTTCCCACCCACAAAGTAACTACATCCTCTTTATTAAATACCCCCTTCTTTTCAGCAACCCTATTTGCATCTCTCACCCGAGCCCCTGGCAAACAACATCTAGCCACCTTACGTCTAACTCTGCCTATTGAGTTTCCCACCTCACGCACCATTGAATCTCCCAAAATTATACCCTTTGTTTCCCAGTCAGTCGCCTCAGCAGTAACTTTCCCCTTTACCTCTGGAATTTTCCCACTATCTAACACACAGCTAATTCCCACATCCTTTTTACTAACTTCCTCCTTTAATTCTGGAATATTCCCACTATCTAACACACAGCTAATGCCAACCTCCTTTTTGCTAACTTCCCCCTTTCCCTCTGGAGTGTTTACCCCATCTACAGGCCTACAGCCTAATGCTAATACGTTCAATCTTAAAGCGTTATATTGGTGATTTTAGCCAAACTTTAAATTAAGTTGGGTGCTTTGTATTTAACAAAGATATTTTTTGTAAATACTCATTTTTTTTTCAAAATTTCAATCTACAAGTAATCTGCCTATATGTAGGCCATTGCAAGAGTAATTTTTGAGATATTGTTATATTAATGAAAAAACAGGTGTTTTTTGTCACTAATTTGTGCATAACGACTGAAGCTCATTTAGTAGAGCGGGGAAAACTTAGTATGGTCACTCCGGATCCATACAGCACTGAATTAAGCAACTTCCAGTTTTCAACCAATTACTTCCATATTAAACTCCTCAACAAATGGTCTACATATATTTATTGTTTTGTAGATTTATAAATAGTTATTATTGATATCCCACATTAATTTGATAGAATATTAGGTAAGCTTACTGTGTTCTTGTCAACTGCCAAACTATAAGATCACATAAAACTGAGAACCCTGTGAAATGTAAATGAGCTCAAGAACATCTACATCCAGCACATTTTATAGTATTACAAAAGAGCCAATAATGTATTGGAAAAGAAAATATATTTCAATTATATGTAGTATGATAATGTAAGGCAGTCTTGTGAATCCAACGTAGGCCTATAGGTGCAATTTCTTATTTGGTTATTCACAGATGATAGTATCAACTGACAACATAGATTCAACAATTTAGTAGTTCGAGAAAGTATAACGAACTGCACCTTGCAAAAATTTCATTACATCTTGGCCAAATAGGCCTAATATATAGTATTGTATTAGCATAAGCTCAATAGGCATACTGTTGAAAATCAAAATGATATTCTACACCAGAAATTAACTACCAACGCCTCCAAATGTCAGAGTATGATTGTTGGTTAAATATAAACATATAGAAGCAAAATATAATTTAATGATATCTTATTTTATATTCTGTGATTATAGCCTATATTTGACTACAAAAGAGATGAACATAGTAAATGGGCTGAAGTGGATGAAATAGTACGGTGTGTAGGCTATCATAATGTAAAAATGCATTCTATTTAAACTCAAACAGTTCAGTCAGTTTGCTTACATTGTTTTAGAGCAATACAAAGTAGTTGATTTTGTGAATTATATGCTGTATTTATAAACAGTAGGCTAACCTTGTTTGAAAATACTCAAATATCTAGTAGTGTCCTTTAGTTACAAAATAAAATCATAACCTACATGCTATATTCAGTCCACTATTGCATTAATAACCTAACAGGCATTATTACTTTATTACTTTCATTCCCTGTAATCTATGTATATTGATTTTAAAATATTAAAATAACGTTTTCATGTATAAAAAATGTAACTTAATTGACTTACCTTTTGAGCAATTTGATGAATTCCTTAATTCACAAATTTGTAGGCTAGCATCAGGCGCCACATTTTTGTCATTTTCATTCTTCTGAAGCATGCGTTTGGCAAGTTAAACTAATAACTTTTCTCTTGACGTATTTTGGTTGATGAACTGTATCTTATTGATATTCACAATAAAGCACTAAAGGCTATTACAAAAAAATTGTAGCTAAATCAGGTTTAGAACATACTGTAAACCCAGCAGTCAGGAGGCACTAGCTTATCAACTGATTATTGCAAACGTTTGAATGGATAAAGGTACTAACTGTATGAAAAATTGCTCTCTTGTGGATGAAGGTGTTAATGTAGGGGAGACTAGGGCAAGATGACTATGCTAACAACTTTCCTGGTTTATTAATTTGTTTTTAAGGATGGTAAAATTTATTTTACATGAGCTGTTAGAGTAGTCCTTTGTAGCACTAAATATATTACCATTTAATTTTTTAAATACAAATATCGAAGGATATTTTTATTTTTTCATAACCTTAACAAATCGTCATCTTGCCCCAGTACTGGGGCAAGATGACGATTGACCTAGAGGCAAGATGACTTTGACCTAGGGGCAAGATGACAATGTTGAGAAAAGTTGAACATATTTTATGTTTTGAATATGTTACCTAGTTTTGCAAATGATAACTGTGTTTTTACATCTTACTAAGTATCAAATTAAGCGTAATGCATTGTAGCGTTATGTTCATGTGTTCAGTTGTGCAGCTAAGAATAGACACAAATAAAAATACCATTTTCATGAATGTAACATTCCTCATGCCACCATTCTTGGCTTTTACAACTCTGGATCTATTCTTCTGTTGGAGGTTCACAATGTTCCACTTTCCAAGCAAGGCATCTTAGAACACCATTCTTTGAAGTTGATGCAACTGGATTGCTTGACATGAATTTTATAGACTTGGCCTACACGAACTTGGTCTGAGTTTTTTTTTACTCCCTTTTTAGCTTCACGAGCTTATTTTCCCTGTTTTTTTAAATACTCCTTTTTTTTTCTTCCACTTTGCTCCTTGTTCTGACATTTCTTTGATGGATGTACTTTTAAGAATGTTTAAGCTCAGTTTTCTGCTTTTCCTTTTTGTTTTCTCGCATTGTGTTACTTTAGGCAATTCATTGAAATCAGAAACACTAACAGGCTTCTTCTCACTGGGTGCATCAGAACAGAATCAGCATTTGCCATAACTTCTGCTTCGTCTATACGGTTTATATGTTGGTTTTCTTCTCCCAAAGTCTGAGGATTAGCACTATTATTCTCAGTTTCATTGCCAACAACATCATAGTCTGCTAAAAACAAGATAATTATGAGATTTGATCCCTCATTCTTTAAACCTTTTATCGGCATTTCCAACTGTAGCTGCTTTGAAGTAAGCGGTGCTCAAAAGCTCACCAATATTTTTGTCTGTGATAGTTTGTCCTAGATGAATGACCATAAAGTTGTCACATGCTTGGCTATAGTAGGTTTTTAATGGGCAGAAAAATGAAGCATCAGGAGCTAGAGACGATGCGATGGAATGGCAACCCAACCATGATAATGTTTTTTCACTGATAGCCTGCAAAGTTATGATTGCCAATATTCTAGAGCAGGAAATTCTTTGCTTTTTTAATTCATTCAACTAGTCACTTGGTCAACTAGTTTATAAACAGCCCTTGGTCACCTGCTTTTGAACAATACCTCCCTTGATTCAATGCGTCCTTTAGCCCCAGAGGAGAAGCGCAAAGTCGCGTGGACAAACACACTGACAAATAAGCATTTACAGGATTTAATCAAATGGACAACATAGTTTAATAAATTCCGAAACACGGGCAACAGGCAAGCTTGTCATCTTGCCCTACGTTGCTGCCCGTCATCTTGCCCCCAACTGCCTGTTCAAACTGATTCTTCTCCATTGCCATAAAAAAGGCGATTAATTGACATTTATTCATAGTAATAGGTAGTATTTAAACTAAGTTACTCATAAATACTAAGGAGACACGATATATCCTATATGTATCCGGTAAACAATCAGAGCTTCAGAACGAACACAAATATGGCGATTTCAGCCTCTGTATACTATAGCTGAACGAACAGCGGATAGGAGAGCCAGTAGCATGCAGTTGATGCAGTTACCTAGTTTAAAACGGAAAAATTAAGGAATTAGTTAACTTGCCCGGCTCGTCATCTTGACCCGTTCTCCCCTATGTAAACACTTTTTACTTCTAGAAAACTTACAGTTTTCTGTTAGATAACACCTTTATCATCCAGGATCTCTGGAAATACACAGAATATGACTTTCAATGTTAGCTTATATGAAAAACAATCATTTAACACTTTCCTCCATCGACAAAACCTATTTTTCAAAAAAATATCAGTTAACACCTTTATCCGCTAATCCTTTCAATTAATTCATTAAATTTGAATGACTTTCTGAAAATCAAATTGCTCTTCTTGCAAATAGTATTTAAACCAAATAAACCTGATTTAAACCAAAAAGACCTGGTTTAAACCAAAAAATCTTTTTTTTTTCGGCCTTTTTTGAAAAGGCTTGGCACTGGTGCAGTTGCATTTGCTCTTATTTCATCTTTTGGTTAACAGCCTCTTTTGGTTAAGGAAAAGAAACTCTGCACATTTTTTGGGTCAAAATTAAGAGTAAACTGGAAGCCGCAGTTAAAAACATCTCTGTTTGTGAGCATTTTCTCCTCTAAATATTTTTAATTTTTGCTTTAAAAAATGATTTCAAGGGGTCTAACTATGATATATAACATACATTGAAAATTTTATAGCAAATCATTTCAAAGTAATGCTTAAGTTTTAAAAAATGGCTTTTTTTGTGCTTTTCCAAGCTCTTCTGTCGACAAATGTTGTTCCTGATCATTAGAGTTTTTTTTACTCTATTTATTGTGAAAAAACGTTTTCATTCGTTTTAAGTTTTCATTAAAATCTCTTTTCATTATGAAAAGATTTACTAATTTTATTTTTTACTTAGTGGAAAAAAAGTTCTACTAGGCCAAAAAATATTTAAGCATTTATTATTTATGCTCCTTTTATGTAAAATATTCAGACACATAGTATTTTTAAATGTGTATAATATTTGTTAAATTCTTTTTCAATTGTTTATCACAAGAAAATTTCTAATAAAATATTTTCTTTATCCGAAAACTGGTCTTGAATCATAATACACTCTAAAAACAGGAGGGGAAAAGCTATTGTTTCCATCGTTTAATATTTGTCAATGGCATATAGAGGCCGCAAATTGCAGTGAAATTCTTGTTTTGTTATTTACCTCTGAAATAGGTCAATTATTTATTGTAGTGATAAAATAATTTTTAGTTATTTATTTTATTACTTTTTTTTACAGTGATTTAAAGCGAGATGTTACTGTTGTCATAAGTAGTAAAGGCTTCTATAAAACTGGAATCATGAGTGATATAATTCAGGTAATTAAAGTAATTATTTTGAAATATAATGAAAAATATTTCAACTGCAGTTGTTTTTACCAGGTGTACTACATGTATGAAATGCAGATTTCTGACAACAGATGCAACACCAATTCAGTTTGTGCTATGAAGATTTACTAATGCTCCATTTTGTTGTGTCATCATCAAGTGTTAGATGAGCATGACCCATAAATAGGAGAAGTATTGTGTTGTTGCATTTAGTATGTTAAAGTTTACACCAAACAAGGAGCATTTGCAGGCAGCATTAATTGTTTTTCAATCATTTGAAGAAAACTGCTGCGAAATCATCCCAATTACTTTGAAAAGCTTATGATAAACCTGCTCCATTGCAAGATATGTGTGAATGGTAGTTTAGGCATTTCAAATGTGGTAAATTTGGCAGAAAGACGATGCTCTCTGTTTGGTTGAATCCGAGGGGCATTGCCTGTAATGAGTCACTAAAACCTGTAGAAACGATCAATACTGGGCGTTACTAAAAATAGTAGACTGATTTGAACCATTTACTGCTTGAAAAGAGGCCAGAATCACCTAAAGAAGCTGCACAAAGTCATTTTTCTTCATGCCTTATTAGTACAGTAAAAATACAGGTCGGACCCAAACATCTAAAAAAAAAAGTTCAAACCAACTGCATATTGTTTATTACCCCCCCCCCTAAGAACAGGTAAAAAGTCCCACCCCATTGTGCATGGAGTTTTGGAATGGGGAGCATCTAAAAATTGCTATTTTGGGTATTTTTTCGGAATTTTTAGAGTGCATTTCAAGTGGGAATATTATGTCATACTAAATTTAAAAGCATTGAATTAAAGGTTTTTTCTCCCAAGAGGGATGACACAACCCACCAATGCTGCAGAGCCCCCCTTTCGCCGTAAAACGCAGTACCCCCGAATCCCCCTGCATACATTTCAAGTGGAAATAGTATTATTTCATGCAAAGCTAACGTTAGAAATCAAGTGTTTCCATCCTCCAAGAGCGATGACGCACCTCTTCTCAAAGCTACACCCCCCCCCAAATAAAATAATACCCCAATCCCCCTTCCATTTCAAGTAGAAGTATTATTTCATGCAAATTTAAAATGCATTCAATCAGGACTGTCCACCCCACAAGAATAGTGGCTCACCTCCCCAAACGAAATAATATACTTAACGATTCCCCCCTCCTCTGGTGGCACATTTGATCAAATGGTCAGAAAAATTATACTAATTTTTTTTTCCCTTATACTATATTACTTTTTTGTAGTATTTAAAATGAAAGTTTTTAGTTTGCATTATATATACATGCTAGTCTCAAATACATCAACAGATTGAGATCAACTTTCCATCAGAACTGGAGTTTTCGAATTATTTCTCCTAAGCTTGTAACAAAAAGTCTTTGTTATCAAGATCTTCTTTGGTATCAAGATTAGCAGAATTGTTATTGTTGCTGCTATGTCTAACAAAGTTTGTGCATATAGTTGAGCACTTCAGTCCACTTTCAGACTTTTCAAACATTCACTACATCCAATGAACCCCTCAGAGTAAGTACAAGATATGAGGTGCAGAAAGTCTACTAAAGCAAAAGGTTTGGCTATTGTAATAGGATGCAGATGATATTTCTGCAGTGCTTTCTCCTTCTTTGTACCCTTCAAAAATGATACTAGCTTTTCCATATTTACCAGTGATATATACACTGCATTGCTGGCATATTTCCTTGAAGCTTGGAGATCATTACCGGAAAAAAAAAAAGATGGAAAAGGTATCTTCCATCTATATCATATACGACACCAGCTGCTTGTTTTTTGATGGTGGATGGATCTTTTGCTTCAGGTAATGACATATTGACAGTACAGGATTATTTTCCTTTTTAAGCAAGATTCATTGAATACTGATGGAGGATCAGCACATAGCTGGTCTGGAAGTTTTCAGCAATTTTGAGTTTCCATCCTTACTGTACATAGGATTTGGTGTAAAAGATGGTTTGGGTTTACACATCTTTACAGATAGTAACTACTCTCCTAACAGAAGTTAGAGACTTAACTGCATACTTCCTTTACAAAGAAATGCCACTAAGTTTTTTGCCTTCAATATCCTTTTATGTTTCTTCCCCAACCTTAAAGGCCTCATCACAACTCACCTTATTATCAGCGACCGATCAGTATCAGCGAGCAATTACCACTACCAACTTGAGTCAATACCCATAGCGAGGAGAGAAACTTCTGGAAGCTTTAGAAATGGATTGTGATCTCAAAACTGGGAGACAAAAAGGTGTAAATATTTAGCATTCTACTGTTGTATTACTCATTGCTCTCATTAAGACTTGTTCTATCATTGATTCACTACAGATTCTGAGCCACAAAAATTGGTCACTGCGTTGGATTGTCGGGTAGCCCCCAAATTTTTTTTTTCGCATAATGTACTCAGAAGTTTCTGACTGTGTTGCAAGTATGTGTGCACATATTTAGCATAATTCACATAACTGGCTGCTTAAAACAGAGGCAGCTTAGTGTTTGCAAACGAGAACTCTCACCGACTTAGATGGTGTAGCATTGCCCGTCTCACTATTGGCGATTTCGGTTTATCCCCCGCCCCCTTTATGGTGATGGCAAAAGATTGTAGAACAGTTGAAATGAATAAATTAAGAAGAAGGAAGGAAACAGTCAATTTGGACTTTGTTTGGGGCTTCTACACAAGGATTTAGTTAGTCATTTAGTTTTAGATATCACTCCAGCGCTCTAAACAGTTAAATTACTCCAGTCACAACTAAATTGGTTACTGAGCTCCCTTAGATCATTTTATGATGAGCTTTCTGAAATTACTATATCTCTGTATGGCATTTTGTACTTCATAAAAGTTAAAAACCAGTGAAATTTTTTGGGAACTTCACTGCAATCGGTGCTTTTAGAATGCAAATTACAGCCCCCTCCCTGAAAGTGATGGCACACCTCTCAAGTGTTACAAAGTACCCATTCGGAATAAAAGTCCTCAAAAAAGAAAGAAATACCTAGTGAAATTAACTGCTTTAAAAGTTCCAATGATGCAATCTGTACCATGGAACCTCCACCCTCTCCCGCCTGTGCACTCCCACTAATTAGCATTTTTGTATATTAGAATTTATTATTTTACTGTTATAGAGTGATTTCTGCAATTTTTGAGTAATTTTTTTAAGTAATTCAAATTATTTTTTCAGAAAAAGAGAATTATTTCTCCACTCCCTCTTTCCCCCAAAACCCAATGCGCAAACTGCTGGGACTTTTTACCCCTTCCTGCTGGTAGGGTAAGAAGTGATTTGCAGCAGGTTTAAACTTTTTTTTTTTTTTTGGATATTTCAGTTTGGCCATTTTTTGGTCTAATTTTACTGTACAATATTTCCTATCATGTATGGAAAAACAGATTTGTGATGTGTTTGAAGAATTTATCTGAAAAGTTCTATCCCATGCACTTACTCACCAGATTTCTCTTTTTCTGATTATGATTTGTTTGCATCGATGGGTCATGCACTTGCCTAGCAGTGCTTCTGTTTGTTCGAAAATGTAAAAAAATGGCTTCGGTTCTCAGCAAAAGAGAAAGATTTTTACTTGCCTGAAAAATATTTTGCTGGAAATTTCAAGGCAGTGTATCATCTGAAGTAAGAACTGAACTGATATATTTGAATAATCACAAGAACTAGCAATATAACGTTGATAAAAATTTATTGAAACTGAAATCATAATGTACCATTTCAATTCTAAAAAATCAAAAATTATTTGTCACCGCCATTTCATTACAAAACACACATGCATGCTACTACCGTGTAGGACTAGAAAGAAGAAAAAACAACCATTTCATTTCCTCTTTAATTTCAAAGTAAAAACAATATTGACACATTAACATAGATGCCGAACCAAATTTAGTTTCTGGAAAATATTTACGAGGAGTATAGGAGGCACATGAATAAGAATGTTACCATATTTCCAACAGTATTCACCAATATCTCTAAAGATGAGTAAATATGTAAGAAACCAGGAGCATATTTTGAATAAAGCATTTTTTCTTCCAAATTAGGGAAATAAAATCCCCGTGTCATACTTGTGCACCTGGTATATTGTATTTTTCACAAAAAATTTGACATTTGCTTTATGTCATTTCTTTCTTAACAGCATGCCATGCTTCTACCTGTTCTTGTTTGCCATTTGAGGTTTCATGACTCTTTAAGCCACTTAGAAGATAAAATTGGTTATCATTTTCAAGATCGTTTCCTTCTGCAGGTAATGCTGTTGCACAGTTTGTATAAGATTTTAATGTTTTTTTAAATGAAATTATTTTAATTTAATTTGTCTTTCATCCGGTAATTTATTGTGATTTCTGAAATGAATAATTTTTCTAGGAAACACTGGTAATGTCAACAAAGCTTTTCACTATATAACGATTTGTATCATGCTTCAAGGTCTTTTTTTATTTATTTATTTATTTATTTTTATAGCTAAGTTTAATTTTTTTATGTTCAAAAGAGATCTCAAGCTCTTCAACATCTTTCTCAAACATCAATTTTTTTCTTCTGAATTGAAAAATTAATTTAGTGCCTTGGGCATAGAACAACTGTCATTTGTGTTTTATTAATAAAAATACATTGTTTGCACTATGGCATTTTGAAGCTAGCCATTCTCAATATTATACGCTGAATGGAAAAGTTATCTCCTTATAACATGGATGTTAGAATGTAACTGACTTTTTTGTTGTAAGTTCATGAATAAAACTTCCTCATGCTGCACTGAGTTACAGAATTTGTGTGTTGCTTAAAAAAACCTTATTTCTAACTTAGTAAATACTTAGAAGCTTTATTTTTTTACTTTTGGTTTTAGCTACTATGTACATTTTGTTGGGATATGTTATTTCAAACTGTAAATAACCCCTCAATTGGAGCTGCAGAGTCATCTTGCTTGATTGTAGGGCCGAATGAATGGCAGTAGACATCTCTCTTTTTCTCTCTAGTAATGGAGAGCCAATAAACAATCACAACCAAGTTCATAATTTCCGTACATTTTTTAGATTTCATCGGAGTAAATGTTACTTCAATATTTCTATGTATCCCATTCCTATTTCTAGCTTTATGTATTGCAATTTTTTAGAGAATAAATTAAGAAAAATTCGTTAAATTAAGGGGTGTAGCTGAAGCCAGGCAAGGGGGAGCAGCCTTTCAACTGTCGATCATTTTTGATATGGAGAAATAAAGTAAATACAGTACACCCTCATTTTATATGTGGGGGTTACGTTCCACAAAAGTGCCTCGTAAATCAAAACTGCATAAATTGTGACTTAATAGTTATAAAAGGGGTTAGGTTCCATAGAATAAAAGAAGTACTTTATTCTAGTAATAGATAAAGATATAAGTTAATATGTCCTTATTTCGATACATATGAGCAACATACATTGAGAATACATGAATTAACTCACTGTTTATAAAAAAGTTTTAGTAAAAGATATAGTCTTTTGGCAGTCATTAATTATTTTTCTCTGTAGTTCTTTGTGGAGCATTAACGCATCCACAATCACTCGTGTAACTTCCATGACGGGATCTTTCTTCACTAATGAATCAGAAAGATTATTTGCCATTGTTAAGAAATGGCTCAGAATTTTCAGTGAAAACTTTTGGTTGTGTGTCTTCTGTGTTGGTATCCCAGGCATCGCGGCGTTCCTATATTCCTATATTTTCCTATATTTCTGAAAAAGTTCCTATTTTCCTATAATTCCTATATTTTCCTACATTTTCAGTTTCCGCTTCCTTTTTTTTTTCATTTTCCCCCGACATTTAGCTACTGCGTTTTTCGCGAGCCCTGCACAGGCGCCATTTTATCTTTCCTTCCGTGTTTCTTCTTGAGCGGAGCGCGAAACTTTCGACCCGACTTTAGCTCGTCTGCGCAGTTCAATTCTGCGCACATGCAGCTCTTGCGCAAGTCCCCAGTCTTCGCTAAACTTGGACGATCATGATGAGCGCATGCGCAGTGTAGGTTTTGACGACGTCGTTCTAGGAAGGACTCGCTGGCTAACTACCGTTTCAAGTCTTCACACGCGCGATTTTTCTTTTCTTTCAACGGAACTTCGTGGAGTTAGCTCAATTTCGATTGTTTTGGTTTTCGATTGAGCGGAATGTAGGTCCGTGTGTTAACTAAACGTTCATTGCAATAATAATGCCTCCGAAGAGACCGCACAACCAAGTTTGTTTTCAAAAAAGAATACGCAAAGCTGTTCCCGATTTTAAAGGAATGGAGGAAGTCGAAAATCATGCATACTTTGGGGTCAATCCAGACCCAAATTTGGTCCGCTTTGCGGCCTCTTCACCGAATTTCGCATCGTAAAAGTGGCCCCATTCACAAATTTCCACATCTCAAAAGCAGCTCATTCACAAAATTTCACATCATAAAATAAATATAGCAAACCAGACCTTTCGAACCAGCAGCTACGTGTGAAATTTAGTCGCCATATTTGGTGATCACGAGATGGAATCAGACAAGATGCTTAAGTGTCTAAGTTTATAAGAACAAAGCACAATTGGATATTTATTTACTGCAAAGTAATGAAAATAACGCAAAATGTGCTGCAAATCCTTTTTTTTTTAATTATTATTATTTTAATGTTTTCTAGAGAAATATGAAAGACTTAATATTTAAAATTTCATCTTATCCTCATTGCTTTGGTCCCTAATGTGCTAAAAACTATAGAATTTCCACTTAATTGTTTTATGATGATTTTTTTTAAATTATTTTTATACTAATAGTTAAAATCTGGATCGGTATAGTCGCCATGTTTTGTCATTCCCTAAATGGAAGTAGACAAGACTTTTAAGTGCCTAAGTTTTCAAAAACGGAATTGGAAGTTAATTGCTATGAAAATTATTGAAAATACCGCTAAATGTGCCAGAATTACAATTACTTTTATGCATCAAATTCAAAAATCTATTACCGTAAATTTTTCGCGTAGTCGTCATGTTTGGTCATTCTCAAGATCGAAGTAGACAAGACTGTTAAATGCATAATTTTCCGTAAACAGAATTTTAGATGCTTATCTCAAAGCAAACTATTGAAAATAACATAAAGGTGTGTCATAAATCATGTTTTTTTTTTCTTTTAATTAATTAGTTTTTTGAGGAGTGAAATTTTATTTGCGCAATTGCATTTGATCCTCATTGTTTTGGAGGTTTTGCTATGAACTTAAAAAAAAACTATTTCATGTAAAATGCAGTTTTTGCCGACTTCTCATTTATTTATTTTGAAATAATTCAAAAACCTATTGAAACCTACATTTTCCAAAAAACATGTTTTTGTGAACAAATGCAAGGTTCTATTTATTTTTTTTTCTGAAAGTAGTAAAAATCCCCCCCCCCCGTCTTTTACTTTTTGTATTTAAAAACTTGGTGACAGTGGTGGCTAATAAGATTTTTAGGTCTGGTTTATTTTATACCAAGGTGGAATTAGTCACTAATATTTCAGCTGGAAGTGCTTGAAAAAAAAAGTTCAATTTTTTTTATTTACTTGAAAACATTGAAAAAGTTTCTTAGTGCTTAAATTCTTTCAAAAATCATTGGATTGTGCTTAAAACTTTTAAAAAAGTATTTTACTAATGCAGTTTTCTGAATATGCGTTCTATTTGCAACATCGCGAAAAATCGCTTCCATGTTTGGGATTTCAATCCTTTTGCATCTTGTAAATATTTTTAATTTTTTTTCAATTGGAAGCTATTTTGACATATGATGCCTCAGATTAGTTTATTTTTTAATTAATTTCGATGTCTAAAAAAGGAATTATTTTGGAAACCATAACAACATTGAACTTACCCGGATTTTGAGGATTTTTTTTTCTTTTTGAAATTTTAATCTTTTTTGCCTCCTGCAAATATTTAAATATTTTGGCTAATCGAATGTTATTTTCGCATATGCTACCTCAGATTAGCATATTTTATGTTTAATTTTAGTAAAAAATTAATAAATTTATTTTATGGAAAACATGCCAACGTTGAACTTACTCAGAAGTTACAGAAAATTGCTTCTCATGTTAGAAATTTCAATCTTTTTGCATCTTGCAAAAATTTAAACATTTTGGCGAATCAGATGTAATTTTCATATATATGCTACCTTAGATTAGCATATTTTATGTTTAATTTTAGTAAAAAAAAATGAATTTATTTTATGAAAAACATGCCGAAATTGAACTAAATTCACAAAAATTTGCTTCCCTTGTTTGAGGTTTCAACCCTTCAGCATCTTGTAAATATTTTTGCAATTAAAAATTATTTGACACATGCTACATCAGATTAGCTTGTTTTATATTATTTTTTTAATAACTAAAAAATTAATTACTTTTGTTTTGTTTAATTACATATATACTTATTTAATTTTGCAATTTTAATTTTAATTTATCATTGGCTAATTCTTGGTTATTACAGATTTTTTGAAAAAATTTTAAATTTAATTAACTGAGCACCTAACATTTTAACTTAAAGTTTGTATTTTAAAGATAAAGTTGAGCTATACAATTTTGTAAAACTGAATTTATAAGAACATCATTTTCTTTATGTCTGTTAAAATAATTAAGGTAGGTAACAGGGGTAATTGTGTTTTGATTATTCACTGGAAATCCAGTAGTGTTTTTTATGCTTTCACCTCCCTACTTCCAATTTTCCCCCTTTACCTCAAATGTTCAAAGTTACTACTTTTGTTGAGCTGTGGACACTTGGAACAGCTTACTAGAATAGGCTGTAATCAGTAAAGGGGTAGATAGCTTAAGGAGAGTCATTGATCTTCATTAGGATCCAATAAATTGACTAGCCTAGCTAGGCCCATTGCCTGTTGCTGGTTATCAACAGGCACTGGGCCTGGTATTTATCTGCATAATATTTTGACTTCATAAATTATTTTAACATAAGAAATAAATTGTATGTATATCAAAAGTAATTGTTGTACACATGTATATTTAAGTAAAAGGCGTCTTAGCTTTGAAAAGTATCCCCCCTCCCCCCGATTAGCTCTTTGAAATTTACAGGTTATTTTTTATGAAATTGCAATCATATCATCCTTCTCTAAATTTAAATTCTAATTTCAACAATAATTCATTTGTTCCCCTAAAAAAAACTACTTTTGTCATTATGTATGTCAACTTCTGAATCTTTTCAGTTAGGAAATATGGCTCTGTGAATCTGAACTTGTACATTTATTGACTATTACAAGTTATTCAGTAAAAGCAGGCTCAAGATTACATTCAGAAGATTTATCCCTTCTTAAGCAGCTTTCGCGAATTTTGAGGTACGGAGACTGGATTGGAGACTTTCATAAAATATTTTTCTTTCTGACTAAATTTTAAAGTTACTTGAGGACAGTTGAAATGCTTTAACGCCTGAACAACTAATACATGCATAGGAATAATTAATTTATACTTTGAATACTTATAAATAATTAACGAACGTCTTGTACTTTTGAACTTAATAGTACCACCGGAAATTACCTTCTGAGTGGTGTTTTTGATCTTAACCGCCCTTATATGTGTATAAACCACTATCAATATTGGAAATAATCTCCTGTCTAGCTGTTCCGTTGAATTTAGGTGTTATGGTTTCTTCCCAAAAAAGTTAAAAGCATTCATTAAAGGTGTTTTTTTTTTTTTAATTTTTGGCTTGCAGATTTTATAAATTATACTTCTTTGAATGCGAAGATTGCAAAATTAAACTTCATGGGACCTGCTCTCCTTTATGACCGAGCTTTTCAGACATTTGCAGAAAAACTTTCGACACAGATCTTTTTCTTATCAAAGGTCTCTTGTTGAAGAAAAGGATATTTTGTTTTCCTTTACATTTTTTTTTATATTATTACCTATTTATATGTTTGCATTAAGGGAAACCTGCATGCAATATTTTTAGAACAAATTTATGGTATTGCCTTGAAAAGTACTTGAAAAGTGCTTGAATTTTTTTTTTCTCCCTAAAGGGTATGTGAACCCTGTGACCAAATACTTCTAAATCAAATATATATTTTCCTGGGTGCCCTTGAAAGTCATGGGAAATCGTGGATTTCAACTAGGATCGAATTTGGTGTTGAAAAGTCAGGATTTTCAGAAAAAAAATGCTCAAAGTATCATATCAGAGATTTTTCTGAGAAAAAAATCGTATACATTTAAATTTTAACCTACAAATCGTCAAGTGATTTTAATTTTTACCTAAAAACTTTTTTTCCGGAAAATAAAAGGAAATTCAATTTCTTTTTCACAAAAATAAAGAAAATTCAGAAATATTTTGCTTTTTCACAAAATGGGGACTGAAAAAAAAAACCTGGATTGACCTCTGGTATTACTGTGTGACATGTGACTTTGATTTCAGCATAGCAGATGGAAAGATAATGCGCATGTTTTAACAACTTATAAAACTTTAGGTTTGACTTCTACTGCATCGTCAAGTGATAACATAATTAGAACAGAACTTTTATTCACGAATTTCATTCTGGAGCACAGCTTTTCCATCGCAGTATTGGATCATGCAAAACCTTTCATTAAAAATATGTTCCCGAGCTTGTAGGTAGCAAAGAAAGTACGGTTGTGCTCGGACGGAAACAACTATCATAAACTGCCTAGCAGGGAACACTGCTCAAGAGCTGTCACAAGATTTACAGCATAGTAAATAAGTATTTGAATTCTTTTCTTGAATGAGAGTGGGAACCCTGGAATGGCAATGTACAAAATGCAATGCAAAAATTTAATTGCGCAAAATGCTGTAACTTCAATGTCACATGTGTTTTGCTTGTGAAAATATGTTTTAAAATTCCAAACTTGATTATGTGAAGGTTCTTAATTTGAATTCAAAAAGTGATTTTATAATAAAGGCATTTGAAAGTTAATTCATTTGTAGTAGTCTTTTTGTTGAAATTTAATTTATTGCACATTTTAAGTATTGTTACTGTTGCTGCTGTTTTCAAAAAAAAAAACATTCATTTATGTTTTTTTAAAAATTATTTTGAACTTGTAAAACTAGAAAGAATCTTCAGTGAGCAACTTATGTTTAGAGATTGATTATGGATGCCACAACTGACAGTCAAGAATTAGATTAGTAATACAATTATTTTAAGGAAGATTTGTGTACACCTACAAAAAATTTCGTATAACTTTTTTTGTTTTTAAAGAAGAACGCCTTAATATATTATTTAGTACAAATTAAAGTTTTATGCTCTTTTTCTTTTTGTAAAATTGATTTTGTGTGTATTTTTAGACATATTTATGCATATGTATTGCACTTATGTTAGGTAGGAGTGTTATTACATGTTTTTATCGAATAGTAATGTTGTATTTTGAAAAAAAAATGTCATACTGGCTAACCTTGTTATAAAAATTCCTGTATATCCTTTTTTTTTTCAAAACGTTCCTATATTATTTCGAAAAATTCCTATATTGTTTTTAGAAAACTCCTATATTTTCCATCGAGTTCCTATATTTTTTTCAGAAAATTCCTATATTTTCCTATATTTTTGTTGGCAAATGTCACTTCTATCCCTGGTATCCTCGTTGGTTTTGTTATCCTTTGTCACTTCTAAAGGCTCTTCTTCCAGTGAGATTTGAATTGTATGAGTTTAATTACTTTACTTCTGAAAAGAGCACTGAAACCAATTGCAAAAAATAGCCCAAGCTCCCTTAGTAGCATGCAAAAATACAGTTTAATGCATGTTGTCTGCAAGCTGAGGAATTTGGAATTTTAAAGAAGGGAAAATTGTATCATTTGCAATGCTGCATCCTCGTAAAAACAATACTCCTCCACTTAAAATAAAATAAAGGTGTCAAATCTTAAACCGTGTAAAATAAACCCACGTAAAATTAGGGTCTACTGTTTTTACTTATTAAGTACAAAAATTTAAATTATGCTCTGTCTATTTAAACTATATGTGTATTGTGTAAATATAATACAAAAGTATTTGTATAAAATTTTAGAGGCAGTCACAATGATTTGAAATTGCTCAGCAACCTAAGAAAAATGGAAAATTTTCAGTATTATAGACAAGGAAAAGTTATATTTTCAGGAAATCAAATTACTTATTTATCTTCATTTTTTATTGTATTCCATTGAATGAGTAATAGTTTTCCGAGCAAGAACAAACGGCATATGATAAATAAATAGAGATTATGATATTATTCCATTAAAAAAAAACCATTTAAAATGGTTTCTGCATTCCAGGATTAGTACTGAATAGAGTTGTAAAATTTTGAAGCTGTGGAAAGAAGAATATTTTTTTTAACTTTTTTTTCTGCAAAAAATCAGAAAATTTGAATTTTTATCAATTAAAATGTAATTTAATAGTTGTATTAACTTACAAGACTCAAAAAGTGCTTAATATTTAAATATTCACTGCTCAAAACAATTAAAGGGTGTTGAGGTTTTGGTTTAATCTCGCACCTAGAGAACATTTTGGATGATTGATATATCATGGACTGATGTATTAAACTATGCCAGATAAAAATTACATTTGTTTGGCAGAAAAAAGTACTTTTTATTTAATCTTTGGGTACAAAAGGAAAAAAAAATACCACCCTTGTGTATATGAGAAAAACAAATAAAAAAAAGAGGTTCTCTTAAAAGAAAATTGCTTTTAGTAGGGGGTGTTGTTTCCCCAAATGGCTAGCAGTGTAGAACACTTTTAAGGCATGGAATCAATGAGGATATTAATGAGGGGCTGGGGTACTCTGCCCCACTCCTCCTGAAGAGCTCTTTCCCGTTCTTGGAGGTTTGTGGAGGTGGAAGGTGTCCAGCAACTTGTCTGCCTAGAATGTCCCAAATATACAGCTTGTATTATCAAAATTGGTGTTTTTATGTGGGATACTGAATAAAAAAAAGAAAAAAGCATTGGAATATAAGTATTATGAATTTTTGAATACATAATTTTGTGCAGAAAGAAAAAAAAAACAGTAAGTTCTAGTGTTTGTTATTTCTAATTATCTAATTTAAAAAAAGTATTTACATAGTTCTAGAAGGTTGTGCTCTAATTTATCTAAGTCAGAAATTTAAAGCAACTTTATCTGTTCGAGCAACATTAAAATTAAAATATTTATAACCAACAAATTTCTTTTTGAAAGATTAGTTTAAACAGGAAAACAAGAAAAAAAAGATGAAATAAATAGAATTTTTCTACTGCTATATTTCTTATTTATCGTTTGCCAAATTCAGCTTTTTTAAAAAATCATAATCTTATTTTCTGACTAATGTTTTGGAAAGAAATGCTATTCTACTATATTCAATACCAGTGCATCATAAGTAATGCTAGGAGAGTGACTTTTTTTTTCTTTGCGCCAGGAGAATGACAGTAAAAGTGTTCCATGCCCATTTTTGAGCTTTAAAATTCAGACTAATCATATTAACAAAATACTCAAGGAATCCAACAAAATGGTGATAACTAACAGTGTTGTTGTACAGCAGATTAAAAATTCTGTTTTTTTATCAGTAATAATTGAACTTATTCCTAGAATAGGAGAATGGACATAAAAACCTAGGGACAAACTTTAAAATGATGTAACTTGATTCTTAAAGTAATTACATTTTTTTAAAGAACGTTATTTGACACCTTTAAGTATATGTACTTTAGTATTACAAATTAATTTTGTGGAGTGTTGATGTATAATTTTTAAATAATTTAAGTACATTTTAGAAACAAATTGGGAAGTGTCAAAAGAGTGAGGTTTTGGTTATTCAAAAACTTTTGCAGGAAAAAATAAATGAGCTCTTGTTTTAATAAGAATGGAAATAACATCGAAAAAATTATTTCTTACTATTAAAAAAAGAAAAAAGAAAAACTTCTAAGTCAAACAATCATTGTGTTAGGCTCCTGGGACACAATATTGTTAGGATTTTAGAGAACCACCCATATATACATGCTTATCATTTTTTCTTTTTTAGCTTGCCTTGACACATCCTTCCTATAGAGAAAATTTTGGTACCAATCCAGATCATGCCCGCAATTCATTAACAAACTGTGGCTTGAGACAGCCTCAGTATGGTGATCGGCGCATACATTATATGAATACCAGGAAGAGAGGTATAAAAAATAACTATGATTATCGCTTATGTATGTTATGTGCCATGTCATTATGATTTTTTTCAAGTTATTCCTTTTTGTGTTCATACTTGGAAAAACTTAGCTTTAAACGTCTTTAATTGTTTTGAAAGCTTTTATATTTTATGAAGTATTTTCCTTTAGATTTCTCGCTGCTTTCTCATCTTTGCTGAACTTTTATTAAAATATGCTCTTAGAATAATTAAAAGAAAAATAAAGAAAAAAGCATTCTGTTTTAATGCAGGGAGTTTCTCTTCTTTCAAAACTGATGTAGAACTACACAATTGATAATAAATTTTATTTGAAAATCCACAGAACTACCTGTGAAATATTATTGCAAGTAAACTTTAAATGCAATGAAGATTTATACATATTATTAACCTTTCCTTGAGAGGATAGGTTAATTTCTTTTGTTCTTTTTTATTTTGTGAATTTCTCCCATTAAATCTTGATTGATTTAATTATAGCTTAGTTGCATTATGAATATTTTAAAGCTTCTTATTCTCCTGATTTTTTTTCTCTTTAAATTTCAGAATTAATGCTACATGCTACAACACTTCAGCATGCATAAATTGATTTGTATACTACTTGATGATAATCATGTAATATGGGTTTAAAATTGACTAATATATTCAAAACTTAAAATGGCCTTTTACAAATGTTTGATAATGTTACTTTAATGTTATTACCTATGTGAAATTTGGGAACTCACTTGGTTTTTTTTTTCAAGAAGGGAGAAATGCATTTATTTTTACTTCATTTTTTCATTTTAAGCATTTTTTTTCCCCTTTTTTACTATGACCATCACATTTCTGATTTTTCCCCCGTGATTCTCCAGCATGTTAGTAAATAGAGATTGAACTGTCTTCTCTAGTGAGCAATTATTTATACTGATTGCCATAACTCAGTCGTTGGCAACCCGTCAATCACGATATATCTTGAGTTCTTTTTCAATCGATCTTGGCAACATTTTGGACCATGTTTTTTCAACAAAAAAAAAACATTTTTTCCTGGAAAAAACTCCGGTTCAACATCTTAATCAAAAGTTTTTCGAAAACTTACCAACTTCGACAACTTGTGAAACTTGCCTTGCAGTAGCATGGTGTACATCTCCTCCAGAGGTCTGCTTTGGGACTTTTTGCCACCTCTGACAGTAGCTTCACCCTTGCCAATGGTGAGTTAATGCACATTGCCTTCGTTGATCTTCGGAGGCTTTACTCCTTCTTGCTGTCTGCAGTGGTACATTAATTAATGAGCAGTGCATTAATTTTTGGTGCAGTGTGTCTCTAAACCACTTTTGCTTGAACCACTCAGAGGTCGACTTTTCCCCATGTCTGCTGAAGTCACTTTCACTCCAAGCAGAGAAGGAGAAAGAAAGGAATTACTGACCACTTGCCCTTGACAGATCCAAAATTTCAATCTGGAAATAATGGCGGAAAATGATGTTTTTAATTAATATTTCCACTAATTAAAGTGGCGCAAATGTAAGACTAGGTGCATTACTTTCCTCAAAAAATTACAAAACTTTTAATACGTAAAAGTGAATTTCAGCTCAAATTGGTTCTCAAGGAGGTGTGGCTTTAGACCAGTGATTCCCAACCTGGGGGCGATCACCCCCAAAGGGGCGATTGAACTCTTCTAGGGGACGATAAATTTCTGGGGGGCGATAGGGGGGCGACCAGTATTCGGATACTTGGTAATGGGAAATTCTTGACCTTTTAAAAACTATATTTATTAAAACAAATCGGTACACAATTCAGAAATATCTTTCAGAATACCTATGTTGTGTAATACCGAACCAAGCATATGGTACGTCAAATCAAAGAAAGTCGTTCCCAGAAAATAAGGCATGTATGATTTACAGCTCAATCAAATCTGTTCGGATACAAAAATCCCAAAAGCGAAAAATAATATTTTTTATTTTATTGCCATTTTCAGGAGGAAGAAAAAAAACTTGTAAGCACTGTCTGACCGTTGGCGTCAGCATATATTTAACGCCTGAAAAGTGGATGGATATGTGTAGGAATGGATTTTTGCATTAACTTATCAGTTGTCATTCAGAATTTTGCAATCAGCGCATAATTCTCCTTAAGTAGTTTCTGTTGTTTGATTTGATTTAGTGAATTTCTGTTTAATTGAGCATGTTTCGTAGTGTGGAAGTTCGATAGGAATTCGAAAAAGAAGTGCCGGCAGTATTCAGCGGAGTATTTAAAATTTGGTTTTGTCACTTCACCGCAAAATGTGAAGTTTCCGCATTGTCTTTTGTGCAATAAAACATTTTCTAGCAATGAAGCGATGAAGCCCTCGTGAATTAAAGAGCATTTGTCAAGAGTACATGACAAAGTAAATAAACCGCTTAGTTATTTTCAAGACCTCAAAAAAAAAAAAGCAGATAAACGGCCAAAGGTGGGTGAATTAGAAGACAAGCAACAGATCTTGACAAAGGGCTTCTTACTTCGTACGAAGTGTCTCTTTTGATAGCAAAATGTGGTAAGCCTCATACGATTGGCAAATCTCTTATTCTACCGGCTACCAAAAAAAAAAAATAGTTGAAATTTTGCTTGGTGAGGGTCCTGTAAAAAGATAAGTCAACCTCTCCCCCTTAATAACAACACAGTTTCCAGGAGAATAGATGAAATGGTTGCTGACGTTGAGTGCAAACTCATAAATGTTTTGAAACAAAGTAAATTTGCACTACAGATTGATGAATCAACTGTGACAGATAACAGAGCTATTTTATTAGCTTACGTGAGGTTTATTAATGAGCTGAAAGAAATAACTGAGGAAATGTTGTTCGCCAGAACTTTGATTACTGATACAAAGGGATCGTCGATTTTTAAAATGGTGAAGGATTATTTTGAAGAAAAAGAAATTCCATTGACAAATGTAAGTGCTTGCGCAGCAGATGGTGCCCCTGCCATGGGGGGTCGTCATATTGGTTTTCTTGCACACCTTAAAAAAGGAGTGCCAGAAGTGATTACCATCCATTGTGTCATTCATCGTCAACACTTGGCTGCAAAAAAATTGAGTGGTGTTTTACATGAAACCTTACAATTAGTCATTACTGGTATTAACAAGATCAAAGTTAATTCTTTCAATCATCGCCTGTTTCGAGAGCTTTGCCATGAAAATGATGAAAAATTCGAACGCTTGCTTTTACATACGTCTGTGAGATGGCTTTCCAAAGGAAACTGTTTGTGCCGTTTCTTTGAATTATTCGACTCTGTGGCTGAGTTTCTCGACTTGCATGATCCTGCTTTAAGTGAGAATTTGAAACAGCGCAAATTGGAACTTGTGTATCTTACAGATATTTAAAAAAAAAATGAACGAAGTCAACATTTAGCTTCAAGGAAACAAGATGAACCTCATCAAGGCCAAAAGCATAATTTCAGCACTCATTGCCAAATTTGAAATCCACAAGGCAAATATTGGCCGTAAAGAATTTATCCTGCTTCTGATTCTAAAAAAAGTTTAATAGTGGATGATGAACTAACTTCCTGAAGAAAAAATTTTAATTTTCATTGATCACCTTGATCAGTTAAAAAAGAACATGGAATCTAGGTTTGCAGATTTGATCAACTTACAAATTCCTGACTGGATTTTAGACCCATTTAATTTTGAAGATGTGGATGAACTGGAAAACTCTTTGCAGACAGAGTTTATGGATTTGAAATTTGATTGTGAATCAAAAATTACTTTCTAGCAATACAGTTACGAACTTTCCTGGGTGAAGCTTATGGGTACTTACCCACAACTTTGGAAAAAAGTTGAACAGCTCCTCATCTCATTCCCCTCAACATATTTAGTTGAAAGAGGATTTAGCTCTGTAGTGCAGCTTCTCACGAAACAAAGAAATAGATTGGACATCTGCCTCAAAGGGGACCTCAGATTAAATCTCACTAATATAAAGCCAGACACAGTGGCGGATCCAGAGGCCTGTTTTGGGGGGGCGATTTTATCCATGGGCGATTGGTCCATAAAAAATGGGGGGGGGGGTCAGAGAAGTCACGGGAGGGGGGATGTGGGCAGCGCCTTTATTTATTTATTTATTATTTTGTTTTAAATTTTATAAAATTGGGCTATGGTATTTTTGTTGTTAATTAAATGATCATCTCAAAAAAAAAAAAAAAAACCCTAGGGACACGACCTGAAATCTCGAGACAAATATCAACAGTAGACTTCCTTCTTTCGATTCAAAGCTCCAATTTAATCTTCATCAAAAAACGTGACAAACATTTAAAGTACCCTTATTAAGTCAATTCTTCTTTCTTTAAACACGTGAATCGATCAGCACCAGCATTTTCCAGTCGATCTATAACTTTGAAGTTAGAAAAACGGAGGGGCAGTGCCCCTTTGTTTTTGAAAAGGAGGGGCAGTTGCCCCCATGAGCCGCCTATGATTCCATCCCATCCGTTCTCACATGCGCTCAAAAGTATCGGACGCACAAAAGCTATTTCGTTGCGAAGATCATTCATGAGCTTTTAAATTGAGTCTTACAAATAAAGGAAATACATTCCCTTATATCGCCATTTTTTATATATTTTCTCTCATCCTATTATGGAATGAAAAAAAATACCATTCTAATGTAACGTGGGATTTTCAGAGATCGATATGACATGGATTTATGAGGCATTTCTATGAATCTCCTCGATAATACATTTTTGAATAAAAATAATGTCTAATGATTGCAGAAAAAATGAAAACAAGCAACTACCAAAGTTCACTATAACTACAAATAGCGGCAGTAAAAAACGCGAAACAAAAGTTTCAATAAAGATATATCGAAATAACTAATGTAACAAAAATTGCTTTTATGATAGAACCAGAAGCAAATAAAGCGGTTAATTTTCGTTATACAAAACATAATTTTCCACTATTTAACCAGTATTAAAATAAATTTAGGATCAAAGTAAAACGTTTTAAGTGTAGTTTACTTTTGTTTGAATAAGATTTTACTAGGATATGCGAAATACAAGAGACAGAAAAGATCTTTTAACAATTAAAAAAAAAATTGATCTGTTAAAAAACCATATTCTGTTACAGCATTGTTAAATTACACTTAATCAGTGGCGTAGCAAACTTGGATGTCAACCGGGGTGGTAATCTGGGCTATCACCCCTCACCCCTCCCCATCAACCGAAGGCAAAAAAAAACCTTATTCAATGTTCGATGAAAGAAACGAAGTTCATACAATATTCATAAACAAAACGAAATTGTGTCCCCCCCCCGAGAGGGATATCATCCGAAATAAACGTTTCCCTCGTATTGATACCAATGCATTTGAGAGATTATAAAACATATGCGAATTTCTGTTGGTATTTACATTTTTCCGGAACTCTTACATGCGTTTTGGGTGTCTCCGCCCCCCCCCCCCGCCCCACTCCATATGAGTACCAGCCGCCTCAAATGCCCTTCTAGTGAGACCAATATGTTTGATAGAAAAAAATATTTTTTTTTCATGTGAAATAAAATTCAGAATTGAAACATCGAAATTTCTCATATTCATTTTAGTGTCACACTCTAGGGGGTGTCACCCGGCTTAGCCCCGCCCTGCAAAAAAATTTTTTAATAAATAATTGAAATGTTGGGGAATTTTTTTTAGAATTGAAGCATTTAAATTTTTCAAAAAAAGTTGAAGATCAATTTCAGGTGCCACCTGGGGCAAACCCATCCGTGCCACCGTAGCAATGCTACTGACTTCATCAACTCACATTTATATATAAAATAATTAAATTTATCAAATAGATAAAGGAGAAAAAAAACCCCGTATTTTCATATCAATCAACTAAAAAACCGCAAATTAAGGGAATATGTAATACCCCCCCCCCTGGAGCAAAAATAAAACGTATGTATGGCACCAGTTATAAATATGCAGGAATGATTACACCTTCGAACGATATAAAACAAACGCTGAGAAGGAAATACGCTTTCAATTTTTAACATTTATCATTTAAATTTTGAGCATAAATGAAAAAAATTTAATGTATAAATTTTGAATTTGAAAAAAAATAGATTATTCTTCAGAAAGTGTTCAAACAAAAACGATTTATTTTGGTATGCAACCTAATAGTAAAAAAAAAAAAAGAAAAAAAAACAGGAAGTCTGTTGGGGGGGGGGCGATCGCCCCAATCGCCCCCCCTGTGGATCCGCCACTGGCCAGACATCAAAGCTTTGACGGAGTTCCATCAAGCACAAGGCAGCCATTGAAAAGGTAAAAAAGAACAAATCTTAACAGTTAAAATTTTTAATTTTTTCCGGATTTCAATTTAAAAAAAAAAGCATGTTACTGAAAAATTTAGTATTTTAATTTTTGCTAAGTATGTGAATGACGTTGGTTAATTAAAGCACTTCAAATTACGTTTTTTCTTTTTTTTTTTCCTTTTTTTTTGGGGGGGGGGGAGCGGAAGGGGTTAAGAATAAAAATCAGTTTTAAAGCTAATTATCACTTTATCATGCACTTTTTGAAGGTTTAAACTAAAATTAGGCGTTCAGTAACATTAATCTTCACTAAAATCAGCACCATCTAATTTGTGTCTTAAGGGAAGAACATGGGGGGGCGATAGGTGTAATTTAACTTCCGAAAGGGGCGATGGGCCAAAAAAGGTTGGGAACCACTGCTTTAGACAGACGAATAATTAGTTTTGCGAATAATAGCATTGGAGATTTTTCATTTGCTGGAAGTGCCATAATTTTTAATTTTCCAGGAACAAACTCTTTTTGCCTTTTGTGTTTAAAAAATGTCCACAAAAATTACTATGGATTTCCGGATAAAACTTGGTATGAATGTTTTGCAAACTAAAGGAGAAAAACATTCTTTTCAGCAGGATTTTACCTGTGGCACAGTGAGGGAGGATCAGCCCCCCTGCTCCAAAGTCGATCTTAGTGTTCAAAAATCATAGGAAGTAGCTTGGCAGTTAAATTAGGTTGTCTATCGCTGCCATACCCAGTAATAGATATTCATGCTATTTTTCATATGTTAATCACATTTTAAAGGTTTTGTTTGTTAAGAATCAAGTAAAATTGAGATTAAAAAAATATATCATATCAATTTTGAAACTCAATTTTAAGTCTTTTTCATATAGGTGCAATAAAAACTTAGCATTTAATTTGTTTCATTGAATTTTGTATGTTTTTTGTGTATAAACCTTTAAATAGTTTTATTATATCAGAAATTGAAACAGCTTTTTACTCTTTGAATAAATGCATCAGTTTCTTTTCAACTTGATTAGATTTTTGTTATTAAAATTAATAACTGGGGATTATGGCTTTAAAATTAAAATGCATTAAATGTAGTTCCTAGCTATGGTGTTTAAAAAAATTCTTGAAGTTGTTATGAAATCAGAAATTTGAATTGAAATTTTTTGTTGACACCTTCTTTATGTTGTGGCATTGTTAGGGATTTTTTTTAAACTCTTAAATTATGTTTTTCTTTGTTTTAGGAATCAATACTTTAATCAATATAATGTCTCGGTTTGGGAGCCAGCAAGAGTCAAGATCATGTATCAATCACAATGAGAGACTAGAGTTTTTAGGTGATGCTGTTGTGGAATTCCTTTCTAGTATACATCTATTCTACATGTTTCCTGATCTTGAAGAAGGAGGCCTTGCTACTTATCGTGCTGCAATTGTACAAAATCAGCATCTAGCAATATTAGCTAAAGTGAGTTTATTTGTTTATTTTGTTTTGTAAGTCGAAAATTCTCGTTGTAGAAAAATATATGCATACAAATTTTTTAAAGCATACCAATACCTTTAGGCACTTATAAACACCCCTCAAACTGCTCTAAATCTTTTCTTATCCATACACTACAGTTTCTTGCATAAAATACTGTTATTCAACATGAAATACTTTAACATGCACAAAATGAATGACCAATGAGAATGAAAGACATAAAATATAACAACACAGTGCAGAGCATGTAGTAAAATTTAAATGATGCACTATAGTAGTACTGTACAGTAGATACAGTAACAATATTTAAGAGTTAAAAAATGAAGATATTGATGATTTATGCTCCAAGATCAGATCGTTATTCTTACCCTATACATTTTTAAATATGGTTGCTTCGCCTTTTCTTTTATAACGTTTCAATTTGTGGCAATATCTCCTCTTCCTGATCTCTTCAGTAATCTACAATACAAGAGCAGTTTCCATTTTCATAATATTTACTTTGCTAGGTTGCTCTGCAATCTTCAATATTGAAACTAAGTTCTGAACTTTTATTGATATCTTTTTGTTTTGACTTCTAATTGTATGTATGGGAGATTCACTCTACTTATTGTCACGCTACCGTCAGTTTTGTAGTTGTTCAAGCATATCGAGAATCTTATTTTTTTTTTAAATGAATCAGAAACTTTCTTTTTCTTCCCATCTTCACAAACTTTAGATGACATGACTGATGGTGACACTAAGGTGACATTATATTTCATCAACTTTTATATTTAGAGTGAAAAAAATAAATAAATGAAAGATGCTGAGTGGTTATATGATGCATTAAACTACACTGGCCTCAAAAAGTTAAGGTACAACCATTTTTTTTGCGTCTAATTTGCAAATGAATGAGCGTAGAAACAAAAAAATTGGGGGGGGGGGGAGATATGTGCATTAAATAGTTTTTTATGGAATGCATCATAGAAATTTCTATAAGTGTATTGCAAAAATGATTTATAATTAAAAAAAAGCAATGTATGCGGAAAAGTCCATTTTTGAAGAAAACAGTACATCACAGTGTTATGTAGTAAAATGTCATAGAAACAATCTAGAAATGGGTTCTAATAAGGAATTTGTGACCCTAACATGAATACATTGGTGGCATCAATTTTCCTTGCTGTTTAATAAATTGTCGGACACCGGAATAGGAAGCGAAGACCAGACACAGAGTAAGCCTTGTTCTAGTGCATGTAACAACCTTGGAGGAGGATTTAAAGCAGCAACCTCTCTGCTAAGATAGTCCCAATCATGTTCTGTCAGATTCAGGTGAGGAGATCAAGCTGCCCATTCCATTTGTTCCAAACCATGGTGCTCTAGATACTCCTCAACAATCCAAACTTGGTGATGTCGTGCATTACCATCCATCGGAATGAAGTCATTACCAATAGCACCAGCATATGAGAGGAAAATGGATCACGGATCTCATCCCAATATCTTAGACCAATCAGAGTTCCTCCTTGGAACAAATGCAGGTCAGCTTGACCACTGAGTGAGATCCCTGCTCACACAAACCATGATTCCACCATCTCTATAACTGTACCTTTCAACAGTGTTGGATGGATGGTATCTAGTGCACTGTCCCTCCAGATCAGTAGACCCCCTGAATCCCTCTCCAATGCAAATCAGGACTGGTTTGTGAACAGCACAGAAGCCCATTGCTGCTTGGTCCAGAAAACATGTTCTCTTGCTTTGCATAAGCGGATCCATCGCTGTGGTCCATTAAGTGGAACCCTTACAACTGTTTGTCTTGCATAGAGACCTGCATTGTGAAGACAATTTTGCACCATAGTAGCAGAGATTCTTCTTCCTAATGCTACAAAGTGGTCTGTAATGAGCTGCGGCAAAGTAGTGGTTCTTCTCCTTCGGGACCAAAGAACTAGAAAACTGTCTTCTACAGGTGTTGTAGCTCGCAGCCGACCTGGAAAAAGTCTTCTGGACACAGAATCTTCTGATTGGTATTAATCCCAAAGTCGCTGAACAACACTACGAGACACATTGAGACGTTTAGCAGCTTCAGCCTGAGACAATCCCATTTCCATCCATCCAACTGCCCGCCATCTTAACGAATCAGGCAAACAACATCTCTGAGACATTTTCTAAACTCTATTGACTATTGTCACCAAAACTGCCAACAACAATTGAAAATCAACACAACTTACACACAAAGGTACAAAAGCTTGATATTTGCTTCCTTTTTCTCACTCATAAGGATATTTTCTTTTCTATAAAATAAAAGTGGCAGCTATTGTTTTTTCATAAATGGTTTTAAAATTTGTTATTATCATTCATGCAAACTATGCATTTTATTGTTACTACCATTTTTTTAATGCTGAGCTTCAAAAAACATGTTGTACCTTAACTTTTTGAGGCCAGTGTAGTTTGGTGTGGGAACTTTGGCTGTCAGTTATAGTTAAAGGGATGTAATAACATTCACCCAATCAATATATAGTAGCCAATAACGAAGCTTATACTTCCTTCCAAAAAAATTTGTGTTGTGGGCGAAAAATTTGCGTCAGCTCTAAAATTAATTACTCGTGAAAAATTCGCATCATAACCATTTTGCGTAAGTCGAACCACGTTGTTGCGGGAGTCGACTGTAACTTATTTCACAATACTTATAAGAAAAATATCTTGTAGAAAACTAGAAGGTTAAATGGTGCTACAGCGCTATGACACTCACTATGGTTTTACTCCAAAAGGATTCTAATGTCGCAGAGTCACTATCTAAGCATAAGATGCTAAACAACTCGATGTGACTCTTAGTCTCCCCTGCCCACACTTTAAGTGGAACTGTCCCCCTCCCCCTTTTATTTATGTTATTTTATAAATACAGTCAAAACTCTGATGTAACGCCACTGTCAGATCCAATTCTATGGTGGGGTTGTATTGAGTTTGGCAGTTTATTGAATTATAAAGTTATTGCAAACTAAAAAAGTCTACTCTCTTCGTTGTTGCAGACATCAAAAGTAGCATATTCAGAAATTAGCCTTAGCAATTTTTCATGGCCGTTTGTAACAATATCAAGATTTATATTAGTTGTTCCAATGCATCTTATTTATTGAGAAAAACTTTTAAAGTTTTTACAATCTGTTGAGCCAACCATTGCTATCAGGGTTTCTACACTCCTTCAAAACTATCTTCAAATACCCTTTCAAATCCATCCATCAAAGTTGGTCTATTGTTGCATTTTGAGAACTTAAACTGCAAAACATTTCTAGAGAAAGAACCTCTGAACTTCCCTTAGCATCCTCAAAGATTGCATAGAATTTCGTTTTTAGAACCCCATCCCTTTGCAATGTTACGAAGCCTGTAGGGTATGGAACCACTGTAGAGTGTTTTAAAAAAGGTTGTTTTTAAAAACATTTTTATTTTTACTAATCCTACCCTTCTGTTAAGTTATTATGTAAAAAAATAAGGGTGATTCTCCAAAATCCCAACAATATTATATCCGAGGAGCCTAACACAAGAGTTGTTTGACCCAGATTTTTTTCCCCATTTTTTTTAATTGTTAGATGTAACTATTCCAATGTTATTCCATTCTTATTAAAACAATAACTCAGTTATGTTTCCTACAAGAATTTTTGAATTGCCAGAAAGTCACTCTTTTGACTTGTCCCCATTCGTTTCTCAAAGATAATTTTTTAAAAAGTATTATATCAACATTCCACAAATTTTTATTGTAGTATTAAGCTACACATACTTAAAGGTGTAAAATGACATCCTTTAAATAAATTAAATCATCTAAATAATCAAGGTACATCATTTTAAAGTTTGTCCCCAGGTTTCATGTCACTCTCCTTGTCCTAGATAGGAGTTCAATTATTATAGATTAAAAAAAGGAATTTTTGATTTTCTGTGCTACAACACTGTTTATTATCAGCACTTTGTTAGATTCCTTGAGTATTAAGTTAATATAATTTGTTTGCTTTTCTTACTAAAACTTTGAAGTTCAAAAATGGGTATACAAGGTGTGG
Organism: Uloborus diversus; assembly: GCF_026930045.1. NCBI lineage: Eukaryota > Metazoa > Arthropoda > Arachnida > Araneae > Uloboridae > Uloborus > Uloborus diversus. The sequence continues at coordinate 113,973,813 of NC_072733.1, forward strand.
CTAGAAAAAAACCGAACTGATGCTATAAAAAAATTTTATTTTCCATTATTTACAATTTGATGTTATCTCCTTCAATGTACTCTCCTCCTCGGTCTATACACCGCTCCATACGAATTTTCCACTGTTCATAGCAATGCTGCAGATCATTTTCGGTAAGTCCATACATTACTTCCGTCGCTTTTTCTTTTACTGCTTCAACACTCTCAAATCTAGTTCCTTTCAAAGCTGACTTGACTTTAGGGAAAAAAATCACAGGGGGCCAAATCAGGTGAGTAGGGTGGATGGTCTAAGATGGGAATGTTGTGATTGGCTAAAAACGTCTTCACTGACAACGTATTGTGAGCTGGGGCATTGTCTTGGTGCAGGATCCATGTCTTTTTTTTTCCACAAATCGTTCCGTTTTCTCCGTACTCGCTCACGTAGGGTAGTCAGGACGCTAATGTAGTAATGCTGATTCACTGTTTGTCCCTCTGGTACCCAATCAGTGTGTACAATCCCTTTGACATCAAAAAAAAAAAAAAAAACAATCATCATTGCCTTGAATTTCGATTTTGACATTCGTGCTTTTTTTTGTCGTGGAGAATCAGGAGATTTCCAATGCATCGACTGGCGTTTGGTTTCGGGATCGTAAGTAAAAAACACGATTCATCACAAGTAATAACATTTTGTAAAAAGGTGGGATCTCTTTCAATGTTTTCTAGGATGTCAGAACAAATCATTCTTCGGCGTTCCTTCTGTTCAATTGTGAGACACTTTGGAACCATTTTTGCACACACTTTGTTCCTCATGAAGAATCTGCCTAACACTTTCCTTGTCAATTCCTGTCAACTCAGACATTGCTCTGATTGTTAAATGGCGATCTTCTAGAACAAGTTTACTGATTTTTTCAATGTTTGCATCAGTTTTTGCTGACGATGGTCTGCCAGTGCGAGCGTCATCACTTGTGTCTTCGCGGCCATCTTTAAATCGTTTAAACCACTCAAACACTTGTGTTCGCGATAAACAATCATCGCCGTAAACTTGTTGCAACATTACAAACGTTTCACTTGCAGATTTTCCAAGTTTGAAAAGAAATTTGATGTTAACACGCTGTTCTTTCTGTACACTCAACATTTTTCCGACGCACAGACAAAACGTCAACTACTTAGGACAGACGCCACGGGCAGACTGAGTGCAGGAGGCAGATGAAACTCGAGCAGTAGGCGGAGCAAGAGTCACTTGACAGGCCAGGTGACTTTCAGCCTTATTGCATTCGTTTTATTGTTCCACCTGTGCTAGTTCGGTTTTTTTTCTAGCCGCACCTCGTATAACATTTTTGCTGTCATTCTCCTGAATAATGAGCAAGAGAATGCTCAAGACTAATAACCTCTAAATGCAATAACCTAATTAAATGTATGACTAGAAATGCATGATTAAAAATAGTTGAAGACAACTTAAAAATAAAAACCAAATTTATTTGGTAATTTTAGTAAAGTTAGTTAAATAAAATTAAAAACATTTGAAACAACGCGAACTAGAGCTGAGCTATATCAATCTATTATCTATCTATTAAAGAAATAACCCCGCACCGTTGCTTAAAAGCAAACGGGCGCTCGAGTCAACTAGCCAGAGAGAAAACACCGAAGAAGTCTCTTTTCTACTCGAAACATTTCCTTTTATCGTAAGTGAACTCATTTGCATGCGGACGCCAAATCACCTTCTGATACACGCCAGCATAGCACCTGGCCAATGAGCATCAGGCACGTGCCGATCTGTTACGATGCATCACCGATTACGTAAAGGTCGTGACGTCATAGATCGGCGACTGCACGTGCGAGATACGTCTTCAGGCGTCCGCATTAGAAGAAAGAAAAACATCGTTGAAAATTTCTCAATGATTAGGCAAGTGACTGATATTATGGTGAGATAAGTGGTGAGATGAATTCGTTAATTATTATATAAGGGGCGCTAGGCCAACAATGCCCCCCCCCCTCTCACCATCTTATGAACATTATTTTCTTATACATTTAAAGATAATTCATTTCCTAACAAATCTCAATACCAGCTCTAGTTTTACAAAAAGATTTTGAATATAAACATGATTAGTAGATTAGTTAAATACAACAACAAGCAAATTCTTTTATAACAAAATATCACTCAATCCGATTCCAGTCCGTTCAAACTGTTCCATTTTCCAAGTCAGTAAAAAGTCAATCAGTCCAATGTCATATAAACACATTCAATCTGCAAAAATTGAAAAACCTTGGCGAGTATACAAATACTTGGTATAAACACATTTGAACAGTACAAATATAAACTGTAAAACGCAAAAAATATATATATAACTTTAACCCGTTCCCAATAGTTAAAATAGTTTACTTTTCCCACATTACTACATTTTCAAAAAAATTAAATTACTAAAAATATCACAAAAGCAATTACATTACAAAAACATTTTCATTGAACTTTATTAGTTCAGATCGAGACAAAGGCTTAGTAAATACATCAGACATGTTATTTTTACTTCTAACAAATTCAACATCAAATATATCTTTATAAATTAAATCGCGTATATAAAAAAGCTTTACATCAATATGTTTTGTCCTATAATTTTCGATCGGTGATCTCACAAAATCTATTGTAGCTTGATTATCAACTTTTAACACAGATTTAATTTTGTGTTCCTTGTTAATTACCCCCTTATTAACACATTCATCAATGATTCTATCAAACCAAAGAAGTTCTTTGCCGGCCTCTGTCATTGCAATAAACTCTGATTCCATCGTTGATAAACTAATGCACTTTTGTTTAAATGTTCGCCATGAAATCGGCGATTTGTTAATGAAAACAATCTGACCTCCGAGTGAAGTTCTATCGTCTCTGTTAGAGGCGAAATCTGCATCAGAATATGTTACAACTTGAATTTCATTGCATTGTAATTTAAGTTTGTAATTTCTAGTTTTAGAAACATAGCCTAATAATTTTAATAAACCATCCCAATGCTTTATACCGGGGTTATTTTGGAATTGGCTAAAAATGTTTGTAGCGTAACTAATGTCTGGTCTTGTTCTGTTTGCTAGAAACGAAAGACAACCTAACAAATTCCTGTACGGTATTTTTGACATATCTTGTACATCTTGATCGTTATTTGGACAATCTAGTTTAGTGTATATAATACCTTTACTTATCGGCAATGAGGAGATAGGGATATTGAATTTCTCAAAACGTTCATAAATGTTTTCAATATAGCCAATTTGACTTAATGAAAAACAATTCAAATCCTCCTCAAATTCTACGCCTAGTAATTTTTTAGTTTTACCTAAAATTTTTAGATCAAAGTATTTTTGTAACAAATCTAAAACAGTTTGTATATCATTTTGACTCTTTCCAAATAAAACAATGTCATCTACATACAAAAGTAAAATTACAGATGATTTATAAATATAGACACAGTTACACCATTCAAATTTACAAAAACCTATTGAGATCAACTTTTCTTCAATTTCGTAAAACCACAATCGTCCACTCTGGTGGAGTCCGTAAATAGCTTTATTTAGTTTACAATATAAATTTTCCATCCCCTTTTCTACAAAACCAGGTGGTTGTTTCATATATATAGGTTCTGAAATAGGTGCATAAAGGTAAGCATTTTTCACATCACATTGGATGTTTACCCAGTTTAATTTTTACCACCAAAAGAGAAAAGAAAAATCTTATAATGCTGAAATTTACAACTGGCGAATACGTAAGATCATAACTCTCATATTTCAATTGAGAACTTCCTAAAGCTACTAGGCGACTTTTGTATCTCAAAATTTCCCCATTTTCATTTCTTTTGACTGTAAAAACCCAGCGAGAACCAATTGGAGTAGAATCAGGCGGTAATTCGACAAGATTCCACACTTTGCGATCTTGCATCACTTTTAATTCTTCCCGCATTGAACTTATCCAATTGTCTTTTTCCCGCGATTTAAGGGCTTGTTTGTAAGTGTTAGGAATAATGATTTGGTGTCCTAGTCGTGCTTGAGAAAATTCATTAATTACGTTGCTGTTTACAGAGTTATCAATCTCTCCTTCAGTAGTATTTTTACCTTTAAAGCAAAATATATCTGGCTGATAAACAATATTATTTTTTCTGCAATATTTCTTTATATCATAAATTGATCTCAATCGTTTGTTGCTTCCTTTTTCAAAATAATAGATATCGTTACGAGACCCATCGGGTCTTGGTACGACTTTTCTTTCCCATTTTGCTAATTTTAAACATTTATCACTTTCATCATCTGATGATTCAGTTTCCCCCCGATCTGATTCTTCTGTTTCTGAATGAACAGGTGGTAGTTCGGGAATTTTTAAGATTTCCTCATCAGGAATTTCATCTTCATCTGATTTTGGTACATTTAACCATTCTATGGTGCCCATCACGACTCCACTGCGTTTAGACTCAAATTCGTCTTTGAAAAATTTTCCCTCATTAAATCTGACATTTATGGTCTCTATAATTTTATCATTTTCTGGAATCCAGATTCGATACCCTTTTGTTCGAAAAGCATACCCAATTAAAATTCCTTTTTGGGGTTTAGGATCAAGCTTTTGCCGACGTTGCTTCGGCACACCAACGTAGGCTACGCATCCAAATGGTTTCAAATGTCGGATTGAGGGTGATTTTCCCCCATATAGTTCAAAAGGAGTTAGTTTTTGATCTCTATGACATACGCGGTTCCAGGTGTACGTGAAATACAACATGGCTTCAGGCCAAAAGTTTTTACCTATACCACTCTCTTCTAAAATTACCCTAGTACCATCTGCCACAGTTCTGTTAAATACTTCAGCCGCCCCGTTTTGCTCAGGGGTATAACTATTAGTGAATTCATGTTTTATTCCTTCATTTTGACAAAATTTACTTAAAATTGTATTTGAAAATTCCCCTCCATTGTCAGTTCTTATTGCTTCAGCTTTGTTCCCAGAAATCTCTCTGCCCTTTTCATATGATTAATGAGAATTTCTGCTGCCTGATTTTTATTTTTCAATGGGTACAATGACGTTCTACGGGAATAATCGTCAACAACTGAAAGAAAGTATCGTTCACCTCTTCTACCTTCAATACTCGATGGCCCCCAAATGTCACTATAAATTAATTCTAAAGGTTTCTTTGATCGAATTTCGTCCATTGGTTTGAAAGATACGCGTTTGAACTTTCCTAATTTACAATCTTCACAATTTACTTTATCATTTTTAAAAACTGGTAGACCCCTAGTACATTTATATTCAGCAGTTTTCTTTATATTATCGACATTTACATGAGCAAATCTTTTGTGCCATAATTCTAAGCTTTCAGTACTACTAGCTTCATAATTAACATTTTTATGTACATTTTTCTGAAATTACCTTTGGGTTAACAAAATAAATGCCATTAGATAGTTTAGCTTTAAAAATTATTTCGCCATTATCTGATACAGTTACCAAACCTTTTTCCCCTTTAAAACATGCTCCCGCTTGGTCAAATCTGGGACCAGACAGTAAATTTTCTTCGCAAATGCGGCGAATACATCACATTTACTAAATTAATGGTCTTAGGACCGAACTTTATCTCTCCAACCCCCTCAATTGGAAAAACATGATTTTGGACTGCTACGGCCATCTTTCGATCATTTACAGGTTCATATTTATGGAAAAAGTTCTTATTATTTGCAAAGTGATGGCTGGCCGCCGAATCAAATGCCCATGATGAAGGATTACAGTCTATCTCGTTAAAGTTCGCTTCCGAAATAAAAAATGTTTTGGAAGGGTACTCACACTTTTTCGGCGATGAGGAGCTGCCTCTTCTGGTATACTGGTTCCTGTTTCTTCCTCTTGACCTCCTCTGGCCATAACTTGACTTCTTGGAGCTTGTGGATGGACTTCCTCCGCGGTTCCTCTCTGGAAAACTACAATCTTTGCGGATGTGGCCTGTACGTCCGCAATTATAACACGATCTTTTTTCTTTTGGAGCAACGTAGTTGGCGCTAATATTATCCTCGTCCTTCAGCTTTAATCTGCTCTCTTCAGAAATTAAGTCCTGTACTATCGCATCAAAAGAAAAATCCTCGGGTTTCTTTCTCAAAATTGATTGGCAAATGCTGTCATATTCCGATGGAAGATATCTCAAAACTTGAAAATTTAAGTATGACTCAGAAAAATTCTTGTCGATTCCCTTTATCCTGTCATAAATTCGACGAATTCTTGATGCGAAGAGATTTATGGATTCGCCTTGCTCAATTCGACAGTTTGTTAATTCAGTGAAAGTCCGCATATGCACACATCTGTTATCAGGATAAAAGTGTGCTTTTAGACATTCCCACGATTTTTCTGGCGACTCACAATGCTCTATTATTCTTTTGAATTCGTTGTCTACAAACAAATATATTAAAGATAATGCCGCTCGTTCTCTGGCCAAAAACTCACGAACGTCTCTCTCAGTAAATCCTGAATCTTTAGAGACTACTGGCACTGTTTCCTTACCAGTTACAATGTCCCAGGCGTTTTTCTCCATCAGGACAAATTTCATATCTGCTGCCCATGACACATAATTTGTGCCATTTAATGTCTCAATAGTTATCTGGGGATTCGCCATTATTTCGACAGAAAGTCGGAAGACAATATCAATGAGCACTAATAATCTAATATTTATCATCAGTATGCTCTTGTCGAAAAAAAATCTTCTATACGGCCCCCCCCCATCGAAAATTATCACCGACGTCAAAAACATCATTTCCATCTCCAGTCCTACTGAAAATATAGGCCATCGAAAACAGAGTCCAGGTTGCCCATAACCTTTTAATGAGCAAGAGAATGCTCAAGACTAATAACCTCTAAATGCAATAACCTAATTAAATGTATGACTAGAAATGCATGATTAAAAATAGTTGAAGACAACTTAAAAATAAAAACCAAATTTATTTGGTAATTTTAGTAAAGTTAGTTAAATAAAATTAAAAACATTTGAAACAACGCGAACTAGAGCTGAGCTATATCAATCTATTATCTATCTATTAAAGAAATAACCCCGCACCTTTGCTTAAAAGCAAACGGGCGCTCGAGTCAACTAGCCAGAGAGAAAACACCGAAGAAGTCTCTTTTCTACTCGAAACATTTCCTTTTATCGTAAGTGAACTCATTTGCATGCGGACGCCAAATCACCTTCTGATACACGCCAGCATAGCACCTGGCCAATGAGCATCAGGCACGTGCCGATCTGTTACGATGCATCACCGATTACGTAAAGGTCGTGACGTCATAGATCGGCGACTGCACGTGCGAGATACGTCTTCAGGCGTCCGCATTAGAAGAAAGAAAAACATCGTTGAAAATTTCTCAATGATTAGGCAAGTGACTGATATTATGGTGAGATAAGTGGTGAGATGAATTCGTTAATTATTATATAAGGGGCGCTAGGCCAACACTGAACAATATTTCTGTGTTAAATAAAAGAAAAGTAATAATTCTACTCATATATTGTGTAGTTGAAGTAAAAGGTTAGAATCGAAAAATAACATTAGTAACATTAATTATAATCCTGGGCTTACACAACAAGCAAATTACAAGGAAAATGGAGAAATCTCCGGTCCCAAAAAAAAAGTCACTCTCCTAGCATTATTTATAACGCGATATACTAAGTAGAATAGAATTTATTTCCAAAACATTATTTAGAAAATAAGATTATGATAAAAAAAAAAAAAAACTGAATTTGGCAAACGATAAATAAAACAAGTAGCAGTAGAGAAAGTCTATATATTTAATTTTTTTTTTTTAATTTTCTTTTTTCTTGTTTGAATCTTTCAAAAAAGATTTCTTGGTTATACATTTTTATTTAAAATTTTAATGTTGCTCAAATAGGTAAATGAAGTTGCTTTAAATTTCTGTCTTAGATAAATTAAAGCACTAATTTTCTTGAATTAGGTAAATACTTTTCTTAACTAGATAATTGGAAATAACAAAAACTAGAACCTAATGCGTAAATTATTATTTATTTGCTATTATTTTTATTCTATTAGTCGGAGTGTAAGATATTCAGAGTTAATAATATGTAAAAACATATATAAAAGGACCGGGACTCGAAGAAATATTCAGAAGTATCCTTTAAGAGAGGTTTTACATAGATTGTGTTTTGTCATGCAATAACATACTTTTTGGTATAGGTTACAGTTATTTCTCTATAAAAATTAACTTTTGATAACCTTCAATGAAACTTACTGCTTGTCACTCTCCTGGTCTGTGAAAATTTGACCCCCTGTTTTTAGGGGTGTAGCATAGTTAAAGTGTAGCCCTCCATTTTTCCCTTCATAAGTTCCTAACAAAGAGTAGGTATAATTTTTTTCAGATTTGTTGAAACATTTTTATTTTAAAAATATTTGTGATTGGACACTGTCAGGTTTTTTGGAGAATCACCCATAATTATTGTGAAGTTTTCACTCATAATTTTAACTTTTAGAGGTAACTCAACATCAGTTTAGTATTTTATGCAATAAATGCAAAAGGAAACAAAACTTATGCTAGGATAATAATATAATTTTATGTAATTGAAGTCTATAGCATTTTGTAAGTTGAAAACTATTATGCAATTTTGATATTTAAATAGCTTAAGATAGGTAAGAACCTTCTAAACTCTTTTTGTTGTCAATTTAATGCAATGTTTTTCGACAAGCTGCAACAAGAATTGCAATGGACCTTCAATGTATATTATTTTCTCATCAAGTTTTTTTTTGCAATACATTAATCCCTTTCAGTAAAATTATTAACTACTGGAATTCATTCAATAATTTTTAGTGCTTTGTGATAATCCTTTTGAAGCTTCGAGATTTATCTGAATTCCTCCCGGTTTCAGCATGATAAAACATATCAGGTATTCAAATTTCATAAAATTTTTGGGCATAATCTCAGGATACCTTGCAGCATTTTTTTCATTCACTTTCACAGCTTTAGCTAATTGCCTTTTATTACAGCGCTGCACTTGCTTGTTAAAAAGAGCTATGCAATTTTATTTACTTCTTCATTAACGTTTTTATTTTGCCATGAAGATTTCATTAAATTGAAATTATTGTATATTATGCATTTTGAGGTATAGAAGCTGTCATTTCAAGATTTTAAATATGCATGTGCTGCAATCCAATTTTCTGTTACTGAAGTGATTGTGAACTAGTAGCTAAACATCTATATTTTAAAACAATACAAGATTTTTAACTTCCACTGGGTATGAGGCATAGCTCCAGGTACTATAAATCTGATTTAACGAGAAGGGGTTTTATGCTGAAATATTACAATCAGTTCAAGAAATTCTCAATAATCATCTCTCGTGGGAGCCGTACAGCAATTTTTCAGCACATTTTATTCTATGGTCCTTTACATTAACCATTCTTCCTTATAACTGAGTTTTGTAATGCATTTTTCCTTATCAATGATCTTCCAGTAGGCCTGAAATCGTTTAAAGTGACGTAATTATGGAGCAGAAGAGAACCCTATGCATTTATAAAAAATGGCACCAATAGCAGTTGAACATAGCTCTGATCATCATGTCTAACAGAGAAGCTTTCTTTAGTTAATTGTTTACTTTTGTATACCTGCTGCTCATTGCAACTCAATTGCATGGTGAATGATTTATTAATTTTATCCAATAATTTGTTCTAAATAACAATCTTGATTATTTTAGCATTAAAAAAAAATATTATAAAGATTGTTTTTGTGTTTAACTTTCTTTTTTTTTTCTTTTTTTTTTAATATAGAAACTTCAATTAGAAAAGTTCATGTTATATGCACATGGTTCTGATTTGTGTCATGATTTGGAATTGAGGCATGCTATGGCTAATTGCTTTGAAGCATTAATGGGTAAGGTTTTTAGTAACTGTGCCTTTTGTTTCAATTGTGTGTAAGAACTTTAGAAAACTTTGCGTAGTAAAATTTGTGTTTAGAAAATTTCTAGGATGAATGATTTTTTATGATCTAAACAGTGTTGCCCAACCATCGGCCCATGGACCAATTGTTCCCTGTTGATATGTTCAATGTTAGAAATTGAAGGATATATTTTGGAGCCTTCCAAACCAAATGATCATCTTCATTTGGTGCTACAAATGATTATTGCAAATTTGACTTTAAAAAGTCAGCAGTTCATATCTAAAAAGAAAGGTGGAAACTTTGCATCAACAAAATAAGCATGTAGTATAACAACAACAATTGTTGCTTTGCAATTTTCTTTTCCTTTCAAATTCCACCCCCCCCCCCCTTGTTATTTGAAAAGATTTAAGTATATTTTAGTTTTATATGTGGTGCGACTTGCGAATAAAAGAAGGTTGGAATTAGATTTTTCTTTACTCATTCTACTAACAGTCAATGTGTTGCACACCTAAGATGACGCCGCCGCAAGTCAAAAATAGTCAGTTTTGAGTTATATACATGTCCTGGTGCATTTTAATTAGTTCTGTTAAAATGCAAGGCAGCTAAAAACAAAAAAAAAAAAAAATTAACCTTATTTTTAAGATGTGTCAATGTGTTACTATAAGAATTTAAGCTAAGGTGCAAAATATTTAACACTAGAAAGACGGAGGGGCCTGTGTGGCCCCTCGCGTAGTTTGTTGTTTAATAACTCGGATAATATCTAACGGAACTTAATGAAATTTTCTGACTTTTCATTATATGACACTATTTGAATGCTTGTTTAATCATTTAATCATTCGCCTCATAGTACTGTTAATATTGATCCTTATACCTAGAAAGACGGGAGGGGCCACAGTGGCCCCTAAGCATTTTGACAATTGAAAAATTTATTTTTTTCCTTTCTCCTAATTGTTGTAGCATTAAAAAAATGCCATTCACTCTAGTTTAACCTGTAACTTCCTCTTTATCATAGGCGGATTTACGGGGGTGACAGGGGGTGCACCGCACCCCCAACAATTTTGGTTAGATTTTCAAAGAAAATTCAAACGAAATATATTTTATCAAGAGAAAATATATATTTCTCCTCAGGAATTTTGTAAAACAACTTATATTTTTCTACAGCTAAATGCAAGTTAATTTACTTGAAAGCAAACCCAAAAATACAATAATAGGCAGCTTATTGTGTGACCCGGTCACCACTAATCGCCAGTGCGAGAGAAATTGTGCTGCATGAATTAAAAAGATGTATTTCTCCATTTAAAAAAGAAAGATGATAAATAATTACATAAATCAAACAAAAACATTCCTTTAATTATTTTTCAGAGCTGTATTATGTAATAACTTTATACTCTGTAATTGGGTATGTATTGGTATAACATCACAATTTTCTTTTTCTTTGAAACAATCATGGCTAATAAAGTCAAAAAATATGGCTATTGTGATATACTTCCCCAAAAACGATAAAAAGTCCTTACACATCATTCCAGTAAACAGTACAATAAAATCACTCTGAAATCAACTACAAATTAACATTTCCACTGTAAAATTTCAAAATTTTCTGAAGGGGGCAGGGCAGTGCTATCACTGAGTTCTACTACTAAAATTAGTTGCTTTTGTTGCCTTTAATATGAACAATAGTCTCCGAAATAGTTACCAATACAGAAAATAATTTCTAAAATAGTCTCTTATTTAAAAAAATTGCATTCATATCATTTTGATGCCATGAAGTGGGGCAGACCTACGTGGGGTAAATTTTCTCCAAACAACCTTTAAAAAGGAAAACTTTAAAAAATATTTTCCAAATTTTTGCCCAACCCTGAATAAACACTAGAGAAACCAGCACTGACACATTCTAGTATATTTTTTACACTATCTGACTGTTAATTAAAGACAACAGTAAAAGGCTGACTGTATAGAAAGAGCTCGAAGCGTCATATTCATATTTCCGATCGAAAGAAAATTAGCTCTCGTTAAAAAATAAAGAAAAAGAAAAAAAATAAATGTATAGTACAAATAAAAGAAATTAGGAACCAAAAAACAGTAAAAAAAAAAGTAGTTAAGAACCAGAAATTGCGATTCCAAAAACTAATCCTTTATAAAAATAGACTCACAAAAACGATACTGTTACGAAAATTGCGATCTTTTACGATCGTGACGAAACTTTACGAAACTTTTTTTATACTAAAATATAAATTTCGCATTTTTTTCTGGTCGTAAATGTTTTATTACCTTTCATTTTCCCACTTTTTTAAACGATTGTTTTCAAAAATTAAACGAGGTAAAACTTTTCCTTTTTGTCCCGTGGTAACTAGGGGGTAAACTTTAAAAATTTTTTTACAAAGTTTTTCTCCTGGGAGGGAGAAAAAACTAGCTTTTTTACGAATTTTAGTTACACTTACTAAATTAGTCCCTGTATTTTACAACTGATTGCAAAATACTCGCCTTTGTCATCAAAATAGTCGCCTTTGCCGTCAAAGCAACAGCTTTAGTAGCCATTTGCAGTGCTGTATCCCCCTCCCCCATCCCCTGTATGACAATGGCATAGCTAGTTTCTGTCGCCTGTTTCCCTCTATTTGCCACATTTTCATTGAGACATATCTAATACATTAAAGCATTGAAAATTATCGCTCAAAATAGAAAACTTCCTTTAAAGTAGCAAAGGGAAACTAATTTAATCCGTATTCTTCCTACAAAAGTTAAGGGGGCGGGTCAGGGCGCCTATCTCGGAAAAATATTCTGAATTTACATGAAAAATTGCAGTTAAAAGCAACTTTTGGCCGAATGGGGTTCTCTACCGAATCTTTATCAAACCAGAAGTTAGTTTAAGCTTTTGAGGACGATTAAGAGTCAGCTTTTATTCCGTAACAAAGTTCCAATAATTTGTTTTCCCTGCATTAAATCAGCACTAGCAAAGAAACAACTTTTACAGAAATATATTATATTTATATACAGAAACAGATGTTATATATCAGAAATATGTTTAATAGTACATATTTTAATATTTTCCGAAATTTAAGTTTTAAAAATACAATTTAAGAGTTGAATTACAATTTAAGGACATTAAATGAATGAGGAAGGTTCAAGGGCTCACTACGAAAATATTTCAACTTTGAACACTGAAATGACCGTTCAGTCATACAAAAATCTAACATTTCAAAGTGTTTTTTTGAGCAATCACGATTGCTTATTGCTTTCATTTGACTGTCCTTGACGTTACGGTTCCTTTTTCAGCTTGGACCAGGGCTGCAGCACCACCATCCACCGGCGGTGGCGCGGCTGGTCCTGAGCACTGTCCACCGGAATCCACTTTTGCTGGGCTTTGGCGTCCATGTCCTACACATGCATGGTCATATACACTCCCCTACGTGCGCACGCCTTTACACACATACACACGCCTACGTGCACACACGTAAGCCTACACACACAACTATACACACGTAACCACCCAGGAGGAGGGACATGCTTGGGGGGGGGGAGCCGTTTCTAGAAACAATAACTCTAATCAGTAGGGTCTTGTCGCAACTTGTGATTGCGAAAAAAATAATTTGAATTCAAAGTTTCGGACTTCAAATTAGAATTAATTGGGGAAAGTAGGTCACAGATTTTACTTTTTTTCTTTGTCTCCAGTATTATATTTAAGTATGATTCCCTTATTTAATTTTTTTTCACACCAAAAGTGCTGAATCGCCGCCCCGAAAAGCATGCCTCCCCGGGCAGACCACCCTCTCCGCCCCTCCCTAGCTACGCCACTGCTATATTGTTGCACCCCCAGAATTCACAGCCTAAATCCGCCTATGCTCTTTATGCAGCCGATTGGATATCCAATTGCTATAAACAGTACCGACTGCTTACCATCCTAACGGTGGCCATTGCTCTTAGAAAGGAAAACTAATTCAGCCTTTTGCCCAGAAAAACTAAAAATAATTAAGTATTAAGTTTTTATTTAGTCATGAAAGAAGGTGTATCAGGCATGTGGACTCCCTCAGGAAGAATTTTTAAAAGAATTCACTCCAAAAATGGGTAGGGGCCACACTGGCCCCTTCAGTCTTTCTAGGTATACAGAAAATGTCAGTCGTTCTAGTGTTAAATTGATTTTTCTCGAAAAGTAGTTTTTGCATATGTGGCAGCGTTGCACTAAGTGTGCAGTGTGTTTATAGGCACTTGGTTGATCTGAAGTTCAAACAAGCGGTCACTCCTGAAGTCTACTCGCACATTCAAAGAAAGCTCCTCAACTGATGCCTCAATGGATCGCTAACTCAATCACATTGTTCTATGCCAGATAATTGAAGTAGTATTCAGTAAATTACTGCCCAATAGCCAGGGCTAAAGTAGAAATACATGAAATACACCGCCAGCTCAATCATTTCTATATTAGCTACCAGTTTGTTTGGCACTCTTGGCTTCCTTAAGAGGTTTTCCATTTCCAGCTCAGTCACGTTCTTATGCTGGGCTGATGAGTGCTAATAAGCACGAAACTGCAGTCCTCGGCTGGAAATGACTAAGCTGGCAGTGTATTTCATGTATTTCTGCTTTAGCCCTGGCTATTGGGCGGTAATTTACTGAGTATACCATGCCTTGCCTTCAATCCTCGAGTTGAACCGAACCATTGCTTCGGTCACTCGTCTGGTCTGTGCTAATTCTATATTAGCTACCAGTTTGTTTGGCACTCTTGGCTTCCTTAAGAGGTTTTCCATCTCCTGCTCAGTCACTTTCCTATACCGGGCTGATGAGTGCTAATGTGCATAAAACTGCAGTCCTCGGTTGGAAATGACTGAGCTGGCAGTGTATTTCATACAATTGAAGTAGTGCTTGAACTTGTCCGGAAAAAACATGGTCAAATGTTCTGCACCCATATTCAATATTTTTTTTTCAGAATGTGTATTGATGGTCCGTTTGAACCTGTCCAATTGAAATCCAATTGCATCTGCTTCTACAAAACTTGCTGGTTTTCTTAACTATATGATTTTCCCATTTGGACATTAATTATTTTGGGTTTAGCATTACTTTTAACATTTTTTATATGTCTTATTGTGTAGTTGAGGACTTGTATACTTCTAATTTTGCTGTGCTCATTCGAATAGTTTTTAATCCATTTTTATAAGAATTGATTCAAGAAACTCATAAAAATTATCATTAATTTTCACCAGTGTCTTAAATGAAGGAAGATTTTAGAAAATAAAATTGATCAAACAGTTTTATTAAGGACGTTTAGGACATTGATGGAATATGGAAATGAGGGAATTTTCATTGATGAAATCTTTAAAAGTCCATAAATGTTGCAAATTACACAAATTTGGGAAAAATTTCAATGTTTGTAGCCTGTCCTAAAATTTTTGCGATCATATCAAATGAGCTAATTGTCAAGTTAATTTAAAATTTTATTTTTCATTTCAGTTATTTATATATTTTATTTATCATGAACTTAATTTTATTAATGTATAAATTGTTGGCTGTTGCTGATTTTTCCAAAAAAATTTTTTCACAATTTTCAAAAGATAAAACTAGT
This sequence comes from Uloborus diversus, assembly GCF_026930045.1. Classification (NCBI taxonomy): domain Eukaryota; kingdom Metazoa; phylum Arthropoda; class Arachnida; order Araneae; family Uloboridae; genus Uloborus; species Uloborus diversus. The sequence goes on from NC_072733.1 coordinate 113,989,204, forward strand.
TATTTCCTGTGTATCACTAGCAGGGGTCGATCCAGGTTTTATTTTTTGGGTCCCCATTTTGTGAAAAAGCAAAATATTTTTGTGAATTTTATTTATTTTTGTAAAAAAGACCTTCTTGTGATTTTTTTCTTGGAAAAGATTATATAAAAGCATTTTTAGCTGTCGTATCGTTATAGAAAAGCCCTAGACAGGTTTCTGGGGTGATTGCAAGTCCTTGAAGAATACCTGAAAGCTGTCAAGAGAAAATGCGCTGGGGGGAAGGGGGGGGAGTAAGACCCTTAATATTTTATTTGTAATTTGACACATACATTGCATTTATTGATTTTTACAAATATACATATGCAAGGCACACTTTCTTAAGGTGAAAGTCTCACAATTTTCTGTTTGCTCCTCTCAAATACTTTTAGAGCAATGAAAATTGCACATGCTGCTGCACGTAATGATAACTCCTAATACAATATGAACAGACTCAAAGATATCACATATTTCTTAACACAGAAGTGAAATACTCATTAAAGATGCCATGTATGTGTTTGAAAAACGTAAAAGTAATTAAAACTCAAAATAATACTGCACCAGCATTCAACGTTTAATTTTTTGACATTTGACGTTCTTACAGAGTAGGTATTTCGTTAAAACTTTGCAATTTAATGATGTTAATAAATATATAAAGAAATTTTATTTGTTTGCCGCTTAACAAGGTACAGTAAATTACGTCAAAAATGCGAAAAATTCGTTTACCATGGCGGATGTAAGGAAATCAAGGTCTTCAAAAGAAATAAAAATATAAAAAAAGCATATAAAAAGAATTTTATTTTAAGTAAAGATTTTAGAATTGGATTTTGAAACTCAACACAAATTAATACTAAATATATATTGCGTAATCAAAGTAAAATTTAGGATTTTCCTGAAAGCAACGGAATTTCAGTATTTTCAAAGATAAATGTTTTGAACTGAAATGTGGGATAAATACGTGGTATTCTTACCACAAGTTAGCAAATGTTTTTTTATTTCATTGTCATCTAAATTTTCCCCCAAAAATCTAACTAGAGATTCAAAATTCTCAAAAATGGCCCATTGCTTCTTCATTATAAAGTACAAAATTTAAATAAACTTACCAATCAATTTTCTGTTAAATTTTTTTTTTTTTTAGCTTCAGTTCCAATCTCTGCACTTTCAGATTTTTTTGAGAATTCCTTCTTTTGCACTAGATTTTTGTATATTGACAGCCTCTCTGTGATTTTTGCTGCACTCATGTTTTTTTAAAACTCTATAGGGTGACTGCTTTTCTTGATATCAACTCCAATATTTACTCAAGTTTTGTTTGAATCACTAACATTCAAGAAAGATGAACATATTTTGCACAAAAAACCCTTAGCTGAATAACTGTAGTAAAGCCAGCTATACACCTTTTCATAATTTGCAATGTACTTTTCATTTGTTGCATGCTTCTTATTTCCATTTGTACTCTCAAATACAATTGCTTGATTCATTATTTGATGGCTCAATCTCAATATCATCATCAGTTGAAGTTGCTTCAGATTCACTTCCAGTATTTTCTGCCTCAAAAATCGTTATACTTTCGCGAACTGCCGCACTGTCATTTGATGTACTATCTTTTACCGCATTTTCCGAGTCCTCCGAAACGGGAACATTTGCGTTACTGTTACTGCATGATGAATTGGTGGTAGCGATTTTATCGGGGTTGTTAATTGCTGACTTGAAGAATTTCACAACATTTTGGGATCCAACGTTCGAAGAGCAAAATTTTTAAACATATTACGCAGAATTTCGGGAGGTACCTCCTGTTGCAGGACATCCTCGTTTCATATTTTAATTTCTTAAAGAATTATTTTCAACGAACAAGCGATCTCTCCAAACTGAGATTATTGCGGCTGCTATCTCCAGCGCTCCATTATCCGCTAGAAACTTAACGAAATATTTTGCAAAACACAAATTATAATCGAATAGAATAACAATTTATTCCTTGATGCGCCTAAAAAATGTCCACTTTAACACGCGAAGGCGCGAACAAGCTAACTCCGAAAAAGATCGTCTGCGCTCCTGGATCGCAGACGATCTGGAAACGAAAGAAAACGAACTGGAATAATAAACAATTACCACATTTTTTTTAAATTTATCGTCTGCAGTTTTTTTTAAATTTATCTTCTGCAGATTACGCGAGTGCGCTGTTCCCGTTGCTCACCATTAGCGGACATACGTTTAAAAAATGCGACATTGCTCATCTCGAAGTTTTATATTTATTTAAAGAAGACAGCAAGATTAAGTAGAATGACTGACAATATTTTTCAGCTGGCATTGTATTTTATCAATAAAAGAAGGAATCTAGGAATTAAACTACAAAAATAAATAAATAAATAAATAATAATAATACAGTTATTCTTTTGGTTTACTGTATGCTGTACTGTACGCTCAAACTAGCGTGACTTTGGAAGTTATCTTTTGCTTCTACACGTACAGTCTACAAAAAAAATAGCAGGAAAGAAAAAATGAAAAATGCATTTTAAACCAGCAATTCTCAGCAGACACCGGTCCGCGAGAAAGTTTGACCGGTCCTCGTTTCCAATAAAATAAAATTTCCTTATTTTATTTTTATTTCTAATTTTATACGATATGCATTAATATATCCATTACTTTGCATACGTTTTGAGGTTTCTCTCCAAGATTTATTCGCTAATGAAAATTTACGCAAATTAGCTGCGCTTATTTTTACATTCAAAGTGTATAAGTCATTAAAAACAATTTTACAATTAACTTTTGTAAGTTTATTTTGAGTAGAAGGTTTTTCTTTCTGGAATTTGTTTTAAAAAAGGACAAAACAGATTAGTTTATTTTAGTGAAAAAAAAAGTAAAAATTTCTACCGGTCCGTGAAATTTTTTGACAAAGTTTTACCGGTCCGAGTGTCAAAAAAAAAAAAAAAGATCGAGAAACGCTGCTTTAAACTAAAGAATATGAGAAAAAGTGGGTACCCCTGGCTTAATCACACCTTTTTTTTTGAGCAATCACGATTGCTTATTGTTCTCATTTGACTGTTTTGATGTCCTATCTTTTTATTTTACCACCACCACCATCCGCACCCTGTCACCGTCGACCGGGTCCTCACGATGCTGCTCCTATAGCGAAAGCCGTCTCCAGGTTGCATCCATGTCCTACACACACGCGCATACATACACAACTACACACACACACGCACACACACACACAAACACATACACACAAACACATACACACACGCATACACACAGACACATACACATACACACAACTACTCACACATTCATGCATACATACAGACACCTACACATACACACACATACACACAACTATCCACACATTCATACCTGCACACAGACACAAACACACATGCCTACACACACATACCCCTACACACAATATACATACCCCCACACACAAACACACACTTCTACGTAAGCACTCTCGTGATTGCGGAAAACATAATTTGAATTCAAGAGGTCAAAATTCAAATTCTTATTTTTTTTTTCATTAAATGCAATCGTGTCAAGTGAGCTTTCGAGATCGGACAGTATCAATTACAGACTACAGGGAATTTCGGCAATCGGTTGTTCGGCGTTTCCCGCGTAGTCACTCATACTCTAACAGGTTTTAATTAATTGCTATACAATACGATTTGCATCAGCATGCACCAGTATTCAATGTGAATTTCTATGCAATTGGTTAAAAAAATGAAAATATAAGATTTTCGAGTGTTCTTTTTAACCTTCGTTCGGGAATAATTTTCAGAAATTTTGCTCGTCCGTTCCGTAAGATAACCCCCCAACTCTGAACCTTAAACTTTTTCAAAATAAACTGAAGGAAATATTAACAAATTAAAAAAACCGGAGAATATTTAAATTAATTTTTTAAAAAAAAGAAAGAAAGAGGAGAAAAACTAGAAGATCTGCATCTGGCAAGGTTTCAATTTGCTGCTAATTTTGAGCATTAAAAATGCATAATTTGACAAAATAATATGGATAAATAAAGGATGCGTGCAACTAAGACACAATTGAAAGTTACAATGATTCAAAGGAATATTTAATTCAGAAATATTTTGTCACTGAAGCAAATCAAACCAACAGAATATAGGCGATAAATTTGCCGTGGCGTGAAATGAGTCATCGCACTTGTAGAACAGTAGAAAATCATCGAATCAATTCTTTATCACGTGCTCATTATTTTTCTTGGATTTTGGCTAGCCACCAATCACAAGCGTCCCCCCCCCCTCTGACGCTCTCAAGTAAAAACAAATCACACAGCAGGTAAAAAGATAAGATGGGGGAAGGTGGAAGAGGTGTAGGCTTTCGCGTAGATGCGTACACATTTGCGGTTAAAAAATATTGTGAAAAGGCTGCTTTTTTATAAATTTTTGTGAACTGCTTTTACGACGTGGAATTTTGTGAATGAGGCCGCTTTTGCGCTGGGGAATTTTGTGAATGGGGCCGCTTTTGCGACGCGGAATTTTGTGAATGGGGCCGCTTTTGCCATGTGAAATTTTGTGAAGGGGCCGCAAAATGGTCCCAATTTGGCGCTGGATCGACCCCTGACTAGTCATTGTTACATTAATTGCTTTTTAGTTATATCTCAGCTCATTACATTTTGCATTAATTTGAATGCTCAGAAACATTTGTGCAAAGTTTAGATCAGATGGTTGTAATTTTGTTTCCACAAACACTAATTTTGATATTCTTGTGAAAAATGTATGTTTTTTTTTTCTGGAAAAATTGCATTGAGTTATGGAAAGTTTCAAGCAGAAGTCATGGAAAATCATAAATTTCAAAAATAAATGTAGCTGATACCCTGACATAGTACTTATTGAGTATTTGAATTAGTGTAAAAGAATGGATGCATCAAAATATCAAGAAAACAAAACAAAGAGAAATCTGTGGAAAAAATTGGTTAGACAGAAACAAATCAGAGAAAGTTGATAAAAATGATTTTGTTCTGTGATCACCCTGAAACTACTGTACTTGAAAAGAGAGTGATAGTTGATGTGTTTATTTTCTTTTTCTTTTCTTCAAGCTTTCTTAAAAATAATGTTAAAGAAAATTTATTAGCTAACCATGTAGTTTTATTCCATTCAAAAGAAAGAATAAATAAATTTGTCTAATATTTTTTGCTGTAACACATTTGAAGTTTGCACCCCTTTTGTATCAGCAAAAGGAAACTCGTATAGACTGCATGGGGTTTTAATATGCTTCCATAAATGCAGGTGCCTTATTTTTGGATGATGGGATAGAAGTTGCAGACAAGGTGTTTTCCATTACTTTGTTTTCTGAACCAGTTCTTCTTGCTGTGTGGAAAAATTATCCTCTTCATCCTCTTCAGGTATCTAATTGCTTGTTTCTCATCAAATTTTACATTAGAAGACAAGTAGTTTTCATTCATTCGGGATATGATTGAGCGAAGAAAGTTGATCGTACTTTCGTAATAAACAAGTTAGAAATTCCAGAATTATTCTCCAAAAAATGTTTTTGGTTATGATGCATTAAATTTATTAACCACTATTTGAATGTAAACAAAATTCAATATTGTATGTAATGTACCTTTCTACTTGTAGAATATGGTAAGGCATGTATGATATTAGGGCATTGTATACAGGATCAACATTTTCATTTACTATTTTAAGAAAAGCTTTGTATATATTTCTTTGGCAAAAATCTGTCATACTTTGTTTAAATATTATCTTAAAATTTCAGCATATGAATAGATTTCTTTTGATATAAGTGAAACCATTTTTCTGTATTCACAAAAATATTTTTTCATTAACATTTAAAATAGTTTTCGGCTAATGTTCTGTGCTTTCTATTACCAAAAGTTGCTACACTTTTTTGAAATTATTAGATTTTATTAAATTTGGATCTGTTTAGAGTTTTGAAACTTATTGTTCTCAATCTGTGTATTTCTCGTACATTTTTAAATTTTAAAACATTTTAATTTATTTACTCTAACAAATTCGTAGAGTATATTGTTTGGAAAATTTGGCTGGTGTGATTCTACTATATGTAATCATTTTACCTTTTGAAATTCTTACTATTTTTTTCAGTAGTTTTTAAAGGAAAATACAGGGCATTTCGTTTTAACCTTCAAGACCTTTATTTTCGCAACCATTAGTCCTAGATGCATACTTCCAATTGCAAAAACGTTCAAAATTAGATGTGGAGTTAAGATATTGAAAGTTTGAAGTGAAAATAAAAGTAAGTCAAAAAATACAAAATTTAACTTTTTATATGGGCCCCAAGTTCCACTAACTTATCTTTAGGGAAATAATCTCCATTGAAAAATAGTTCCAACACAGAAAGTTTGAAATTAGTACAACTAATATTCACTGAGATATGAAACGAAGTGTTTTGTGACTTACACCACTTTTCGCTCGACATTTTGGGGGGAAATATAGCGGTTAACAAGTGTTTAAAATTAAATTATCTGTGTGCATAGAGTGTAGGGATTGAATACCCGACTGAAAATTCAATACCGGTATTCGGTATTTTAAAAATGATACTGGAATACCGGTATTAATACCGGTATTTGAAAATTCTCAAAAAATGCTTGAAAACATATTGTTTCATTTCCACATTTCATAATTTTGTACGAAAATTGTGCTGTTTATTAAAATATATTGTGAACAAATATAAAATGAAGGAACAAATATCATAATAGAAATAAATTATAGTAAAAAGCATAATGCTATTGAATTGTCTCTAAGCCTGGAACTTATTTAGTGCTCAACTTTCATATATTTGAAAATACTCTTTCTGAATTCACGCAGGTCAATGGTACTGTTAACAATGTGCGATACATCTCCTCTAATTGTCAAGAAGTCCTTCATCTTCAATTCAGTCTCTTGTGTGTTATTTTTGGAAAAATCGTTTAGTGTGTTTTATTTTGTATTGTGTGGTGTTATTATTGTAATTTTTTTAGATTTATAGCTTGTTGTAACTTTTTTCAGAGGGAGGATACTTTTCCAATATTAGCATAATTTTCTCTTGAGCAAGAGAGGTTTGAAATTTATGATAAGCTTGACTAAATTTGATCTTGTTAGTTTCTCTTATTCATTTTCATGTTCTTTTTGAACTATTTATAATTATGATTGTGTAAATATCTGAAAATATTATAAAATGATAATGCTTAACCTCTATGCAAATTTTCAAGAAACTATATAATTTCTAAATATTATCTAGCCAAGCATAAAACGAGACATATTTTACTTACAAGAAAAATGTTTTTGCCAAAATTCAGTACAGTTGAGACAAATATTTAAAGAAAATATCATAAAGTTTGACTGCAATCGATGGTTGGAATAAATTATTCTTAGAACAAATACATTCGAAATTACACTCGAAATTAACTTTCACAAAAGGGAAAGTGAGTGATCAGGGAAATAGAAAAAATAAAACATGGTGCACAAAAACGCGATTCATCTCACCATAGGAATATATCATTTTGCAATCTTTCAGCTACTTCTGTGTCATGATTCTATTAGTTCGTGCTTTTGAAGCCAAATTTTTAGATAAATAGTTTGATTTTGGTTTTGTATCATGGAAAAAGAAATGTGCATTCAAAATATAAGTAGATATTTAATAAGTTAAATTGAAAATTCTTTAATTTGAAATTTTTTTAATTTTATCTAATATCCAAAATACTGGTATTTTACCTGAGCAAATACCGGTATGAAATTGCAAAATTGCTCAAAATACCTGTATTCGGTATACCGGTATTTTACCTCAGCAAATACTGGTATTATGAAATGGCAAAATTGCTCGAAATACTGGTATTTAGTATACCGGAATATCGGTATTGCAATCCCGAATAGAGTGGTTTTTCAAATTGATCGAAGTTTCGTCGTGTGTTTTTGCATATCAGGGCATTATCTGTCTAAAATTATCTGTGTTCATAGAGTGGTTTTTCAAATTGATCGAGGTTTCAATGTGTGTTTTTGCATATCACGGCATAACATTTGCATTTATTTTTGAATAGCAATGAAAAATATAGATACCTTGTTTTTCTTACTTTGACGACCTGTCATTCTTCTGAAAGGGTGATAAGTTAAAATCTCATCTTCTGTATGGTCCCTTAAAACTTTGAACTAGAATATCTCCTTGAATTTTGGTCTCACAAATGTCAAGTTTTTTGTGTCAGTAATAGTTTTCAATGGAGATTATTTCTCTAAATATTAGTTAAGGGACCTAGGGTCTGTATAAAAAGTTAAATTTTGTATTTTTTAACTCATTTTTATTTTTGCTTCAAACTTTCAATAACTTAACTCTACATCTGATTTTGAACATTTTTGCAACTGGAAGTATACATCTAGGACTAGAAGTTGTGAAAATAAAGGTCTTGCAGGTTAAAACGGAACACCCTGTATAATGTGATTTATATTAAAAAACTACCCTCATGAACATGTTCAAGATCTTTCAATATTTTCCTAGTTAAGAATGAGTCATAATCTATCATTATACAGTTATATTACCAGGTGTAGAAACCTGAAACCTGAATTTCCCTATAGATGGTGCTAGCCATCAGTTTAGGGACTGTAAGACCGCTTCAGCAGCAACAACTGACAAAGATTTTTAACAAACAATAACCTAAGTTCCATACACCAGTATATTTTACTATAACCTTAAACATGTTGAGTCTTGTTCCTCTGAACTGTGGTTTGCATACAGCATTGGTTTTCTGTTATGATTTGAAGAAATCCTTACAAAATCACGTTGAATGCTTGTCGAAGCTTGTGGAAAACATGCTCCATTGCAAGAAACGTGGGAGTGATGATTTCAGCGTCTCAAATTTGGCAGAAAGACTATGCTCTGTGTTTGATGAGAAAAGAGGGGCATAGTCTGTAATGAGCCATTAAAACTTGTTTAAATGGTTAATACCAAAGGCCACCAACAACTGTAGACCTATTTGAACAGTTCCCTGCTTGAAAAAAGACCAGAATGCTGAAAGAGGCTGCACAAGACCATTTTTCTCCATGCTCAATGCTCCATTACATATAGCAAAATGGGTTTGTGACGCCTTGGAAACATTCAGCTGAGAAGTTCTACCCGCTTACTTCTTGGCTCTTTTAGGCAACCTTCTGTTTGCATGAATAGGTCATTACAATTGCTAAGCAGCATCTCTGTTAGTTGAAAGTAGTAAAAAAATGACTCATTGAACCATTTGCAGCTGAAGAAAAAAGTTTTACTAGCATGGTATTCACAAATTGCTCAAAAGATGTATAACAAACCACAGAGCATATTTTGAACTAAGCCCTTTTTATCATTTTCAAGCAACAGATGTGTATTTTTTACAAAAAAAATTCTGGTTTAATTCACTTATGCCTGCTATATATATAGCTTTCCACTTTAAATCAGAATTGTTCCCAAAGTTAATTTGCATTAACTTACATTACAAAATAAAAAGAGCATCTCTTTTACAAAGAGTGTTGATTCTTGTGGTGAAATTACTCAAGAAACTTAGTATTTAATCAACATTTTATCCATTTTAGTCAGTGAAGTCAGCATTTTAAACCTTCTAGCTCATTTTAACTGCTCGATGTAAGCTTTTGTGCACAAGTTATGTGTATCTACTGTTTGTTATCAAAAGAATGTGCCCTGTATATATTTTGAAATTATTTTTGTTTTGGCTAATATGGAATTTTACTGTCTAAAAGGATTATATACTATTATTTTACCAGCACATTTTCCTTTTTCAAGTAAAATTAAAATAGGAAAAAAAAATCATTTTGTTACAAAAAAATGTTTTTGTTACATTTTCAATTCATTCATTTTAATGGATATTTGCAAGTATATATTCTTGTAACTTTCTTTAATATTGTCTCAATAAACTATTTTATTAGTTGGTGTTATAAAATTTCTTAATGCTTATATTTTTTTTCTTTTTTTACGATGGTGAAAATTAGCTTTATTTTACATTTACATCGTTAAATTCTATAACATTTAGTCGTTGTTTTTAAATGTATTTAATTCCTAGTTGTATATATATTGTGTTATATTTATCTTATGTTTTGGTGTATTTATCTATTCAAATTTTTTTCATTTAGGAGCAAGAGCCTGGTGGTGACAGAAGATGGATCGAGTCTGTTCCTTTGCTACAAGTAAAATTTATTTGCCTATTTTTTGTTATAAGCTTACTATTATCTTGCTTTCCATTGATAGTTTATGAGATAAATTACTTTTGTTGAATATGATATGATGCTGTATATGTGCAGATGCATATTATTTTCAAATTATTTCATAAAAAGCGGAAGAATTGCAACACAAAGTTAATTTTTTTCTTTTAATGATGTCAATTAGCAACTGCACAACTACTTAAATCTGGAAAAAATGATTAGGATTTTGCAGTTTTTATCATGTTTTAAAATTTTAAAATGTTTTTTGTATGCATATTATCTATCTATGCAAGTTGAGCAATGATTGAATTTTGCATTTCTTATTTTCTGTTGTCAACTTTGTTTAGTTCATTGTACTCAACAGACATTTTAAAACCCAAATTTAACTTCGTGAACTTCAGTTAGTAAAAATTGATTCTGTTAATAGAGCTCACAATGCTATCCAACAATGCAGTTGCATGTTGCAAGAAATAATGTTCTATCACTTTCTCATTTTTTTACTGATACATTTTAAAAGGGAAATAATGTTGTAATGTTATCACAACCCACATGTTGGGAACCAATGTTCTTATTCAAGCCACTGATCTTTACATACCTGAATTTTAGCAAAAAGCTGTATTAAATTTCCAATTTTATTTCAATAACATGAACACAACATAGCTTCATATGCACTGCCATATTGTTCATAAAAGACTGCTCCATTGATCAAAAGTAGACAAGATGTAAAACATTTTTTAGTCCAGTTTTGATCAAATATTTTTTATAAGAGTAAGAAGTAAAGCATCTTTATCATTTATTTAAACCCGAAGTTAGCTACTATTTTTGTTCATTAATGTGAAAAGCACAGTGCCATCTGTTGGTGTAAATCCTCAGTGTTATTGAAATAAATTATTCTATTTTGATGTTATACTTCCCCTGTATGCAAAAAAAGATGCTAATTTTTTCGTGTTAATATTGCATTTTCTTATTACGAACACTACCATGATGGTAAATACAAAAATTTATGCAATGACAAGATATGGTAAACAACTTTACACAAAGCAGGTTTGTCCAGTGGTCTATAGGAATCAAATTTTGAAACTCTATTTAAACATAGTGTGTAAAAACATAATATTTGGCAAAAATTATCAAAAATATTACTTTGAAATGGAAAGGTTCAGTATACCAGCATCTTTTTATGCTATACCTTTTGTATATACTGTATATTTATTTCATATTTTTGTGTTTTTAGAAGCTGCATAAATTTGAAGAAGCTATTGGCATAGAATTTACTCATATACGTCTGCTTGCAAGATCTTTAACTCATCGTAGTTTAGGATACAATAATTTGACTCTGTAAGATATTTATGTTGATAACCTTTGTACTTAACTGTATACATTTGAAATCATAATATATATATATATATATATATATATATATATATATATATATATATATATATATATATATATATATATATATATATATATATATATATATATATATATATATATATTATACGTGTGTGTGTGTGTGTCTTTTGTGCATGCACCAATTATTTTAACTGAAAAATTTCTTCTATCGTTTCATAAACTTAGGGGTTCAAATCAGAGACTTGAATTTTTGGGAGACACTGTACTTCAGCTGGTTGCTTCTGAGTATCTTTATAAATTCTTCCCTGAGCATCATGAAGGACATCTGTCTGTGAGTAAAGGAATTTAAATATTAAAACATGTTATTATGTGTAATAAACAAAATGTTACTAAGGTACATCTATTATGATTGCTGAAAAAATATATGAATTTGCTTTAATTTACATCACTGAGCTGTTGAACTTGTGATTGTCTAATGTGCTAGAGAACGTAGAAATGTTATCTCCTACTTCCGTCCTCAGTGAGGGCTTCAGAATTTTCATGAGTGATGGTTTTGAAAACTTTTGAAGCATTGAGTGAAGAGTTCTTTGAAGAGTAGGTTTCAACATTCATGCTGACTTAAGTTGCAAAACAACTATCAATAACAGAGAGATGAGAATAATTGACTTTGAATTTTATCGTATTGATGGGTGACTTCCCATCAATATCTGTTCAGGTTAGCAACAGTATCAAAATGCATTGGATTTATTTTAATTAAGAGAGGTTTTCTAAAAAGACCGAACAAAATGTTCAAATTTCTAGGCATTCATTTTCACTAGAGTGGAACTGCCAAGAGTTGACTATCAATATTTTTGCTACTGCTCTGAAACAACTTTTATGAGATATTCTTTTTTTGTCAGCAATTGTATAAGTAGCATATGGATCGAAGTTTTTCTCTGGCACCCTGTTAGTTATATTTGACATACATTTTTCTGATAAGCAATCATATAATGAACAATATGTTTTGCCTGAAAAATGTGTCTTCAGAGCTTCAAACACCATAAGTGATTTCAGTTGTGATAAGGTTATTATTATTATTATTTTGTTTAAGAATGCACCATATTTTAAGGTAATGTTTTTTAATATGCATATAATTAACTTTTTCACTTGATTTTTTTTTAAAAATTTAATATAGGAACAATTAATGATGAATTCAATTAATTTTATTAAGCTGCTAAGAAGCTCTCTTGTTAATAATCGAACCCAAGCTGTGGTTTGTCAAGATTTAGGAATGGTAGAATATGCAATTTATCCATATGACAAAGTTGAACTGAAATCTAAGGATAAAGCAGATCTTCTAGAAGGTAGGTTCTTCATAGCTATTTTCTGTATTTTTTTTTCCTTATCTGAAATTTTTAGTAATTTTAAGGCTTTAATGCTAATTTTTGCTGGATATATGTATTTGACAATGCAGTACTTCGATTTCAGCTTTTTTGGGAGCTTTATATGTTGACAAAGATCTTGGCTACTGCAGAAAGTTTTGTGAGGTTTGTTTCTTTCCAAGGCTACAGGTAAGTGCTATTTATACAAGATGCAAACACACACACACACATCTAAATTCACTTTTGTTTCTGAAATCAAATGATTAATATTCTGTTTTGCATATGAAAATAAAACAAAAGTCTCAGTATTTTGTCATTAAAACAATGCTAAGTTTCTAGTAAATCATATAATGTTGCACAGAGTTCTGAAGATTGAGTCTGTAAATACAGTAGAAGACTGTTATAACGCACATCTCAGGACCAAAACTTTTGCGTTACAGTCGAGTCCCGACTTACGCGAAGGATGCGTTCCAAGACCCCTCGCGTAAGTCAAAATTTTGCGATATTGAAAAAGGTATGTTAGCTATTTTTTTAGAAACATATGCAATTCTTTTAGATGCTCATAAACACCCCTCAAACTACTTTAAACCATCCCTTAACTATACATTACTGTTTCTTGCATATGGAACTGAACTTTTAATGTTTTTTTTTTTAAAGCTGTTTTTATCAACATTAAACACTGTTTTGATGCACAAAATCATTGATCAGTGGGAGGAAGAGACATAAAATAAAACAGTATGGTACATACAGTATGTAGTAATGATAAAATGCTGCACTTTAATAGAGTATTGTACAGTAGATACAGTAATAATATTTATGACTTAGAAAATGAAGATGGTGATAACTTATGCTAGGTGATCAGATCGTTAGTCTTGTTTAATATATTTTTAAATACAGTTTCTTCGCCTTTTCTTTCATAACGTTTCCACTTATGATAACATCCCTCTTCCTGGTCTCCATAATCAACAATATAAGAACAGCTTCCATTTCCATAATGTTTACATTTTGCTTAAACCTTACTCTACAAGCTTCCATATTGAAAATAAGTTGTGAGTTTTTACTGATTTCCTTCTCTTGACTTTTAATTGTACGTAGAGAACTCAATACTTAATTGTCGCTTAAATCGTACTTAATTGTCGTGCTACCAATGATGCACTTTTTAGTTTTTCAAGCATTTAACTTTATATTGAATTGTCAGAAACTTTCTATTTTTCTTTACATCTTCACAAACTTAAGATGAAACTGCACGCTAAGTTGCCATTATATTGTATCAACTTTAATATTGAGACTGAAAAAAAAAGAAACATAAAATGCTGAGTGTTTTTTTGATACACTAACAAAACAATGTTTAGACTAGTATAGTGTGGAGTGTTCTGCACTGTCAGTGATGCTAAAAGTATGTCATTCAAGAAATCAATATTTAGTACTCAATATCGATGCCAATATTTACGCGCCACAACTTCCTTCCAAAAATTTTCGTGTTGTGAGCGAGGAATTTAAGTTAGCTCTAAAATTCGTTACTTGCAGAAAATTCGCATTCTAGCCATTTCGCGTAAGTCAGATCGCGTTGTAGCGCGAGTCGACTGTATACAGGTTTTTGCGTTATATAGATCATTTCACAAGTTTTGAAGCTAATATTCAGAATATATCTAAATATTTGCATTTCAGAATAAGTTTTAACTACAAATAAATTTAAACCACTAGTTATACAATCATATAGCCATATAATTATATAATTATACCATATAATTATATTATACCATATATAATTATACAGTAATATAGCCATAAACCACTAATTATACAATATATTGTCATTCACAAATAAATGTGTTTCAGAACCAAAAGAAAGTGAATTATGCTGCACTTTTTTAGCTTCACGGTTTGCATAACAGCTGCATTTTCAAGAGATTTTTCTTTACTATGAATACTAATTTTTATTTAACAGCTTTGAATTAAGATGGAGAGAACAAAAACTTTCAAAAATCAATTTGTTTAACAATTTTTATGTTTGCAAGGCAGAACAGAAAACTTTTTTTTTAAATGTAAAACTTACTGTTTACTTCTAAAAAGTTGTACGGTTCATAGAGATTTGTGTTATATAGGTTGGCATTATAAAGGTATTCTACTGTAGTGTAAGAAAGCTACTTTTAAAAGTGAAGGTATTTCAGAGATTGAACTCATGTTTTTATTTCTTATGTTAAATTTTAAGTTATTTTTAAATGTAAACTAAGTATTAGGGCTCGACCGATGGCATTTTTTGGCCGATGGGCCGATGCCGATTGTTGGCCGATTGTTCAAACATGGCCGATGGCCAATGGCCTATTGTTTTCCTCCAAATGGCGGATTGCCGATGGTCGATGGCCGATGCCGTTGGCCGATGGCAAAAAAAAAAGTAATAAATTGATAAAATTGTCAGGGATTTAAAGGATCATTGATTCATTTCACTTTACTTCCTTCCTTCGAATAAGGAATTGTAATCACAAAAAAAAAATCAAATTTTGACCTAAATTTCTATTTTACGATCACCCAATTTCTTCACAAGTTTTTTTGGCACACCTGTACATGCATATGTACCTAAGAACATGTAGATGACCGAAATATCCATTTTGAACGCCTCCTCAGTTAATTATTGCAAATTGTCTTGTGATGTCTTCATGCGCGTAAACTTAAGTCACTCAAAAACGTTATGAAATAGTAAGTTGAAAACTCATACATACGTAGTATGATCTGAAAGTTAGAGGATAAGTTGTATAAAACCGAACCCTGAATGGTTCACATTACCGAAGCACATCTATCTACAAAATAGTCACCTTGAACGACTATGCACTTCTGCCAACGTTCGTATAGCTTTTTAAAAGCACTCCTGGAAGACATTTTTCGCAAACTCCTGTAAGGCCTCTTAAGCTGCTGCTTTAATTTCATCGTGGGGAAGAAGGCGACTTTCATGTTGAGGATGCACGGTTCCATTGGTCAATACTCTGATATGACAAACAAATAACGTAACGTTTCGTCGGACTTAGCTCCGTGTGACTTTTACCTGTTCCCAGCAAAAAAACTTTTGGATGGACGCCGCTTTCTTCCGTCAGGAGAAGATAAAGCTGCATCATAGAAGGTAGTAAAAAATTGGCTTCCAGGAGTGCTTCCAAAAGTTATATGAACACTGGCAGAAGTACATAGTCCCTCAAGGTAACCTTTTGAAGGTGCATGTGCTTCTGTAATGTGAATTATTCTGGGTAAGGTTTTATACAGCTTGTCCCCGAACTTTTGGATCGTGCTACGTACAATCTGTATAAGGTGTAGTTATGCTTCTCCTTTTTTGACTGCTGTATGATGAAAAAGAAAGAACAACAGCCAAAAAAAAAGAAAAAAGAAAGAAAGAAAAAAAAGGAAGAAAAACAAAGAGAATGTTTAATAACCAATTGATTTTTTTTTTAAATTGAGCATAAAACTAAGATTTCAGTAATATTGCAATGAAATATGGATTTAGGTACACTAAACATAGTTAAAAAACATTAAATTATGTTGTTAAATCATTCAAAAAAAAGAGAATAAAACTATGAAACCGTCAACAAATTACGCAATTAAAGTGCAAAGATTGCACGTAGACATTTTTCGGTCATCAAATTAAACAAAAAGGTAACAGATAAATTACAATACTAAATCCTAATAAATATTTTTATTCTTATTTAAAATTTACGAATAGAAAATTTTGCATTTTTCAAAAAACTAAAACAGTGACATAAATTTTGCTGAAACAAAAAATAGCCATGAAAAAAGCGAGGTTCTTAAAACGCAGCTACAATAAACAAACTCAATATTTACATCAAGTTAATAACTGAATACATATACTACTTGATCTGATGTTTGCACACATAATATTGAACAATTTGATTGTTTAATCTTTTATGAAGTTTTACAAACAAGTTCAAATTAAATTGTTCAATTTAGCAATAATTTTCTGAAATTTAAAAAATTGCATAATAGAAAAACCTTGAAACTTTTCTATAAAAAACGAAAATAACTTATTCATTGATTTTATATAAATACATAAAAATAGTTACTTACAATAGAAAAAAATCGATCGCTATTAATTATACAAAAAAGATGGCGCATTACGAATTTGGGGGGGGGGAGGGTCACCCTCTGATTTTGCAGTAACTCACACTTCGGCCCCCAACCTCGGCGTAATTTTTTTAGTACAGAACCGCTAAAACCAATGCCTCGGATGAGTTTCTGAATTTATTTCAGCATTTCCGAAGAAAAAAATTCAAAAGTCACTTCGATTTCCGAATTATGTCACCATTCAAAACGTCTTTAATCAATTTCTTACATTAATGCTCTAAATTCTTTCTAAACAATAGTTAAAGTTTGGAAAAACAATCGCTAATTTTATGAATGGTGTTAGTTTTAAACAACGCAGAAGTGTAACTAGAGTTTAATTTCAGAAATTGAGGAAGTGGGAGGAGGGGCACACATGTGTTATCGGAAATTCAAGAAATAGTCGTAAAAAATAGAGTTCAAAATCATCATAACTATTGAGCAGAAAAACCCTTTCAAAACTTGCACCCAAGTTTGTTTTGACGTGCAGTGGCGGATTTAAATATAGCAAATGCGCGAGAGGTCCCTTAACGATATGGACACCGCAGGAGTTACAAAAATGCTTATGATAAATGTTTTACAATTTTTGTGATAGAGAAATAGGGCCCCAAAATGTATTTCGACGAGCCCCAAACTTATAACTCCACCGAAGGGATACAGAAAAGACTGCATTACTGTGATTAATATTACAAATATCGAAAAATTAAAAATTACCGTGGTTCAAGAGGAATCTAACAAAATGACACAAAAACCAGTTTCGCCATCTCAATTTGTTTCCATGGTCTCCGATTCGGCAATATATCACCAAATGATCGTCAGTCTGAGACGCTATATTAGTTTTGCATTGAAATAAGTAATAAATAGCCACAAAAAATGAGTAAACAGGCTTTTTAGAACACCCGATCGAAAACTAAAACGGAAGTGCACAACTGGAACGTACGCACACCCCACATTGGAAAACTTATCCTTCTACAGTATACCATTTTGGAGTTATGAGAGATACATACGTACATCCAGCAGCAAGAAACAACGCAATAATTAACTTGTTTGGTACCTGAATGCAGTATTAAAAACTCTTTCAGGGGTGACTAAAATAGAAATTCATACTGAAATTCAAGTAAGCAATTTTATATGAAAACAACCTTTACTTTGTATTAAACGGTAAAACATCAAAGGTCTTTTTTTTTTTTTCAAAAACATCGGCCAATTCCATCGGCTTTTCGATGTCTTTAAGGCCGATGGGCCGATGTTTCCTACAATTTAACATCGGCCACCGATGCCAATGCCGATGGCTAACTTGTTGAACCATCGGCGCCGATGCATCGGCCAGGCCGATGCATCGGTCGAGTCCTACTAAGTATAGTGGTTATTTGAGTCAGACTGTGTTGTTACACATTATTTTGTCTTTGAATAGGATTTTATCATGAATCAAGACTGGAATGATCCAAAGTCAAAGCTTCAGCAGTGTTGTCTTACCTTGCGCTCAATGGATGGCGGTGAACCAGATATTCCAACATATAAGTATGTTAAAGAATTGATTTGCTTGAAATAACTTTTTCTAGTCTTAAGAATTTATTTAATGTGTAAATTGTCTTAGTTCCTTTTATGTGCAGAAAGTCACATTCATTTGAAACGAAATGCAGGAGGTATTTGCTCTTTGTAGCAGGATCTGCTGAAATTCCGACATGACACGAGTCTTCATGCAGAGTCACATAAATAGATGTGGAGTGCCTTATCTTGTGTCACCCTTACTGTTTCTCTCTGACACCACTGAATGTCATGAATGTCATGGCATCTTTTAGAAACACATTTAGTACAGGGCAGAGGTGGGAACCTTTGTATGACTGGAGGCTGCATTTAAATTAGTCTTCTATCTTTACATTGATTTACATCCCTGAAATTTAAGTTCACGGAGGTATTTTAAAACAAAATCTCTCTTTGTTTTTCAACAAAAGTCTCACAACTTCTTTATGACTGAAAATAAACAAGGTGGCTCCCTTGTATCATAGGAAATAAAATGTGTTGTCATTACTGGTATCTGTTAAGGGGTATTCCAGTCCAGAAATTCAAAAAAATAGATTTTTTTTTCTTTTCATATTTTCAAAGTTTAGACGTTCAAGAATAAAATTCTAAGAGGATTTACTGAAATTCAAAATATTTTTTTAGTTACAGTTAATTTTGCTAAGATAAATTCTTTTTTCTCAATATATACCTGACAAACAACTATTAAGCCACATATATATACGTTCCCATGTACTGTGTATTTTTTAAGTGTTAAATTCAAGTTTTAAATATAAAACGGATAAAAAAACTCAAAAGAGGAAGTGATTTGTGTAGATAGACAAAGAAAAAACTAGCAAGCGATATCAACAGCGTAACAAACGCTCCGAAGTATGATCTTCCAAAGCTTCATACCGGCATGAAAGTTTTCCGCGTTTTCGCGGAATTCCGCTTTTTCTGTCAAAATATTTAATATTTTTAATTTGTTTTCTTGACTTTCCGGTACTGAGGAAATGATATTAATAATACTTACCTATTTTTATGTGAGGGGACTCTCCATGTCTTGACGCTGCACTAATTAAATACAGTCCCCAAAACTTTCGTTCTTTCCTGCATGCGTAGTAAGAAAAATGTAAACAAACCGCACGGTGCTTGATTGACGGTTCAGTTAAAAATCACAGTGAAAAAAAAAATCTTGTCCGTCAATGTAACAGTTTCAACAAAATTAAGTGTTGCCAAAAATATTTTTTGAGTTTTCTTAGTGAATTTCATCGAACTTGCAACCAAGAATATGTAAATTGTGTGGAACGTCATCGAAGCAGTATTTAAGCGGTGGACATCCGTCCATCGATCTAGCTTTCCCCTGTTTCAACTACCAGGATGTCTCCTCCTGCATAAGCTGTTGTAGTGGGCTACCAGCCCTGGGATCTATCGTCCGGTCGATGATGGAATCGTGTTCCACTTGATCTGCATGCCAAATGAATTGGGCCGGCCGGCCTTACGTGGATGTTTCAAGACTTCGTTCGGAATCACCTGGAGGAAGACGATTCGAGATCGCTGGACTGTTCTTCCATTATCAATATGAACTTTTTAGGAGCACCTGTGGTATAACTATTATATTTATTGTTCATGTTCGCTGCAATATTTTTATTGCTGGATAGGATTATACAAGAATAATATATTTTTAAGAAGCCTTTTTTCTTTGTTAACATGTTGTATTTTAGTACTAATAAATGTTAATGATTTACTTAAATATTCTTTCTAATTTGACTCAACCAAGACACATTTGTGAGGTCCACCAAAAACTTTAATTAGTTTTTCCTCCTGACATTTGGTAGCAGAGCGTGGTTACCTCTGTGTCTTGGTATTTTGTGTTTAAATTTTAAAAATGGAAAAAGATTATAGAAGCATTAAAAAGTTAAATAACCAAAACTGGTCAATATGGTCAAGGGATATGAAAATGATTCTTATAGAGAGGGACCTGTGGGAAGTAACAAAAGATAAAACATTAGATCGGGAAGTGCCCGAAAACAAAAAGAAAGCCAATCAGGCTTTGGCATTGATTTATTTAAATATAAATGATGAACTTAAACAATTAATATTTGAAATTGAAGATCCCCAGGTCGTTTGGGAAACTCTCAAACAAAATTTTGAACCCTCATCCCTGGCCAGAGTTGCTAGTTTATGGGAAGAATTTTTTTCATGTGGATTCCTAGAAAACGAAAGTATTGGGATGTTTGCATCAAGGTTAAGGATAATTTTAAAACAGTTACAAGAAAGTAATTATGTAATGGATGAAAAGTTACAAAGATTTCAACTTATTAGAAATTTATCTGAGGATTTTCGGGGAATTGTACAAAATATATACCGTTGGGAAGAAAAAAAATTCACATTTTCAAATGTCTTAACAGAATTGTTAGCTGAAGAAGGACGTATTAAGTACCTTAATAATGGGGATAATGGCAAGGGTAAATCAGCGGTGATGAGTGCCACCTAAAGATATGGAAAATCCTCAGGGGGGAAGTTTAAACAGAAAACATGTTTTTCTATGCAAGAAGCCCGGACATTTGCCAAGTCAATGTTGGCATAGAAGTAAAAATAAAAGTAGAAATTTTTCAAGGAAAGAAAATGATAAAGCTAGTTCAGGACATGAAAATGGTAGAAATGAGAAATTTGGTTTTTTCTGTACTATTAAAACAAACCATGAGGTTTTAGAAGCCAGTAAAAGCGATCAAAATGAGGGATTTGCAGTAGATACTGGGGCCACTGCTCATTTTTGTTTGAACAAAAAGTTGTTCTTTGAACTAAATGAAGTAAAAGATGTTCAAATGGAAGTAGCAGTAGGCGGAGTACAGAGGCAAATAGAGGGAATTGGTAAAATCATTTTTAATGTTAAAGTAAATGGAAAAATTAATGAGATAACCTTGAATGATGTATTTTATGCTCCTGGTTTAAGACGGAATCTAATGTCTGGTCCTTGCATAGATAAACATGGATTAAATTTTTCTTGTTCAAATGGTAAATTATCAGTGTTTGAAGGGGGGAGAAAAGCTTTTGATGCATTTTTAAAGGATAATTTGTATTATGTAAAGCCTTTTTCATATGTTTTTAAAGAACCCAAGCCTTCAGTATCAAATTGTAAAATTTTTGAAAATTCTAATCAGGTCAATGGGGAAAGATTGAGTCCCTTGAATCTGGAAGTTTGGCATAAGCGGTTTTGTCATGAAAATAATGAAGATATAGTGAAAACAGAAAAACATGTGTATGGACTAGCTATAAAGAATAAGAATGCTCCAAGTTGTTAGCCTTGTAAATTAGCCAAAAACCGTAGGGTTTCTTTCAAACCGGTTCGGGGGATTCAATCTCGTACCCCATTGGGACTAATTCATATGGATTTAATGGGGCCTGTAAACACTCCATCTTTGGGGGGCTCGAAATACATTTTGTGTTTAATTGATGATTTTTCTCGTAAATCTGTTGTATATTTCCTGATATCGAAGGACGAAGTGTTTGAATATTTTGTAAGGTTCCAGAAAAGGGCTGAAAGGTTTACTGGGAAAAAAAATTAAAGAAATCCGTTCAGATAACGGTAAAGAATTTAAAAATGCCCGTTTTGAAAATTACCTTAGGAACCAGGGTATTAACATACAGAGAACAAACACTTTTAGTCCTGAAATGAATGGAATAGCAGAGAGATACAACTTAACCTTGATGAACGGGGTAAGGACCCTCTGAGGGAATCAAGTTTACCAGACTGTTTTTGGGCCGAAGCAGCCTTATGTTTCAATTACGTTCAAAATAGGACTGTTGTAACAGGAAGAGAAAAGACTCCTTTTGAGTTGTATTGTGGCAGAAAGCCATCGGTTAAACATTTAAGAATTTTCGGATGTATATCCTACATAGGTCGGCCAAAACAGAAATTGAAAAAATTAGACATGAGGGCATATCAAGGTGTAATGATCGGTTATGCCATAAACACTAAGGGCTATAGGATTTGGAACCCCGAAACCCGGGAAGTAGAGGAAACAATCAATGTTAGATTTGATGAATCCCAAATTTGGGGGAAAAATAAACAAGAAGTTAGCTGGGAAGAGGGGGAGACAGTTTTAATTATATAAGTCCTTTAAGTGAAATGGATATCGAGGAGGAAGAAATTAAAACTACCCCCACAAAATCTTGGACATCTTGTCGTGAAATTCCATGGGTGAGAAAAGCAGTTCAAAGAAAAAATGATACTCGCTTGGACATTTACTATTTGATTGAAGGCGAGGATGTCAAATTAAGGTCTAAAATGATGTAAAAAATTACTGCAATTCCCATAATATAGAATTTGATCAAGATGTTTTCGATTTTTCCACCAAAAATAATGAATCGGGTCCAGTTGTTAACTTAAATTCAGATAGGGGGGGATGAAGAAACAATAAATCTCTTAGAAGCAAACGTTTCAGAAATTATCATTCCAAATAATTACAAGCAAAGTTTGAGGACTCCTGAGAGGGAGAATTGGCAACAAGCGATGACTGATGAAATGAATGTAATCCGCCAAAGAAAGGTCTGGTCATTGGTACCACCCCAGAAAAATAAAAAGGTGTTAGGAAACAGATGGGTGTATGACCTTAAAACCAACGATAAAAATGAAGTGGTGAGATATAAGGCTAGACTTGTTGCTCAGGGAAACCGCCAGGAATACCCAGAATCCTATTCTCAAGTTTTTAGCCCAGTTATTAGTTTTTCTCTTGTCAGAGCATTTTTTTGCAATTTTTGTATGCTTGTTGGGTTGGTTGCATTTTCAAGTTGATGTAAAAAATGCATATTTATACGCTGATTTAAACGAACAAATTTTTATGCGCCAGCCTGAAGGATTTATTGATCCATACCATTCAAATTATGACTGTAAACTAGAAAAATCACTATATGGGTTACACCAATCAGGTCGTAACTGGTTTTTTGAAATTGATAGTGTTTTAGAAGGCCTGAATTTTAAAAAATTGACTAGTTGTAATTGTGTTTATACCTATAATAGTGAAATTGTTTTATTAATGTATATTGATGACATAATAATTTTTGGAAAGGATCCAAATCATATAAATCATGTTTTAAGTAAATTGAAATTGCATTATGATATCAAAGAAATGGGGAAAACGAAAAAATTGTTAGGCGTAGAGTTCATACAAGAAGGCAGGGAACTGTTTATCCACCAGCAGAGCTACATATCAAAAGTGTGTGATATATTTAAAGCATATAATTATCCTGTGTCCACACTACCCATTGCAAAGGGTTTCATTTTGTCCAAGAAAGACTGCCCAAAAAATAAAAGTGAAGAGGACGAAATGATTGATATCCCATATAGAAATGCTCTTGGATGTTTAGCTTATATAGCTAAAAAAACAAGACCTGACATATCCTACGCAGTTAACATTTTGTCTCAATTTCAAGCAAACCCAGGCATGAGACATTGGGAATGTGTACTAAGGTTAATAGGGTATTTGAAATATACTAGTCATTATAAATTAAATTTAAGTAACATTGATAATATTTCCTTAAATGGTTTTTCAGATTCTGATTATGCGGCTAATCGCAATGACAGAATATCAATGGGGGGACTAGTTATTTTTTTGGATAAAGTACCTATTATTTGGCGTACCTTTAAGGAAAAATGTGTTGCCCTATCCACAATGGAAGCAGAGTATATTGCTTTATGTGAGGCTTCCAAGGAGATTGTATGGTTAAATCGACTTTTAAATGAAATGTCCCAAACCAAAATCTCTGGATTTAATTTAATTAAATGTATATTACATTGTGATAATAGGGCAGCTATTGATTTTTCACATTCACCAATAGAGAACTCGCGCACAAAGCATATTGACGTGAGATATCACTTTTTACGGAATTTGGTTTTGGATAATATTTTTGAATTAAAATATATAAACAGTAAATTAAATGCCGCAGATTGTTTTACAAAGCCTTTTAGTAAGATTGAATTGGAAAATGTTTGCAAAAATATATTAAATGTATTTTAATGTTTTTGATATCATACTGTTTCAAAGTGTCAAGGTCTTTTTCATGGTGTTTATACATTTTTTTTTATGAAATGATTTATTGGGTATGTTGCATTTTCTTGTTACCGGAATGCCAAGAAGGGGGGACTTGTCAAAATATTTGATATTTTTTATTTGTTTTCTTGACTTTCCGGTACTGGGGAAATGATATTAATAATACTTACCTATTTTTATGTGAGGGGACTCTCCATGTCTTGACGCTGCACTAATTAAATACAGTCCCAAAACTTTCGTTCTTTCCTGCATGCGTAGTAAGAAAAATGTAAACAAACCGCACGGTGCTTGATTGATTGTTCAGTTAAAAATCACAGTGAAAAAAAAAATTTTGTCCGTCAATGTAACCGTTTCAACGAAATTAAGTGTTGCCAAAAAGATTTTTTGAGTTTTCTTAGTGAATTTCATCGAACTTGCAACCAAGAATATGTAAATTGTGTGGAACGTCATCGAAGCAGTATTTAAGCGGTGGACATCCGTCCATTGATCTCGCTTTCCCCTGTTTCAACTACCAGGATGTCTCCTCCTGCATAAGCTGTTGTAGTGGGCTACCAACCCTGGGATCTATCGTCCAGTCGATGATGGAATCGCGTTCCACTTGATCTGCATGCCAAATGAATTGGGCCGGCCGGCCTTACATGGATGTTTCAAGACTTCGTTTGGAATCACCTGGCGGAAGACGATTCGAGATCACTGGACTGTTCTTTCATTATCAATATGAACTTTTTAGGAGCACCTGTGGTATAACTATTATATTTATTGTTCATGTTCGCTGCAATATTTTTATTGCTGGATAGGATTCTACAAGAATAATATATTTTTAAGAAGCCTTTTTTCTTTGTTAACATGATGTATTTTAGTACTAATAAATGTTAATGATTTACTTAAATATGCTTTCTAATTTGACTCAACCAGGACACATTTGTGAGGTCCACCAAAAACTTTAATTAGTTTTTCCTCCTGACATTTTCGAAAGCTCTCTGCGCTGTTTCTGAGGTCGATGCAAATCCGTCGAGAACTCGTGAGTGGAAATGGGGGAGCGGGGGGGGGGGGGGGGGGTCTGCGACGTAAGATGATCTCTAACTTCCGTGTATCGTGGATGCCACCGCGGTAAATCTCCTAGCGATAAGAGCAGCTCACATACAGAGCAAAGGCGGGGTTACTTTCATGCGGTCCAATGACGATCTTCTCCCGTCGCGCATTTTCAAAAGGGGAAGAAGGCTTGCGTTCGTTTATAGACCGGTGGCTACCGGTCGGTTGAATAACATCGCTGTATTGCTCTAGCATGCGCTGACGTCATTAGCTGTCATGTGATCAACCGACCGGTAGCTACCGGTCGAGGTCGGCAAAGTCTCAAAGGCGATTGCAGTCTGGCAAAAGCGTCCATTCAAATAAATAACTGTAACTTGTACTTTCAGTGCAATGTTGTGATTGCTTAGCTTGTGTTGGTGCACATGCACGTTTGAGGGATTAATTATTCGTTTTCATTCATAAAGTGAAGCTGTAACAAGCATGTGCCTTTATCCATCATCATGAATATCTTAACAGTTAATGAAGAGCATAAAGCGCATGAAATAGATGGTGGTGAGAAGAATAAATTTAAATTTTCTTGGTTGGAAAATAAATTAAAAATAAAAGTAAAAGATGAAGAATATGAAGTTACTCTGAAGGACTGCATACAAAAGATCGATGTTAGCGGCAAAGCGAAATGCGAACTGTGCAGAGAACAATAAATTGTCCCTAGTTTTATGAATTTTCACAAGTATCATTTATCTCTTCCATCATTATTTATTGGTTGTTTTTCATATTCAAGAATTTTTGTCTTCATTAAGTGTTTTTATTCTAAAGATTTTCTTTCTACAACATAAGGGGAAAATTCATATAGAAACTTATTGTGTTTTATGACTATAATACATTCAAGATGTTTAGCAAATTTTTCTTTATATAAATTATGAAATAATCATTAATCAATGGTTCTCAAACCCAAAGACTTTGTTCTAATTGAGGAATATTTCTGGAAATAAAAGTAAGCATTTTTTTTTTGTCTTATTGGATTTATATTTACACAAGTAATTTTGTAAATGCATTTATTGATGTCTGTATGCTCATTTTTTATAGTATGTGTGTTCGGTGTGATATTTTTAGTGTTCGCAAAAAGTTCAGCTTTTTTTGTCAGCTGGCACTTTCATGCCTGTTCATAAGAAGGCAGAACTGCTCTTATGGCTACAAAATCTGCCAAAATGTAGCTTTTTGAGGTATAGGAAGGAGCAATGTGTAAAGCAGGGATGGCTGTTCAAAAAATTATGAGTATAGCATACTATTAAACCACTCAGACTGCCTGAAATGCGACAGCAAACTCTAAATGCGTTTTTCTCAAAATTATTTTTTTTTCAATACGGTTGACAAGATGTAAGTTTCTAATGCACCGATTTATTTGAAATTTGGTAGACTTTCTTAATGCTATCAAAATTGTCTCCACATAGGAGATTCTGTATTTTTTTTAACCATTTTTAAAAAATTACAAAAGTTGAAAAAAGGAGCCAAAAGAGATCTTTTTTTTTTCCAAGAAGACTCCATGTTGTGATTTTTTTTCCAAATTGGCCACTTCCAGATAATTTTGCATCTGTGTTTAATAAGAATCAACCTTAATTTCATGTTTCAGATCACCAGGAGGATTGGAATCTTGTCATCCAGTAGACACCTTTTTTTTCTGCGTCCAAACTTAGCTGGCATCTACTGATTTAAATTTTAAATTTTTTTCCCACTATTATACAGTTTTATACTTTTTAAGTATCAATAAAAAACTGATCAAAAATTTATAGTAAAAATGGTTACAGATTTTTTTATTATGCCCGCAAAATTGCATCAAAATCAAGCCTCAAGACTAGAATACCCCCTTAATGAGAAATGGCATTTTGTGTTTGTGTAGCAGAGGTGAGAATTTATTGTGTGACATAATTCGGTATCCTACAAAACGAACTAAAATTTAATATTAAAAAATTAAATATACTTAAATTTTTAGTATTTGAGACACTTGCAAAAGGAATAATAAATAAGTATATACTTTTAATGAAACAAGTTATCAAGCAGCATAAACAGTCACACCAGGTGTGTCACATGCCACACAGGTGAGAATTCACATGCTGTGAACCAAAAATATATTAAAATAAAAATTATTATTAAAAAATTGTTCGGATTTATAGAGGGTCAGAGGGGGGCAATGCCCCCCCAGTTTTGAGAAGACTATGTAGTAACAACACATCTTCAAAAATTAAAAAAAAAGTTATTATTATTTTTTATTTTTTCAATAGTTCAGAAGTGCATGTGTGGATTTATAGGGGGGAGGGGCATAGGGGCAGTGCTCCCCCAGTTTTGGTACGACTTTATATAGTAACAACACATCTTCCAAAATCTTAAAACAAAAAAATCATAACTTTTTCTTTTCTGAATAGTTTAATGAAATTGAAGAGAAAACCGAATGTTGTTTTCTGATGGGAGGAAAGAAAAGGGCGGAAAGAACGAACATTAAATACAAATAGTACAGCTGTCACTGGGGTGCTGAAAATGTGTCTAAATTCAATTTTGGACTGAAAACCATTTGGGCAATTATGTGAATGAAAATATAGTCTAAACGAGCTATACATTAAGTTGCAACACTTATAATAATTGACTATTATTTTAACAAATTAGAACCTAAAGCAAAGGGGGAAAAATCTCCCTCCCCCCCATCTGCGCTAACAGAATGATCTACTTGTTATCATTTATGTCCACATTTAAAGTATTATTTGTGCATAATATTTATGTTCTTAGTAGATTAATTGGCCTTTTGAGAAATTCTAAAAACATAGTTTTTTTCCTTCTCTCTCTCTCTCTTTAAAGAGAGAGAGAAATAGAAAATAAATACTATCGCAAACTGAATAAATTTCAGTTATCTGAGTATTCTGATTAAATGAATCTTTTTACTTAGAGGAAGAGTACACTTTTACTTACTTTATAAATACTGTTTAAAAAGTAAAGTAAGTCATAATCATCTAAGTCTAATTGAGTAAGTCCTTGTCATTATTGAAAACTAAATAATTGAGTCAAAGATTTGTAAAATCGTAAAAATCCTTTAACCGTAAAAACTGACAAATTTTCGTAAAAATTACAAAAAATCAAACAAAAATCTGCAGGTAAGAGTGAATTACAAACAGGGCCGAATTTGCCTATAAGATAAACAAACTATTGCTTAGGGCCCTTTCTTTGAAGTGGATCCCTAACTCCCAAAAAAAATTCGTTCCTTAAAAAATGGAAATTGCTTGAAGAAACTAATTTTATTTTTAAGTGCTTGAAAACCTTGAATATTTGAAAACGTGTGGCTACAAACCATAAATTTTAAATTTTCTAACAAATAGT
Organism: Uloborus diversus; assembly: GCF_026930045.1. Lineage (NCBI taxonomy): Eukaryota > Metazoa > Arthropoda > Arachnida > Araneae > Uloboridae > Uloborus > Uloborus diversus. The sequence continues at coordinate 114,018,115 of NC_072733.1, forward strand.
AGAGGGGGAGGAATGCGAAAATATGTCAAATTCAGCTCCTTGCCACATCCTGTATTAAAAATGTAAAAATCATGGTTCTCACGTTTGTAACATATTATTTGAAATAATTTTTTGTGACTCACTTGTTTCATAATTTTGCTATTTATTCAATCCCGAATGCAGTATTTTGGAAATTTTTTTGTATTGATTGCTTTTATCTTACTTCTTCTGCATATTGTCTATCTGTTTAGCACGGAATAAAAATACACACTACTTCTATTTCTTTTCGTTTTCTGCCCTACTTGCAACTGATGAAAAGTTGTTGTCATGAGAAATCTATGGTTTCTTTTTTCTTTTAAATTTAAAATAGCTATTTCTTACAAAGTTAGAACAGGACTGTAAAAATTTGCAATCAATTACTAAAATATCAGACTGGAAAGTGCAAATGAAGTGCGTTTAATAATTTTATTTATTCTAGAGTGCTTGAAAATAATTAGATAAGTCTTTGAAAATCCTAAGCAAAGTGGGCTCCAATTACTACCATTACTACACCATTACTACTCCAATTACTACACCATATTGTTAATCTGTTTAGCCAGGAAAAAAAATGATACACTACCTCCATTCCTTTTCGTTTTCTGCACTACTTATAATTAAAAAAAGGTTGTTGTAATGAGAAATCTATAGTTTACTTTTTCTTTCAAACTTAAAATGGCTGTTTCTTACAAAGTTTGAACAATACTGTACAACAGCATAATCTAGTTATCAATTTCTATGTCTGTCCCATTAACCTTTATAAGGCTTCAAAATGCAGAATTTTATATCCATTTTACAAAATTTCCTCCGGGGGAGAAACCCCCGGGACCCCTAAAATTGGAGATACTCTATCTCCCACATAAAAGGGAGCACTGCGTCACTCTCTTGATACCAGCCCCCTCTCTTAAGGTCAATTCAAAAAGGTGAACATTAAAACACATTAATGAAAACAACACACAAAAAAGTAAAGCATGGACATGCATCACAGAAAACAAACAATAACATGGAGGTGGAGGTTATAAAAATGTTGCTCAAAAAAAAAAAAAAAAAAAAATCCTGCTCCCCCAGGAACTCAGTCCTAAATCCGCCTATGGGCAGGTTTAAATATATATATTTTTGCTGAAGTTAAAAAACATTAAATGAATTGTTCCTTAAAGTTTTAACTATAAAAGGCATGTGACTGAAACATTACACTTTTTGAAGAATTACCCATATATGTTTAGCCTGAAGGGACGAACTTGCTTAAACTTGGTATGCCAAAATAATATTGTAATAAATATTGCAGATTAGAGAACATTATTGACTGTGGATGTAGGAGAATGTGGGGCAAAGTGATATAGTTAAGATGACTGAGCTTTTTCAAAATGAACAAATTGGAAATTTGTTTGGAAAATTACAGTACATAAGGGAAGAACATTGTATTTTATAATAAAACTTTCTTTGAAATAGTATTTTGATTGTTGGCATTAAATTTTTGCTTTTAAAAAAAAGTGAAAAATGAAATGCACTGGTGGACAAAATTAAGAGATGGAAGGCATTTTTCCAAATATCTCGAGAAATAGTGGATAAAAGTTAATAAAATTTGGTATGAATATAGCTTATATTAAGACAATAGTGTCTGCAAAGCGAAAAATAAAGTGCCATTCATTGGCAAGAGTTACTGCTAAATGTCCAATGTGGACTGAACTTCAGGATGAAAGATGGAAGTGAAAGTGAGGCTTGTATGGAGTGTGACCGCCTCTAGTATAGTGTATGGTCACTTCTGACAGATAGACAGCCTTACACAAGGAGTATGTATGCTGTTAATAAGAGAGTTAAGGAGTTCTTGTGGAAGACCCTCCCACTCTTCCACCAGAGCGGTTTTTAACTCTGGAATGGTTCTGGATACATGTTGGCGCATCGCAATTGCCCTCCCAAGAGCGTCCCAAGCATGTTAATTAGGGTTAAGGTCAGGAGATTTGACTGGCCAATCCATTCAATGAATGTCTTCGCTTTCCAAATACTCCTCAACCAGGACAGCCCTATGTCGTCGGCATTGTCGTCCATAAAAATGGATTCAGTGCTAACAGCACCCCTGAAATGAGGCATATAGGGTTGTGTGATCTCCTGCCTGTACCTCTGGGTATTCAAGGAACCAGTGTCAAACACATGGAGTGGTGTGCGGGTGTCTTGCATGATCCCTGCTCAAACCATCAATCCTCGAACAGCATAATGGTCCCTTTCCATGATGTTACTGGGAGGGTATTGGATCCCGTTCCCTCTGTGAATATTCGCCGAGTATCAGGTTGTAGACAGAATCTGGATTTAACTGTGAAATTAACATTATCCCATTAGAGCTGTCTACAATGTTGGTGCCGTCTGCTCCATTGTACATACTCTCTTTTGTGGGAAGGAGTAAATAGAATGCAAATGGCGGGCTTCCTGGCATACAACCCTCTTTCACCAAACCTCCTAGCAACTGTCTTGCTTGAAACTAATGTTCCAGTGGCAGCAGCAAGGTCCCTAGACAGTTGTGTTGCTGTAGACGTCCTCTGGCGCTTGGCTGTAAGTAACAAATACTGGTCCTTATAGGGTGTTGTTGCTCTCAGACAACCTTGTCCTGGTCTTCTGGACTCTGTCCCACTGTTTTTAACTGACTTAACAAAATCAAAACAACGCTTGGAGTTTCACCCAATGGCCTTGCAACCTGAGCTTGGGACTTTCCTGCCTCAGGTCTACACACAATTTTCCACCTCTTACCTTCGCCTAAACGATGATGTTCACTCATTTCACCCAAAAACCAACAAAAACAACAAGATTATTCAAGAAACAATACAAATCGTTACTGTCTCGTAGAGTGGAATGAGCTGAGAAGCTAGCTGTTGACTTTTATACCTCCTGCTGCCTTAGCATCGTCCACCAGAATACATGAACTCATCTCAGCAACACCAGCGCCATAGTGCTATTATATGGTAACCGAATGTCCATGTTTTATGTGATATTTCTGAGAAATGTGTGAAAATGCCTTCAATCTCTTAATTTTGTCCACCAGTGTATTTTTGTAATGAAATATTTTCTATTCCATTATGAAAATTATTTTTAATGAAATGAATCAGTAAATAAAAGATTAAATGAATAAATGAAAAGATACTGAATAAACAGATAACTAAATAGGAAAATTAATGCATGAGAACATAATATTACCCTGTTGATATCGCTTGCGAGCTTTTTCTTTGTCTATCTAGACAAATTACTTCCTCTTTGAGTTTTTTTTATCTGTTTTATATTAAAAACTTGAATTTAACACTTAAAAAATACACAGTACACAGGGAACATACATGTACGTGACTTAATAGTTGTTTGTCAGGTATATAAATGAGTGAATAAAAGAGTGAATGAATAGGAAAATAAGTTAATCAATGAATGAATAAATAAGTGAAACATGAAATTAAGGTATTTTAATAAAATAATTAGTAAAGAATACGTAAGAGATTTAATGAATGATTGAATAAGTAAACAAAATTAACTATTTCACTTTGTCCCATCCGCTTTGGCCCTCATGCACTTGTCTAATTGTACAAAATATTTAAAATACAAATAAGCTTATTGTATGCAGTATTAATTAAATAAATACTGCATCAAATATTAGATGGTCTCCATTAGTATTTCTAATGTCAATTACAAGAACTTTATTATTTAATAATCATCATAATTGGCTCGCCAGCCCGTTGTGGACCTTGGCCTTCTTTAGGAGATCCTGCCAGGCTGTCATCCTCTTTGCCGTTGACCTCCAGTTTTTGATTTTAATGATATCAAAATCACAGTCCACACAGTCGACCCATCTCTTTTTTGGTCTACTTCTTGGTCGTTGTCCGAAAGCGACTGCATTAAAAGACCTTCAACGCAGCTCTATCATTTTCTCTTCACAAAAGATGACCAGCCCATCTCATTCTGTTTAGTTTTATAAATTACAAAATCATATGATAATACCAAAAATAATTTTTGGCTAACAAACAAAATGTTACAATATGAGTATCAATTTTTGAAAATTGCTTGTATTATCATTTTGTACAATTTTCAGATATAATTCTTTCTTAACTGGAATAGACTATATGTGTTGCTACCCAGTTAATATATTACTAGCTAGGTGGCGCCAAAAGCAGAGTAAATATTTCGCTTTGCCCCTCTATTTCACTTTATCCCACACTCCCCTACCTGATTTTGGTGTGGCAAGTGCATACCTGCAATTCTAGTTCTGGCACCATTGCTTTTTAGGCACAGGAAAGAAATGTCACCTATGTATACAGTGGCAAATTTACAAGTTTGGAGGCCTGTCACAATGCATTTTTGGGGCTCCCTTTATCTATTACAGAATTGTGTAAAATATTTATCATGTGCATTTTTGTAACTTCAACAGGTCCCCTTTGTTCATGAGGTGGGGGGTGAGTCTCGCAATTTTAATTAAACCCATCACTGTTTATGTACAGTGGAAAACGTTTAACATGAAGCTGAAAGGTTCAGAAAAAAAATTCCTGTTAAACGAATTTCGTGTTAAAAGATTTACATGTAAGTGCGCAGTATACAGTCGGGATCGCTATACCAGTTCATGTTAAGCGGTTTCGTGTTAAACGTATTTCACTGTATATAATTTGACTCCTCTGTTTTCGCTGTGTAATTTCTTAGCTTAGTTTCTCTATGCCGACTTTGTTTTTGAATTTATGTAAGCTTAAGGATTGAAAATAAAGTGATTTCATTCTCTAAAAGTAAGTTTATGTTGTTGCTATTAATGTTGCTGAGAAATATCCTGCTGGTGACATCAAGCCATGTATGAAAGACACTGAGCATGTTTTATTTGTTTTTCACCCTCTTATGTCCTTGTACATAACACCATTTCCTTAATAATGCTCCTAGAGGAATGGATTTGCATATGGAAAGCAATTAAAGAAAAGCTTGTTAAAAAAAAGGCTCTAAAAGAAAAGGAATGGGAGTTTTTAGAAATTCACATTGTATATAGGATTAACTATTCCTTGGAAGAGTTGAAATGAAAATAAATTTCTTCACAAAAAAATGTGGTCATTTTCAAATTAAGTCTGATTTAACCTTTCTTGCATACAGCTGCTTTTCATCAAAATTTCATTTTGTATTCACATTAGCTGGAAAAATAGTTTAAAATGGAATAGCGATCTATCTCCATTGGTTTTATTCTTATATGCAATGCTTAATACAGTTTACGATACATCGATATGTGCATTCCTGATTAAGAGTTGTAAATAACATAGCATGGATTGGCAGTGATGGAAGAGAACAAAACTTTTTGCAACAGTAAGACTTTTTGCGGCTAGTAAAGCCATTTAGAAGTTATTATCCATTATTGCATTTCATTGTTCTAAAAAGCCCCTATTCCCTCTATTTTTTTATATATTTTTTTCAATTTCACTTATTTGATGTGTTTTCTGTCTTAATAGATTTGATTAAATTTAAATTTTATAAAATGCTTAATTAATAGAATTGAAATTAGATAACTTCTATTTTTTTTCCATAAATTCAAAAGTTTCTAGCTGTGGTAGTGACTCTTAAAATTTGTCTTAAAAAATCTAAAAAAGTTAACAGTAATTTTATTTTTTGTAAACTAGATCAAAATCATGGGGAGCCCCATTGAAAATTCAAAACATTTTTTAATACCCTCTTGTATAAACTCTGTATAGTAAGTAAACAACTTTTATAATCATATTATTTTTTAACTGTTTATGTTACATGTGTTTTTTAAGATACAGTTCGACCTCAATTTAACGAACCTTTATTTAACGAATTTTGCAATTTAGCGAATTTTTCTTTTTCCCTGACTAAAGTAAAGGTAAAAACCCCTGTTTAGCGAATAATAAACCCCGAAATAACGAATTATTTTAACATCCGAGGAATGTTTGTTTTGTTTTTTTGTTTGTTAATTTGAGTTAGGAAGTGAAGCAGAAAGACTTTTCTTGCAACCAGCAATTTTTGACAGGCAAGGGGCGAGAAGGCAAGCAACGAATAGTGATTCTGATTCAGAAAGCGATAGTGAAACTCCCATTAAAAGTTTTACTTTTTCATATGTTTACAGTCCTGCAAACTGTAAAAATATATCTCATGCAGCAGGCTGCAAAAGACACAGTATTTTATTCTCTCCATAAAGTCAAAAGAGAAGTATTTCGAGTCAAGTATCAAGGAAACTGTTTAATATCTATTACTCAGTGCAATAAAATTTCAAATTAACTAGCGTGTAATAAGTTGTGGAACGCTGAATAAAAAGTGTGCACTTTCTAATTATAGATATTTCTGCACAGTTGCTTATTAGGGGTCTTAGATAAAAAAAAAGGTGCCTTTAAAAAATTTTTTTGCATCCTGATATTACAAATAACCCCGATTTTATGTATAAAAGTTTCGGTCCCGGTAAATTCGTTAAATCAAGGTCCGGCTGTATATACATTGTTTCACATATTATCTCACTGCTTACCCTGGGCATTCATTGATGGCACGGGCTTGGTATGTAGTCGATGGTAGCATAATAAGCACATGACTATAGCTTCAATTCATGTAAACTATTCTTTGAAAACTTGAAGCTGTATGTACATAAGTGAAGCATGTTTTTTATCATGGGGGGGAAAAATAATCATGTTATGAAATCCTATTTATATTTTTTATGTTATTTATGTTTCAGAGTTATTGAATGCAAGGGCCCTACAAACACACGTGTGTATTCTGTTGCAGTGTATTTTCAGGGAAATCGATTGGCTGTTGGATCTGGCCATAGGTAAGAATAAAAGTTAAATATTTAATTTAAACTTCAAAACCATTGAATTTAAAATAATGCATTTTTGCAGGGTTTCCAGAAATTTCCAAATTTGTAGTCTTAAAGAAGCACTTTTTAATCTTTTTATTTTATTATTATCAATATTTAAATTTGATAAATGTTTTTAGAGCTCTTACATAAAAAGAGCTTATTTATTTTCATAATTAGAAAATCACCCATCGAGGTATGATCGGTGAAAATTGCTTCTACATTTGAATGAAGCAATTGTCTGTTTGGTGATACTTTTATAGTTGAAATTTTAACTCGAACTCCAGTGGATTAGTTATAAACTGTAGTACATAGCAGTAATTGTTGTCCGCTTTTCTCCTAGTCTTACCAGTAAAACAGTTAAGTGACCAGATCCAGTTCAGCCTTGTCAAAATAAACCATTTTCCTACATGTCAAACATTACCAAAAAATATTGTCAAATCATCATGCTATTGCACAAGTTTGATTGTTGGTGACGTCACAGAGCATTACTCGATCAGAGAATTGGCTTATTATATATAGGAGGATAGCTATAACTTAGGCAAAAAAGGGGGGGGGGGAGTATTTGTATTTTCAAATTCTTATAGCTCTTCTATGCCTTAGAATAACAAGATCATTTTGTTTCATTTTAAAGTGCAAACATAACAGCTTCTTAGCCTAGAATTTTCAAATTTTTATCACCAGGTCATTTTTAGAGAGTGAATTAGTCTATTTTTCACTTTTCTTAAGTTTAAGCAATTTTTTTTCATAATGAAGGACTACCAGTATCAGTTTACTTTTTCTGTTCTTTCAGTATGCATAACTAAATACCACAGGTAAATAAAATTAGCCTCTTGCTGTAAATCTCTCAAGGATTATGTTCAAAATGACAAAAGCGGCACTTTTTGAACCAGAATTTGACCCCAATTTTTTTTTAGTTAGGTTTAGCTCAAATCGTTTCTTTATAGGCACCAATAAAAATTCATTGTTTCAGCTTTGCACTAAGCCATGTTTGATTTTTCTACTATTTTAAATATATTACTAGAGATTTTAGAAAAGGGATCAAAAATGCCAAATTTTGATTCACCCACAAAGCAAAAAGAAAAAGCTAAGAATAGGAGTTAAGTTTAAAAAAAATATTACCACTTTAGAGTACAGAACATTGATGCATATTTATCTACCAAATTTCATCAAAATAAAAAATGGTGCATCAGAAAAATTTCTGAAAACTTGTTGATTTTATATGGTAACATCAGTAAAATGCAACTCGACTCATGTAACCCTACTGTAAAATGATAAAATGTGACATTTGCAAATGACCCAGAAATGTGAAAATATGTTCTTGAATGTAACACTATATCATAGCAGTTTGTATATAAAAAAAAGACTAATTTGTGCCTTGAACTGAGTCAGGTGTAGATTTCTCAAGCAAAGGAAATTTCTTAGCCACTTTGCTTATTTTACATTCTTTTTAAAAAACTTTTAAGGGGTTTTTAAAGAAAAAAATAGCAACTCGATATACAAGTTGTTTATAACAACCAAGTTTCAAGTAGGCATGAGGTTCTTCCTTGAATCTGCGTTTTTCCGCCTTGTTGTCATTTTCCTTTTTTTTCCCCGATTTTATTTATTTTCTACATTTTCTTTGGTGATCCGTTTCCTTTCCTTTTTTTCACGCTGTTTTCGATCACAAGGTTATGCCTTATGATCAAAAATTGGGGGCAAAAGAGACTTTTAGAATTTTCTCTCATCGTATTCAATTTACAGCATCTTTGAATTGAATGTGCATTGTTTCTAGGATTTTGCATTGCTTCTTGCATCTTATGCATTGTTTACAGGATTTGAAATTTTCGCCCTCAGATCATCCAGCAGTTGTCTTTAAATTGCTGATAAATATTTTAAAACATTATTTGCTCTAAATCTGGGTTTAAAAAAAAAAAAAAAAAATCCATGTTCGTAGAAGCAAAGTACAAGTCCTGCTCTTTGCAGCAAAGGAACCAATTTTGTGACTTTAACGCTTTTCAACTCAAAATACAATTTGTGTCTGCTAATGATTTTGAAAGCTTATTGAAATTTAGAGCATTTGTAAAGTTTTTGTGGATTAAAAAAATTCAGAAATGAAAAATCTATGCCACAACGTGAGAAATTTCAAATCCTTTAATTCTTGATTTAAAAAAAAAAGTCCATAAACTACACCAATAAAACACAATGTTTTCTGCAATGAAATTTACTTTTCTCATAAACATCCCACATGAAATCTGGTAAATATTTTTTGAAGATTTAGAAATAAAAATTAGAGAAGATAGATAATTACAAAAAAGGATTTCTTGTTGATTTTTCACTAATTAAAGAAACCACTGGTCATGATATATTTGTTTCTTCAACAGTTGGAAAACTCTTGTGAATTCGGTCACCCATAAAAATGTCAAACAGATCAAAATGTGCCGCTTTCGAGTCATTCATTTGATATGAACTTCCTTTTTAAAATGTTCATATTTTCTGTTTTGCACAAATTTCCTTTTTTTTTTTTGTCTTGTTTTGAAAATATCATACTTGATCAAGAGGTTTTTAAATTATAGTAGTGAATTGTTTTTATTTATTTATTTACTTTATGAAGTTTATTTATGAAAAATTTCCTTTAAATTAAAACAAAAGTTATTTATGTGATTCTTAATTCACAATCGTCATTTGTACACACTAAATGCAGTGATTTTTAACGAGTTGTTTATCAACTTTTTTTCTTTTTAAATGCTGTTCATTTTGTATTTTCTAGCATTCAACAAGCCGAGATGGATGCTGCTAGCAATGCATTAAGAAAATCTAAAGGTAAATATATTTTCAAAGATAGTTAAACTATGAAAGCAGAATAATGAGAGGTAGAGGCTATAGCCTTAACTAAGCTGCTCCTAATCAATCCATTAATCCACAATGAAGGTTGATTAATCTCTTGATACTGTTTTAGTGCTGGAAAACTTTCTGAAAAGAGTGTTGCAATTATGTGAATAAGATAACAGGGACTCATACATTTTAGAATGAACAAGATTAATACATAAAGACACACATACATGACATGACATCCCAAAGCACCTACCATTTTATGGTTCATCTGTTTTAGATGTCGGTAAAAATACGCATACAGCTGGACGCAAAAAAGTGCAACTAAACAAGAATGGGGCTTTTGAAATAAGTTATGAGACAAATCATATCGTATATCCAATCAAACTTTAGAGATTAACTAAATTTTTTTCCAGATCTGCTGGTGGATTAAAGATAAGGTTACCCTAATTTACACAGGTAAAATCTGGACACCTTCATTGTATTAGAGGGACAGTGGTGAGGAATTTGCGTTACTTTTCACTGCTTGACATTTGTTCACACTTGACTGAAAATTTGTTTGTCTTTTTTTGCATTTTATAAAGCTTTGTATAATTTTTTAACAGCACATTCATGCTTTGCTTAAATTGAGAGGAAAAAAAAAGAATTTTTTAATAGTTGAATATTGAAATGAAAATCTATCAGCAACTCTTTGTGTTAAAACATGACTATTTAAAAAGTAAACTGATAGATCTCTGTGCAGAAATAAATTAAGAGAACAATAATTCTTTTGCTTAGAAACAGGATTTTTCATAACCTTCTCAGTGCTGTTCCTTCCCTAATTTGTGACAATTTACTTACTAAATAATAGATAGGGTTTTTATTAATCACAAACATTATTAGTTCCACTAAGTAATATGAAACAATGAATAACAGGGAATGAAAATGTAAACAATTTTAAAGTAGGTAACGTGAAGTGAAGTGAAATAGTTAAGATAACTTGCCTTTTTCAAAATGAACAAATCGGAAATTTGTTTCGAAAATCACAATATATAAAGAAATAACAATGTACTTTATAAAAAAACTTGCATTGAAACATTTTTTTCAATTTTTGGCAGTAAGTTTGTACCTTCTATAAAAATTGAAGTTTTTTCACCCTTTTTTCCCCATGGGGCAAAGTGAAAAATTATATATTTTTCTAATGAAATATTTTTTATTTGTTTATTAGAAATATTTTGGATCAAATGAATGTGTAAATAGAAGTATGAATGAATGAATAAATGAAAGATAATGAAACAATAAACTAATTAATATATGAGGAAAAATAAATGAGTGAATAAAATAGTGACTGAATGAGAAAATAAATGAATTATTTAATAAAATTAATATTATATATAAGTGATGCAATAAATGATTAAATAAGTGAACAAAATGAAGTATTTCACTTTACCCCATCCACTTTGTCCACCATTCACTTGACTAAATGTACAAAACATATATAAAATTTAAAAAAGTTAAATAGTAAATAAACAAAAAAATGCAATGAATATTAGTAGGTCTCTGTTAATATTAAAAATGTAAATAACAAGAACTTTATCATTTTGTTGTACCAAAAATGATTTTTTATTCACAACAAAATATTTCAATATGAGCATCGATTTCGGAAAATTACTTGTGTTATATCATTTGATCTTCAGGAGTAATTTTTCCCTGACTGGGCTAGCCTACATGTGTTACTATGTAGTTAAAATATTACCAGATAGGTTGCACAAAAAACAGGAAATATTCCAGCATTTCACTTTTCCCCACATTCCCCTACTAAATATTAAGTTATGTATTAAATGTTGCTTGTGGAAACACAGAGAATGTGCTATACGTATTCAGAACATGGTTATAATTTAAGGCATGAAAATTTCTGAAGAAGGTTCATTTTCCCAAAGTTGGTAATTTTCTTAGCTTTTCACCAAACTATCCTGTTGCAAGCAGGATTATGCAGAGTAACATTATCCAGCTTCATTTTAAAAATCTTATTTTTTATAAATAGCTTTAAATCCATGCAGTTAAGTGAAGCCAAGATGGCTTTTAAATCAATGGAAAAAGGATTTCTCAATTGCTATTCATGAAATGACACAATAATATATGCTCATAAAATTGAAATTTAAGAAGAGCCTTTGTAAATGTACCATAAATTTGTTTGTGTGCAAGTTCATATTCAATAGTTTTAATTTCACCATAAAAAATATTTCAAATTAAAAAAAAAACTATAAATATAGTTTAATTACCCAGCATTGCTTCATTTCCTTTTTTGCAGTTTAATATACCTATTTGTACATTTTAAACATTTTATGCTGAAAAACGCATTTACAAATTCTTGCATTTTTTCTTACTCAAATAGTTTCTTTGAAGGAACCAAATCTCTCTCTTCTGCTGTTTGTATTAAGAATCAGGCTGAAGCTATGTACCATAATAAATTTCTTTCAAATAAAAAAAACTGCCCTCAAAAAAACCTAGAAACTAAAAAGCAAAAAATAACCCGTTATTCTTACATACTGTTTCCTACCCAAACCTAGAAATGAAATTTATTTTACAATTCCAGTACAAAACTCAACTAAACACCAAATTATAAAATAAACACTAATTTTAATTACTATAAGATGAATTATTTTAAATACCTAACCAATTATATATGCTCTCTTAATTTTTAATAACCTTTTAAAGTCAGGGCCTCCTATAATTACTACTTAACGTAAATGACAACCCACCGAATCCTGAATCAAACACTAATTTATCTAGACACAAAATTAGTCTTTAAAAATAAATCTACTCAGTTACGTTAGATAGTATTTTATATGAAGCCCCAACTTCAAAAGGTTATTACAAATTAAGAGTTCCTATATAATTAGTCAGGTATTTAAAATAATTCATCTTATAGTAATTAAAATCAGTGTTTATTTTATAATTGGGTGTTTAGTTGAGTTTTGTACTGGAATTGTAAAATACATTTCATTTTTAGGTTTGGGTAGGAAAGAGTATGTAAGAGTAATCAGTTATTTTTTTCTTTTTAGTTCCTAGGTGTTTTTGAGGACTTTTTTTTAATTTAAAAGTAATTTATTTTTTGCTTTTTAGTTGTGTAAATATAAAATAAGTTTGTAGGATAGAGTATGTGGTAAATGACGTTGAGGTCTTTCTTATGTGCATCTCGAGTAAGAAAGTATCGAGCACATGAGTCTGAAAACAACTAAGATGAGCACAATAGAGAAAGAAATAGACGACAGGGTCTCGAAGATTTCTGATGACTTAAGAAAGGCTTTTTCAAATACGCAACTACGTACAAAAAATTTTTTGTCTTCATCATTACTTCCGATTTTATCAAAGTTTGCTTTCCGAAAGCAAATGCACGAGTCACTAAAAAAACAACAGAAATCGCTTTAAGTTTAAAATTGTAGGTTGTAAATTTTAAAATTGTAACATTATAAATTGTAAATTATATTTCACAACAATACGTATCACACAACTCACAATAAGGCTGTCATAGATTTACGAAAAAAGAACTTTGCAAAAGGATGAGAATACGTATCTCTCAGCAGAGTCAAGACTTGAAGTAATAGCTCGATCTGATATAGAGCCCTTTAAACTTCAAACAAAACCTCATGATGAATGAGCATTAGCAGAAATGCAAAAATTGATACATCTCATTTCTGATGAAAAGTAGACTGTGGACTCAGTATTTAGTTAGAACCATTTAAATATTTACAGTTTCCCAAACTACAAATAAATTGTAAATTGCAAATCATAAAATTGTAAATTATAAATTGTAACATTTTAAATTGTTAATTGTAATTTATGTTTCTAAACAATACATGTCATGTAACTTGTGATAAAAGTCGCATAGTTCTTCAAATGCCCCCATAACAGATGAAGATAAAAAAATTCCACTAGAATGAATTTTCATTATGATTACCCTTAATAATAATGTTTTCAGTACTTTCTTTCACTATGGGTAAATAAAACACATACCTTTGTTTTATAGCATTTGTTTTAACAATGGGTTCTATATTTAATAGTTTGAGAGAGAAATTACATGAAATTTATTATCTTTTATCCATAACTTTTCTCTGAAGAACAAATAGGGTAAATCAAAGATTTGGAACCTTAGAGTAAAGTTAGACCACCCTCTATCCACTAAACAAAAAAAAAAAATCATAAAAACCAGTTCACTAAGTGAGACGATATACAAAGTTAATAAAGTACAAATTGCTTTAAACCTGCTTATGATATTTGAAGAGTTCCCTCAATTTCATCAAACCCGAACTTGATTATCATTAGACCTTCGGTCAAGCATACCGTTTCAAACAAAAAAAGAAAAGAATTGTCCTAATCGGTACAGGCAGGGGCGTGCACAGAAATTTTAGGGCCCGTCACAAATGACTTTTCCAAGTGTTCTGCATAATGTTTACCTCTATAGTTCACTCCTAGTTTTAAAAATATTGGGCCCCTTTCATTCTCAGGTCCAGGCAAACAGGTGTTCTTTCTCCCCCCCCTGTGCACGCCCCTGGGTACAGATGTCTTCAAGTATCTATGGAACATTGTACAAAGAAAAAACAAATCCGACAAATTCAGAACCTCCTCCTTTTTTTAAAGCCTGCTAATTAGTATAACCCTAACTTAAAATTAAACTGGCAGCATTATGAAATAGGAAATCTAGAATACTGGTCAAGCTTAAAAAATCAGACGCCAGTTACAACACATTCTTAAGGAATATAAATTAAATCATCGGGGGAGGGATGTTTTGTATTTCAGTTCCCCTTGGATTGAACACTAAATATGTTTAAAAACTGAAATATTAAAAAAAAACATTTAAGTGAGTAAATAAAGTTATTTTAGTTTAAAATAATATTAAGGTAATTGATTCAGCTTTTAAAGTACCAAAATATTACAATTGCAACGTAGTAAAACATTAGTAACACCTATCAGTAAATGTTAACAGGCAGTGAAAACTAATCATCCATATGTCGCGAGAATTATCGTTCAAGATGAAGGCAAAACTTTTGCTGTGAAAATACACCGGTCACGGAAAAAACCACGTGACCTGTGATGTATTTCGCCCACTGAGGTAAGCTGGATTACGTATCCACAATGTGTGAAATTCAAAGTTTCTTGGATTTCTCCAGGACCCCTTTTCCGATCCACACCAAATTACCATGGGGCCATCTGAGAAGTATACCCTCCCAAACTAAAAAAGAATTTTTCAAATTGGTCCAGTAGTCTTGGAATGATACAAAAACATACATAAAAAGCCGCAAGACAAAATCATAACCTCCTTTTTTGAAGTCTGTAATAAATTCGTAAAATGCTATATTCTTTTTCAAATTTGATTTCTCTTCGGATAATTTTTCCATGCAATGTTTTCCTTCTGTTTCTCTGATAAACTTTTTCTTTTTTAATACAGTTAACACTCTTTAGAGCGACCTCTCATTACTGTGACCCTTCCGTTACAACGACCGATGCAGGAAGTCCCATTTGTCATTCTATAGACGTGTTATTTTAACATCCGTTAGAACGTCCAAACTGAACCCCTCATTCCAGTATAACGTTAAAAATTAAGTTTCAACTTTTTTGTGATTCTCAAGATTGTTGATTTTAAAACTGATAATTAACAATTTTATGTTTCTAAAGATTAAATATTTTGATTGAAAGAGGTTATTTGGAAGTGGAGGGTTGAAAGAATAGATTTTTTTTTTTTTTGAAAAGGTCCCCAAACACAAAATGTAGCTACACTTTCTTTAAAAAAGTATAAATTATATTTTGAAAAAAATCTTAAACAAAGCAAAAGCAAACCGTTCTTTTAATTATTTTAGTGTACATTTCGCTTAATGTATTCACCCAAATGTAAGATAGTATTCAAATATAAATATTATAAAATAGTTTTCAAGTGCACTAATTTATTATTTTCTTAGTTTCTTGGTCCTTTTTTAAAATGAAGCATAGCAGGTAAAAGGTACTCCAGTATTTCTAAATATATGGCTAAACAATTTCTGTATATTCTACATTTACATTATAGTGACCTCTCTTTATAGCAACCTATTTTATTCTTATGATAAGGGTCGTTATAGCAAATGTCGACTGTATAACAACATTGTTCTTACATCCGCTCTCTTACTTCAATTATACATCTATTTATTTCAATTTGCATTGCCTAGTATCTGTAAGCCCCAAAATGTTGTAACTGCTGTATAATATTTAACAAACAAATGCATCTTAAAACATTGTTACTTTTATGTCCTAGTGTAGTGTAATTAGAAAACATTAAAGTAAACATTGGTAGTAATATAATTTACTTCAGTTAGCTTGAACTAACAGCTGATGTGCCAGATATTATCTTGAGTACTGATCAGTGAAATGTTGTGGAAATCGCCGAGACATGAAAATTTTTTAATGTGTTAGATAGTTTTATGTCTTGTTTTTCTACTTGTTTTGAGTTATGTTGAAGTATATTTTAATGACTTTTGTAGGTCTGTTTCCTCAGTTAAAACATCAGCGGAGAGCCATTGAGAGAAGTTTGAAACAAGGACACCGAAGCAGAACACCTAGTTCTTTAAGACATAAATCTAAATCATGAGCTTAAGCTAGATGAAACAAACTCAGTATTATACTTAACTAAATTTCAATACATACATATTATATATATGTATGCATATACATAGCACATGTTCGATTGAATTTATAATAATGAGGAATCCATTATGTGTTGCTGTGATATATTGGAGCGCCCCCAATGTGAGGTCATTGTGACCTTGAAAAAATTTCCCTATATGGCAGTTTTGAAGTTCTTTTCGGCAAAATTTGGATTTCCATTTGGCAAAAACATCATCATTCAGCAAAATTTGAAGTTTCATTCGGTAAGTTGAGAATTTACAACCTCCCAAAAATTTTAGTGAAGGGCGCCCCGGTGATACGTTTTAAAAATGAATATCTTGATGCAAGATATTGGATTTTGGAGTTGCATTTATGATTCAGACCATCCAGTTACATTTAGGTATCTGCTTAAATTATGCTTTTTGTTTTTATTTGTGTATTAAGGTAAGGATTTGATGTGCAATTTTTTATGCTTAGTTTCTGGAGAGGTCACAGTTTCATTGCAGCTATATAACTATTTCAAAATATACTTTTTTCTTTATGCCACCAATATTTTTCCAAATAAATTGTCGATAATATTGTATAATTAGTTTTTTGCGATTTATAATTTGATAATGATTTTGTAAAAAGCAAGTACTTGAATATTTCATAAACTTACATCCTTGTATTTTAACACTTATCAGTATCTTCGAAAAATTTTTTTGTCCTTGTTGAAATTTTCTCATTCATATCATATGAGGGTCAATAATTATCCATCAGTCTTTAATTTGAAATTTTCAAAATTACTCCTCTCTTACCTCTTTATTTCTGATCCCAAACAATATTGAAGTAGGGGAGACCGGGGTTAGTTGTTAGTTTTTTTCAGTATTTTTTTTACGCTAAACTATTTCAAGTATTCACACGTGTGAAACCTTAAAATGCATATAGATTGCTTAACTCTCGTAATATATTTTTAAAAAATGATTAGAAGCCATTGCTTCAAAATAATTCAAGTTTTTTTAATATAGGCAGATTGTAACAACTTACCCTATCATGGGGCATGTTGTTACGCTATATGGCGTTGGTTGTTACATGAGATATATTTTAGAAATAAAATGAATTTTACACATTTTGTGATTTATTCTGTTGCAATTTTAAAAATTCTTAACCTCGTTAAAAATAAAAAATAAAAAAACTTTTTGGCTTTACAGATTTACTTCATTAAGGAATTATTGTGATAAACTCTAACATCATAATCATTGTCCAGGTGCGCACGCAAATTACAATTTTTACAAGCATATAATTTATCAAACTTAGCACATCGGTTATGTGCCCATTCATCACAATTATGAAATTGAAGAGCTTTTGTTGGTTTCTTGGATTCTGAGTACAGCTTAGCGCACTCTATGCAGAACCAGTCTTCATCCGTAGGACGCACCGTTTGGACGCACTTTTTTTTCTTTGTGTCTGTTGATTTAGTCTCTGTTAGAGACAGTTTCCTTTTCACAGATTTTTGTTTCCCAGCTTCGGCTTGCAAAACATTTTTTTCTAGTGTATTTGTTAAAGTGGCGCTGACCTATGGTTTCTACTTCCTAACCGTCTTTACTTCTGCACTGTCTGCAGCGTTGAAGAAAGACATACATTCGAATGATACATAATTTATTAATATAATCATTGTTGTTATTTTTATTATTTATTTAACCATACATATTAACAATAAATTAAATCATAGAATAAAAGATATCAGAATTAGTTATTATTACTTGCGTCATCCAACTACAGTACTTTATATGAATTAAATCATGCAATGAAACAAATCAGAAATACTACTTATCACCACTAGCATTTTTCATCTTACTGCAGAATCTCTCTCGTGTGTCATGAAATGCATTGACTGCCTTTCGTGATGAACTACCTACAATTACTTCTTCAGCCACATCCAGGTATGTTTCTTTAGGTGTTTTGCCCCTGTCCGTCTTGTTTTTATACTCCCCCGCCATATCACATTTAAAAAGAAAACATACTATTAAATTAAAACTTGCATGGGGCAAGTTGTTACTTGTAACAACTAACCCCAACAAAATTGTAACAACTTGCCCCATATGACGCCACTTTAGTTATTGGCACATATTACTGGTATTATATCTTTGTACAAAAGTTTTAAATATGTTAGCACTTACCTAAAAATGTAGGCTTTCAGGTGGTATAGAAATAAATTTATCTGCAACAGCCTCGTCACAAATAGAAAAATAGCAACAGAAAGAAAAATTACTTCCAGACTCAAAAAACCGTTTTCCTTGAGCACACTCCCTGCTACTGACTGCAAGCACTCCAGTGACCGTCTGGGAATGCAGATGGGTGAGTGCTATCATCTAGTGCAAGGAAAGTCAGTTTCTCCTGGCGGTTAATTTTAAATTTGAATGTAACAACTTACCCCGGTCTCCCCTACTGAAATATCATAATTTAGTATTGTTTTGTATTTTCATTGAGCTACAATCATTTGCATGCAGTTATGTAATAAAACTGAAATTTGAAGATCAATGGAAATTTTCAGAAAGGAAGTCTTTTTGGTATATTAGAATAGTAAGTGCAGTAAACTCCTGACAATCCCACTAAATGTGGCAAAAAGGTAGGCAAACAGGATAAATAGAAATAGGGACTGACTGGAATTCTAAAAATATTTACTCATTTCTAACCCTGTCATGGTATTAAATACTACGCATATGACACATTTTAACAGAACTGTATTATATAAAGTATTACTTACAGTTGCAAGCCAGATCGTAAAGAGGAGTAAATCCTATTTTACATTTTCCCAAATTATTCAATCTCTTTGGATTTTGCATTAATGATTATACATACTTCATGTCAGATCAATTTTTGATCTTGAGCTCATACTGCTTTT
This sequence comes from Uloborus diversus, assembly GCF_026930045.1. Lineage (NCBI taxonomy): Eukaryota > Metazoa > Arthropoda > Arachnida > Araneae > Uloboridae > Uloborus > Uloborus diversus. Next base: position 114,037,233 of record NC_072733.1, read on the forward strand.
CTTTGCTTGCCTTGAGTGAGTCTTAAAATATTGGTAATAGGGATATATTTTTTGTTCAAAACGATGATTTATTTTTGTATCATGTCAAAGACAAAATTGAGTAAGTAAAAGTAACCATATCTAATCTGATTTAGGAGAATAAACATAACTTTTTGTTTCTGTCATTATTTATTGAGTGTCAAGTTGAAGGCAATTATTTCCTTTCAAATTTTCATTTCATGTTTTATCCTTCATTTATTTTATGTTTACTTTTCATATTTTCACTAAATGAAAAATATTCACCAAAATAATTAAATTCACAAAGTAATTGTTAACATTCCAAGTGATGTCAAAGGGTTTCGTTCCCACACTGAGCATTTGATTGACTTACCTTTATTTGTTGCTGTCCTCTATCATCAACTATATATACAGTCAGGCCTCCATATATCAAAGTACCGAATAGGGAAGTTTTCGATTTTTCAATTTTATTTTTATATGATAGAGTAACATTTATGAACATCATAGGTGAAACCATTTTTGAGATACAATAAGTAGTTTTTTTTAAATTAATTTTTAAAGTTCAAGTGATTGTGACGTCAAATGGCACAAGAAGGGACGTCATGCGCTCTTTCACCGCGGGAGAAGCCGAAGGACGTGCAGTTGCTTCAAAGACAAACGTAAGGCTTACCTCCTCGCCTTAAACTCCTCGCGTTTCTGGAACATTAAACCTCTCATCCTCTCGGAAATATTTGAATATCATCATTGATGTCACTTGAGGAAGATTATTAGATTGTGCTTTAACGAATCTTGCCTCCATAGTGTGTTCAAAAGGATTATTGAATTTCTAAAAAATAAAAATATTAGCGCGCTCAAAATGTCCATAGCGAAAACAAGGGATCTTCAGTGGAATACTGTCCATTAGTTCCCTGTGACGTAAGCTCGTGACGTTTCAGAAGAGCGCACTTTTGCGCATGGATTTTTAAAAATTCATTAAAAATCAATCACGGTGTTTTAAAATTCGGCGATGGTGAATTTTTTAGTTTTGAGGGTCAATTAACAATATCCAATAGTTAAAATATGAACATTTAATAGGCTACAACTTCCCTATTGCTGGAAAAAAATTCAATGTATAGAAACAATCTTAGTTTATCATTAATTTCTCTTAAAACATTAAAATTAAAGTTAATTTTCGTGTGTAAATCCCAATTAAAAAACCAACAAACTAGAATCATATTAAATGAAAGCTAATAATTAAAAGTGAAACATTTATTGTATGAGCACTACATGGTTTCTAAAAAACCAACTGTATTGCAGTTTCATGTTTTTAAGTGAAAAATTTCTGTTAGTTTCAATACTTCATTATGGCTTTCTAATTTCTCATAATAGCACACACTCTGCTTGCGGAAATACTACTAAATTTGCCAGAAATGACATCTTTGCCCCTTCAAGATATCTTCATTCTTCGACAATTAAACTTCATCCACAACATTTGGGGATGTAATTGGGAGAACGATGTAATTGGGAGAAAAGTAATTAATCAATTTTATTTGAGTGATTTTCACTGAAGCTAAAAAGACTAGGAATAATAATCAACCGAAAAAAAGAGATAGCTTGAAACTGATTTTACTGTATTAGTGGTTGCAACCAAGATTTAAAATGAACTTGAGAGAATTTAAGAACTCCAGAATGGAACAACGACCTATCTAACACCCCCTCAACCCCAGCTTCTTTGTGAGTTTCGTAGCAACCTTTAGTAAACTTAACTTTCTCTCCTATCCTTAATTTTTCATAATTATCTAAAGTGGAAAAAAATCTCCAAATTTTTGAATTTTTTTTTTTTTTCAATATATAGAAATTTTTTTGAAATACAGTCGGACCTCCATATATCGAAGTAGCAAATTGCTGGAAAAAAATTTGATATATAGAAATTTCGATATATAGAAACGATCAAAGTTTATCATAAAAAACCTCGTAAAAATTATAATTAAAGCTAATTTTCATGTGAAACCCAATTTCAAACTAATACGAACATTAGATTAAATGAAAGTACAAAGAATGTATCTGTATGAAAGATTTATTGAATATTACATACCTTTCAAAAACCAAACTATTCCCAAACAGCAGTTACAATGATCATATACTACTTTTAAAAAAACTACGTATATCTTGCTGAACAGCCTGTTTTATAGAATGTTCATCAAAAAAATGTTCGCATTTATTTAGTCCACTAAACACTTCATCAGGAACATTTTCCACGAATTGCAGGCCACGACGTATTGTTTCTAATGCTTCTCGCATTTCATTTTTTGATGGCTTGGTTATGTTTGCATACTCAATTTCTTCTATTTCTTCGATTTCCTTTTCAGTGCCAGTAATTGAACTTAATATATCTTCGCCTGTAGGATAATCAGCAACAATCAACCTATCATCGACGGTCAGGAATTCATTAAGATGAATGCCATCTGTGATATGCCCTTGGGAGTGCAGTTTCCCATGATTGTTGGATGTGCGGGAACACGTCTTGCTCTTCAATTTCTGGCAAAATATCGAACCCAGCTTTTGCGAAACAGTTTCTTATTGTTGATTCTAAAACGTCATTTTCCCACACTTTGGCTAATTCTGCCACACATATCCTCAGATCAATCACCTTATGCAAATTTGTCTCTTCGTTTTCTAATGTCCAAATGAGTCGTCGAAGAATGCGTTTTCGGTAATGAAGTTTCAGGTTTTTTATGACACCCTGGTCCATTGGTTGTAATTTTAAAGTGGTGTTCGGGGGAAGAAAAATCAAATTCACATTTGACAGTTTTGAAGACACATTGGGATGGGCAGGGCAATTGTCTACAAGCAAAGCAATTTTTCTGTTTTGATCCCGCATTTTTCTGTCCAATTTCGAAATACACTCTTCAAAAATGTCACTGGTCATCCATGACTTCTTATTGGATCGGTAGTCAACCTCTAAAGATGTTACATTTTTGAACACTCTTGAATTCTTACTCTTGCCTATGACCAATAAACGATGTTTCTCTTTGCCACTCATGTTAGCACCAACAAGTACAGTTATTCTGTCTTTGCTGCTTTTGCCGCCGTGACAGTCATTGTCTTTTAAAGTTAAAGCTTCGTTAGGTAAACACTTGTAAAACAGTCCCATTTCATCAACCTTGAAAATATTATCGGACTGATAATCTTTCAGGATTTTCTTCAACTCATTGTTTCTCCAGTCATCACAAACTGCGTCATCCACACTTCTGCTTTCTCCAGGAACAACTTTTTCTTTGATTGCATGCCTTTTCTTAAATTTGTTGAGCCACCCAGAACTGGCTTGAAAATCATCACATCCAAAATGCTTTGCATATTCCAACACCTTTTCTTTGATGAGTGGACCAGATATTGGCAAATTTTGGTCTCGAACAACCTTGATCCACTTCAAGACTGCCTCGTCCACAGTTTCATAGCTGCATGCTTTTGAACGTTTTCTATTGGGCTCAATATTTTCATATGATTTCATTACAGCATTTCGGTTTTTTATGATAGTTGATACAGTGCTTGGGGAAATACCAAATTTAACAGAAATGTCTTTTTTTTTTCATACCACAATCTACGTCCTTCAACAAATCCACTTTATCTACAACACTAAGAGATTTTCTTTTCGACATTGTAATCGAGAGGGAAAACAAAATCAAATCGAATTGGCAAAGCACTAGTTAGAACAATTTTCACTGAAACTAAGCAATAAACATGGAGAGAGGAATCACCATCAGACAAAAAGGATAGCAATAAACTGGATTTTCAATAGGACAGGTCACAACCAAAATTCGAAAACGAGTAGGGGTGGGTGGGAGTCCGGTGCAATTTCACAATCGAGAAACAACATGTATGTCCACCCCAGGGGTCCACCCTTCAACTCCAGCTGATTGTGGGGTTTGCGGTGACCTTTTCTGACCTTCTCTTTTCTCCAGACTTTCACATTTCGCGAGGCAAATTTCTAAAATGCGGGAAAATCTCCGTTAGGCCTCCAAAAAAAATCGATCTATATATCGAAAAAATATGGAGATTTTTTCGATATATAGAAACAGTTTTTTTATGTAATGAGCATGCAGATTGCAAACATTTCGATATATGGAAGTTCGATATATGGAGGTCCGACTGTATATAGAAACAATTTTTCTGTGTAATGGACATGGAAATTTGCTAGGATTTCGATATATAAAAAATTTTGATGTGTGGAAGTTTAATATATGGAGGTTTGACTATGTTAATTCCAGAACATATTGTTTTAATGAAAATTCCCGAGTATTTAGCTTTTGGTTATTTTTCTTGTTGTAAATACATCTTCAGTAGACTTTTTTTTTTATCATACACTCTTGCAGTATAGATTAAAAGACTAAACATTATTATCTTTTGTGACTAAATTTTTCTAACCTCTTTCATTATTAACAATTATCTTTCAGTTTTCTTTTATTTTAAATTTTGCATTGTTATGCTGCAAAGATGTTTGAAAGCAATAATTGATATAGTTGTTTTAGATGGGCAATTTACTTAAAAAGAAAAAGTATATTGGAAACACAATGTTAATTTGAAGATTATTAGCCCCTTCAGCTCTAAGAAAGTTCATTACAACTCTCAAGTAAGATGAAGCATGACCTTTGAAGTGCTGAGTTCACTAAAAAGTCAAAGTTTTTTTGATGCAGATTTGAGAGGTACCCTTATAGCTTATAGCACAGCTACGAATATGACTCAACTGCTCCAATAACCCTTGCCTGTTTCAGTGAAATCCCTAGGAAAAGGTAAGCATTCTCCAGGTCATTATTTACCTTATCTAATCCCTGCTGTACCTGGCATGTTATTATTAGTTTTTATATGATAGCTATTTGATTTTTGATCAGAGTTTGATTTGCATTGCTGCAAGACATAAAACTACACAAGTGACAGTACATAACTCAAAAAAAGAAAATGCATCTTATCTAGTATAGAAAGGAAAATGTAAAAAAAAAAAAAAACTTTTATAATTAGGATGAAGTATTTATTTTTTTGCTCACTTTCATCCATACATACATCATCGTTTTACAAAACTACCGCCGAGAAATGATTTTAACTGATATTAAATCTAGTTTTTAAGTAAAAAGTTGCTCTCTCATCATCATTGTTTTGTATCTGGATTAATATGGATCATTGCAAAAAATATTGTAAATCAATGTATTGAAAAAGTCTGTAACTTTTGATGTATGATTCGATGCAAATATCAGTTGATGTCTTGTAACTATGTACTAGTATTTCTACAGATTATCTGAAATGTTTATCAAGATTCATCTGTGATGAAACAATAACGAAAACAATGAAAGTTTATAGCTGCATATGTTTCTAATTTGATTACAAATAAAATGCCTCAAAAACTGGAAGATGTTTTTTATTTAATTCAAAACTTCATCCATCACCTTTTCAGAACAGAATACCTTGCAGCAAAGGATAAAATTCAAGTTGGGTTAAAATGGATGAAATTATTTTTGTGAACTGTGTAACACACGAAAAAAAAAACAAAAAAGATGTATATTTTATACATTGAATAATCCATTTTCTGTACCATTAACTGACTTAGATAAGCAGTCATAGAACAGCAGGAATGCCAAATTACAGAGAAATAGCTCTTTTAACTGATGTAAAAAAGCTCTTTTAACTGATGTAAAACGATCCTAAAAGATCATAATGTATCAAGAGCAATATGAAAATGAAAGCATTGTAGTTAATAAATGTATGACAAATTTAATTTCAAGTTTTTGAGACAAAGAGTTTTGAGAGCAATGAGACTGAAAATTTCGGATTTTAAGAAAGTTAAATATTAGCTTTTGTTGCTTCTAGGGCACTGGTTGGAAAAACTACATTTTTTTTTTTTTTTTTGTAGCGAACTACAACTACTTTGTTACAAATGTAATTAAATGCAACTACTTTTTTTGAAATGTAGCAACTACAAGCTACTTTTGAAATGAAGTCGCTACTTCGCTACTTTTCAAAAAATAAGTAAATAAAAAGCATACACTCTAGGATGTCACACAAAAATTGAAAGTCGCTTTTTCAAGTGGCATATATTACCTTATATTTTTCGTCTTATGTCAAAACAATTGTGAAAAAAAATTCATATAATTTGAACAACGGCAACCCGTGTTGACTTTGATCCGTTTGACAAAACCCCGAAATGGGAAGATTGGGCACCGGGAACATTTGGCGCCGAGCATTTTGGGTGCCGAGCATTTTGGGCGCCGGCAACATTGGGTGCCCAGAACAACGGACACAATGTGCTCTGCGCCCAAAATGCTTGGCTCTTAATCTTCCTAGACCGAGAGAGGACTGGGGGTACTCCTAAGGAAATATTAGAAATTTAAATCCCAAAAACAGAATATAGTAGATAATCTTTGATGACTGGGCGAAATGTTCGGAGACTCAAAGTTTTTATCAAATTTAAAAAATGAAAATTTATAACATCTTTAATTATATGAAGGGGACAGTAGGCACTCCTCTGAAATATTTTTCTAAATTAAAATTCTAAAAACCCATTTCTTGGCTATTTTTGATGAAGTTAGAGAACGGGATGGTGTTTGGGGCTCTTCCCGGAATATTTCTAAAATTAAGTCCTAAAAACGCAATTACATGACATATTTCAGGATAAGGATTGGTTTTTAGACTTTAGAGAATCTCTCATCGAAATTGAAGTTCCAAAATCGAAATTTTAGATGATGTTAGAGAGAGGTGAATTCGGAACTCTTTCGCGGAAGTTTGTAAGTCCCTAAACCAAAGTACAAGATAATCTTAAAGGACGTTTGGGAATCAGGTACTCTGGTTTCTTGTATGAAGGGGGGGGGGGGGACGCTGCAACCCTATAGCTCTCTCCTGGATTCGATACTCCGCTCAAGTATTGATGATACTCTAAAATGATACTACTTTTTCCCTACGTATTTTAATTTCTAAACTATGCAATGAAAATTTTTAAATCTAGGGATGATGTCGCGACCCCCTAGGGGATCGCAACCTACAAGTTGGGAACCCCTGCCCTAGGGACTGGGACTTTTAGTTATGTTTACTTTAACTACACCCCTAACAATATTCCGAATTCAAAAATTATCGCTTATTCCATGCACGCTACAATGCATTGACTGGACTCAGGGCCAACACCAAGGGGTGTGTGTGTGGGAGGGGGTGCTACAACCCCGCAGTTTTTCAGAAGTGGAGCCCCCATTAAGAGCCAGTTTTTATAAGAGTCAGGCAGGTCAGATACATGCCATTTTTGGGGGGCAAGGTATTATTCTTATTATTTTTTCTTTTTGAGCAATATTGTTTGTAATCAAGGCTGGATGTAGACTTAACATGGCTCTAAGCTATTTTAAGTTTTTGGGTCTCTCTTGTAGTCCGGACAATTTTTCTGTCGGTGGCAAAAAAGGCCATTTTTTTTAACACCATGCCTTAACTTATTTTGTATCGTTTTTATTAATATGTTTACTGCTGTCTTCCTGAAATTGAACTCAAAAGGGGAAATGGTGTCCCTTTTAAGTAGGGAATAGAATCTTTCCAATTTTAAGCGGTCTGGGGGTTTTTACCCCGGAAGAAATTTTTGTAAAATAGATATAAAATTCTGCATTTTGAAGTCTTATAAGGGGTTATTGGAACTACAAAAATCTCGGCAAAATAGGCAAAATACTCCTTTGCAATTTACAATAACACACGGTAAAGATTGTTTTCGGGTCGACAAATCTATGACAGCAGTCCTCAGAGGGAGCAGAGAAGATTGTGCATTGTTATTTGCTTACATCGGCTGTCGGTTCAATTTCATAAGCTTTTGTTCACGCCTCCAACCTATCCACAAATACAACAATGAATTAAATGCAAAATGATGAATAGTAAAGAATACTTTAAAAGAAATGGTGTTAAATAAGTAACATGCTGCCCATTCGGACAGTTCATAATTCATACGATTGATTAAAAAAAAATTGAAGCACACTTTGATTAGGAATTTCAAAGACTCATCTAATTCTTTTCAAGGACTCGAGAACAATTAAAGTTCCTTAAGGCACTTTTATTTGCCCCTTCCAGTCTCTGAAAATTAATATTAGATTGTACAGTTTTACAGTATTGTTTCAATTTTATAAGAAACAACTATTTTAAGTTCAAAAGAAAAAAAAAACTATAGATTTCTCACTACAACAACTTTTTTTTTCAGTTACAAGTTTACAAGTAGTGTAGAAAACAAAAAGGAATAGAGGTAGTGTTTTTTTTTTAATACTACATTCAGGATTAAATGAACTGCAAGATATGAAACATGTGAGTCTCAAAAAGTTATCTCAAGTAATTTGCTGCAGAAAGGTGAGAACCATGATTTTTACATTTTTGATGCATGGTGGGGCAAGGAGCTGAATTGGACAATTTTGGCATTTCTCCCCTACTCCCTCCCATTTTTTATCAGTTTAAAAATTTATGGTTTGTATCCACACTTTTCTAAATGTTCAAGGTTTTCAAGCACTTGAAAATGAAATTTACTTTTCAAGTATTTTTTTTAAGGAACAAATCATGAAATTTCCGGGAGTCGGGGGCTTATAACAAAGCGAGTTACTTAAGCTATAGCTTGTTTAGTTTATAGGTAAATCCATTTCTTTTTAAATATTTGTTTTTGTTTCTAATGTGTTGTGAAATAGTCGTCGATTATTTTAAGTATTGCAGCTGAATACATAGCTCGTTATCTTCACTTATATACTTGCCCTAATAGTTTTCAGTTCAAAATTTTTCAACACATTTTCAGCAACCCAGTGACAGCTTGACTACTTGTAATACGTTTAAAGATGAAAACAGTCGGAAAAAACCGGAAAATTTCCGAAAAAAACGGGGAAAAAACGTTTTTTTTTCCAAAGGAATAAATTTCCACTTCGGAAAAATTGAAAAAAAAATTTTTTTTTCAACTTTTCAGGGTTTTAATTGAAATTTTCAGCAAAAAGTGATTAGAAATTTCTTACACTTAAATTCTGATGCAATTTCTTCCCCCCTCCCGTTTTATGTTAAAATACTATCTAACGTTAATGCAAGTTGTTGTATGACAATATAATTTGCATATAGATCAAAAAATGTTTAATAATACTTTTACCAGGTCCCGATTAAGATATCAGGGGGCCCTAGGCAATATGCTTTTTCGATGCCCCTGTACAGGCAACCCTTACAATTTTAGCCATTGGCAAAAACAGTTTTAGCTATTGATTTTTAAAAAATTGGCCATTTGGGGGCCCCTTAAAATTGGGGGCCCTAGGGCAAGGCCTAGCTGGCCTATTCAGTAATCAGGCCCTGCTTTTTACAAAAAAGCGTAAACCAATAACCTTAGTGAAGAATTTACTTTCCTTCTTCATAAAACAAACAAGCATAATTTTAATCACAAAACTATGTTTCTGCTGACTGCGAACCAAATGTACAGGGTGCGGCAAAAAAAGAACCCGGGCAAGCAATTTTCCAAGAAACTTTATTAAAAATAAATAAACTAACAAAACACAAAAAATAATAATATGAGAAGACCTTTAGCAATCATTAAATTTAATTGGTTTCAAACTAGCAGCCTTTTGCAGTAATACAGAGATGCAACTGCTTATTGAAATTTTCATTGAAGGGCAGCAAGTAATTTTATCAATCCTATTCCCTAATTAAAGCAATTGGTTTAGAGAGCTCAATTTTATGTGTAATTTAGGGTAGACCGTTGACTCTAAAATTGGCCATACAGTGTAATAAACGGAATTGAGGTCGAGCGAGTAGAGCGTCCACTCAAAAGATGATATCTTGTCAAAAACAATGCGCTTTGCACCACTCTAGTCTTTTTGGCCATATAAATCGGTGTGGAGTTAAAGGAAAATGTCCAGTCTCTCTACAATGCTGAAGTGCTCTTAGGCCCACAGAAGTACAATAACTTCTAAAATGTCCTTCTGGTTCACTTTTTGATCCATTTTACGGCCCTCATCTACAAAAAAACTAGAGCTTTTTTGTCGCTTGTACTGATTCCATCTCAGACCAAGCCTGATTTCGGAGAACACTTTCTAAGGTGCTTGGAGTGTCTACCAAGGGCGCCCATATGCAAAATTTTAAAGGGGGGGGGGGCTCTGATATTTTCCCCAAGGAAATCGACTTTAGTACAGATTAGAGTTAATAAAATTTAACATTTATGATATGATTTTATGTAACTTACTTCAGTATTTTATATAACTTACTGAATACCTTTGATAACTAATTCATTAATGGCTGGAGAAAAAATGTTTTTACATTTTTACGAAGAAAAAAGTATTAAAAGGAAGAGGAAATTCTCATTTCCAAAGGAAGGAGGGGGGGGGCTTGAGCCCCCCACTTTCCCCCCTATATAGGAGCCTATGGTATCTACAGACCAAATCCTATGATTCTGGGGGATATGAACCGGTTGAATGGTAAATCAGTGAAAGGTATCTCATCCAGCGTGGACTTGCGGGCCCGTCTCAAACGTTTCTGACATCTTTAGAGTCATACGAATGCTTAAATTTTTGGAACTTGCAAAACTTCTGTTTGAGCTGTTTTTTCCTTTAGTCGCACTTATCAGTCACAAATTCTCACAAACGACCATAGGCGGATTTACGGGGGTGCCAGGGGGTGCACCGCACCCCCAAAATTTTGGTTAGATTTTCAAAAAAAAAAAAAAAAAGATTTAGTATATTTCACCCAGAAGAGCAGTTGGGGGAAAAAAAATCATAGCTGCTATACTAGTAAATTTACTTGAATCCAGTGTATCACCACACTTCACTAGTGCAAGAAAAACATAACTGTGTTTTCATATTAAGAATTAAAGTAATTTTATCCATTTGGAAAAAAAAACCTAATAAATAATTTCATGCAAATAAAGAAACTTCTCAAACAATTTATTCTTCAGTGTTGTGTTATTGTATACTAGAATAATTGCCTATTCTGTAATTGGGTATTAATTCGTATATCAATACCAATTCTTCTATTTTGAAACAACTACGGCTAATGAAGTCCAAAAAAAAAAAACATGACTGTTGCAACAATATTTATCAAATGAAATCTATTCCGAAATCAACTAAAAACCAACATTTTTAAGGTAAATTTTCAAAACTGTTCGAAGGAGGACTCTTGGACATTTTGCTGCAGTCAGGGCCCGATTAAGAAATCGAGGGCCCTAGGTCAAATACATTTTGGGGGCCCCCTGTATTTAAACTTCATAACTTTAGCCATTTGCTGAAACAATTTTAGCCATTTGAGGGACCTAGGCCACGGCCCAGTTGGCCTGTTCAGTAATCAAGCTCTGCCTGCCATGCTGCATCCAGGGGGAGGGGGCACAAGACCGGTGACCCTCCCCCACAAAATGCTGAAATGATGTTTTTTAAAAAATATTCTTTATTATTGAATGGAAGAAAAGATCTTATTTTGGGAAAACGCAGTTACTTGAAGAAAAAAAAAAAGAATGTTGGGGAAAAAATCTTAAAACGAATTGTGTGCTCCCCCCCCCTCTCCTCGCACAATCCTCTTTCTTTCATATCTCCTCCCTTTTTTTTCCTTTTTTTTTAAATTTCGTTTTCATTTTTTCTATTTCGTTTTCATTTTTTCCAGTTGTCCTCAAAATTTTTCTTCCCTGAAGCCTCTCTGCAGCCAAAGTTAATACAGAGCATCTCAAATTTCGTTTGTTGGGCTTCACTTTCGCAAAATTTCCAAGAAAGATCCTCTAATCACCTAAAAGCATTGAAAATTATTTAAAATTGCCTATTGCCTTTTTGGAGCTTCAGTTTTGAAAAACTGCAGTGTCCCTAACGTTACCAAATATGGTCTTACACATGTGTTTAAGATTTTAATTTTTGAAAATATTCGAACAATGGCCTCCGACCCCCTTTCTCTAATATTATCAAAAGATTGTTAATATTTTGGTTTTGAAAACTACTATTTCGTAATATTTAGTGGGAGAATCCTTTTTTTAATACCATGGAGTATTGCATAAGAACTTCATTTTTAGGACTTCAATTTCGAAAATTTTCCAGGGGAGAGCTCCAGAACACCTCGTCCGGTAACAGCATCAAAACTTGTTCACCATAGCGTTTTTGGAACTTCAATTATGAAAAATTAAAGAGGTAGTTTGTGTGTGGGGGGGGGGACGTATTTCTATCTGTTTTTCAAAAAATCGATTGGAGACAATCCATAAGTATCATTCGTAACCCAAACTATAAATATGGACTATAATCACATTTATAAGATTTAAATTTCTACAAAAAGCCTTGGAGCCCCACGTACCTTTCTTGCCCCTAAAATATCACCAAGAACTGTAAAACTGCGTTTTACAAACTACTATTGCAATTTTTTTCTGAGGCGTGAATGCCCTTCCAAACCAGAAGCTGAATTCACCCATTGCTTCTAACAACATCGACTTTCGTTGAAGATTTTGTGCAGTTTGAAATGCTAAGAATTGCCAATCCCCTAATATTACTAAATATGGTTTGCATCGCGTTTTTTAGACTTAAAAGTGCGTTCCGACCTAAAATTTCTTTCTGATTTCGCCACTGCCTTGTTATTCCGGGAATACCCCCCCCCCCTCCAGATCCCGTTATTGTTGCACCCCCAAAACTTTCGGCCTAAATCCGCCTATGCAAACGACTGCTCTTGTGGAAACCCGAGGATTTCATTGAACTCACTTTTGGATGACCTAACGATTAACTGAAATGTTCACTGTTCGTTTTTGTGCACTTTCCGGACATCGACTATCATTTCCAAGTCACTTGAAACGGCATACCGTTTCAAATACTGTTAGTCGAGGCACAACAAGCAAACGAACTTTCGTTCTACTTGGTTAAACAACTTAAAATAGCAGGTATTTCGCTTAAAATTGTAAGAAAACAGAAAAACAATACATAAACTAGGTAATATGTCGTAAATTATTTTCTAATAAAGTGAGAAACAAAAATAAATTAGGTACTCATTAAAATGAAATTACCTTTCTTCCATTTGATGATACAATTTTTGTCCGATATTTTTTTTACCGCACCCTGTATACTGCCGTGCTAAGCAAAAAGGGGGACTTTGCAGTTGGGCTCAAACTGAAATATTGTATTTTAAAGTGTGGCTCTTACATATATTTGATTCAGATGTCTTTTTTTTTTTTTCAGAATTTTTCAAAACAATAGTTCTTGATCAAATGACCCTAAAACATTTTATTTATTAAGTAAAATACGAAACAGAGAACAACTCGGTTATAATAACTAAAATTTGTTCAAAAGGGCTGGTAAGTCTGCTTTTATTACTGTGCTTAGCACGGCCCTATGAATAAACTTAAACTCCAGTTTAATTTTGGTTCAGCTTAAGAAAAACCAATTTAGTTTTGATTTGGACTTAGACTGGATTGGAAAAAATCAAAACTCAATAGCTTTCATTTTCAGACAATAACATTGTATTATTTTTCTTCCAAAAAAAAAAAAAAAATGTCAATCATGTTTGAAAGTCGAAAATTTCAGAAGTTTCAAAGGCAATCTAAAATAGAAAATGTAGTTGTTATGATTAGAAACACAATACCCAATATTATTGGTTGAGTGACGACTTGACTTATTTCTGGGTTTGACCATGAAAGCCCTCTACTCAGTTATAAAACAAAAAGGTTTTTTCTTCTAAATCATCTTACCTTTATGTGTATTTCTGTCAAGCAGAAAAAGAATATGTGTCGATAGCATATATTTTTTAATGCTTAACCCCCTATATGTTATAAGAAACACAGAGCTGTTAAGAAACCCAAATTTTATTCATAAAAGAAATCAAATTTTCCATTTTTTCCCCGAAAAAAACGGTTTTTTTCCCACCACTTCAAAATTTCCGGAAATTTTACATCTCTAAATACGGTGTACGGTATTTCTCCCCCCCCCCCCACACACAAAATCAGAAAAGGACAGTCGCTAGTCTCTTCATTTTCACTTCTGAACTATTCAAAAAAGAAAAAAAAATCATGATTTTTTTTCTTTTGAGATTTTGTAAGGTGTGTTGTTGCTAGAGATGAAAACAATCGGAAAAAAACCGGAAAATTTCCGAAAAAACCCGTTTTTTTCCGAAGGGGTTTATTTCCACTTCAGAAAAATTGAAAAAATGAATTTTTCAACTTTTCGGGAAGTTAAAATTGAAATTTTCAGCAAGAAGTGATTAGAAATGTCTCATACTTAAATTCTGATGCAATTTCCTCCCCCACCCCCTCCTTGTATGTTAAAATGCTGTCTAACTTTGATAATGCAAGTTGTTGTATGATCATATAATTTGAATATAGATCAAAAAACATTTAATACTCTTCGCAAAAAAAAAAAAAAAACAAAAAACAATATCCTTAGTGAAGAATTTATTTTCCTTTTTCATAAAACAAACAAGCATAACTTTAATCACAGAATCACAGAACTATGTTTCTGCTGACTGTGCGAACCAAATGTACAGGCTGCGGCAAAAAACAGGCAAGCAATTTTCCATATAACTTAATTAAAAGTAAATAAATTAACAAAACCCGAAAAATAATAATATGAGAAGACCTTTAGCAATGAATAAAATAATTGGTTTTAAACTAGCCGCCTTTTGAAGTAAAACAAAAGTGCAACCGATTGAAAATTTTTATTCAAGGGCCGCAAGTACTTTAATCAATCCTATTCCTATAAAGCAATTGGTTTAGAAAGTTCAAACTTATGTGTAGTTTAGGGTAGACCTTTGACTCTAAAATAGGCCATACAGTGTAATTAATGGCAGACGTGGCTCCAAGGGAGGGGCAGGGGGGGGCAATTACCCCCTCGTCGGAAGCGTCTTGCCCCCCCGTCGGGGAAAATTCAGTATTTCGTCGGGGAATCTGTTTGCTTTGGCGTTTATCGTAAATGATATAATTTTCTCATATATGAACTCGGGGAAAAAAAATTAGTAGAAAAAAGTAGAAGTATCTTATATATTTGTATATATATATATATATATATATATATATATATATATATATATATATATATATATAAAAGGAAGTAAAAAATCAATCCCCTTTGAGGCAAGGTTAGCCCGAGTCCGTATAACGTCGTCCAGATGGTGACAAAATATAGCTATTGCTTCGGGGGAGGGGGGGGGGTTGTCATCGGAGAAAAAACATGCTTCGGAGATTTTTGCTTTCCTATTACATTCGCTAAACAGCTCTTCATCGGCATGTCAAGTGCGCAGACGCAGACCGCACTCATTGATGCGATTTAAAGTACTTTATATTCACTCAGAAGAGAAGTTACAAGTAAGTTATTACTATAGTTATATTTACAACTTTTCTGATTATTTTTGATTATTCTGCAACAAAACATATCGATGAGTAAACGATCCTTTTACCTCATACAAGGAAGTGTACTAAAGTAGATTTAATGTTTTAATTTTTTAGTGCAATGATGTCTTGTCGGCAAATGCTAAATGCAGGAAAAAATTCTTTGGACTAATATAATAAAAGCAAATAAATGTTTAACATTTTAAATACATTTTTCTCAAAAACTGATATTGATCTTGTTTGTAGGCTGCATAATAGTTTTGTTGGGAATGGAGAATGATTTACTTAACATTCGGGCTTGGCACAACTAAACAATCATTGGATTATTAAACGTCGGGTTAATAATGCATCGGGTTTGGGTTCTTTTTGAGAAAAATGTTTGGGGAGGGGGAGGGGCGAACCTTTTGGAAAAGGCAAAATTAAATAAATAAATAAGTCATATTTTAAAAGCAATTGAAAACATACATTTTGCTTCCAAATTTTTTTTTTTTTTCCAGATGTTATTTTGTAGTCGAAACACATGTTTTAAACTTAAAGTAAAAGCTGCGCTTAGCCCAGAGCGCTGTAATCATTTGATCGGACCAAGTCCAATTCAAAAGTCAACATTGCTCCTTCGAGATCGATCAAACCAACTTACAGACTGATACCAGACTCAATCTTGCTTAAGTTTTCTTTTCTTTTTTTTTGCAAGCTATATTCTTTTTTTTTTTTTAATATGCTTTTTTTCAAGTACTAAAATAGTGTAAAAAAGCAGTGTTGCGCAGTCGGAGTCGGCATTTGTAGGTTAAAACTTCCAAGAGTCGGAGTCATTTTCCCTCAATGCCTGTAACACTGCCAGTGATTGCGGGGTCGGAGTGAGAGTTGGAGTCGAACTGATTTTAAGGTAAAGGAGTCGGAGTTGAATTGTTTGTCAGTGAATTAGAGGGGTGATTAAAAACTAATTTGTATCGAAAGCCAATGTGAGCATGAAGCAATGCGTTGTCTTTTCGTTTCCCGCGCTGTTTCTCTCTGTCGATTGCTGTCATTGGTTTTTCGAATCAAAAACAATTTCAACTGTGTATTATCTTAATTTTTGAAAGAGTTTATAACTTAAAAAAAGTTTTGTTTGCCTATTTCTGTCCTGATATTTTTGTAGTTCCAACTACATCTTATAAGGCTTCAAAATGCGGAATTTTATATCTATTTTTCAAAATTTCCTCCGGGGAAGAAATCCCCGGACCCCCTACAATTGGGAATATTTTGCACTCCACTTAAAGCGGAGTCATGTGTGACTTTCTTGATAACATTTCTCCTCTTAAGGTCAATCCAACACAGGACATCAGGGAAAACACATTAAAACACGATCATCAAAAATTAAAGTATTGCTGTATGTATCAGATGAAAGAGACAGACATAGTAAAGGAGAAAAAAAATTATAAAAAAATGCCTCTCTTACACCACCGAGAGAAACGTTGTTAAAACTGCAAAAGGGGCCCCATACCTAAAATAGCTTAGGGCCCCGTTAAGTCTAAATCC
Organism: Uloborus diversus; assembly: GCF_026930045.1. NCBI lineage: Eukaryota > Metazoa > Arthropoda > Arachnida > Araneae > Uloboridae > Uloborus > Uloborus diversus. Next base: position 114,054,016 of record NC_072733.1, read on the forward strand.
GGCCCTGAGTTGGAGTCGGCCATTTTCCCTCCGACTCCGTAGATCTGCAAAAATGGTCTATGTAGATAAATTTTGGGGTAAGACTTTGAATTTACATTTCCCCCCCTTAGTCTGGGAAGTGAATTAAAACTTAAAATTTGAAATTGTGACCTATTTCAACTGGCATGTTCAATAAAAAGTTTGAAACTAATGGTTATGCATTTTCTAATTATGAATGCTTCAAAAACTTTGAAAAATAAACAAGTTAGGTATATAGTTAATTTAAAAAAAAGAAAAACCTTACACAAAAGAAACTAGTGCAATTAATGTTAATCACTTTGATACTTAATAAGTTTGTTTATGGCGTAATATCGTCGGCACTATGCTGAACTACCGAATGTGAAAATTGGCTCTTTTCAGGAGAGCCGAAACAATATTTTTGTCCACCAGACGCTTTAGTTATTTTCAATGTTTTGATTTTTATAAATAACATTAAATGTAAATCTTATTGTTTGAAGTACAGTAAACTCTCGATAATCCACGAGCGGATTATCCGCGAAAGCCTCGGAAAAAGAAAAAAAAAAGTTGAAAAATTTTGTTCTTCAAAAACGCGGATCTGAAATCAATTCGTCCCAGATTTTTTTTTCCCTTTCCCACAACAAGTGCTCCTTCTCAAAAAACGTGAAAGTCGGTATGCACGTGCCTCAAGGGAAAGCGTTCAGCTGATTTCGATAAAACACATGTGTTTACTGAAGACCCCTAGTTTATCCCCCCAAGGAGCGTACGACATTATCCTTATCATCTGTTCCGATTGAGAAAGGTTAGGAAAACGTCTACAGGTCTTCTGGGAATTCTCTGACGGGGGTGGTCTTTTTTGTTGTGGTCACTGTTTTCACTTCTGGGCTGTTGAATGTTTTAGGTTGACGGAAAGTTCCTACTCATGATTTAAATTTTAGTTTATTTTAGTTCTGTAGAGCTTGAACTACAAATATTTTTTAATGTTGCCGCATCTCTTTTAAACGTTTCACGTTTTATTTACAATACAATCATTCGCAAGCAAAAGATAATTTCTGTCTTCTTTACCTCTGGTTTTAAACCTTTTTCGCATTATCTGCGACTTTCGTTATCCGCGGTACTTGGGCCACTAATTCCGCCGATAATGGGGAGTGTACAGTAGTAATAGCCCTTTTTGAGTACTACGGCAATCCATTGAATTTGAAAAAGGAGATTCGCGATTTTCACCTTCGTTTGTACCGAGTTTAGCATAGTGCCGATCATATTATCAGGTTTCGTTTTTTTTTTTTTTGGATTACACAAAACACACACACACACATTACTTTTGTTTAGTACATTTCAAAAACTTAGAACCAACGGAGAGGAGTTGAAGTCGGACTGATTTTGAGGCAAAGAAGTCGGAGTCAGGAGTCGAAGGTTTAAAAATTCAACAGTCGGAGTCGATCATTTTCACTTAAAATCAGCAACCCTGCCAGTTCTTGTGGAATCAGAGTCGAAGGCTCTTTCCCAAAGTCGGAGTCGGTCATTTTTCTTCCGACTCCGTAGTCTTGCTTAGAACTGCTGGTGTGACTATTCATTTCAATAATTTAAATCTCGCTCACTACATTTTAACTTTTATTTTCTATTTCAAACATGCTTAGGCGGCCCACACATTTTCCTCCAAATAGCTGTGATTTGTACGATGATATTTAAAAATCTAGGAATGAAATATGTTTGCGGCCCCTATGAAACTATCATGATTATTTATCTGATTAGCCCGGTTGCCCGCCGGCTCCATCCACCACCAGCTAGGCCTAATCGATGTAGACCTTTTATTACCATACAAATTAATTAAAAATCGTAAAAATTTGCACCTTTTCCAATTTTTTTAGCGCAAAATTTTTACCCATTTCCAGTTTCTATTTGTTAACAAATAAAATACTTGTAATGGGTTTTAGCAAAATAGGCTCTTCAAAAGATTTTCAATTTTTTCTCTTGATTCTGCTTTTGCGCTAGCAAAACTTAGTAGTTGTAATCGTTTTCCCTTTTCCATGCTTTCCCAAGTTATCCCGGAAAAATAACATAATGAAAGAAAATATAAATAAATTTAATTTTATACATGTTCTGACTCGCGAGGTTCATCTTAATATAAAGCTAGGTATCGGGCTCAAGTTTCTTTTGAATTTTTTAACTTAATATTAGTTGCTCTTCTTTTGTTTGCTTAAGATGTGGGTTTCTCTGCTCCTCAATAAATATTTTGAGCTAGTTGATGAGCACTGCTATAACCTTGAGCCCTGGAGTTTCCCTCCGTAAATTTGTGTGTTTATAAGGTTTGATTACGGAAAGGGGGGGGGGGAACCCTCAGTATCTTAATTGGTCTCTAACCCCATCACCCTAACGTTGCCAAACATGACCTAAAATTGTGTTTTCGATACTTTAATTTTAAAATTTTTTCGAGGGTGCACCTCGACTCTCACTCCCTATAAAATACCATTACAGATCGACTAAAAGTTCGTTTATTCGACTTCAATTTCCTAAAATTCTTTGGGGGTGAGCACCCAAATCCTTCTCTCCATGAAATTACCGAAGATCATCTAAAATTGCGTTTTCAGAGCTACAATTTCGAAAAATTTCCGGGGGAGAACCCCCGGACCCCCTAATTTCTACAAGCACAACTACACTGTTAAAAATAATGTATTCAAAAATGAAACTCTGAATGAACTCTGTATTCATTTTTTTTTTGAATACAATTGATTCAAAAATGAGTAAATGTGGCATCAAATATAAACATACGAGAAATACGAGTCATCATATACGAACATACCCAAGTCATCATATAAGAATACAACACATTATCAAACACTAATTCATGAATAAAGATGCATACAATCATTTAATACTGCAGCTAACGTTTCAAGAACATGGTTTAATAAATATTCATGTATAAATAGGAAATATAATAAGCGTGACTTCCAAGAATAAAACTCGCGAGCTTCGAACTCTTTTCTTATTGCGCATGCTACGCGTCGCTCAAGAGCGTGAACAAGTGTCGACAATGTTCATACGCTTTCGGCGCGTTTTTCGTGCTGTCTTGCGGAGCGATCGAGATGACTGATCTGTTCGTCAAGAAAAAACTAGAAGATTGGAAATTGGAAGAGTTTTCATCGAACTTTGAAAGTAAGTTTTACTTTTATTATCATAGTAAGGATAATAAATGAAGAGTTGTATCTAAATTACCCAAAAATTACTTGCCTAAATTGCTCGATAGCAAATTCAACATCCGACTGTGCTCGGAACATATTTTTAAACATTATATTTTATGTGGATATATATGTTTTCAAACTGTGAAAGAAAGTTCATAACGAGCTTCGTAAATTTTATTATTTATATTTTACTCTTCAAATTTGAAAAAAAAAAAAAAAAGCGAAAGCAACATCTTGCACAAACAGCTATGGAAGAAATTAGGTTCTCATCAAGCATAAATCGTTGCATGAATACATTTTTGGAACACTTGTGTGTTTCACTGCAAAAATATTTTTTCTTTCGAAATACCACTAATATAAAAACCTTTTTGCCGAAAAGTAACAAGAAATACAGATTTGAATTCAACATATTTCAGTGAACATATTAATCATTTATCGTTACATAACTATTGATAAGATTTCCAAATCTTTAGTATGATTCACTCGGCCATGCACAGGCTTGCTAGATTTTAGTAATGTTCAATCGGATCGAGGGAATGCCCCCCCCCCCCCGCAATCCTAAGCTTTGCTCCCTCGCGTAAATAAATAAAACGCGTATCTGCTTGTCAAATTTTGCTGAAATTAGTGGTGATGAAAGTTAAAATTTAATTCTTAATTTTTATTCAAAACATTCTGTGTAACAAGAATACAAAATGTATCAAAATGGAAAACAAACTCTAAAAAAATATTAAACTAAACAATTTAAATATCAAATAACCCTCTTAAAAATATTTAAAAGTTCAGTTTAAATACAAAACGAAGGAATTAGGGGCAAAAATAACTACAACTATAACAGCAGTAGGATATTTATTCATTCCACTTGATAATAAGTTCTCCATAACGAGACTATATTTGCTTACAATATGAAAAATTAATACCGTAATGTTAAATTGACAAGCAAACTATTAAGTTACTCCTATAAATTAATACATAGTTAACAATTAAAAACATTATATACTCAATTATTATGGATAGGAATTGCATTTACATGTAAGAGCTGAGAGAGAGAGAGAGAGAAATGCTTTTCTCTAACAGTTTTAAAGTAAACTTCACATTTTTACAATAATTTTTGATTATTAATCATGCATTGTATCATTAACAAATACATCATGAGTTACTTGTATAAATTATGAAATGCATGGTGAACAATAATAAACAATATAGAAGGATTACTTAGGGATAATGTTAGTATTTACATGTAAGACCATGGTGCTTCCCGCCATTGAGAAGCTTCATACTCTTTGTGAAAATAGAACTTCGTTTTTAAAGAAAATTTTACATTTTTACAGAAACTTGAGAGACATCAATGCTGCATTGTGCAATTTACAAATAAACTGTTAAATACTTCTAAAAAATTGATAAATGCATGGTGAGATATAAAAAACGTCATACATACATTGGTTTTGGATAGAAGTTGCATTTACATAAAAGAGCCGAGATGTTTTTCACCTCCTGTGAAAAAGATCTTCATTTTTTGAATGATGCATTGTGTAATTTACAAAAAAAACCTTTCACTGTGTCTATAAGTTATGAAATGCACAGTAAGCAATAATTTATAAATAGTACTGCATCACATACGGTGAGCCATACGGTGAGCAATAACTATTTTACAATCACATATTTATATTATCTTTGTGTTTCATAATTTTGAAGTGCACAGTGAGCAAAAACTTTTTTACAACAGAATATTACAACTCTAATTACAAAATGTACGGGGAAAAACATTTTTTCAATTCTATATTACATACGGTGAGCAATAACTACAGTCGGACCTCCATATATCGAACTTCCACATATCGAAATTTTCTATGTATCGAAATCCCAGCAAATTTCTATGTTCATTACATAGAAAAGTTGTTTCTATATATCGAAAAAATCTCTATATATTAGAGATGTACCGAGTAGCGCTTTGGCCGAGTAGCCGAGTACCGAGTACTCGGCTTTTTATTACTCGGCCGAGTACCGAGTTACCGAGTACTTGGCCTTTCACTACTCGGCCGAGTTCCAAGTACCAATTATGTTTTAAGAAGAACCACCGACACACATGTGATGAATTTTGAACTTATTGAAATAGTAGTATAAACCTCCTTGTCCATATAATAGTTTTTAAACTAAATTCCCGCTGAAATTTAATTACGCATTATATATATACAATTTTGTTTGTGTCAAAAATTTTACAAAAAAATAATTTTTTAAATTAAAAATAAATAAATAAAAGGTATGATTAATCAAGTTGGAATTAAAACAAAGTACAGTAAAATCCCTCTAATGCGGACACTAACAGGACAAATTTTTTGTCCGCAATAGAGAGGTGTCAGCAGGACAGGGGTTAAATAATGTTATTTGCATTGGAACTGGGGAATTAAAAATTGTCCGCATAAGAGGGGTGTCCGCCTTTGAGGGGTATCCGTTAGGAGGGGTTTCACTGTATACCAATCAATTATAGTTCTAATCTGCCAAACATAAATAATTTTTAAAAGCAGATAAAACAAATGTGCAGGAACACTCCAGACACATGTTTCTGCCCCCCCCCCCCCCCCCCGTTACAAGGAACGTCTTTTTCAGTGCATAACATGTGAGCTAAAGAATGTAAAGACATTCAACAAAAAAATACGACTTTTGTCGGATGCCTTTAAATCTACGAGCCCCCATTTTGTGCATTGAAAAAGGAATTCCTTGTAATGCCAAAACACGTGTCTGCAGAGTTCCTGCACTGTACTTTTAGGGTTGTTTTATTTTTTAAGCAAAGGTATTTTCACATTTTTTATAACTAATTTTTGTTTGCAGCAAAAATCCATTTTTAATATAAAAATTCCATATTTTCTATACTTACATTTTTTGCGTAATTTTTAATAAATAAGTTTTATTAAATTTGCCGACATTAAAATAAAGATTTATTCCATTGAAGCATTACAAACTTCATTATTCTCAAAATTTAAATTTGACTTATAAATTTTAATTGTAAATGATTGCAGAATATAATGCTTGCTCTTTTTTTATAAATTTTAGTATCTGTCTTGGACAATATTCAATTTTTTGCAACTACTTGGTATTGGCCGAGTATCTGATCAGAATTTGGCCGAGTACCGAGTACTCGGCAAATTGGCCGAGTAGGCCGAGTACCGAGTAGTTACCGAGTACTCGGTACGTCTCTAAACCAAAGCTTATGAAGTCATGTAATTTCAGCATTAATTATGAAATAAAAATATATTTGTGCTGAAAAGTAGAAAACAAAATGCAGTGTTAAATTGCACAAATTTGCAAATTTTTATAAATTAGTTTATTGCAAATATGCATTTTAATGTTATCTTTTTTCTTTTGTTATAATCGTGTTTACCTTTTTAAGATTAATTTACAATATTTTTTCTATGAAGTTAGCATTGAGTAAGAACACTATAAAAAATTAACTCTTTCCAAACCAAAATATTATTTTAAAACATATAATAGAAATAAAACTATTACTATTTCGATTGTTAAGAATATTGGACCAACACATTTTTTCATGATTTATCTAGTCCTCTTTTTTTTAAAAAAAATCCCCGGAGAGAACGGATGTCATGCATCTCTCCTGGCAACTTTTGTACCTACTTTTCTTGCATATGTACTTCATTTTGCATTCAATTTTTTAATTTCTTAAATTTTCTTTTTTAGCGAACCTTTCGAGAGATATGGTATCTTCAAGAATTTCATAATCACTCAAACATTATCACATTGCTGAAGGTTGTAAAGGCCAAAAATGACAAAGATATTTATTTAATATTTGATTTTATGGGTAAATATAGGTTTTTATAAGTTGATTGTATCTCAAGATTCATGTTTAATCAGGGTTTGTTGATTTAAATCAGCTTGATTTAAATACTGATTAAAATCATGATCTAAATCAAGTGATTTTTTTTTAAAAAATTGATTTAAATCAATTGATTTGTATTAAGTGATTTTTTTTAACAAAATCAGTAATTAAAATCAGTTGATTTTACTTTTATAAATTAATTTTGCATTTTTAAAATGTATTGCTCTAAATTTAACTACACTGCATTATACTATCTTAACCTCAACAGGCAAAACTACATAGATCCCTCTTTCTGTGTGTGATGCAGATTTTCACTCTTGTAATATTGCTTTTACTCCAAAATTAGTTTAGAACAAAATAAAAATTTTGAGTTTTTCTTACACGCCATGACTAATATAGTTCAGAAAAGTAGTTGGTTAACATATTATTTTAGACTAAAAACGTACATGATAATGGAAACCTTATCTTTAAGCAAAGCATTAAACAAAATCACATCTTATCTAAGCATTATAACATATTTTTGAATCTTAAAATTAGAGACGTACCAAGTAGCACTTGGGCCGAGAAGCCGAGTACCCGGCCTTTCACTACTCGACCGAGTTACCGAGTACTCGGCTTTTCACTACTCGGTCGAGTTACCAAGTACCAATTATGTTCTAAGAAGAACCATCTACACGCATGTGATGAATTTTGAACTTAATGGAATAGTAGTATAGACCTCCTTGTCCATATAATAGTTTTTAAAACTAAATTCCTGCTGAAATTTAATTACGCATTACATAAACAGTTTTGTTTGTCTAAAATTTTACAAAAAAATTATTTTTAAAATTAAAAATAAATAAAAGGTATGATTAAGCAAGTTGGAATTAAGGCAAATTACAGTAAAATCCCTCTAATGTGGACACTAACAGGACAATTTTTTTTTGTTCGCAATAGAGCGATGACCGCAGGACAGGGGTTTAAGAATGTTATTTGCATTGGAACTGGGGAATTAAAAATTGTCCGCATAAGAGTGGTGTCTGCCTTTGAGGGGTGTACGTTAGGAGGGTTTTCACTGTATACGAATCAATTATAGTTCTAGTCTGCCAAATATAAATAATTTTTAAAAGCAGATAAAACAAATGTGCAGGAACACTGCAGACACGTGTTTCTGCCCCCCCCCCATTACAGGGAATGTCTTTTTCAGTGCATAACATGTGAGCTAAAGAATGTAAAGACATTCAACAAAAAAGTCCGAGTTTTGTCTTTAAATCCACGAGCTCCCATTTTGTGCATTGAAAAAAAGAATTCCTTGTAATGCCAAAACATGTGTCTGCAGTATTCCTGCACTGTACTTTCAACGTTGTTTCATTTCCTTTTATTTTTTAAGCAAAAATATTTTTATATTTCTTATAACTAATTTTTAGTTGAAGCAAAAATCCAATTTTAATATAAAAATTCCATATTTTCTATACCATTATATATTTCCATATTTTCTTTTTTGCATAATTTTTAATAAATAAGTTTTATTAACTTTGGAGACATTAAAATAAAGATTTATTCCATTGAAGCATTACAAACTTCATTATTCTCAAAATTTAAATTTGACTTATAAATTTTAATGGTAAATGATTGCAGAATATAATTCTTGCTCTTTTTTTTTTATAAATTTTAGTATCTGTCTTGGACAATATTCAATTTTTTGCAACTACTCGGTATTGGCCGAGTATCTGATCAGAATTTGGCCGAGTACCGAGTACTCGGCAAATTGGCCGAGTAGGCCGAGTACCGAGTAGTTTCCAAATACTCGGTACGTCTCTACTATATATCGAAATTTTTTTCGAGATACTCGTAGGTTTTTCTCTGCTTTAGACTGTTGGTATCATGAAAAATGAAGCTTAGCGGAGAAAATTATGTTCACTAAAGGTTGCTACAAAACTTGAGGAATCTGGGAGGTCATTCCAAGCATTTTCTACTTCCGAGTTCGAAACGTTACGTCAGAGCCGATCACGTGACGAGAAATCTCGCAAAGTGGAATTCTGAGGGAAAAAAATTCTTACTGCGATGTGGCGACGAGTCCAAGTTCCAGCCGCGATGGGGGAGGAAGAGTTTTTCGCCGGTTTTGGCGGCGCGGGGGGAGGGGAGGAGGCACGTGATTTCTTCCAACCAATGGTCTTTAGGCGCAGATACTTTTTGTTTTGCTCCATCCGTGCAAGATAAGGCGCGAATTTTGACGATTGGCACGCTAATGGCTCATACTTCAAAGAATACGTTTTACGTTGCAAAGAATCACATAGAAATAATTTTAGATTTTCTAGAAGCAAATCCAGAATTCATAAAAATAAATTCACCGAAAATTTTACAAAATAGTACACAAAGGAAAAATGAGCCGAGGGCTAAAGGTAAGTCATAATTTATGCATACTAGTATTTCAGTATTACAGTGTCTAAAACAAAAATTGAAGAGGGGAAAAAAGCCAATACATATATGAGAAAAAAAATAACCGTACATTTTGTTGATTTATAATATAAAACCATCTATAATAGTAAGAACGTCTTGTATGAAATATATTTTTCCCGAGAAACTATAATCAAAATAATGATAATAATAATAACTTTAGGAAAAATCATGATATCAAAAAAAAAAAAAAAAAAAATCCTAACTGTCATAAATGCAGACGAAGAAATATTAATAGTCCGTAATCGGGGATTGTATATAATGTTGTTGTCGTGTTTCGTGTCGAATGCGAAAGGTTTAGCTGCATCCAAAAGTCTTGATGAAAAAATCTGCTAATTCAAATTGAATGTAAAACACTAAAATGCAGGGGGAGGGGGGGGGAGGGCTAGGTTATGGCGCTGACTGCGCTATTGAAATTTTTAGGGGATGGTGGTGGTGTTTTGAGGGGTATTTGTTTATTGGGGGGGGGCTCTTGCTTTTGTAGGGGGGAGTCTTTGCGATATTTGGGGGGAGGGGCACCCCTGCAACATGTAAAAGGTTTGTTGGGCTAATTGAGCTTTTGGGGATGAGAGCAATCATAACAGAGTATACAATCTTTCATATTAGGATTGGTAATGTAAAAACCAACCTTTCCCCCGCTCAGTTGTAACTTGTAATTATAGCAACAATCTCAGTATCAAAGACATATTCCAGTTTTTTTCTCTTTTTCTTTAAAATTATAATTTAATAAGCATATGCTTAAATAAAAAGTTTTATTTCTTCATTATTCCTTATTTATTTATCCATTTTTTCTAGGTATTGTTTTCCAAGACCCAATCTTAAGATATCTTCAAAACAGTACTTTTTTAGATTTCCTTTTCAAAACAAGCAACTTGTAACTATGATTACATAATTTCATCTTTATCTTCAAGATTAAAAAGTCAAAACAGCAATCTTGGTTATAAGAGCAGTTTAAAATGAATAAATACTCTGCTTCTGTAAATGTATATTGAAAAATATTCGTAAAGGGAGTAATATTTTTTAATCATCGTTTCACTTCAGCTGATAAAGAACTTTAAACGTTCAACCCAAAGGAAAGATTCTAAATTGAAGAAGAAATGAAAAAAGGAGCAATCGGGGCGAAATGGAAAATCAAATTTTGGAAACAATTTCCCAGAAATTACCAGGCTTTGTACTTTTTTGTAATTAGTTAATCAATATCAAATTTCAATAAAGAAAAAAAAATTTCTTACAAATTAAATTCAATTGAAATTGAATAATGACAGTAGGTAACAAATAAAGAATTTAGGGGAAAAAAGGGGAGGAGGATTTTACAGCAAAAGAAGACAGAAAAAAAATTACATTCGTCAGTGGTGTACCTAGCATGGGTGACAGACGGGGCGGTAATTTGTGATGTCACCGCCCCCCCCCCTTAAACGCAAAAAAAAGGGGGATTGTATATTCTGTGTAAACTTGAAATTCATACAATTTTCAGAAACAAATAGTACTTTTGTGAAACAACTAAATTTTAAGTGGGATAATGTACAAAAGACAAATAAAAATTATGAACGCCTTTTATATAATTTGCCCTAGACGCATTTGTGCAGGCCGTCAAGCGGTCAAAACCAATAAAGGGGAGTAGAAAATTCATCGCTCCTTAATTTTTTCAAATGCATTATTTCTTGAAAATGGAAGTCCCCGATCCCCCCCCCCCCGCCCAACGTATTTCCTAAGTGATGGATTTGGTTAAAAGAAAATGAAATCCAGGGAAATAAACAACCTTAGCCGAGAATGCATTTTTATTCATAAACTGACATCTTTTGCATTGAAAAAAAAGGAGCTCTTAATGTCTCCAAAACACGTGTCTGCAATTTAATTCGGATATTTGTGTATTATAATGTTGTGAAAGTGGGTTTAAGTCTTTTAAACATTGAAAACTTGTTGTAAAGCGAGAAATGTTGCATATATACCTATTTTATGTTTGCAGTTATAACTTCCCCCCCCCCCCTCTCTACCCCCCTGCACCATTTTTTGGGTTGGCCCCATCCTAATTCGTTTTCTTCGTACCAATACCATACCTTTTAGAAAAACCAACTCCCGTAGTTTTATTACGAAAATTTCACCGAAAATCACTTTGCCCCCCCACCCCACCCCTTCTTCCCTGCAAAATGTTTTTGCAAAACTCCCGTTTCACAAAAATTTAACGGAAAACCACTTGCCCCTCAGTGCAATTATATGACCCCCCCCCCTTTTCCCTGCACCATTTTCAGGGTTGGCAATATCCTAATTCGTTTTCCTCGTGCCAATACCTTTCAGAAAAACCAACTCCCGTAATTTTATCAAAAAAATCCACTAAAAACCATTTGCACCCCCCCCCCCTGCACCATGTTCGGTGTTCGCAACATTCAAATTAGTTTTTCTGAAATGTATTGGCAAACGGAAAACTAACTCCCGTTTTTGCGGCACGAAAATGGAACGGAAAACCACTCCCCCTGTACAGTTACGACCCCCTTGCCCCCTGCACCATTTTCGGCGCCGGCAAAATCCTAATTCCTTATTTGTTATTCTCCTGCCAATAAATACCTGTCAGAGAACTTACTCCCGCAATTGTATCACAAATTGTATAGAAAACCACTTGCCCGCCCCCGGGGGCAGTTTTAACCCCCCCTCCCCCTTCCTAAACCATTTCCAAAATTAGCATCATCCAAATTCGTTTTCCTCGATCCAATACCTTTCAGAAAAACAAACTCCCATAATTGTATCACAAAAATCGCATTATCTCACCTACTTCGGGGCAGTCGAGATTTCGCTCGCAAGTAAAGGCGCGAAAAGTCACTTTTTCCCCTTCTTTTGGAGCTTAGAATACGAACTTGCGAGATTTATACTGCGAGACTGCGATTTTCCTTAAAGCGCCATCTAGTGAGACGATCAGAACTAATCTCGCAAGGTGAATTTCGAGCTTGGAATAAGCACCCTGGGGTTTAGGAGTGTGTAGTTCGGTCGTTGTTCCGTTCTGGAGTTCTTACATTCCCTCAAGTTTATTTCAAATCTTAGTTGTAACCAGTATCACTGTAAAATCAGTTTCAAGCTATCCCTTTTGTCTGTTGAGTATCATTCCTAGTCTTTTTACCTTCAGTAAAAATCATTCAAGTTAAGTAGATTGATTTTTTACTTTTCACTCGATTCCATTGTCAAAACGAAAATCCCCTAATGTTACAGATCAAGTTGATTTGCCGAAGAATGAAGATGTATGAAGGCGCAAAAATGTAATTTCTGCAAAATTAATATTTTTATTGTTATCTTTCATTTAATGCTCGTTTAAATTATAAATTGGGTTTCATGCACGTTTTAATGATTTAGAAGTTTTTTATGTTAAAATAAGATCGTTTCTGTATATCGAATTTTTTCCCGGCAATTTGCTACTTCGATATATGGAGGTCCGACTGTATATTACGATCGCGTATTTACAATAACTTTGTGCAACATAATTACGAATTGCACGGTGAACAAAACCTTTTTCCAACACTATATTGCATACGGTGAGCAATAAGTTACATATCACGGTGAGCAATAACTTGCATACTACGGTTAGCAATAACTTGAATTGCAACTATTGTCAGAATACGCAGATTCAGTGGCACAGAATCTCGTGTTACAATTTCACGTCCGGGAAAGTTTGAATTCTGGCCTTTAAAAAGCATGAAATAAAAATTAAATTAAAAATTTTAAAAATCGCCTACTGAAAAAAACTTTAAATGAAACTAAAATTAAAAATTTAAAAAACCCCCGACTAAAAAAAACCTTAAATAAAACTAAAATAAAGAACTAAAAATACCCGACTAAAAAATGTTTAAAATAATATATTTATCGGCTTTTGAGGTTTCTGATAAATTGCCTTATAAATAATAGCAGTAATATATCCAAGCGTCGTCGTGTCGGGGGACCAATATGAAAATAAAATATGAAAGAATGAAAGATAATAAAGTAATGAACAGAATGCAGCTAATAATGATAAAGTAGCTATGATATCTAAATACAAGAGTTTGCTCAGCGGTCTATATAACTTACATACCAATATGAAAATAAAATATGAAAGAATGAAAAGTAATAAAGTAAATAACAGAATGCAACTAATAATAATAAACATCAGTTTTTACTTGCAGACAAACATAAAGCAAATTACCCATTTACTATATTATTTTATTTATTTATTTTTTTGCTTTTTTTGAAATGGTTTATTATTTATTTTAAATTAAATTGATAATTATACTTAATATATAGATAAATTTACTATGTTAAATGGAAATGCATTTACACTTCATAAAATAGTTCAAAAATTTTCTATTTTAAACTTGATGCATCTTTAATCCAAATCGATGCTCTTCTTCGAAGACATTTGGCATTTTTTCATAGGAAAAGCACAACCCAATTACGTCTTTTTTTTTTTTTGTGAAACTTGTTTTTTATAACAAAATTTAAGAGTTGAGGAATGTATGCGCTCAGATTTGATTTCCATATCTTATGCATGCGATAGGAAAATATTAAAAGAGTGGACACTTTTATTTTTGAATTTTCTTACTCATTTTAGGAGAAAGGTCTGGACCCCCGTGGCTATGTCACTGGTGTTCTAACAAATATAGTTGATCATATCAACAAAATATATTTGAAAGTGAAACATAATTATTTTTCGCTAAGTAATAATTTTGTTAAACAATGTTGCAATTTTAAAAATTATGCAACATTCGATATCAGGTAAACAATGCAATGCTGAGACGCCTGTCGCATATCTGTAAGATGACAGATAATTATTATTGCAGAAAGATTTTTTAAAATCTTTTTCTGCACCTATCTGCCCGATTTTAAGTAGAAAAATACAGTTCAATATCGTTGAGTTTTATCATTTTCAGTTAAACGCTTTTCTTAATATTCAATATTTTTTTTTGCATATGTTTTTTATTGATGAGTTTTCTATTCCTTAGGTATGTGAATTACATTTTCGCAAAGAAGACATTCTTCATGAAGCAGAATTCTTCGATGAAAAGTCGATGAGACTTCTAAAGAGTGAACTAAAACATCCTCGTTTAAGAGACGGATCGATTCCTGTATTTTTACCGGGTAACTGTCCATCTTATCTCCAGCCATCAGTCACACCTGCACGAGAATCTCCTTCTAAAAAACGTAAGAGATTAGAGGAATCTCTCTTTAAAAAAGCTCAAGAGGCAAGTATTATTGCTGACAATGAGTATAAAAACAAAACTCTGTTTTCTACCTTACAATAACTGAAGCAATGTTTTCAAGAGCAAAAACTTGATGAATTTTGGACTTACATTCCTAAAGAAGATTCCGTGCTCTTGTTGCATCTGTCAGAAACTCATGAGGTATTGTGCAGCATGCTTGTAAAGAATGATTTAAATGTATATGTATTCCATAAAAATTTTTCGTTAAAAAAACTAGATACTTTTGATTTTCCAATGAAAGTCGATGATTCAAATATATTGTTTAAAATTTTGTCTTCTTTGAAAATGTTAAGTAAGTCAGATGTGAATAATTCTGATGAATCAAAAGTAATTTGTGATGTTGTTGTTCAGCTTCTCCTAAAACTTAAAGATAGTTGCAATGATGATTCACAGATCAAGTTTTTAAATTGTGTAATTGAACAGTTTGCTAACTTTAATGTAACAAAACAGCAACGTAGGTATTCTCCCAGTTTTCTCGTATTTTGTTATCTCTTAAAGTCTATTTCTCCTCATTGTTACAAATTTTTACGAAGTTCAAATGTTTTTATTTTACCTCATGTAAGTACTTTGAGAAGAATATGTGCAGAATTTAATGTGAATCCTTGCAGTGAACAAGATGATGATAATTTTTTAAGTTATGTAAAACAAAAATATACTTTTTTAGAGGAGAAAGAGAAAATTATCAGTTTGATGATTGATGAAATACATTTAAAGCCTAATTTTGATTATGTCGGGGGGAAAATATTTGGTATGTCCCACAATGACTCAAATGCTGCATCCAGTGCTTTCACATTTATGATCCAAAGTTTATTGTCTCCGTACAAAGATGTGGCACATATTTTGCCAGTCCGTAGCATAGATGCTGACGATTTCCATTCATATATAAAAAAAAATCTTGATTGGTTTAGCTGCCATAGGGTTTAATGTCATATCAGTAGCCACTGACAATAATGCTATTAATAAAAAGGCCGTTAGTATGTTTGCCTCTCCCCCTGAGTTGCGGGTTAGGTATGATTATCCTGGAAGTCCAGGAAAATATTTCTATTTTTCTTTTGATTCCGTTCATATCCTCAAGTGCCTTAGAAATAATTGGATCAATCAAAAAAATCTAGGCACTTGCATGTACTATCCCAATTTTGACACCCTTCTACCTTTTTGTACAGCTTCTTTTCATGCATTAAAAAAATTGCATGAAATTGAATCTGAAAAGTTGTTAAAGTATGGTTATGGGCTGTCAGAAAAAGCATTGGCTCCAACCAGCTTTGAGAGACAAAATGTGAAACTGGTCTTACAAATTTTTAATAATGTAGTGGCTGAAGGTCTTAAACTGGTTGGTGAGGAAAATGATATAAACCATCATATTCAAACAGCAGACTACATTCAGATTCTTTGCAAGTGGTGGTCAATAATGAATGTGAAAACTTTGTATAAGGGTGAGCATAAAAGGGATGAGTTCCAAACGCCTCTCACACCAAATACTGACACAGCTCAGTATAAGTTCTTAACTAACTTTATTAATTGGTTAGACAAATGGGAGGAAATGAATTGTACAACTGGTGGATTAACAAAGCAAACCCATCTAGCCATAAGCCATACTACAAAAGCTATGCTTGCTCTTGCCGAGTACTGTTTTAAAACTTTAAATTTCGATTATTTTTTACCAGGGAAAATACAAACAGACTCATTAGAAGACAGATTTGGGTCTTACCGTACATTGGCAGGGTCAAATTACAATGTCAGTATACGTCAAATTTATGACACTGAAACAAAATTGAGAATGCAAACAATTTTACCCCTTGTGTTAAAATCGAAAAGTTGTGGAGAATTGTTACTAAGTTTTTTTCAGGACAAACATTGGGATGAAGATGAAGATAGCTCAGATTCATATCCTTTTTTTAATGGTTTTCTAATCACTCCGGAAGAAATGGTAAGTACTCAATCGAGTTTGCCAATTTTAACATACATTAGTGGATATGCAGCTCATAAAGTTCTATTGAAACTAAAGTGTGAACAATGTCGATCAACTTTATGCATTGATAAGCCCCTTGACACAGATGTAAACAATGATTGGATATCAAAATTAGACAGAGGGGGGTTGAAATACCCACATCCCGAAGTTGTTTGTGTTTCTCAATTCACATATGCAGTTGTAAACAAATTGTTGTCAACACATTTTGAATCAAATTTTATCAGTTGTCAAAATCACAGAAAGGTTGTAAAATATTTAACTCTTGATGTACTGGATGAAAATGATATTTCTCTAGGTATCGATGAATGTGAGAGTCATGATTCTCTGTTTCTTGTAAAACAAATTGTGTGGGTTTTCATTAATATATTTTTGAACAACTTTTGCAAAAAACAAAATGATTCCCTTCAAAAAATGAAAAAAGATCAAAAAGAAAAAAATACACTGAAAAAATTTAAGAAAGATGCACGTAAATTGTCCACACTAAATAAATAAGCAATTTTATATTGTTTCTATGAGTTATCTTTTAAAATGTAAAAGTTTGACTGAATTATCCTAAACTATTTTTAAATTACAACCTAGGGAATAGGTGGAAACACTGTGATGTACATTGCAGATTATTGTCAGGGTTGCCACGCCACAGGGAAACCTGAAGAAACAGGGAAAACATAGGGAATTCAAATATATGTATATATATATAAAAAGAACTGACCATCCAGCGAATTTCAAAAATTTCCTCAAAAACCTGGAAAATACAGGGAATTTTTTTCTTCTTAAATTGAAGTTGCGAAAATCAATTTCCTAATATATAAACCACCAAAAAACAAATAAATTACTAGTAATAATTATAATGATAATATTAATAAAGTAAAATAAAAAATGGCAATTTTGCTTAAGTTTTTATTTTCAAGTTAAATATTAAAATATTCATCATAAAAATAGATTCTTGAATTTCATGATAATTTTGAGTGTATGAAATTAGTCGTCAATAATCATTATTCTGGATCACTTACACACTTTTAGGTCCATGTAATGAATGGTCAAAAGAAGTTTTTTTTTGAGTAAAAGTTGAATATATTCAATCACCATGCTATTATTTCAGTTATTATGAATTCTTATTTATTTTCCCTTACTTATTTAGATTTTTTTTTAAAAACCTGTGGTGAAATTATCAAGATATTTGTGTTCTTTTTCAAATATCAGTGTCCGCTCGTTTATAATGTTTCATTTTCATGCAGGGAAATCATAGGGAATTTTTCTTGCAAAATTGATTAGCAACCCTGATTGTGAAAGTGTGCAGAATTTTAATTTCTAATTAGTTATGGACAATGAAGTTTCTTAATGTATTGTACAAAGAGAAATGAACATCTTCTTAAACCCTTTAAAAAAAAAACTGAATTTTTCTATTTTATTTAATAATTTTAAGTTTTATCAATTAAAATTTAATTATTATTAATCATTATTGATGCTGTATATAAAAAAGAAAAGAGTCAATTAAATTAAACCGTGCTTTATGAGAATTTGAGTGTAAAATAGTAGACCACCACCTCTGCATATGTAGTGTGAACTGTTAGTACTTGATTCTTAATTTTTCATGTTTTTGATTGTGAGTTCCTAATAGCTAAATAATTTGAGTGTTAGCTCTTGTTTGACCTCATGTGTAACATAAATGGTAATAGGTGTTTTTTATGTGATGTATGTGTTATCATGTGCAAATAAAAGTTACTGTGCTTAAAATATTGTCTTTATTTGAGTATCACATTCATAAGGTAGTTGAAAGCATAACATATGCTAAGAATTCCTTTTTTTTTTTTTTTTTTTCAATTTTTTTTCAGAACTTTTTCTACAAGAAAGGATTACTTGTGTGAAAGTACAAAATTACATCAATATGAACAAAAGCAAAATCTCTTTAAACAATTAAGTCATTTATTTGTTCACAGATATTTTGTTTAAAATATATTAGGAATATTTATTTACTTATGTGTAGGCTCAACTTATTTATTTTCCTTTTGAAGTAGTTATACTAATTTGCCAAAGCTGTATAGTTCCACCCAAAAGTCTTCAACTAATTGCCTATTTTGATATTTATAGCAAAAGAACATTTTACCAAAGCAGATTAAGTTGAAAAATCAGAGATAATTATTTCTTCAAAAAAAAAAGAAACTTGGAAACTTCAAATTAAACAAGACTCAATAAAATATTTCTCATTTATTAATAACCCTACATGAAAAAAATGTACGCTCTAAATAATTTTATAATTATTTACGGTACAAGTTTCCCCAACCCCCCGATGTCTATTTGAAATTTTGAAAACGTGTGAAAGTAAAATTTGAAGATTAATTTTCTGCCCTGGAAAACGCACAAGTTTCACTTATAAAATTAGTAAAATAAGTGATTTTGTGAGGTGAAGTAGAAATAAGCTGTCTATTCTATTAGATTGGTGATTTAATTGAAAAAAGATATGCGTCACCTTTTTTTTATTTAATATTTAAATTCGTGTTACATTGTACGCACGGCGCTTTCCCGACCGATTTCCGTCAAGTCACGGCGCGAGAGAAACTGGCCTCATTTTGACCACGTGACTCGCCCGTGAGCAGGCCTTCCAGATATAGGGGGCGTTGTTCGAACCCGAGGCCCTCCGGCTCCGAATCCGACACTCTACCGATCGGGCTACCACGGCCCCTCTGTAAATTTTATGGGAAAAATTTGGCCTTGTATAGTAAAACACCATTCTATTGAGGGGTATTCTCCGCAAATTTTACAGTTTTGCACAACCAACCCAGCTGCCGGTAAAAAACCGTAATTTTTACGGAATTTTTTTTACATTATGAATTTAAAAAAATGGAACACAAAATTCACTTATTTTCACACTACTTTACTCAAAAATTTTTATGGACTTTTAAATGACTGAAATGATAATTGCACTAAAGTGCATGGCAATACTTAGAATGTGAATTCAAAATGTTTTCAAAAGTGAGCTGACCCAATTCATATATTTGAAATAAGCCATTATACTTGATTTCTAAATGTATTCAAAAATGAGTACATATAACTGAGCTAAAAACTCATTATTGATTAATGAATGAGTTTATATTTGATTTCTAAATGTACTCAAAAATGAGTACATATAACTGAGCTAAAAACTCATTATTAATTAATTAATGTATTTATATTTGATTTTAAAATGTACTCAAAAATGAATACATATAACTGAGCTAAAAACTAATTATTAATTAATGAATGTGTTCATATTTGATTCAAAAATGTACTCAAAAATGAGTACATATAACTGAGCTAAAAACTCATTATTAATTAATGAATGTGTTTATAATTGAAACAAATGTGTACTCATATTTAATTACCAGAATGTACTCAAAAAAATGAGTACATGTGTTTCTCAAAATTGAACCTTATTGATTCGGAGCTATATTGAGTAATGAAAGTATTCAAAAATGAGTAAATTTTCATTATTTTTGAATACCCATTTTTAACAGTGTAAATTCCTGTTGTTAAGCTTCTTTCTCTGCATAAAATTCTGTTGAGCACACATTTGTAATGATTATACATCATAGTCAGACTTTTCGTCAATTCCTGATTCTCAGACAGTTCTAGTTTATTGATCTCGCGATGACCCTGCTCACAAAAGCCTAGTTTCATGTTTTTCATTTTAAATTTGATTTTTTTCCCTACATATTTCATTTTATCTATTTTAATTATTTTATTTTTTGCCTTTAATTTTTATAGGGAATTCGTGTTCTTAGAAGCTAAGAATGATTAGTTTCTTTATCACTTGAACTGAAGGGGGGCAGAGCCTGATTACCGCAGGGGCATGTGGGGCATAGGCCCTTCCTCTTAGATTTCAGGGGGGGGGGGGGGCTAAAATCCCCTTAATTTATCATGTTAATTAAAAATAAATAATGATTTCACTCAGAATCTAGAGTACAATGATATCATTGATAGTTTTGCAAATGCCAAAACAAGGAAAAAATCTATTTGTTGTTAAAAATTCGCCTTAAAAGTGTGATCTCTTTGCAAATCAGAAAACCACTCCAAATTCGGTCTGTATTTACTATTAAAAGTTATATGATAGATCATTTTGGTATTTACAGTTTACTGCAAAGTTTAACCACATTTATATATTTATCGTATACTACTATATCTCTTCTACTTTTTAAATGTATATATTACATTGTGATATAGGTACCACCAAATTTAGTACGGTTGTGTAAAAACGCAAGTATCGAAATATTTTATTGCTTCAACATATAAAAAAAACTGAAATGGGGGGGGGAGGCACAAAATGAATTTCCTGAAATAGAAATGCGCCCCATGTCCAATGTCAGGATGATCAGGCTGTGGGGGGGGGGGGGGGGGAATCTTGCAAAGGGTAAAATTTGGCTCTGCCCCCCTGTCGGGCAGGTTTGCCACCCTGTCGGGGATTTCCTAGCGCCACCACTGATTAATAGGATTGAGGTCTAACGAGTAGAGCGTCCACTCTATAGATGATATCAAATCAAAAACAATGCGCCTTGCACCACTCTTGTCTTGGCCGTGTGAAGTGATGTGGAGTCAAATTGAAATGTCCAGTCTACATTGCTGTGCTGAAGTGCTCTTATTAGATCCACAGAAGTACAACAGTTTCAAAAATGTCCTTCTGGGACACTCTTTGATTCATTTTATGGCCGTCATCCACGAAAAAAAAAAAAAAAAAAACAGATTTTTTGTCGCTTGTGCTGATTCCATCAGACAAAGTCTGACTTCGGATTTTGGTGATGTTTTCCAGAAATGTTCACTGTTCGTTTTTGTACACTTTCCGAACATCGACTATAATTTCTAAGCCACTTGAAGCGGCATACCGCATCAAATACTGTTTGTCCAGGCACAACAAGCAAACGAACTGTCAATGCTTGGTTAAACAACTTCAAAATAGCAGATCTTTCACTTAAAATTATAAGAAAATCGAAAAACAATACATAAACTAGGATAAATATTGTAAATTATTTTCTAATAAAGTGAGAGACAAAAATAAATAAGACACTCATTAAAACGAAATGACTTTACTTCCATTCGATAATGCAATCTTTGTCCCAGGGTTTTTTTTTTTTTTTGCCTCGCCCTGTATACTGCCGTGCTAAGCACTAGGGTGGAATCTGCATTTGAGCTCAAGCAGGGATATTGTGCTTTAAAGTTTGGCTCTTCCACATAGTTGATTCAGATGTCTTTTTTTTTTTTTTACTTCCTTTTACAAAAAAGGAAGTATTGTATTCGCGAAAAAAATTTCACTCAAAAATCGACCTTAATTTCCATTTTACTCACCCCCGAATGAATATTGAGTTTTTTTTTTCGACTTGACCACACGTGGATAAGTGCCTAAGAACTTATAGACACGCGAAATATCCATAATGATGATTCCCGAGTTAATTACAGCGAATTTTCTCGTGACGTCCATATGTACGTATGTATGTGTGTATGTATCTCGCATAACTCAAAAACGGTATGTCCTAGAAAGTTGAAATTGGGTACGTAGACTCCTAGTGCGGTCTAGTTGTGCACCTTCTCTTTTGGTTGCATTCGGATGTTCCAAAGGGGATCTTTTGCCCCTTTTTGGGGGGAAATCGTTGTTAATTTCGATGTAAACTCAAGTGGTGATATAATTTGTCAGACACTTGACGATATATCGCCAGTCTTTTGGTCGCCAAGTTTGATCGCCAACTTGGCGACAAATTTGGCGATTTTTTTTAAAATCTGATTTTAATTTGGCCACTGTTGGTGATATTTAGAGAGTAAACTATTGAATCACATTAAAATTGCCAGTAACGCGAAAATGACATTAAATTGGAGTAAAAGGAAGTCATGTGATGCACACATCAGCTCGTTTTTCAGAATTTATTAAAATATAGTTCTTGATGCAATGGCCCAAAAACATTTTATTCATTAAGTAAAATACGAAACAGAGAAAAACTTGGTTACAATAACTCAGTTTTGTTCAAAGGTATAGGTATGACTTCTTTTACTACTGTGCTTAGCACGACCGTATGAATTAACTGAAACTCCAGTTTAAGTTCTGGTTCAGTTTTAGAAATTATTACGCAGTTTTGGTTTGGGGTTTCTGTTGGAAAGGAAAAGAAAAACCAATTTAATTTTGATTTGGACTTAGACTGGATTGGTAAAAATCAAAACTCAATAGCTTTCATTTTCAGACAGTAAAGTTACACTGTAAGGAAGGGAAATAATACTTATTTTTCTTTCAAACAATATCAATCAGGTTTGAAAGTCAAAAATTACAATTATTATTTCAAGTATCAAAGGCGATCTGAAACGGAAAATGTAATTGTTATAATTAGACACATATTACTCAATATTGTTGGTTGAACGACGACTTGACTTATTTCTGGTGTTTGACCAAGAAAGCTCTCAGTTATAAAATGAAAAGTTTTTTTTTTTTTTTGTTTCTTTTTCTAAATAAACTTATATACTTTTATGTGTAATTCTGTCAAGCAGATAAAGAAGATGTGTGGATTACATATATTTTTAATGCTTAACGCTTTATATGTTCCAAGAAACACAGAGCTATTAAGAAACCCTATTTTTATTCATGAAAAAATGAAATTTTCCAATTTTTCCCGAAAAACCGGTAAAAAACCGTTTTTTTCCACCACTTCAAAATTTCCGGAAATTTTACATCTCTAGTTGTTACTATGTATAAAGTCCTCGCAAGACTGGGGGGGGGGGGCATTGACCCCCCTCGCCCCCATAAATCCGCCCATGGTAGGACAGTAAAAAACGCAAGACAAAGAAAGCATTGTAGCTTGAGAACAACTAACTGGATGCGTCGTTAATTCTTATGCAATTTCCTTATCTTGAAGTGCATTTTATGAGTCTGCAGAACTATTGCCCATAGTTATGTTACTTTTATGAAAAGACATACACTCTTAGTTTGAAATGTAGGCATCAAGTTCTATACTAACCCTCAGTGCACTGAGATACAAGCCTCTAAAAAGTACATTTTTATCATATTTTGATGTTTTTCTTTCACACTGCTTCTATTTATCATATTATAAAGTATGCGAGTAAACATAATCCGTCTATTTGAAAGTCTATAACTCTTTTATGGTAAGTTTTTGATCATACTAGTTTTTTAAATAGTATCTGGAAGTCCCTGGAGGAAAGTTTAAACCCGGATATGTTGACTGAATTGAAAGCAGAATAGTTCATTTTACTGTTTTGAAATACGTACTGTGTTCTTGTAAAGAACTTGACCATAGTTCTGTCACTTGTTTGTGAAAATATACATACTCTAGTTTGAAATGCAGGCATCCAATTCTACACTGGCCCTCAGTGCACTGAGATAAAGGCTCATGAAAACTGCATTTTTTAGCATTTTTCGATAAAAAAAAAACTGCCATTTTTTGGCAGCGCAGAGGATGAGCTATGCAACTAATGAGGGTATTGAATGATTTATATATATTCTTACACAAATTACGTACAAGAAACATGGTTGAGCCTGAATGCAGGGAACTAGAGGGCCTCAAACATGGCACTTTTTCATTTTTTTCGACAAAGTTTGGCGACCCCTGAAAGGCTGCATTGAAGGTCAGCCGCAAAATTTACGATATATTTCCAATTTAGGTACTAAATGTCATATTGTGAACACAAGAATATTTTTGGCTGATGCTTAATACACAGAAATAATTGCATTTTAAAAAACGCCGATTTGGTAAAAAAAATCCTCTACGTCAGGCTCCACTTTACGAATTTTTACAGGTCCCCAAAAAAATTTTTGGAGAAAAGGAAAAAATACGGGTCTTCTAAAATCTTCAAAATAATCCTCCATAAAAATTTGAGAGAAATCAAAAATGGCGTATATCCGAACACCCCATTTCTGCCCGCTTCTTATTAAAACTGACTCTTAGCTAGGACTGGGAGATATCAGAATTTTAATACAGCGATATATCGCTCTCCAAATATAGATATTTTCGATATATCGATACATTCTTGTGGGGGGGGGGGGGTTGCAAAGGATCGAAAAACAAAAAACATTTCCAAATGTAATAAATACAATTTTTTCTCTAGTTCAAAACTTTCCTGGAGGGGGGAGGGGGGAGGGCGTGCAAATGGTATAGCTCAATGCATGACAAAAGTGTTTCGCAACGAAAAAGTTTTAAATATTCAATTCAATATTTTGTTTAAATCTTTCAATTTGAGCAGTCTCAATAATTTGAATGTACCTTGAACTATATTTCATATTGACGTCTTAAATAGATTCTTTTAGTTATTTAATACCTCTTACTTTAAGGTTTTTTTACTTCTTAGTTGAGTAACATTAAGTAAAATACTAATAATGAATCTTTAAAGAATGCAGCTATAAATTTTGGAAACTATCGCACCATACATCCATTAAGCCCACAGAACTATGAAATATACTTTTGATTTATGTGTCACTAGCTGCATTACCCGACGTTGCACGGTCTACCTCGAAAATAAAAGTTTCGTCCAGTGACACATATTTAACAATCAGGTTTAAAAAAGAAGGGGAAAAAATAGCACAAACATTTCCCGTCAATTTGTACAAAGCACAAATATATGACTCAAAATTTAAATTAAGACATCATTGGATTTTTTCGTAATCATTCTGGATTTTCTGGCTAAATCCCCCAAGGCGGTCCCCATACACCCCATTTTGATGAGAAAAACTTATGTGAATTCCTAAGCATCAAAGGACCGCTGCGCCATGTTTGGAAAAAAATCCGACGAAAACTGGATTTGTATAAGGAAAACCCCTCATGGGGTGAATTCTCACCCTCCTCCCTTTCCTCATAAGTAAGCGAAAACCCCTATGACAATTCCTGACCATCAAAGAACCGCTGTGCCAAATTTGACAGAGACCCGACGAAAACTGTGGATTTGTATAAAGAGTATCCCATGTGGGAGGGAGGGTCACTCCCATTGCGAACGAAAACTACCCTAAGTGAATTTTTGAGCATCAAAGGACCTGTCGGCAAAATTTTTGCAAAAATCCGACGTAAATTGGATTTGCATAAAGAGAACCTCCGGGGTGTTTTCGTCCCCCCCCCCTCCCTCATCGGTAGGCGAAAAACTCCCTATGAAAATTCCTAAGCATAAAAGAACCGCTGTGCCAAATTTTGCAAAGATCCGACTAAAACTGTGGATTCGTAAAGGAAACCCCTGGTGGGAGGGGGAGGGGGTTCCGATTGCGAAACGAAAACTACCCGATGTGAATTCCTGAGCATCAAAGAACCTCTGTGCCATGTTTCGAGAAAATCCGACATAAAGTGGATTTGCATAAAAAACACCCCCTTGTGGTTTATTCGCACCCTCCCCTTTTCCCTCTTAGGTAGACGAAAAACCCTATGACAATTCCTGACCATCAAAGAATCGCTGTGCCAAATTTGGCAAAGATCCGTCGAAAATTGTGGATTCGCAAAGGGAAAACCCCTTTGGGAGGGGGCGTGGGGTGGTTCCGATTGCGAACAAAAACTAACATATGTGAAATCTTGAGCATCAGAGGACCTCTCTGCCATATTTGGCAAAAATCTGACGCAAATTGTGAATTTGCATTAATAAAATTGCCATTGGGTTAACTATAATATATATATCGACGGCGTTTTTTTTTCCCATTTACTATAATTAAAAAATAAATATCTGTTTGAAGAAAGCAGATAATTTCTTGAAATTTCAAATACTTACCCATTTTACCGAACTATGAAAGATTTTTTTTTTTTTTTTTGAGTCAGTATGTTAATTTCTCCGTAATTGAATCCCGTATTTCCTTTTCAAGCAATATATCGTACGGATAGAAATTTAAATATCGTTCTCGCGGTAGTAGATACATACCGATATATGACGGTATATCGGTATCAGGGGCGCAGCGAGGGGGGGGGTGAAACCCCCCCCCCAGAGGGTTATGATTTTTTTTCTTACTAAGGTCCTTATAAAGGTTCAACTATCAAAAAAAAAAAAAAAAAGGAATGCACGAAATTAATGAAAACGACAGGTGATGTGACGGGCAGTTGGAAAGGAATGTGCACTGCAGTTTCGCTTCCAGGAATTTGCACCTCACGGGAAAGATAGAATAGGTGTCACTACTTGACGAGTCTGAAGAAAAGGGTAGGAAGCGTCTTTGACATTACTCACACAGGATTAGCTTCTCACAGCCAATACCCATGAAATCCCTGGAGCAGGACTATAGATATTTACATTGTCAGTATTATAGGGTCCTGTCCCTGGAGTGTCGTCTCAGCTACACACCAATAAGAGAGGACAAAGGAACAGGAGGGAGGTAAGCACAAAATTTGAAACTCGGACATGTGACTGAGATTCCTGGTTCATTGAAAGTTTTTGTCCTTGAGGCTCAAAGAGTTCAGATTAATCTGCAACCGTTTGCAAGACCTTTTACTTCCCAGTTAGTTTTCCGCAATCAAAAATATAGCTTTGAACAGCAGATAAAGTTTTTTTTTTAATTGGTTGCTCTGAGAGGCCTCAGCAAGAAAACTGCCATTGTGGTTCGTCGCTGCTGTAGAGTTTTATGAGTTCTTGCGCAATTTCGCTATTTTGATGGATATTAGACGATTCTTCGGCCAGCCTGCTCCTACATCTTGTACAAGCTCAACTTCAACTACTTCAGGTAAGTTTTACTTTTTAAAACTGTTAGGCAATAAAGAAAAGAAAATAATAAAGTGATAGGCATAAGCGAAAAGTTTTTTTTTTTTTGTTAAATATTATAAACATTTAGCTGTAACTTGATCAAGCTTATGAGAAATTTGAATCTCACCAGAGAATATTAACACCCTTCCAGTTTTTGATAAATGATGACATAAACGATGAAGTCACTTCTGATCTTATGAAACTAGCAGACTTTTATGAGCTTGATGCTTCAAGATTACACGGGGAAATTATTCTTTGGCAAGAGATCGTAAATGAAAAAAACCCAAAAAATGCAATTGAAGCTTTGCAACACTGCAACGTTGATTTACTTCCTACAATAATAA
Source organism: Uloborus diversus (assembly GCF_026930045.1). Lineage (NCBI taxonomy): Eukaryota > Metazoa > Arthropoda > Arachnida > Araneae > Uloboridae > Uloborus > Uloborus diversus. Next base: position 114,081,648 of record NC_072733.1, read on the forward strand.
GGTCCCTTCTCATCATTTTCGCCACGATTCCGGTCACTACATGTACCCCTGAAAGGTCGTTTTCCTCTTTAAAATTATTGAAAACGTACTTGAGAAACAAAACTTGCGAAGAGCGTTTGAATGGACTAGCAATGACTTACATCCATGATCGAATTCATATTAGTGAAGATGAAGTTCTGAACGAGCTAGCACAAAAGTCACGCAGATTACAGATTTCTTTGTAACCACCGAATGGTATTTGCAACTAGTTTCCTTTGTCCTCGTAAAGGTTCATTTTAAATCTCAATGACCAAAAAGTCCATTAAAAAAAATTCATATTTGTATTTTGCCTATTTTCCTTTGCACTTTTATTTTATTTTTTACATTTACATTTAACGCTTTTTTTATATTATACCATTTTATCTTTTCATATATTTATATCACTCTAATGAATTATTTCACTTGAATTTAATATTGCCTTGAATATCATAATTTGTTTACACTTCTCGTTTTAGAAGTAATTCTATTAGGGTTGTTGTTAATTTGTTTGCCTTCGACAGAAAGCAGTGGAACCAATTTGCTAATGAGCAGGGATAAAAATGTTGTTTACATACAAATAAACAGGAGTTGGATATTTATATAAAGTCGATTGCATTTAATTCTTATTGTCGCTTATGAAGCAAAAAATCGGCTATAAACTGATTTTCATAGTTAAAAAAAAAATTATTTCTTAAACTGTGGTAGCATAATAGATTTGTTTTACACTACATAGTAATACAGAAATATGGGATGTATAAGAAAATTATATGGTTTCAATAGTTGAAATTAACATTTTCCGTACAGTTGTATTTCTGGATATTTCTTTCGAATAAGAAAACCCTCTCTGCGATACAGCCAGGAGGTTGGTAATTGTCGCCCCTGTATTTTTGGTTTTAAGATATATTACCAATCCTGGTATATTGATGTATATACATTCAAGGATTGCTATGAATACCCCCCCCCCCCCCCCAAGAGGAAATCCTGGCTGCGCTAGTGATCGGTATATCGCCCAAGCCTACTCTTAACATTACAAAAAATCTTTTAAAACTGCGTTTTCTACAGATCGAAATTTTTTCGAGAGAATGCTCTTTTCTCCCTCTAGCCAACACCATCGAAAAACGTCTTAAATATTAGTACTTCAATGGCAAAAGATTTCTGTGCTCGAGCCCCTTCAACCCATTCAGCTGATGCCCCTTCAACTCTGTTTTACGTACAATAGCGTTAATAATTCACTTAAATGTACACAGAAGAAGTTTTGAGCCATAAAAATGAAAGTGTCTCTTATTTTGTAACATGTTTTTTAGTTATTTATAAATCAGAGACTTTGATGTCAATGTGTGTTGACATCAGACTGGGCTAGACCATTTAGACGCTCTTGACCAGTATTGCTTCTTAAATTGGTCCTCATTCCTTAACTGTTGAAATTGTCCTTTTTTACTGCTGCCATAGATGATGAGTGGCTATTATACAGAGCAGAATATTTTAAATTAACGTCAAAAATTATAATTTTAGGCAAAATTTGGTAATGTTATAGGAAAATTTAAACTATCTTTAGTGATATTAGAAGATCAATATCTACTTCCAGAAAATTTTCAAAACATGAGTTTTTAAAAAGCAATTTTAGGCTATCTTTGGAGAAATTAGGTGAGAGAAGGTGTTTTGATCTCGAAAAAATGTTAGATGCTGAAATTTTAAAGGCACAATTTCAAGCTCTTTTTGATAGCTTAAAGTTTGCCTTCTTTTAGGCAAAAAATAAAATTATTCCTATAGTGGCTAACCTAGGTGGGTAGTAATGCTCAGATTACTGTACGAAAATAAAAGTGAATTTATTTTTACTTTTGAAAAGACGTCATTTTTATCAATATTTTAAGTGACGAATTCGAAGAGGGTGAAAAGAAAACATGCTAGTCTTATGGAACCCGAGAGAACTCCGTAGAACGCAAAGGTTCCGGGGAACACAATTTAAGAAACGCCGGATAGATCGCCTAAAACTGCATTTTTCAAGCTAAAATTTAAAAACATTTCCCGGGGGAAAGCCCCCGGACAACCCCCCCCCCTTACCTGTCAGAATCAGAAATAATTCACAATTGGAGTTTGAATTTTAGAAAATTATTGAAGGATGAGGGATGACATCGAGTCTCTTCCTCTCTTAACATCACCGTAGATCGTCTAAAACAGCGTTTTTCATATAACAATCTTGAAAAATTCGGGGGGGGGGGGGGAGAACCCCGCACCCCCTCTTTTTCCTGAACAAAAAAAAATACAATTCTGTTTTTCGAACTTAAAATTTGAAACAATTATCGGGAGAGGCTATCCTGGACCTCCTCTCCTTTCCTTCCCAACTTAAAATATAGTCTAAAACTGAATTTTTTTCTTCTTCAATTTCGAAAAAATTCCAGGAGGTAGCCCTCCGATACCTCCTATTTCTGATTGAATATTAGGGTGGCCATTAGCTATAGGGAATTTTTCGAAAGTTAAAATTTTATTGCTCCCACACTCTTATCTTGTTACAATTAACAAAACAGCAGGCTGTGTAAAATTTCCCTTCATTTGAACAATTTTTAGGGATGCCTCAAATGCCTTAAACTTCACTCAGTCCTAAAAATCTAGTATAATTTTTAAAAGATTACATTTTCTTTAATAATGTAATAATTTCTGGGTGACAAATAATTCTTATAGAATCAAAACATAGTGTGAACAAACAAATGTTGAACATTATTTTTTTTCATTTTTGAGGATCAGTAGGGCAGTTTTTGCGGTCTTTAGTAACGATATGTATAACAAATTTTTTCTCACTTCAGTCATCATTCTCTTAACCGTGGTTGGAAAATATCATCAAATAAGGATAGAGCCATAGTTTCGGGAACCAAATATCAAACATGGTTTGAAATTTTCTGGAGAGCAACCTTACTGATTTCTAGATCAATATCCTGAGAAATGATCGGTTGACGCAAGAATAGAAAATTTCAATACGGAGCTTTAACAGCTTCCGGGAAGAAAAACCATCAGGTTTAAACGTAGACTCAAGCAAAATAAATAAATAAAAACACACACACACACACAGACACGAACACACACAATCTTCTTAAAGAGTTCACTTCCGTTTAGATAAGTGAAACTGGCCCTAAAATAACCAATTCTCGAGTATATTAATAGCCTTTGATATCCACCTAGCATGACTTACAGCCCCTGGCTTACGAAATGATATCCCATTCTTAGGAATCCAGAAGAGAAATATTATAGTTAATTGGAGCAAATCTCGGTAATTATCCTGTTGTTGCTGAGTAGAAAGTTGTTTATTAAGAATTCCGAGCATGTTTGAGCATAAATCATCAGTACTTCCATCGGTACCAGTTAGGTATATATTTTGTAGAGTTTTGACCTGGTTTCTTAAAAACTTTTGAAAAGTGCCGTGGCTGGAACAGGAGTTGCACTGATTAGAGAGTTAAAGTATCCCCTTAAAACTAACTCAAAAACATGATGACGACAAGGGACAGCAGATTACGATCGGACAATTGTTCTACATTGGTACAGATACCATTCATCTCACCTAGGTTTCTTGCCTACCTAGTATATAGGTAGGGTACTAGTATATAGTAGGTACTAGGTATCAGAGCGAAGTGCTTGAATTTTATCGGTTAAAACCCTATTTTCAAGTGCTTGATATTAAACAGCCATGACTTTTTCTTCTCCTGTTAATGTTGGGATTTCAGGAACTCCCAACAATTGCGTTTGGGAGTTCCTTGAAAATTTATACTAATGCCTTGAAAACTTATACTAATAATTTCCTAGCTGTTAAACTTCTCAACTCTTGCGAGTGCTGGGAGTAATTTTCCATCTGAGGGTAATACTAATTCTTCGCACACAATAGTTTAAATTATATTTTTATTGAATTTCTTCATGTATCTCTTCTCTAAACCTTTTTTGAAGGCGTCGGAGAGAAGTTTGATTTATGATTAGGTCCTCAGTATCATGCGCAAACGCTTCTGCAGCAATTACCAATGTGTCATGTCTATCAGTGATTTTACACCTATAAAAAAAACTTCAGAAAGACGAGGAGTAAAAAAAACCCTAATATTTCGGTTAGAGTCGTAATGCCTGTACTTGTAAATGTCGATCACTGCTGCTGTTTAGTTGCTGGTGTTTGCTTCTTATCAATGACAGAAGGGCAGTCACTGTCGTCAAAACCATTATTGCAGGACGCTAGGTCATAAGTTGTTGATGCGACACATTGTATAATTCCATTTCTTTTTATAAGTCCTTTTCTTTCAAACAACTTCCTTTGTTTTCATTAATTTTTCTCCCTCCTTTTGTGCTGTTTTTTTCCTTCAGTACCAACCATGGAGCCCGTCTGTCCTTTTCGGCACTGAAGAATAAGCGTCATTCCATACAGATTCAACGGATGAGTGCGCTCGACTATTTTTAATTTTTTTGAAACTCATATCCCAAAAAAGATGCATATAAATGATGTTAAAAACCACTTTTATTTTTCTCTAACCTTAACCCTTGATTTTTTTATAGGTTATCAAAAGTCATTTTCGTAGTCAAAAATGGGACTTTTAGACCTTTGCATTTTGGCCCAAATAATCTAATTGAATAACAATCATGGTGGAACATTTTACATTTTGATGTTAAAGTACATAAGATAATAGTCTCACACACTGAGTTATGTAGCTGTAACTTAATAATTAAGATAATGGCAGCAGGCCAAAGTTCAAGGTCAAATGTAAAATTTTTACTCATTTCAAAAGGTCATAACTCGCTTAGGGGATAAAAGCACAAAGTGAAATATGGCAAAAACTAATCACTGGAGTCACACTAATGAGAAAATATAGCTGTAATTGTGTGTTTGTTTACCCATTACAAATTACAGCCCCTCAAAGATCAGAAAATTGAGAAAAAATGACTTTTTAGACCCCTGTAAACCAAAAGGGGATGAAATAAAAATTTTCAGCCAAGTGAATATTCCATTCTAGTACTATGCACGTTATATGTATTGTTTTGTGTATTTGGTTTGTAAAAAAGATACATCTGTTCGAAATTGTGTTATTTATCCAGTTAACTCATTTTGAAAGGCAGCACTAAATCATTGAATTAGTTAATTGCGGCGTGTTTTTATCTATAAATGGACTCTAAAGTATTGCAAGACTACTTTAATTATATTCTAACAAAGAACAACAAAATCATTTTTCGCTTAAAAAAGATTCAAATCATTTTCTGAGTTTAAATATTTAATTAAAATGAAAATTACTGACCATTTTTTAGCTTTATTTATACAAAAACAATGAAACATTTTTTTTATGTCAGACTATCAAAAACAATCGGAAATTCTTTCTAAAATTTTAAACTGTTCAAAATTGTGTTATTTGTCCAAATAACTCATCCCTAAAACACAAAGAAAAGTTATGAAAACAGCATTACACCATCCTGAAATTATGTATATTATACTCTATTCATTACAAAAACTAAAAATCATTGCAAATATAGAAAATAAAATATGAATTTGATAACACACAGGTTATATAATTATTTTTTGACCGTTTTCAGCAGATGATTTTTTTTAGTTATGCATGCTTCTTCATGTGTATTGCTACTGGACAATAATTTTACTTTGAGTGTATTAAAACTCGTTGGAATAAAGCAATGATTAGCTCTTGTATTGGGAATTCTATTTGCGGAGTCAAACCTTTCTTGGAGCATTTTTCACTTGGAGCTGAATCAACTTTCTGAGTGTTTACGTAGATAAATTAAATGCTTGTAATAGCTGAAGTGCAAAACTTATACATTTCCAAAGGAGTTAAAATATGATGCGACCGATCCCGTCACATGGTCTTTTACCGTGTGAGGTTGCATAGAAATGCCATTCAGCTTTCAAATTGAAATCTTCTTCGTGATGACATAAATTTACAAAGTTCTTTCTATTTTTGGAATGTGCGCTAACTCCCATCTGTACAATAATAAACTTTCTCCAAGTTAGGGATGTCAGATTTTACAATTTGTAGTACTTCTTTTTGAAAAGCATAAACTGCAACTGTAGTGTGGCGTAAATAGTCACTTATTATGCAAAAGCTGTTGGTTTGTAATTTATTTTTTTCATCTTTGTAATAAATTACAAAAGGGTATAAGGCAGCTTATGAATTTACCCAATGATAACTCTATATTTCATCCTGCACGACAAAAGTAAGATTTTCAGAAAAATCTCCAAGTATTAAACATTCATTGGGTTGAAGAGTTTCTTGTTTTTTAAAAAAGATGCTTGTAAAACAGTGGTAAAATAGTTTTTTTTTTTAAACTAACATTTTTTCTACTAAATTATCAATAAACTCGTGATAAGTTTACTCAACAGTAATTAAAGTGCATTTGTTATCAGAAATCATCTACTGCTTGTATCTAACTTCCGATTCCAGGTTATCCTTATTTTCTTCTAAAAACAGCTTTATTGCTTCAAAACCAGGACAGTTCAAACAAGTACCAAACATACATTCTTCGTTATTTATGTTACATGTCATTCTCTCACTGTCAAAACTACGGGTGCCTTTGACTAACTATTTGGCTCCCTGGGGTGAAAACACGGGGCCTCAAGGTGCAATAGGGGCTAGGAAATGTGATCAAGGTGAATGACGCTAAAAAAATGTGAAAACGGACCTCCTAAATGCATGGGTGAAACGCTGGCGCATGCGCTCTCCGCTGATTGTAATATATATTGATTTAAGAATAGCTACGCACATGCACTTTCCCATTGAATGAAGTACGAAATTGGATTAATACTCATTAGTTTCTGCGATTTCAAAGTTTCGCGTAAGTACAGGCATTTGATCATAGTGTAGCTTTTAAGGCTTTCGAACATATTTAAAAGTGTTTCAAAGGTACGTTGATTCTTCAGTTAGCCGTTATGTACATTTGCTATTTCTATCATGCATAAATTTTACCTAAAAATAGCTATCAGCACCGGATAAGTAACATTTAATAATCAAAACGCTTAAATTAGATGATATTTGAAAAGTTATTTCAACTATTAATTTTGACATGTGGTTTTACTTGCTTGTATTGTCAACAATCTTGTGGATTTTTAACTAAGAGATTTATTGTTAGCAATGTGATGCACTCAGCAAGTGAACGGAAACTCTAATTACGATGATGCAAATAGCAAAAACATAAAAGCACGAAAAAAAAAAAGGAAAGCGGATTGAGAAAAAAAGGAGGGGGGGGGGGGCGAGGAATTTCTTCTCCGGTCTCGATTATTTTTTATTTATTATCTCGTGTCTAAGTTAACTAGCTTTCCTCGGCGTAATTGCTTAAAGCGAATGGCTGAGCTTTTTTTCGTCACTCTAGTAATAGTAAGAATGAATAACTTGTTAGAACTTGTTTTGGCTTTTAATTTATCGAAAGACTTGTGCTCTTTTATATTCTATACGGATATTCAAATGTCGAATCATATATACGTACGTACTAATATGGTGCTCTTGATTAAAATTTCGAGCGTGATGAAACGATTTTATTTTTTCATGATTGCAATATAATTGAATATTTATTGTTCGTGTAAATGATTTACAAATAGTACCTATGCTCTTCATTTTCGGTACGATCGTGCTGCAGTAAATGTCAATAACACATTAAAATTACTGAGCAATCAAAGTGGATGTACGAAAATTAGTGCACGGCAGACAAATTTAAGTCATGAACACTTTTAAACTATGTTCGAAAGTTGAAATGTGATCAAATGCCTTAAAGTACAAGTTTTAATCACTTTCAGAACTATTCAATGTGGAAAATGTACCAAGACTTAGTTTTTTATAACTCAAAATAATAAAGTATACAATTGTTTACGGAAATGCACACAAAACCAAGGGGAAGGGAGGCTCAGCAACAGGAAACAGAGGGTGCCAATGTACAATGTTCTGCCATAGGGTTACGTTTTTCACCGCGGTGCACGCTGGGTGAAGGGTGCCGGTTTTTCGCCCGTGTTAAGAGTGCAATTTCGGCACCGTAAAGAGTGCCGCTGGTGAACAAGCTTTTCACCCTTGAAAAGTGCCAAATGCAACCTGTAGTTTTAACAGTGCTCCAACAGATTTCTGTAAGACAGTTTATTTAAAAATGATCCACTCATCATTAACTTCACGTTTTGATGTATAGAACATACACAGACAGTGTGAGTTCCTGAGCTACCTGCTGAAATACACCATTGTGGGCGCAATTCACAAAATTTTGAACGACCTATTTTAACTTGTGGGTGTTTTAGTTTGATTGCTTCGAACAACTCATTAAGATAACACAAAATGAGACTCTTTTGTTTCTGCTCTTTTACTCCTGAATACTCATTCCTGATAGATTTAAAGTTTTTCTTACCTGGATATATTCTGTTATTATTCGTCATCTTCATAGAATTTTATAACTTTTTCCTTAGTGTCATTTGAAATTCTATTGCGACTTTTTTTTGTTTTCTACACAAGGTAATATACCAAATTCTTTTTCCATTTTTCCACAAACACACAATTACAGCTATATTTTCTCATTAGTGTGACTCCAGCGATTAGTTTTTGCCATATTTCACTCTGTGTTTTTATCCCCCAAGCGAGTTATGACCCTTTGAAATGAGTAAAAATTTTACATTTGACCTTGAACTTTGGCCTGCTGCCATTCTTTTAATTATTAAGTTACAGCTACATAACTCAGTGTGTGAGACTACTATCTTATGTACTTTAACATCAAAATGTAAAATGTTCTGCCATGATTGTTATTCAATTAGATTTGAACCAAAATACAAAGGTCTAAAAGTCCCATTTTTGACTACGAAAATGACTTGTGATGACCTCTAAAAAATCGAGGGTTAAGGTTAGAGAAAAAATAAAAGTGGTTTTAAACATCATTCATATGCATCTTTTTGGGATATGAGTTTCAAAAAAATTAAAAATGGTCGAGCGCACTTATCCTTTGAAACTGTATGGAATGACCCATAAGGAATTTCCTATCCTTTTAATTTCTTCCAAAGTATCTGCATGCACAGTACCGAAGTCCATAATTTCCTCTTTCCCCCCTCAAAATGATCTCTTCTTCCTTTTTTTTTTAAACTGAAGTTCTAGAAAAACAATTTTGTAATTATTCCCATACATCATGGATTTAGACTAATTTATCAATTCAAAAGTCCTTCTAGTAGGAATTCATGCTTTTTACCAGGAAACAAATTTCTCAAATCCCTAATGCTGCACTTTGCTTTTTTTTTTCATTCTCAAAACTTTTAGGTTGCAAGGGAAAAAAACGCTTAAAACTTGCCTGTTCGATTGCAGCTCCCCACTGAAAATTTAAATGGACTAGATTGGACGGAAAAACCGAGAAGATTGATGTAAAAATATCTTCTTAACTTATATAAAGAGCTGACGGAAGAAGTTGGAGCCATATTATAAGTTAAGGTTGACTGTCACGAAAGTAACCAGCAGCACAAACAACTCTTAAGTGAAAGTTAATAATAAGACAATGTTATATTTGATTAGAAACTAATTAAACTATGCATATTTCATAAAAAATAAAGTTCCAAATAATGTTTATCTAATAACTCAATTTAACATTTACTTCTAATTAATTTGAAAATCATTAAGAAATATATGTAGTCTCGCAAAAATAACTCGACTACAAATTGACAGAAAATTTTTAGTCAGATTGTGGTAGAAAAGATAGCAGCATGGAAATGTCTTGAGTCGTGACCGTCATCTATGAGAAAAAAGCTTCGTCGCCTGAAAAGAAGCCAGAGGAAAAGGCAGGAAAGGTATACTAGGTCACTGGAAAATACAGTTAGAGTAAGATAACACTTGCAACAGGAAATAAGGCCATAAAATGCAAGGCACCCCGTAAACATTTCCGATTGAGCCAAAATTTTGCATAGATCATTTTTTTTTGTCCATTAAAACAAAATAGGGAAGTGGGAGCGAACTTTTTGTGAAGTTGAAAAATAAGAGCCACCCTACTGAATATTATCAATTTGACTAAATTTATATTACTAGTACTGAGGTCTAGTAATATGACTATCCCTGCTAAGCCAGAAACTAAATCTTCTATATTTGTCTGCATATTGGAACATGCGTTTGAAACAATTAAGGAGCCGCCAAATGCGTACCCCCCCCCCCCAGTTTTTTGACCTAGTTACGACCCTGATGGATTATGAAGAAATCTTAGCATTTTTGTAAAGACATTATTTTAGTTTTTAAACTATCACAGCATCCAACAAGTTCTCTTCGTCCAGAGGGTGAGGTTCCAACTGGTCCAAACTGTCAAACACATCAAGATAAGCTTGTCACGGGGCGAACACCTCCCTCCTAATAAAGAGATCTGAAAGTCTGAGCCACTCCATCGCCATCTTTGCCCACTGTCTAAAATAAACTTTTTTGGCGATCCCTAAATATCGATAAATGCCAATACATAGTGGAAGGATTTCTTGCCATGGAGGTAGGAATACAGGGAGAACATGCCGTGTTATCTACTCCTATTGTCCAGTTTGAAGTACACTGTGAGTGAGTGGAGGCCATGTTGAGTGGTGAAAAAGGGGGAAAAAACTCGTATTACTATGGCGAAAATTTCGCGTGTTTTACTTTTCTCGCTCAAATTGATAATGAAAGTATTTATTGCCTACATAGGAAATAAAAAAAAGGAAAACACAATTATATTTCAAGCTTTAAATTTCCAAATAATAAACTAATTGCATAATTAAGGCCTTAAGTGAATTAAAATTATTTTAGTGACAAATTAATGATCAACTGATTATAAATGCTATTTTTTTTCAATAAAGCACTGATTTTCCCATAGAAAAGGTTACAAAATTATCGAAATTATCAAAACTTTTCAGTTTATGTCCAGACTATAAAACTAGATTACAGCACAATGAAAAAAAGCAGCTAGAAATCAACAAGGATAAATAAAGGGAAAGCATAAACGAAGAACTTATTTTGATAAAGTTACAAGAATGAGGTTAAAAATAAAATAAAAGTAACAAACTTTAGATTAGTTTTTAAAAAAGCAATCCCGTGTAAATGAATGTTATATAGCATAAAATTCTAAACAACTTCTTGAAAACCTATCCACCCAGTTCTTTGAATTTTGATGATTCATTCTTTCTTTCTTTATTATTATTATTTTAGAGATACAGTCGAGTCCCGACTTACGCGAAGGATGCGTTAGTAGTAGCCCTGCCACTCCGTGCGGCAGAAGGAGGAAAACAACTCAACAGTCCTGAAGGGGGCGTGGTCACCTTGGAATTTTCTCGTAGTCTTTCACGGGGGTATTTTAGGATGACGTCACTGATTTCTTGTAATCTTGTACGGGGGTATTTTTTGGATGACGTCACTGATTTCTTGAAGTCTGTTACGAGGGTATGATGACGTCATCTATGACGTCATGAACGACGCCATCTTGGTTCGTCCGCCATCTTGTATTACGTCATAGAACATGTTCATTCATGTCTTAGTTTGTATGGCTTAATTTAATTAATTTGATTTAATTAATTCTATTTTATTGAATTTATTCGGAAATATTTACGAGGGTAATAAAATGCTCTCCCCGGGATTTGAACCCGGGACCTTTCGCTCCGAACGAGGATGTGCTAACCACTAGACCGGACTAGGCAGTTAGTAGGGAAGGATAATAAAGCTTTAAACGCATAACATTCAGTAGTGGCGCCATCTATTGGAGGCTAGGGCCATGACAGAAAGCTTAACTGAAAGTGTGAACTTAATTGAGAAGATATGCTGGTGGCGCCATCTAGTGATAATGAATGATAAAACTGCTTAATTGCGAATGTATTTTTTAAGAGTTGTTTCGGAAGGAAAAAAAATGTATGTGGAAAATATTTTGGAAAATAATTTAAATAAAGATGGTTGTCGATGGATAAACGATGGTGGCGCCATCTATCGGATATTTTATGACTTTATATTTTCATTTTACTTTATTTATTTATTTATTTTGGTAGAAAAAAAGGTTTCTGGTGGGAATTGAACCTGGGACATAAAGTTTCCACAGTCGGCGGTTTTGCTGTCGCGCAAGACCGCTCGGCTGTGAAACCTCACGAAGAACAAACGATTTAAAGTTTTATATACAAGCACAGTTGATGAAAGTCAAGAGTAGATTAATGAAGTAAAACAATTTTAATCCTGCTTAATGAAAACAACGAATCAAATTTTATTAAAATTTATTATTAATGAGCTTTTTGAAAAAGGGGTAAGTTTTTTTTTTACTGTTACTTGTCTGAGCATGTTTTTATAGTTACAAAGTATAGAGTATGTTGTGAGTCTTTGGCGTACTTATATAATATAGTCGTATAAAAAGAGGTGCCCAAAAATTTTTACCTCATTGTATCGATATGAACTTTAACGTACGGATTGATCATAATCGTTGCTGTGATGGACAAGGTTCTGACTCCTCTGTATCGGGATCCTCAAGTTCCAGGAAGTTTTGGAGGTGTGAATGCTTTACATCGTGCTTTAAAAGGACGCGTGAAGACAAAGGAGATCAAAACATGGTTGCAGACCAAGGACTCGTACACTTTGCACAAGCCTATCAGACACAAGTTCCAGAGAAATCGAGTTATCGTAGGAAGCATAAACGAGCAGTTTCAATCTGACTTGGTCGACATGCAGTCCCTAGCAGATACCAATGATGGCTATAAATATTTACTTACTTGCCTGGATATTCTGTCAAAGTATGCATGGGCTGTTCCTCTAAAAAGTAAGAAAAGTGATGAAATCGTATCCGCTTTTGAAATTATATTTTCGGAACGAACACCGGAAATAATGCAGACAGATGCGGGTAAAGAATTTACAAACAATCAAGTGCAAAAATACCTGAAGAAGAAAAATGTACACTTTTTTACAACAAACAATTCAACAAAAGCATCAGTCGTTGAGAGTTTTAATCGTACACTTAAGACAAAAATGTGGAAGTATTTTACAGAAATGAATACGAAACGCTACATCGATGTGATTGATAAGCTGGTTTACAGTTACAATAATACGTGGCATCGAAGCATAAAAATGAAGCCTTCTTCAGTTAACATAGGTAATCAAGATATTGCCTGGAAAAATCTTTATGGGGATCTTGAAACCACACGAAGACATGGAAGTAAGTCTTCACTTAAAGAAGGAGACACCGTAAGAATAAGTAAAGAAAAATTGCGATTTGAGAAAGGATATGAGCAGAACTGGACGAGAGAAATATTTACGATTCATAAAGTATTGCCCAGAAATCCCGTAGTGTATAAGCTAAAAGATCTCACTGGCGAAGTGTTAGAGGGGACGTTTTACTCGCAAGAGCTTCAGAAAATAACAGATTCCGGGTATTATCCCATCGAAAAGATACTAAAGACAAGACGACGTTTAGGAAGAACGGAATATTTTGTTAAGTTTCAAGGCTATCCTGAAAAATTCAATGCATGGGTGAATGATGTGAAAGGGATATAAAAGTGTGCTGTACTTACCTCTTTCATTCAGTCGCAAACATGTCATTCTACGTGACGCTTATCAGCGACAGCTCTAGTCGCTTCTTCCCTGAGAATAAAACTTCCCATTTTATTACGCAGCTTCCCGCAAGTATCCATTTGAGTCATCATGAATGGGAAGTAGGTTTAACAGATATTATATACCCTCATTCGTGGTATAATATCAGGTCGGACAATAATTTATTCGGATTTGATTTAGGCGATGGAGTGGTACAAGGGCGTCGAATACCTCCTGGTTGTTATGAAACAGTTCCAGATATCTTGAAAGCTATGGTTTTAACGACATTCAAAAATAAAATAGAATTTCACTATCATCCTGTAACAAAACGAGTGACAATCAAAACAAAAGAAGGTGGAAAAGTCGTTCTTCACACAGGCATAGCAGACCTCTTAGGTTTTCATGCCGGAGAATTTAATGGAACGGTACAGAGTCCTTTTATAGCCGATCCAGCAGCTTCCTTTCCCGTCATGTATGTGTATTGCGATCTCGTAGAGCCACAAATCGTAGGGGATGTCAAAGCTCCTCTTTTAAAAATTATCAAAGTAGAAGGAAGAGATGGTGAAATGGTTAACGTTCATTATACGAGACCTCACTACTTACCTGTCATACGACAACATTTTCAAACAATTGAAATAGATTTACGTCTACATTCTGGTGAATTCGTTCCTTTTGAACGAGGTATGGCATACATCGTGCTGCATTTTCGCATGAAACAAATTGTATAAATACTGCATGACATTGACGTGCATCGTCATTTGTGTACAAAACGTGAATCATGCTTGTTCCTTACACTTGCTGTCCGAAAAAATTTGAAGACTATTATGTTGGACAAACCGGAAACGGTATGCCTTTTTATCAAGGACTGTCTCTGCAAAAGGGACATGGCCTTGGTGGATTTTTTGCAAAACTTTTCCGCACTGCACTGCCTTTCCTGAGAAGTGGAGTTAAAACAATCGGAAAAGAAGCTTTACGAACTGGTGCCATGATTGCTAATGATGTATTAGCTGGTGAGAAATTAGAAAACTCAGCTAAAACAAGAGGCAAAGAAGTTGGAAAGTTGTTAGCTAAGAAAGCTCTTAAAAAGGCGGATGAAATGATTGGTCGCGGAAGGTTTAAAAGGAAGCGCAAAGCCTACAAACCAGTCATTCGAGCCAAAGTCAAGAAAGTTAAAGGACGTGATATTTTTGACTCTTAGTCAGAATGGCTTATTTGTTAAAAGATTCTCCTGAATGTGCTAAATCTGAACTTAATTTATTTACTTTACCACCCACCCAAACAGTTATCGAAAGAGGGCAGTGGATAGAATTTCACCCTGTTGCGAATGCGTCTGATGGTAGTCCAATAGAATTTAACATTTCTGGGACTGGTGACGATTATTTGGACTTGTCACAGAATCTCCTATTTGTTAAAGTTAAAATTGTGAACGGAAATGGAACTCTATTAACTAAAGAAAATGTGGGTCCAGTCAATTTATTTTTACATGCCTTGTTTTCCCAGGTGGATGTTAGCTTGAATGAAAGATTAATCTCTTCGAGCAACAACACTTATCCATACAGAGCAATTATTGAAAAATTATTAAACCACGGATATGAAGCGAAAACGTCACAGATGTCTTCTGAATTGTTTTTCAAGGATACTGCAGGTCAAATGAATAACTATGATTTAACTGACGCAAAGAAGACCCCTAACGAAGGATTTATTAAAAGAGCAAATATGTTTAAACTGAGTACTACAGTGGATATGATAGGGCGTCTGCATGTTGACATATTTCATCAAGATCGACTCATGCTTAATATGGTGGATATGAAAATCAAGCTTATACGAAGCAAACCAGAGTTTTGCTTATTAGGAGATGGTAACTTTAAAGTAGTCCTCGAGCAAGCATCGATGTTTGTTCGCAAAGTTCGAGTCAGCCCTGGCGTAGTGTTGGGGCATGCTAAAAGCTTGGAGAAGACAACAGCCAAGTATCCTATTAACAGAGTTCTGTGTAAAGTATATTCCATTCCTGGAGGAAACATGAGTTTTGTGCAAGACAACATCTTTACTGGACAAATGCCAAAGCGCTTGGTTGTAGCGTGTGTGGACAACGATGCTTTTAATGGAAGCTATAAAAAGTCACCATTTGAATTCAAACACTATGATATTAATTTCATTGGAGTTTACATCGACGGACAACCGATGCCTCATAATCCATTGCAGCCTGATTTTACCAATAAAAACTATATTCGTGCATTTAACAATTTATTTTGCACTTCAGAAGATCGAGGACTTGATTTGTCAAGAGAAGAATTTCCCGACGGATACTGCTTATTTCATTTTGATCTGTCCCCTGACCTCTGCGATGGAGCTCATTTAAATCTCGTTCGACACAGTAATTTAAGACTGGAACTAAAATTTAAAGTGCCTCTACCTCAAACCATTTCCTTATTGGTGTATGCCGAATTCGAAAATTTGATTGAAATCAACAAAGCTAGAAACATCTTGTACGATTTCGGTAACTGATGAATTCTTTGGATATTCGCAGAGTATTGCTTCGGCATCGCTATGCGTCGAGATATTTTGTAGGAGTTTTTCCTTGTGATAAGATTCCTTGCATTACATCGTTTCCTGCTGCAATAGTTGTTAATACTGATAAGCATACTGAACCAGGAACTCACTGGATTGCCATGTTTATAGAAAACCCTTAAACTGTTGAATTTTTCGACTCTTATGGTTTGTCTCCTCAAGCTTATGGTCATCATATTACAAGATTTGTGAAGAAATATGAACATGGTAAAATGGAATCAAGTACCTCTTCAAAGTTTGACTTCAAATGTATGTGGACAATATTGTATTTACTATCTAACAAACAGATGTCAAGGTTTATGTATGGATATCATTGTGAAAAATTTATTTCAGAAAATCAGTGATTTTCAATTGTATCAATATGTTAAAAAGAATTTCGGTGTAAATATGATTTTTAAGAAATAATAAAATGTTCTTTTTATTTTTAATTCTGAGTTCGTTTTACTGTCTGTATAATTTTTTGTCATCACACAATATTTTTTTTTTCTTGCAAAGCAATAACATATCTGGATTTTTTTTCCTCTTTCTGTAAATAAATGTTTATTCTATTTAATTTTTTTTATTGCGAGTATTTTTTTCCCTTGTAGTCTTTCTTTTTCCTTTTTTGCTATTAAACTTTTTTTTTTAATTCTTTGCATTTGACTTAAGGTAAATTTAATTTTTTCACTTTTATTTTGAAAAACGATTATAAAAAATAGTAACACAATCCACACAAAGTTTTAATTTTCAACTCATATTTATTTAACACAAAATAAAAAAGTTACAAATAATTTTTCCAGGCATATGGTTTTGCATACATTTTCTTCTGTCGATTAACATTGGGCTCGGTTACAGGTGATTTGGCATACATAGTTTTCTGTCTTTTAACAATGGGCTTGGGAACACTTTTTTTCAAATACTTGTTCTGAATAAACTCAGAAGGAAAATTTACATCTTCTAATACATTCAAAAATGCTTCATGTCCAATGGGTCTCGCTTTCCTAGAACGCAGTAAAAAAGTGACCAAATCTGTAATATTTGAATTTGGTATAGTTTCACCTTGTACCAGAAGCTCATTTTTATCATTCCAGGAAACAGTTGATTGGTTGTTCTTGAGAAACTCTAAAATCTTCAGCGCGTGTTTTTTCCCTTTTTCTGGTGCTGTTTCCAGAATATCTTTCAGAATATCAGGAGGACCTCTTTCTTCGACCATTTCGGATTCCAAGGGTTTTGTAGAAGGAAATTTTACGAATTTTTGCAAAATTTGCAAGTACAACACACGTTTTTCTTCGTCACCCAGGTCGCGGCGAAGTAAAATGTCATTCATATCCTTGTCCAGTGTAGATAAATGATCCGTAGCAAAGTGTTGCGTTTGATCCTCGGGTAACAACACGTATTTCTTTGCATTATCCATGAATGAGAGACGTTAAAACAGATAGTGCTGCAGGTATTAAAATACTTAGGAAACCGTCTCCTTTTTGAACGAGGATGCGTCGTTTCTTGAACAAGGGAACTTTCTGCTGCGCTAACACTCGCAGAGTCCTTTTATATGGTCTCAGTCTTTTCAAACGTTGTTTACTGAATGGGATGTTGCCGCATAATAAATTCTTACAGCACTCACATAGTGCTTTTATAACACTATTGGGAGCTTTTCTCAACAGCGCAGTACGAAGTTTGCTGTTTTTTAAAAGCCGGAGCTGCTCTAAATTTTGTTGCGCAAAAGATGACATTCTGCTTTCAAATGACGTATTTGGTGGTGTGTACTGTTTATTTATAGAAAATTGGCATATGCAGCCGCTTTTGCCAAAGCACAGTGCTTAAAGTAAGGGGGATGGACAGGGCAAGAAACATAACTGCTTTCTAATTCATGAAATTTAGGGCAACCAACATCATTTAAATCCAATACTTTTTTTCCAGATAACTTTTCAAAAAATTTACATTTCTCCAAACCTTTAACGTATATGTCAGTAAAAGAAATGAACAACATAGTCAGAATTTGACGTAGAGCTTTGTAAGGTAACTCGCCACTTTCCCAAGACAGTCCATGTAAAGTTCGGATTATCCAAGAATAACTTTTCTGTTTCCTATACGATAATTCTTCCCAGGGTCGAGGAGGTAAAAAAGACCAACGGCCATGATATTTGTGATTCACAGAGTAAAATGCAAGCTCCTTAATAACATAGCTATGTGGGGCTAATTGAAAGCCCTCAAAATCAACTACAACAGCAGACATGTTTCCTCTTCCTGTTTCTACACACTAAATGGTTAACGAGGCTCGTAAGCGTAATTTATATCTCCTGGAAAAATTCCTGTGCGCATGCGTAAACGGTCATGAGTTTCGGGTCTAAAGTCTAGAAAAAGATATCCGTACGCAGGACTTGTGGCATCGTTGAATATTTCTAGAAAAGCCTTAACTTTGCCTGGAAACATTTGGCGAGCAAGGTGAGTAATTTGACTTTTATCCCTAGGGTTTTTGTACAGCACTAAATAATGGGAGTTTAAATTAATTGTTCGCATTTCCGTACTTTTATAAAAAATATTTTGAACTATGAATATGCAACTAATATTTCTATGGTGACTTCCTTTCGTAAAAAGTTTGGTCAACCGCGAATCGTTTCCTAGTTCTGACATCAAATCATCAATCACAATAACAACGTCTCGTACAGTATTTAAATAAGAGGGTAACCCTTCTACAAATTCAATATTTTTCATTTTATTAAACAAGGGCTGATAGACTCCATAGCAGTAAATAATCTTCTGAGGTTGAGGCCTAAACATTTTTTCTTCGATTAGACGCTTTACGAAAACGGTTTTGCCAGAACCAGTGGGACCTGAAATCATACAGGTGGAAGGATGTTTCAAGTACGGGAACTCCATTTTGAATGATTGTCTCACACGTATACAAAGCTTTATATACCTTTAATAAAAGAGAAAAATATACCACCTTATATAGGAATTCAGTTGTTCTGAAAAAAAGGTTGCCCAGAAAGGGTCTTTTTTCTGTGTGGCCCTGAAAATTGCCTTTGTTTTTTCGTGGTTCTGGAAAGAACCTTTTTTTTATATGTAGTCTTGTAAAAGACCATTTGCAATATAAGCATTCCAATTCATGTTAATTTGGGTGGCCCTGAAAAGGGCCTTTTTTTTTAAAAATGTATTTTGATGTAAAAAATCTGATGACAGTCTATTTTCAACGAAAAGGTTTTTCATGTTTGTATAATAAATACGTTTTCTAAAAGAAGCACGCTCCAAAAGGAACCGTCAGGTAATCATCAACAGAGTTCGATCCGGAATCCGGAACATAAGAGTACGATCTTCCTTTTAGTACGATCTGCTTCTAAGTCGTTCTGCTTCTAATTCTTTCTGTGCTGCATATTGCGCGACAACAAAGTTCACAACATGTTCTCCTGATGTCTGGTCAGTCTCAAAGTCGAAAAAAATAAGTTTTTCGCTTTGTTTCTTTTGTGGTACCCTGCGTAAATAACATCGATGTTCGTCGGCTACAACAAATTGATCGCAGGAAGGACACTTAACAGTACCGCAACGCGGTGTTGATCTTTTGGACATTTTCTTCTGTGTATGACTTTGCAACAGTCCTTGCATTGGTAAATCTGGTAACGAAAAATAGAGAAAAAAAAATCAATAAAAAAAGATAAACATACGTGATTATATTACTTAACTTACCAGATCACATATTGAGAGCTGTTGTTTACCAGAAGTACTTTTGTGGGCAAGATAGCATTCTTCGGAGCGGCACAGCCTGTCACAATCATCGCATCGCTCTGGTGTATTAGACACACAACATTTTCGCAAACAAATGCGGCAAGAGTTTGCACACCAATACTCTTCTCTTCTATGGTAAGCGACTTCGCATTCCTCACAATAGAAATGCGTACCATAAAATCCATTTAAGCCTTTAATGACGTCATAGTGTTCATCATGCAGCCACAAATTTATCCGTCTTGGCCTTTCAATGCCCTTGTAGGAAACCTGAATAAAAATAGAGTTGTTAACTTAAAAAAAAAATAATAAATAAAATTCATTTTATACTTATTATCAAAACATTGAATAAGTCACACTTACTTTCAGCATATTTTCTGTGGCGATAACAACAATTTGGACATTTAAATGCTCTTCGAATTGCGCCACTTCTTTGTAGGTACAAGGCCCTATTCGGACTCCCGCAGCTTCATGCAAAGCTCGAGCTCTGTTCAGCAGTGTAGATCTTCGACGATCCCTCAGGGCATCAATAGCCGTCTGATTTTTTTTCCAAATGTGCCAAAGCGTATAAAATTGCTTTGGCACAACATAATCCTTCATCATCCGATGGTATTTCGAGGATCGACTGCTTTCGGTGCGGGTCCACAGCAGTGTTAATCACTTTTCTACGGCCGGCTCCCACATCCCTCCGAATCGTTACAACATCGGCTGAAAAACCCGAATCAATGGCAATCTGATCCTTTGACTGCAAAACTTTTAAAATTGCAGCCATCACAGTTTCCAGAGTGAGCTCTGATACCGACATCAGCCTAGTCGAAATCGGCTTGTCCAAGCCATCTGCCTGAATGTATATCCGTATGAGATCCGTTGGCCTCAGTCCTTCGTTTGTTCTACGAAGTAGGGATCTAAACAGCTCCCTAACGGAACTCACTGCTGCAGCCATTGGCGTATTTTGTAGTCGCTCTGGTAACTTTTCCAAACTAACCCGAGCTCTGAAAGTCAACTGGTTCGCCTTATACTTTTCATTCCATCTCCCTCTAAGCAATTCAATTTGCAAGGCATCCTGCATCTAAAAAAAAAACCATTTTACTCAAATGGTCAAAATAAGATTTCTCAATTTATTTTTACTAATAAAAATAAAAGCCCTTAAAGTTTACTTACGTCTTGAACTTCATTTGTTTCCTTTTCATCAAACTCGGGTTCGGCATGAGAAGGACCAGGGAGATTCTATAAGAGATTTTAAAAAAAGATATAAAGTTATGAAAAAACGCGCATTGCTATAAATACAGTAAATTAGTTTCACAATAATCATTACAAAGTACCTCAAAACCAGAGCCATTTTGATTACTCAACTCAAGCGCATGAAACACTTCCGTTGCTTCAGCAAAAGACTGGGTGTCTGCTCCAATAACCTAAAATAAAATTTCATAACATTCAGTAACTCCGTTAAACATTAAAAATAATAATAATTAAGTTTAAATCAATATAACTTCTTACATCGTTGTCATCAATTTCATAAAACTCTTGAGTTGACTCTCCTATCAACTGTAAAAGAGAAATAAGTTGTAAAATAAACAAACTCGATTAAGAAAACAAGGAAACTGAAAAATAAATTCTAAAGTTTAAAAAATATATATAAAAGTAAATACATGAACAATTAGACATTAAAAAGAAAAAAAAATACTTACGTCATCGTCAGAATCTCGTAACTCTTCAGCATACTGAAAAGAGAAAATAAAAATTAATTAACTCCGCTGAATATTCTTATAGCTAAACTAAAAATGAAATGAGCCAAATTTACTTACATTGCTAGAATCTTCATCCTGTTTTCTCTTATTTCCCAAAGGCATCATGCACAACTGTCTACAGAGGACAAGAAAAAAGCCAACAAACTGTAGCTCAAAAATTCAGAAACTGAGATAACCAGCTGAAGGAAATGGTATTTATGTGGTCTAAACTATTACGTGTACGATGTCGTCATCAGAAAGCTCACCAATCCCATTAACGGGAACGACATGACGTCAACAAGAAACAATCAGCGCCCTCTAACACAGTCATATTGCACAGGGATTTAAATCCTGTTCGTTCTTGTCTAAAACAGAACCTACGCAATAGAGCGGAACCTGATTTAACACAGTATGAGTCATATCAGTTCAATCGTTCGCTCTACATGTTTATGCAAATCTGGGATCTACTTCAAATAAGCAATGCATGTTTAAGACTTTGACTCACATAGGAGAAAAAAATTAAAAGCATTTACCAATATGTCTTTTTTTTTTCCTTTATAAATGTAATGACAATGTTTTTTTTATTTTCTCTTTCCATTAATCTTTTTTTTTTTGAAATAGAATAAAATTTTGTAATCAGATCTTTTTTTTTTCCCTCTGAAATATTTTTTTCTTTTTTTTTTTTTTTAATGTCCTTTTGTAAAAATACTGTAAGACAATGAAAACACAAATTTATTCTAAGCAATGACATTTTATTTGAAAACTAGTTGTTTAATACATATTTATAAACTTTCTTTTTTTTCTTATATATTTACAAATTATTTTTTATACATAAATACAAAATTTTATTCAAAATATTCAAATGCATCCGCTGGGCATAGCTTCTCTCGGGCTAATCTTAAAACTTTATTTAATTGAGCTTGTTTGAAAAACAGTTCAGTAAGGTACATTGCAGGCTTCATGTTCAGGAAGGGCTGTTCTTCCCATAGCTTCTCTCGAAATGATTCTGCGATATCCTCTATTTCAATTGTAAAGGCTACCGAATTGAAATCCTCAATGCGGTTCCCCCACAATTCCTCAGCTAACATTGTGGGCTGCTTGAGACCTTTTTCTTTCATGATGCTGCATATGATGAATTCCAACACGTTGAAAAGGTACTGGGTACCTAAACCGCTATCTAGAGATTCAGGTAGAGGGTTCTTGGCTAAAGGTGTTTCCGCGATCGAACTGTAAACCGAAAAAAAATCCATTCCTGCAAACCGATGGTCTAGAAGAATATTGGAGATAGGATTGTATTGGCGGATCATTTCCCCCCACTGCTCTGCAGACAGTGTTAGGGATCGGGTGTTCGATTTCTCTGTTTGTGCTAAACGGGTAAACTTGAATTTCGCAAAATCGGAACTCTCGATGGTCAGCTCATATTCAAATAATGTATGCAGTTCTCTGTCTGTTTGGGGCACGGTTTTTCTTCCAAAAACGTAGGGAATCCACCAGGGGCGCAGAGCTTTTCCTTCGGTCGTAGGGTAAAACTTCTCTCCGTGTTTCTGAAACTTCCTTACATGAAGACTAACAGTTGACTTGTAAGTAGCTGCATACACGAAAACATCCTCTCCAATGGGAAACAATCCTTTCGGTATGTTTTTCTCCATAAAAGGTATCCCAGTTTCTTCATTTTTTGAAGATTTAGCTGTTCTCTGCGGCTCTTCATATTTTCTTTTCTGGTTGTTATTGGAGTTCATCTTGAAAGAGTTATAGGTCCTAATCCAAACACCGTGCGAAGCAAACTGAAGTCTCGAATGAGCGGGAGATCTTATATGTTTGCTGAAATGATCTCTGATTGGTCAAGTTTTTCTGTGACGTAATTGATGACGTATATAACTGTTGCTGAAGTAGCAAAATCTTTTGTTCGACATAAAACATGTTAGAACGTGTAGGAACGACACCCTGACGTCATTAAACTTTGTTTCCCCCAAGTCTTTCATAAATAACTTAAGCATCATGAAGTCGCCATAGCATGATTGGTAAAGCGCGCGCCAATCATCTATGGTTCCTTTTTGCAACCCAAAGATCCCAGGTTCAATTCCCACCAGAAACCTTTTTTTCTACCAAAATAAATAAATAAATAAAGTAAAATGAAAATATAAAGTCATAAAATATCCGATAGATGGCGCCACCATCGTTTATCCATCGACAACCATCTTTATTTAAATTATTTTCCAAAATATTTTCCACATACATTTTTTTTCCTTCCGAAACAACTCTTAAAAAATACATTCGCAATTAAGCAGTTTTATCATTCATTATCACTAGATGGCGCCACCAGCATATCTTCTCAATTAAGTTCACACTTTCAGTTAAGCTTTCTGTCATGGCCCTAGCCTCCAATAGATGGCGCCACTACTGAATGTTATGCGTTTAAAGCTTTATTATCCTTCCCTACTAACTGCCTAGTCCGGTCTAGTGGTTAGCACATCCTCGTTCGGAGCGAAAGGTCCCGGGTTCAAATCCCGGAGAGAGCATTTTATTACCCTCGTAAATATTTCCGAATAAATTCAATAAAATATAATTAATTAAATCAAATTAATTAAATTAAGCCATACAAACTAAGACATGAATGAACATGTTCTATGACGTAATACAAGATGGCGGACGAACCAAGATGGCGTCGTTCATGACGTCATAGATGACGTCATCATACCCTCGTAACAGACTTCAAGAAATCAGTGACGTCATCCAAAAATACCCCCGTACAAGATTACAAGAAATCAGTGACTTCATCCTAAAATACCCCCGTGAAAGACTACGAGAAAATTCCAAGGTGACCACGCCCCCTTCAGGACTGTTGAGTTGTTTTCCTCCTTCTGCCGCACGGAGTGGCAGGGCTACTACTTGCGTTCCATGACTCCTCGCGTAAGTTGAAATTTCGCGTTGTGGAAAAGTATATGAAAAACATTTTTTTAAAAGCATACCAAATTCTTTTAGTCACTTATAAACACCCCTCAAACTGCTTTAAAAAAATTCCTTAACTACACACCACAATTTCTTAAATAAAGAACTGAACTTTTACCGTATTTAAAAATAAAAAAAAAACTTTTATTCAACATGAAATATTTTAAATACTCAAAATGAATGGAGATATAGACATAAAATAAAATAACACTGTACGCAAAGTATGTATTAATAACAAAATGCTGAACAATAATAGTACTGTATCGCAGATACAGTAATAATATTTATGAGTTGAAAAATAAAGATGATGTATGCTCCACGATCAGATCGTTATTCTCATCTAATAAATTTTTAAATACAGTTGCTTCGTTTTTTCTTTTATAACGTTTCAATTTGGGGCAATAGCCCCTGTTTCTTATCCCTTTAATCCACAATACAAGAGCAGCTTCTATATTAACTTTGCTAGACTGCTCTGCAAGATTCAAAATTGAAACTAAGTTATGAACTTTTACGGATATCTTTTTGTTTTGACTTTTAATTGTACGTATGGAAAATTCACACATATTAATGTCGTGCTACCGTCGACGTTTTGTAGTTGTTCAAGTCTATCGAGAATCTAAGGCTTTTTTTTTTTAAATTTTAAATCAGAAACTTTCTTTTTCTTCCCCCATCTTCACAAACTTTAGATAAAGGTGCCAGAAATTTCATACACTTTAAGATTTAGAATGAAAAAAATGAATAAATGAAAGATGCTGAGTGGTTTTTTGATGCACTAACAACGCGATGCGTAGATTAGTTTGGTGTGAGAACTTTTGCTGTCAGTGATGCTTAAAGTGATGTACTAACATTTACAAAATAAATATTTTGTAGCCAATAACGAAGCAGATAGTTCCTTCCAAAATAATTCGTGTTGTGGACGAAAATTTCGCGTTAGCTCTAAAATTCGTTACTCGGAAAAAACTTGCGTTGTAGCCATTTCGCGTAAGTCGAATCGCGTTGTAGCGGGAGTCGACTGTACACGGAATACTTAGTATTCGGTATACTGTATATCGGCAGACAAACCGATTATTTGTTTTGGCAGAGTAGGGGAATGTGGGGCAAAGTGGAATGGTTAAGCTGACTGAGCTTTTTCAAAATGAACAAATTGGAAATTTGTTTTGAAAATTACAGTACATGAAAGAACATTGTATTTTATAATAAAACCTGCATTGAAATGGTATTTTTTATTTTCGCCGGTGAATTTTCGCTTTCAAAAAAAAGTGGAAAAATTTCGCTTAATTTTTTTATGGGGCAAAGTGAAAAATGAAATTTGTTTGAAATAAAATATTTTCTATTGGATTATAAAAAATATTTTTGATCAAAGGAATCAGTAAATAAAAGGTTGAATGAATAAATGAAAAGATGCTAAAAGAAATAAACGAATAATTAATTAAATAAATTAATTAATGTATGGGGACAAATAAACGAGTGAGTAAAACAGTGAATGAATAAGAAAATAAGTGTATGAATGAATAAATAATTGAATTACTAAATTAAGGTATGTTAATAAAGTAATTAATAAAATGCGTAAAAGATTTAATAAATGATTGAATAATTAAACGAAATTAATTTTTCACTTCTCCCGCATGTACTTGTCTGACTGTGCAAAATAATTAAAATATTAATAGGTTTAATATTAACTAAATAAATGTTGCATCGAATATTAGGTCTCAATTAATATTTCAAATGATAATTACAAAAAATTAATCATTTAATAATACCTAGCATAATTTTCGACTTGCAATAAAATATTACAATATGAGAATCATTTTTCGAAAATTGCTTGTGTTATCACATTCTATGATTTTCAGAGTTATTTTTTTCTTAGCTAGAACAGGCTACATTTTTTACTACATAGTTAAAATATTACTAGACAGGTGGCACTAATAGCAGAGTAAATATTTCACCATTTCATTTTGCCCCTCTTATTCACTTTGTCCCACATTCCCCTACTTCAATATTCGACAACCGCATAGTGAACAAATTTAAAACTTCGAAAATTCCCAAAGAAACATTTTTTATGCAATGAATGAAAGTATCAGTATAATGCCATATCACAATATTAATTAAAATTCTTACTTATTATTTTTTCTCATTTAAATTAATTTAAATGTTTAAAAAAATGCTTAGAGCTTAAATTTAAATCTTGTTGTTTTTTAATGTTTATTAAATCTTCTGACACATTACATTAGTTTTACTATTATAAACAAATATGACACTATAAATAGAAAAAAATCCGTAATGTTAATTAGTAATAAATGTAAAACATTAACTTATTGCTAGTTTACATTAACTGCTACATTTTTTACATAAAATCATGGATGTAATGTAAAAAGAAAAGCACTTGCATTTTAAATTTTGTAGCATTTTAATTTCTAATTTTTACACCTTAGGAAATATTAAATATTGATTAAAAACACAACCTATTAAGAATTAGTCTTTGTAATCAAAGTTTAATTTGAACTTAATAACAAAAAATGAAAGCATTTGACAATGTTTCAAACTTCATTTCACAATTTTATCGATAGAATTGCTTATAAGTTACCGATGAGCAGCAGCAAATCACTTCAATAAATTATAATTTGTAATGATATTTTAAGCAACTGGGCTTTGTATTTGTGAGTAAGATAAATGCAGGATTATTTATGACACAAATATATATTATGACACAGCAAATTAATTCTTTTCAATTATTTTAAAGCATGGGATTTAAAAGTATTCTTACTTATAAAATCCGAACCATTGGAAAACTTGATATTCAAGTTTAATTTCTAGCGTTGTATGCATCTTAGTTTAGCAATGAAATACAACGCTAAATTTTCATAAAAAGGAATTAGTATTTCAATCTATGTTTTGAGGTTTTCCCCCTTCCCATTAGGGGGAGTGGATTGAAAAAAAAATAATAAAATATAAATAGATTTAAAAAAATCCAGGAGTCGGGGTCGGCCATTTTCCCTCCGACTCCGCAGCCCTGGTTCAAGCGAACCTTTTGAAAGCGATTTGTCAAAAATCGTTTTTGAAAAATGCGATTAGTAACAGATTTTTTTTAAATACTAAGTAAGCACTTTTCATAATGCACTCAAAAGGACAAAATAACTTTTCCGGGTCAGAAAAGACAATTTAAGTATCCATGTAGTTTTCCATTATTCTAAGAAAAAGGCTTCACAAACGAAGAGAAGTACGTCTCAAGTCATGTAGAGAATGTTTTACCATTTTCTAGCTTTCAATCATAAATTTGAGGGTTGAAACATGCATATTTTTCTTAATGGGAAAGTTTGATTTGAAATGACTTGAGCGCGCTTTTCTTCGTTCGTAAAGTCTTTTTCTTGGAACAATTGAAAACTACAGGAATACTTTGTCTTTTCTTATATAATTGCCTTTCTGAACCAAAAAAGTTTTTTTGTCCTTTTGAGTGCATCATGTGAAGTACTTAGTTTTTTTTTTAATCCGTTATTTTGAAGATTTTCGTTTTTAAATAAATTTTTTATTTAGCGTTAAGTTGTACCTTAAGATTAAACAAATCATTTAGTGAAATTCCGAAGTCTTGAAGTGGTCTAGTTGCTGAGATATAAGCAAAAGAATGGTTCATAACATACGTTTTGTGATAAAGAATCTAATATAAAGAATCTTTACTTAGCCCTGTTATCGATTATTGGCATGGATGAGGATAGAAACTCTAAAAAAGCAACGACAGTGAATAAATTTCATTCTTGCTCCAGTGAAGCCTTGATTCAAAATAGTCATTATGATTACTATTAACAATACTGTTGCAAGGCAACAAAATTTGTAAGAATGGGTTTTATATTCAAATATTTAATGGGGAAAGTGCATGAAATTTGCTGTTTTCCATCGTAACCAAAAAAAAAAAATTTTATTTTAGAATTTTAATTTTTTAGCGTTAAGCTATACCTTTAAATCAAGCAAATCATTAAGTGAAATCCCAAAATCCCAAAGTGGTTTAGTAGCTGAGATATAAGCGAAAGCAGGCCTCAGATTTTTCCATGGCAACCAGGCCAAGTAATAAAAGTGCTTAATAAAAATGGGGGTTATTTATCCAATTTTTAATTAAAATACGCTGGAATTAGTTGCTTGAAATTTGATGAATTTGCTAAAAAAATAAGTTTTAACATATTTTTTGTGTATTTCCTGAAAATAATTGAACTCAGCGAGCATGACCAGTTTTGGTTTTTAGTATGGCTTTGGCCCGTAACTTAGGGGCGTGCACTTGGGCTCGAAATGTTTAAAAGGGGGGTTGAAATATATTTAGCACCATAGGAGTTAACAATATGGAAGGTGGGACCGTAAAAGTCATGTGTGACGGACCCAAAAATTTCTGTGTATGGCGCAACCATTACTAAGCTAGAGTGACCATAACTGGTAACTATGGTGGAACCAGTGCATTTCAATTTATGTCAGAAAAATGTATGAATCGTTGTTGAAAATGAATGAAAATTTCACAGCTCTAAGAGTGCAAAGCTCTAACACCATGAGAATTAGTTTTTACCAAGAACCAGAACTGTAACATCACAGTTCAAAATCAATCTAAGTTAAAAAAAAAAAAAAAAACCCTAAACCATGCCCATAGTTAGTCATTTAATATAACGCAATTCTCCTGATTTTTTGATTTAATGTTATCGGAATCACGAAGTCCCGGAACACTTGTATGTTAACGCACGTTAAAAAAGTCGGATATTGTAATCAGCGTCTTCGTTTATTGTTATCACTTTTTTATAAACTTTCAATTTTTTTCCCGTTATTGTTCCTTCAATTAACAGAAATACGTAGGCAAACCCTGACGACACTAACTTTCTGTGTAGCATTTTGCGGTTTTCAATAGCAGTTCAAAATTTTTCTAGGAATGAAGCTACAGAAAGTTCGGCCCCAGTGACGTGACCACAGACTTCCTCTAAGAAAACTTTCTTTTGCACCTAAAAAAATTCAGTCGCTGGACATGACATTGATGTAGGACCTCTATTGTTGTCATTGCTTTGTAAACTATTAAAGAATTGTGTCGAGATTGAAAACAAAGCGAAGTTAAATTAAAATTTAAACAACAAGCAAAACCATGCTGGAAAAGATAGAAAAGCTGAATGTGCTTTGAAACTGGTTTACGAATGTCAGGGAAAACAGTCATATTTTACTTCACCTATTACTATGTGATTAAAAATTGCATAATTTGGCTTTAACTTTTTATAATTCAGATATTTCCATTCTGTTAATTTAATAATTTATGATTTGAAAGTGCGTTTTGTTGAGTCCCTGTGATTTTAATTTGAGGTTTTCAAAATAAATGCACCTTAATTGGAAAAAAATTATTTTGTGTCTCCTGGATTCTTTTCGGTTATTGTTATCAGTCGGTTATTGTTATCAAATTATGTTTGTCCCAAAGTGATCACATTAAGCGGCGCCTACTGTATATGCTAATAATGACTTCTCCGAAAGTGGAAGCTGGAGCTGCTTTAATGAGTGGGAGAGAGATAGTGTTTTGTTTGAAAAAAGTTACTATATGTTTGGAAAAAAAAATGGCATTTGAACCCATGCACCCCACCAATTTTTGCCCTTGTGCTAAAACATAAATAAAATTATTGAGGTTCATACAATGTAAGTGCGGCTTACTAAACGCTTGTGTTTGTAAATTAATACGAGTTGTAAACTTTTTCCTGTACATTCTACAAAAAGTACAATACAATTTTTTTTAAGATCATTTTTTCTTTTTACTGAATTTTTTGAAAAAGTCGAACACAAATGAGGGACTTTTGCAGGGGTGTTCATCTTTAAACGCACAAGTATTCTCTGCTCTGTAAAATTGCTTCATTTAATTTACTAATGCTTTTCCGTAAATTTACTGTACAATTTCCCCTTATAAATAGAAAGGTTTTCCGTTCTGGATTGAAAACGGAACTTTTCATGGAATTACTGGAAATTTTCTTTTACTTTAGCGCACTAACAGAACATGTCCATATGCGATCGTTAGAGGAAGCCTTTATCTGTGAAAAAACGGAATTTCTCCAGCGTCGATTTTTTTTTAGTACTGTACTGAGAAATGGGAACAAATGAGTGATGGCGGCGAAGCATGTTGTTTATTTCGTGCATGGAAATGTATACTGAAATCATGGAGCCTCCATGACTGAAATACTGAACATTTTTCGAACGTTTTCCTCTTCTCCATCAACATCAAATTGTTTCGATCAAATACGGCATTAACAGAAACGCTTCGAGCGTTCTTTCGTAGGCTACGGTTTGTTTATTTTGCAGCAATGGCGGATGCCGTAGCGGTCAGAAATCGCTCTCTCACCAAAGAGGAAATTTTTGGTATCTTCTTATCCGGGATTGATTGCTGGTGAGTGTTTACATTTTTACTACAAATAAATACTTTTGAATTCTGTAACGATGATTGCTGCTTAAAATTAAGTTTTTATCTAGTTTGAACATTCAATTTCCCGCAGACCTTTGTTTAAACTTTAAAACATCGCGACACGTTTTTGAAATTAAAAAAACTTCTAATAATATTAAAAACTTCAGTTTGCTAAGAGGATATTTTACAAAATTGTTTCGAATAACTAAGTAATTGTTAGATGGGACACCATTGAGTCTTGATTGTTTTATATAATGAAGAATATTTTCTGCCTACATGTAAGCTTAATGTAAAGATATTGCTTATTACTTAAAATACTACTGTTTTATTTTATTATTAACTTATTTTAATTTCTATGAATAACAACTATGTCTGTATAAACTTGCTTCTTGCAATTGATTATATTTCAATTAACAAGTTGAAGCATCTAGCTTTTAGGTTTTCAAGAAAACAATTTTAAATATTGATTCTCTCCCCCTTCCCCCTCTCTTTCAAACTTTTAAATGTTATCTATATTAATGAATATAATACATAATTTTTTAAGGAAATGAATATAAAAGAAATGTATCAATCATTAAAAAAAGCATTATTTTGAGAACTTTGAATCATATTATTCTAAGCACTTTATTTAACATTCCAGATGCTGTCCACTTTGCACCCTCTCAGCGCTGGAACCTTCCAAATTGACCCGGAGAATTATTGATGGAACGCGAATTCAAATGTGCAACTGAGTGAACAGAAAAGGGAAGTTCGCTGCAAATTGTAAGTATAAAACATGTTGTGTTACATATGCTTTAAGGCTGATCGTTGGATCGATACATCGTCAAAAACCAGTGTAAATCCTGCATTGTTAAATCGGTTTCAAATTTTTCTCTTAACCAATGCATTGATTCCGCACCAACTACAAATCGAAGCGCCAATGGTATACGATCATTGCCGCTGTAATATCTTTATTGTTTCAAAACGCCACTGGAAGCGGCACCCTGATGGGAGGTCACTGTGACCTACCAAAAATGTTCTAAGTCGACAATTTTTCTGATGATTCTGTAAATTTGGACACTTTACTGCAAAACTTTGAAAATTTTAAATAGTGATGTTTAATGTCTCTTCTCATTAGATGCACGCTTGTGTTCATGTTCGTATTTTATCATTCGGAAAAATTCAGAGTATCATTCGGCACATTAAAAAATCATTCCTTCCCAAACATTTAAAAGTGGGGTTGTCTGTAAAGAAGTATCATAAACGAACAAACAACTTTCACTTTCCCCAAAACTTGTAGTAAATGCAATTGTTTTTAAAAACCTTTTTGCAAAAAATATATTGATGAACAAAGTTGATCTGATAATCACTACAAAAAAAAAAAAAAAAAAAGCAAAATGAAATCTCAAAATAGGAACAAAGGTTGTATGCACGAATTTTATTGCTTTGAGTTACCCCTTTCCAAATGCAAGATGATATTGCTTCCACAAGATCGCATCTATTTGTGTTGAAAAAATAGGTACATTGTAATTTCAAAACAGAAGACTAATATTTATTGCTACCTTGCACACAGTTTTTTTATTTTTGACAATTTCTTGCTGGTGCTAGAACATGTTTGTAGCATTTTTTTTTTCATTTAGAATATATGTTTTTTTTTATAATTTAAACAAGCAATTATAAGTGAAATGAAGAAAGAAAAAAAACGTACATTTTTGATGCATCATAACATCGTGATGTAAGGTTGGCGATGCATCACAATGTAGAAATCCCTACAATGCCCAGCCCTATTTGGAAACATAAATATGCATGTATAATGAATATAGTATGCATATGCAAGAGTTCAACAAAAATTGTGAACTCTTGAGAGGTAAAAAGAAATTGTAGGCTACCGACAAATTACATATCCGAGTTAGTGGGGAAAATCTTAGCTTCTGGAAGAGTCTTGCTCTAAAACAACTTGTCGTATACCTCAAAACTCAAATTTTTAATTGGTAGCCAATGGCTACCAGATCCTCACAAAATGGTAGCCAAATCTCAAAAAATGAGAGCCAAACTTTATTTTAATTTAAATTATTTAATTTATTTTATTCCGTTTATTTATTCAGAATGTGTTTATATTTACTGTTTTAAAAATAAATTTTTTATGAAAAAAAAAGTTCCATGAAAAGTTTTTCAGGTGTATAATATGCGAGTTGAAATTTGACACAATTTACCAGTGCACCGATGAGAGGCCATGTCAACCTGATCAGTCAGAATTGGAATAATATCACGGGACGCGAGAGCTTCCCGCCCCCCCCCCCCCCCAAGGAAATCAAACGTCAGCAGCCAACAGAAGCAAATCCACCGCCAAAGACGAAAAAAAATAAACGACCAAATACAAGATTACACGACAGAACAAGTTGGGGTTTTTTGGGTTTTTCACCCCTCTGTATCTCAGCCCCATGAAGACCCCCGGAGTTGATTTTTGGTACATTCAATCTCTAGTGGCCCCTGACGCCGTAAACCAAAATACAATCCCCTGGACCATCAGGGGGAGGAGGTATTTAAGTTATAAAATCGCTGTTCAAAAACGTTTTCGCTTTCTTTGACAGGGCTACAGCCCAAACGAAAGAAGGAATCAAGCTGAAATTTCGCACACACATTCCTTGTGCCCTACTGATGTGTCTTTTGTGCCATTTGACCCCCTCCCCTTCCCCCCTCGTTTTTACATCAAAAATTGTACCTTCCCGGGGTTCTATCACAGCCCCCCGGGGGGCTACGGTAATGATTTTTCGTATACATATTCTTGGAGGGGCCATTGAGTACATATGCAAAAATTCAACCCCCAGGGACATCATGGGCCAGAGTAATGTTAGAAAATCACTAATTTTTCCTAAATTCTCATGTACTTACTCTCAGCTCATAGAGTTTGTTTATCTCGGACTGCAATTGCAAGGTTAGAACAGATCTAACAGTTATTCCAAAGTTGTCTTAGGAAATGAAATTCAATCAAGACTAAAACATATCCAACAGTTGCAACTAGACGTCAAATCGCGGATATCACAAATTTGCCACAGCGACTGCGCATGCGCGCAGACTTAGCTCATTGGGCTTTCTGTTTTCAGATTCTATGTTATTTGTTTATACTTAAGCAGAGAAACAAATTAATGAATGAGATTAGAATGCTGTCCTCCCCCCCCCCAAAGGTTTGCCGATACAAAATTTTCTTCCCCCTGTTTTTAAGTTTTGATATATTTATGTAGGGAAGACATTTTAAATGTCGGCATGAAACGGGTTAAACCACTACAATATTTTAAGTGACAAATTATATGAAACTCTAGGCATATGAATACGGCACATATAACTTTTTAATTGAAAGCGAAAAATAACACTTTTTTATTGGTTTGCTTATTTTCTAAATTAATGGATTTTTCACAAACAACACATAATGAATTGAAAATATATGAAATACGTGTGTGGATATCCGTGCTTTGCAGTAATTTGTTAGCTGAAGAAATTTTTGCAATTAATTTAAGCAAGACTTTTAATGAGCTTAGTCCGCGCGCAACATGCGCATTCGCTATGGCAAATTTGGGATATCCGCGATTTGACATCGAGTAAAGTTGTATAGATCTTCTGACACATTCAAATTTAAAATATTTAATGGCTTAGTTTTTTTTTCTTTTTCTTGGTGATAACATGCGTTATTTCGTTTTTTAAATGAACTTTTAAACAAAACTAGGTATTAAACAAGACAAAGACTTCTATCAAAGAAAAGATAAATCACCAAACAATTAAAATTATCCCATAAAACGTAAAATAATCCACGATTTAAAAAAAATGTAATTAAACAAAAAGTGAAAAGCTAGATTAAAATAGCCCTCAAGCTGCAAAACATTTAAAGAAACCTTCATGAAAATGTTGAATAATCTGTCAAATAAAGAAACTGTAGTAGAATTTTTTGCGAAGTTGTAAAATACTCGAAAAAAATATAATTTAAAATATAGTATTTTATTGTCCAAGAAGTTTTCTTTGCAACAGAGAGGATACAAGGATTGCAATAAAATTTAAACCGCCCAATTCTCGCAAAATGAACATAGAATCTTAATAGTCAGATAATAACTTGACGTAAAATTAGGCTAGCCATTATTGTTCCTTAAAAACACAAAACAGCGTTGATTCAATTGAAAATTTTCTGACTTGAAGTTCTCAATTCTAAAAATACAGACAAAGTAATAATATCAATGCAAAAAGATGTGATATTTCATCAAAAACAACCCTATTGTAAAAATTTCCCCGCCAAGAAAACTTTTAACTTTTCCGCCCAAAAAAGAAAACCTGCATCCTAAACCCAAAAACCCTCAGCCATAAAAAGTTATGATATCTAGTTTGCCCGCCAAGGATCTGCCAAACTATCATCCTCCCTCTTCTCCTTTTTCATCAGAGCTACTTCCATTAGAGCCTCCTCCCACCTTAAACTCCTCAGAAATATGGATAGATCTTTTAAATTGTTTATCTTGTTTGGTGGGAAGCTTTTCAAAGTGAAGTGGTGGCTTGGTGAGCAAAAAGTTTCCCGCCAAACAAGATAAACAATTTAAAAGATCTATCCATATTTCTGAGGAGTTGAAGGTGGGAGGAGGTTCTAATGGAAGTAGCTGTGATGAAAAAGGAGAAGAGGGAGGATGATAGTTTGGCAGATACTTGGCGGGCAAACTAGATATCATAACTTTTTATGGCTGAGGGTTTTTGGGTTTAGGATGCAGGTTTTCTTTTTTGTGCGGAAAAGTTAAAGGTTTTCTTGGCGGGGAAATTTTTACAACAGGGTTGTTTTTGAGGAGATAATTTTTACAGTTTTATGTGGGGAGGGGTTAAGGCGACCAAATTAAGAAGGGCTAACCTTGGCTCTCGTTGACCTGAGTTCAACTTTAAATACATTGAAAAAGTTGTCTTCTCGTAGTTAAAATTATTTTCGCACCAGCTGCAATTTTATACGATTTTGTGGAATTGTGCATTATTGCATCCTTCCACATAAATGCAAAAGGAGATTGAAAGCACAGTACAAATTATAAACATTAAAAAATAATGATTTTTTTTTTGGGGGGGGGGAGAGAATATTGTAGAAAACATCCAGGTACAACTCCATTATATTTATTGTGATTCACAAATTCATGATTCCTTTCAAGACAGTTCTTTTGAAGTTACTGATTAATATGCTCGAAACAATTCTTATAACCTGCTAAAATATTATTTTTTCATGCATAAGCTTTGTTTTGTTTCTTGACAGTCAAGTAATGAGGTTCGGTACAAAAATTGAGTTAGCAAATAAAATGTTACACTTACTATAGTTGGGGCAAACCTAACCTGGAAGCATTGTGAAAGCAAAGCACATCCAAAGCTCAGTATTACTTGACTGCCAGTTTAGGTTCGCCCCAAACTACAGCTAGTTGAGAATCGTTTTTGAGCTATTGGCTGGCACGTTCAATTCTAACATATCTACTACTCCACACTGCCATTTGTAAAATTGAAAATATTAATTAAAAAAATTATTTCAAAAAAAAAATAAATAAAATAAAAATATCACGCGTTTTTACAAATTAACTATTTCTAAAGTAAGATGCCTTATTTCTCTCCAAATTTCGACACAGTGCTGTTGACTACTTTTTTAGCTTACTGTTAGCGTCTTACCTCGTTGTCAAGAAAAATTGTAGTCAAATATCCTACCGCAGGTAATTGTGATGTTTTCATTTGCATGTTTATAACATGACACTCGGTAATTTACTCAATAAAAAGTCCATGCGTTAAATATTTTTGATATAATGCATTGATACTCTTATTCTTGTAATTTAGGTTTGTGACATTAATTGTGAAAAATTGGAATCGTCGAAAGATGGCCCAGTTGTACCTATGATTTGATCTCTATATAAAAGTGCAGAAATAACAATGGTATTGATGATGACAGCAAAGCAAACTATTAATATGACATTGGTGTAAGCAAATATGTTAAAAATTGTGTAGCACAAGATTTGCAATAAATGATTTTGTACTTGTAATAAATGTTTTGTCTTATTGAAAACAATGTTAACTATTCACAATTGATAAGTTTCAATAATTTTGATAAAGTTAAATTTTATGGCAGTTATTGTTAAATAAAACATCGCACAGTTAACTACAAGAACTTTTTTTTTTGCCGGGGGGGGGGGGGGGTGGAGAGAGAGGAGGGTATTTTTGTGAAGACTGATTTTAAAAAGAAAAAAACAGTTGGTATGATTTGCGTTTGTTTCATATGTTTTGCAATTGTTTGTTGATAAAAGATTTCAATATAATAAAATGCAAAACAAATACATTCCCAGATGACTGTTATATCTTCCCTCTATACCTTCAAAAGAGAAAGATAGTTTCTGCATAGTAAAAATGTTTTTCCTCACTTTTAGGAAGTTTCACAAATTTTTGAAAGTTAATGAAGAAATTCGTGTAAATGCTCTAATAAAACTGCTTTTCTTTTCTTTTCTTTTTTTTTTTGCTATTTTTCAAGAAAAAGAAAAATATATATATGGGCATTTAAAATCTGCAAATTTTAATTCATTATGCTTTAATTGCCCAGCTATATTTTCAAACTAATAGTTTTTTAAACTGAAAATATACGTGCATAAAACGGCAAATATTTATATTATAAACTGAAAACATCAGTTCATGAAACGGAAAATATCTATATTAAAAACTGAAAACATCAGTTCATAAAACGGAAATTATTCCGATTGAGAACGGAAAATGTTCGTAACAAAAACGGAAAGTGTCAGTATAAAAAAACGGAAAGCATCCGTGGTGAAAACGGAAAACACCACTTCTGTAAAAAAAACGGAAAATTGTCGGCAACTCTGCTGCCAGTACATTTTCCGTTTTTTGAGGGAATTTTAAAATACAGTGTGCTACATTCAAAAGTGAATAGTTTGATCCGATCGGCTAATAATACTGCACTTTATTTGGAACTTAGAAGCATATGAGATGAGAAACGCGGTTTTCGAGATGAAAATATATTTTAAAGTTAGTTGGCAAAGTCGTCAAATACGACTCCCCCTCCTCCCCCGCTGAGTTTTGCTTAAATGCACAACTGATTATGTGCATAATACTAATTATCAATTATTACAAACTAATTATCAATCATTTACAACTGTTATTCAGAAAAATTTAGAGAAAATAGCTTCCAAGTTCCTGATCAATCATTCAATGAACGCTAAAATTAGCTATTTTAAAAAAGCGATTATTAGCGCTTTTGTAACAAAATATTATTTATCTGTTTAATGAAGTAGATTATTATTTAAATTAGCATTTGATTTTTTAGTTTGAACAAATAATTAATAAAGTCATTATACTTAATTTTTCAGTTGAAAATAAACTATAAATGTTTACTATTTTCCTTAGAATTAATTAATATTTTATTACTAGGGTGTTTTTTTAATGAATTGAAGACGCCGGTTTTCCCTGGAACTGGATGCCTGAGCCGAATGTTATTTCCAGTCTGCTACCCTGACGGTTGCTCTCAATGAACTTTCCCATTTTGCATAGGCACGTGCAACCAGTTTCACCACGTGGAACTTCTCAAATGGACCCCCCCCCCCTTCCCGGAATCCCGAATGGTGCTAGCCCAGTTGCTCTCTTCCATACCACGTTGAACTTTCCAATGGCAACCCACGCCCTGAACCCCGAATGGTGCTAAAAATTGCGCCAAGCTAAGGCTCCAGATTGTTAAGCTTAGAAATTTACTCTTGAAAACAGCCTTGAATGTCCGAGCACCTAAGCCCCTCCCTTCAAACCCTACGTAGAGTCGGAAGACACCCGAATGGTCAATCGTGTTTCCGGTCAGTTGGGCGGAAGCCCCCGTGGAGAAATTTTTGAACCAAATGGGAGAGTTCTTTGTGTGGAAAAGTAGTCATCAATGAAAACACAGAAGGGTGATTTTCCAAAATCCTAACAATATTATGTCCCAGTAGCCTAACACAAAAAGTGTTTAACTAAGAAAGTGTTTTTATTTTTTTAATAGTTAGAAATAACTTCTCATGTTATTCAACTTTTATTAAAAAAAAAAAAAACTTATTTAGTTTTTTCTACAAAAATTTTTAAATAACCAGAAAGTCACACTTTTGGCGTGTCCCCATCCGTTTTTCCAATGGACTTAAATTATTTAAAAATTTTATATCAACATTCCACAAATTCAATTTGAAGTACAAAATTAAGCATACTTAAAGGTGTAAAATAGTCCCCCCCCCCATTCTTTAAATAAATTATTTAAACCATCAAGGTACATTGTTTTAAACTTTGTCCCCAGGTTTTCATGTCATTCTCCTGTCTGAATGAGTTCAGTTATTATAGATAAAAAAAGGAATTTTTAATCTGCTGCATTATAAAACTGATTATTATCCCCATTTTGTTGGATTCCTTGAGTATTTTGTTAATATACA
Source organism: Uloborus diversus (assembly GCF_026930045.1). Taxonomy (NCBI): domain Eukaryota; kingdom Metazoa; phylum Arthropoda; class Arachnida; order Araneae; family Uloboridae; genus Uloborus; species Uloborus diversus. Next base: position 114,120,889 of record NC_072733.1, read on the forward strand.
GGGTCCATTATGAAAGTAATGAGCATTTACTGGCAAAATATATTTATTGATCGTAATTTGTACAAATGTTCAATATTCTTCAAAATACATTCCTCCTGCATCAATACACTTGGGGAGACGTGTTTGGTACGCCTGAAAGGCACCCTGAAACTCTTCCAAGGGAATGCCTCTCAGGAACGTTGTAACATGGTGTTGGATGTTTCCCAAGGTTCCCCAAAGTTTTCCTTTCTTCTCTCTCTCTCTCTCTCTTGAGTCGCGGAAACAAAAAGAAGTCATATGAAGCTAAGTAGGGACTGTAAGGTGGTGAGGGATCACCGGGGGGGGGGGACATCGATAACGGGGTTCGTCGGCGACCTCCTCCTGGCTCTCTTTGAATGCCTTGTGCCACTTCCCAGACTGTGATCTTGAAATGCAATCGTCCTTGAAGGCTTCTTGCAGCATCTGGAATGTTTCGGTTGCATTTTTTCCAAACCTCACGCAAAACTTTATGGCGTATCATTGTTCAAGCGAACGCTCCATTGCGTTATGTTACAAAAGTTGGAAACATACTTCAAGCGGGGGCACTTATCTCCGCTCACACTGCTCGAAAGCAACTGACGACTGGATGCATTGAAAGGGCATATCTCGCACCACATTTCCCAGCCGGTTTTACCGTGCTGCCATATCGTCGCGTCACAATAACATTATGCTCATTACTTTCATTATGGACCCTGTAATTCGTCTGCTGTTCTCATTAACATTTTGAGGTTCAAAAATATTGTATATAACATTTTCGCTGTCATTCTCCTGGACAGTGTTTCTGTTTTAAATAAACCAAAATTTTACTCTACTCATGGTGTTTGGTTGAATTAAGAGGTTAGAATAGAAAAATAACATTTTTTACCTTAAATATAATCCTGAGCCTACGTAACGGGCAAATTGTATGGAAAATGTCATACTCTTGTCCTAAAAAAAGTGTCATACTCCTGTTCTAAGAAAACCACTCTCCTAGCTTTATTTCTCAAGCACTGGTAATGCTCCCCGTAGAATGGAAGGATTTTTTTCCAATACATTAGTTGGAAAATAAGATTGATTGGAAAAAAGAAAGTTAAATTTGGCAAACCACAAACAAAAAATGTATTAGTGTAATAATTCAATTTATTTAATATATATATATATATATATATATATATATATATATATATATATATATATATATATATATATATATATATATATATATATATATATATATATATATATATATATATATATATATATATATATATATTTGTTGTTGTTGTTCAGACGAATCGTTCCAAAAGAGATTTATTGGTTAGACATTTGTTTATTTAAATGTTGCTCGAATAGGTTAGTGAAGTTGTTAGAAATTTAGTAGTTGCTTTAAATTAAAAGTAAAATGTACGTTATTAATATTGCTGATTCCCTTTTTGTTTTATGTTTGTATTTCCTGAACCATAAAACAATTCGCAGGTGATAAGACGGTAACTTTTCTTTTTGTAAATTTTATCATACTGTGTATGGCTAATTTAAAGAAAAGATTAATGTAGCAATTTATTTTTTTTGGTTGAAATGAATGTCCGTTATTCGGAGTGTAAGCTATTCAGAGTGAATTATATGGAAAAACCTATGTGGGACTTGTACTGGAAGAAATTGAGTGTCCATTAAGGGAGGTTTTACATAAATTTTGTTTTATCATCTAATAATTATACTTTTTGATTTAGGCTTCAGTTATTTCTTTATTACTATAGTTACATTTTAGATAACCCATGAAGAAGTTCATTTTCTAACTCTCCTTTTGCTGCATGTCAGTCTCTTGCAGTATGCAAATTTGACCCCCTCTTTTGAAAGTGTAACATAGTTAAATTGTTTTTTAAACCCTCTATTTTTCTCTTAATGAGTTCCTAGCAAAGAGTAAATATAATTTTTTTCAGATTTTTTCAGCATTTTTATTTAAAAAAAAATGTGATTGGAAAATGTCAGGTTTTTGGAGAATCACCCGGAAGCACTATATTTTGGTGGTGCTCTAAAGAGTACAACTCCTTGAAAACTGATTATCTATTGCGCATGTTTGGAAAAATTGAAAAGAAAATTTCTCAAAAATAAAGATAATCTTTAAAGTGAAAATAAAATAGTATAACAAAAAAGAAATTTCCTTAAAATATTTCTTTTAGTTGTAAATATTATGAATTAGATTTTACCACTTTAGTACTTTTCAGAATAAAGAAACATCATTTTCTACTGTAGCGATAGAGAAAGGAAAAGTAGTCTTCAGCAGACAGCACAAGCAGACATTGGTTTCGTCCTAATTTTCCTAAAATTGCTAATTTTTAAAAAACTATCCTGAAATTCCTCATATTTTGAACTTTATTAAATATCCTAAAATTTTCATAATTTTTCGTATTTTTGCGGGAAATAGAAGAAAGTTGGTTTCGTGCAAATTTTTAAATTTCAAATTTTGACAGATTCGATCGTTTTGAGGTGTGCCGAGTCCATTTCGACTATTTTTGGAAAATGTGTGCCTGTATGTGTGTGACTGGTTTTTTTGTGGTTTGGTGGTAAGCAGACAAATCCATATGTTTTTTCCCCCTTCATCTTCGACCATGAAAAGACAATGTTCACAAATTTTGCCAAAATTGCTTCCAGGGGGATGGATACAGATATTTTTTCTGGAGGAGGCACCGGAAATTGAAAAGCGCAACCCCCCCCCCATACAATTTTTCAGAACAAAGTTATCATGGGTTTGTTTTTAAATGTTTTATAGGATACTTAAAGGCCAATTAATATACTTTTAAGTACATAAATAGCATGCAGTAATATACTTTAAATATGGACGTAAAATATCTTTGACATTTCAATCCTTTTAAATACTAAACCCTAAATAATTTAAAGTAGCTGTTAAGTTCTTTAAGCCACAATACAGTTGAGATAACATTTCAATACTACATGCCATTTCCTTAATATCATGGGTTTGCCAAGAAACTGCCATGTGATTTCTTTCATTTTGCAATTCTTACAAGCTGAAAAAGAGATTCGTTGTTTCGCAATTTGCTTCCTATATGGATCAAAATGACTTCTAAGTAGGTCTAGTGTACGTAAGTCCTATATGGATCAAAATGACTCTTCTAAGTAGGTCTAGTGTACGTAGGTCTACACATTTTTTAAAAATGTTATTTATTGATTCCATCAAAGAAGAATTAATGGACGAATCGGGATGTTACGTTCCCTTGATTTCAAAATCAGTAAGTTAAGTGAGTTAAAAGTATTTTGCCGTTCTGTCCTTTGACTAGAACCCAAACCTGCACTGAAGATCTTGGCGACATGGCCTGGTGTTTTTCAAGTTGGGGGGCGGGGGGGGGGGAGGTTCTACAGCACAGATTTTATTTAACTTCTTTTCTTTCTCTTATTGTTATTTTATTTGAAGGGCAAAATTTTTTTTTAGTCCTGTTTCAGACAAAAAACTCTTGTCTAAACCTAATTACGATTGCAGCCATTAAGTAAGAAAAGGAATAAAACCGTTCATTTATTTAAACATTTTTTTTTTGCTCGTTTTTAAACAGCAAAAGGCTTCTCCTGCCTGTACCAAATAAATTAATATTTTGAATGTGTGACATTTTTTCTTTACTTCCCGTGCAGAGAAACTTTAGTCAAGGAATGGTAAAATTCCCCATCACTAACTTTTACTCGAGAACATAAATCCTAATTTTGTGATCGCTGGTTTGGTTGTTGAGCGAAAGTTAATAGATTAACCCACAGTTCCTCTTTTGATGTTGCCAAGAAATATGATCTCTCTAAATAAATTCTTGGCGTTAAGAATTTCCGCATTTACTCATCTCAGGAGCGAGGCAGAAGCGTAGCAAAGAAGAAAAAAGAAAAAATCGGCTTTTCCCTCATCATACCCGCATTTGAAGCTTAATGTAAATAATTTTTGTTTTCATTTTATTTTTTACTTATCATTCGAAGCTGCTTCCCACGGCTTTCCAAATTTAGTCGAGTTTATATGAAAGTGAACTTTCATTTAAAACACGCCCTAATTAACGAGAAAAAAACTATTTAAGCCCCTTAAATAGCTTTTCCTTCTGAGTTCGAATCTTAAGTGACGGACGTATATACATCAGAATTTCAAATTAATTTATTTTCTGTTTGGATACAAATTTTAACAAATCATGGTAAGCACCCGTTGATATTTATATTATGCTAATTACTGTGTGTGTTGCTGTGAATTTTAAATTTACTGAATTTCATGATTTTCTTTACACAAAACTATGCATGTGCTTAAGTAACAAATGATTATTTTTACCTGCAGAATCAGTTGAAAATAATTAAAAGACTAGAATTTTATGGATCGTTTAACGGATGTTTATGCATTGAAAAAAAAAGTAAAGATGTATAATTGTAACTTATACTGCAACAATTACAATGTGTTTCATTCCATAAAATATGCGAAATAAAATAAACGAAGTTTCAGAAATATGATTTCAGTTTAAAATATGTTGCTTCTGGTTTACTTTTTTTATGTTCCTGTCAACTAAAGCTATAACTTTCTGAAAAAGACTGCTGAAAATTAGAATTTTTACTTTTTTAACGGAAAATATTGCACTTACATGTTTCATGCTTTATTCTGTTTCATTTAAAACAATCTACAGTCATGAAGAGTCACAATCCGCGTTTACGATTGCAGCGTTTGATCAATAAAGAGAGACATGGGTGGGGGGGGGGACGATAAACTACTATTTTTAATACATATGTATAGTAATTATAGTAAAATTATATTTCATCTGAATGTGAACTAAAACTAAATTCGAAGTATTATTTTAATAAAAGCTGGTTAAGAAATTTTTGATGTTAATAAGTTTGAACAATTTCTCAAAGACGAAATAGTATTCATTTACACATAAATCATTGCACTTACATCCTAATGCGTAAAGAAGCCAGTTTCAAAGTTTGAGTTGCTTTCTGATGTACATTGGAACTTTTGAATTACAATATTAAACCATTCGTATGTCTAGTTTTGATGTTTATTTACTTATTTTGTTTCTTAAATATTGCCCGGTTTAAAAATTTTAAATGATTAACTTGCAAAAGTAAATGAAACCGAGAGAAAAATAAAAGTAAAATGTATGAATAAAAATTCGAAGCAACTTAAATGAAAATTGTTTAAATGAGCAAGCGTTTTACATTTCCAAAGTTAAACTTTATAAACTTTTTTCCCCACCGAAAAAAAAAGGAAAGCATTGAGGACGGTTTATTTAATTCGGATCATTGATTTTTTCGAGGGAATTAAAACAGGGCGGAGGAACAGCTGCTTACTGTATTTAGCAGTAAGTTACCGCCCCTAAGCCAGGACTAAGGCAGAATTGCCTTAGGTATATTGCATGTAGCTGCTTACTGTGATTAAATCATCAGGATCGGAATCAAATCAGAAAAAAAAAATTGTTTAAGTGTGAAGAATATGAATTTCTGTGACACAAAGAATGGACCGTATTACATTGGTCTACAAATTTTTTTTTTCTTTTTCTGTCTTAAGGACTTGATTGCTTGACATAGGTAGTAATTTTCAAGCTGAATTAAAAAATGTAAACCATTTTTCTCCATCACGTAAGGATTTTGCGTGAAAAGGCAATGCAATAGTTTGCAAAAGTTGCACTTACACCGAGAAAATCGAGTAATGTTCACCTTACCTAAAAGATGTGATTTCAGCTTGTACAATATAATTTGCCTCTGGAAAGTCCTATATAATGAAGTCCAGCAATAATCCGCAAGCATGCTTGTCCTTTCTTGACAAGTCTTTTTATTACTGAAATGTCCTGATCGAATCGACCATCATGTTCATTGCTACAGAGGCCCCTGCTTTTGGAGAAGAAATCCACTTAAGAGTGAAGAAAGTATTTTTAGAGACATTTTGTAGTTTAATTCTTCAAATTATTTAAGCATCCCATCCACTGAGTAACGTACATAGCACTACAGAGAGCATAGCAGAGATAAGAAGATTCGCACTCCGAAAATATAACACTATGTTACAGTTATAAAAAAAATCTTATGGGGGGGGGGGGGCGCACCGAGGCCTATGTACACTATTGCATCTACTATATCTCTGCAACTTGATTTCAAGTTTCATAAGAATTTTCCTTCGACATCCTTGATAGAAACACATTCACGTTTTTCTTGTTCAGTGTTCCTTAAAAAAACAGTTTTTTAATTTGTGTTAACGAAAACGCTTTCTTTAATTTTCACATCACTAAATTTGGGAGAGTTCTATTTTCAGTACAAAGAACATTTCAATATTTTCCGTAGCCTTCATAAATTTTTTCGTTAAACTTAATTTTATGTTAAGATTTAGAGTTATATTTTCCGCATGAAATTTTCATACTCAGTAACTTGCATGAAACTGTCTTCGTATATTCGCAACCTTCCTTTATATTGGTTGCAGAATTTCTCCGGAGACCCTCTGTGGCAATGTGATAACTACTTCTGTTTAGCTTTTTACGATACTTTACGATACTTTTTTCAAAAAACTAAAATGACCACTAATTTAAGATCGGGCGGGAGAAATTTTTATGTTTTTCTTTCTTTTTTTAGATTAAAAATCGTGTTGTAAAATCGAAGTAGATACAGAAAAAACGTAAAGATAGAATACTCACTTTATAATATTGTAAGAGCACCTTATTTTTTCGAATTTCGCGAAAATTTAAGCCTTGAGAAATATTCTTTTCTTCAACTTTCGGTTCTGCTGTTCATTTAAAATTCGCGAAACTTTCAGCTCTCAAATTCACCGATATCACCATTTTTACGAAAATTATAGCTCGCGAATATAAGTGTTTTTACAGTAGCTGAAAAACTATACGTGATGGCAAACTTTTGATAGCAGATATGGATTCCTCTTGCGAAAGTAGGGGAATGGGGGCAAAGTAAAATAGTTAAGATAACTTACTTTTTTCAAAAAGAGCAAAATGGAAATTTGTATTGAAAGTTACAATACATACAGATAGAACAATGCATTTTTTCTAAAACTTGCGTTGAAACATTAGTTTTTGCTCTTGGCAGAAAATTCGTAAATTTAAAAAAAAGGGGGGAAAGATTTTCACTTTAAAGAATCATGGGGAGAAATGAAAAATGAAATATCTTCATAATGAAATATTTTCCTGTTAATTATTACAAATATTTTTGATTAATCAATGAATGAATACATAAATGAGTAGATAATGAAGCAATGAATGAATAAATAAGTTAATTAATTGATAAACATGTGAGAATATTAATAAATTAGTGATTAAAACAGGGAATGAATAAGAAAATAATAAAAGAATAAATAAAATAATAAATGAAGGAATATAAATAAAGTAATTAAAAAATAAGTACGCAAGTGATTTTATATTTATAAATAATTTAATAAGTGAACAAAATGAACTATTTCACTTTGCCCCATCCACTTTGCGCCACGTGCACTGAACTAATCGTACAAAGCATTTAAAATAAAAACAAACTTAATATTAAAGAAATAAATTCTGCACCGAATATTAGTCGGTGCCAATTAATCCTTAAAATGTTGATAACAAGAACGTTATCATTTTATAATCTCCAAAATAATTTTTGACATTCAGCACAATATTACAATATGAGACTCAATTTTTTGAAAATTGCCTGTATTATCATGTGCTTTTATCTTCGGAGATAAACTTTTTCCTGACTCGGAATAGAATACATGTGTTACTACATAGTTAAAATATTACCAGATAGGTAGGTAACAAAAAACAGAGCAAATATTTTACCATTTCACTTTGCCCCACATTCCCCTACTTCAGGATATGTAAAAGACTAGCTTGGGACAAAACATGAGTTTAAAGTTTACCAGTGTTATTGAAATGACACGTTGCTAACTTGCTTCAAATGGGTATTGGGAAATACCACGAGTGATATTTTTCTTACTATTCCCAAAAAGAAAAGTTTTAAGTTCAGTTTTATTACCACTACACGAGTAAAATATTTTAGTGGAGAGATTTAAGCTTAAAAGCGAAGCGTAAAAAATTAGGAAATTTAAACAATTTCCCGGTAGCCTGGGATTTCTAAATTGATATATGCAGTTTTCGTGTTCAAACTTCAGTGAGACTAGATTGTCATGCTATTTGTAGAATGTAGAAGTTTATCCTACAAACGAGAAAATGGAATTCATTTGGAATTGATAGATGACTAATTATGATAAAAATTGAACTTAGAAATTTAAAAATCGTTCGCTTGGTAAAATTATTTTGGTTCTAAACCAATGCCTTTTTGAAGTGCAAAGGCTGTATGCCGAAATTTCACTTAAGAAAATACTTGATTTGATTTTCAGTAGAACTTTATTCTGTTTAATTCTAAAACATTAAAATACCACCGCTTATTGTTATCGTATAGTTAATAATATCAAGGCCTATATCCCATCGATACATTTTTCAAGCTGAATTGATCTCTTTTTATGACAACCATTTCGTTTAAACGTTATCAATTTTCAAATAAATTCACAATTAAAAAAAAATCTCCAAATTTAAAATTTTACTTTGTTCTCCGCCAAAAAAAAGGTAAAAATAGAGATAAAGAAAAAAAATCAAATTTTATGAAAAGTAGACGAAGATAATTAATAAAAGATAACACCGTTTGAATAATAATCGATGGAAATACTTCTGAAAGTGTACAGCTAACAAAATCCAAGATATGCATAACACTTTTCGAATAAAAAAGCATGCTTTTTGTTGCTGATAGACTAATTAGTCGGGGGAATGTCTGAAAGGCATTTTTTTTTTCAACAGCAGAAATCAAGAACACCTTTTGTAGGTTATAGTTTTGAAACGCAGTTTATGTTTACCCTTCGAGAACTTTAATGAGCGATAGAGGAACAAATATTTTGTCAAAAAACTGCTAAAATGAACAGAAAAAAAGTGGAAAAGTTCTGGAAAGTACTAACAGGACTGTGTAAATCCTTTATATAAAGAATTAGTTAATGTAAATATAGGCTGAGTGTTGAAGTTTTTTTTTTCTGAAATAGATGAGCGTAATAATAGATATTCGTGTGTCTTGATTTTATAAGTTAGCGATGATCGTTCATTAATATCAATCGCGTTGTACCATTTAAATACCGATGTCATTACATTAGATGGAGGTTAATGTATACACATCACATTGAAAATATTTTGCAGACAAAACTATTTTCTCTTTAATTCCAAAAATTGCTTGCCGCAAATATTTTGAATTACCAGAAAGTGAAGTTAAGATTTAAATATACATTTACTCTTCATTCCAAATATTTTATTTTAAACACGAAAAAGAAAAAAAGCCTTCTTTATTTTGTGTTTTGCCGTCTGTTTTCAATTGATACTAACTCTTATAATGACTTTTTATACATTTGTAAATTGATTAGGTCTACATTCAGTCCTTCTGTTTAGATTCAACTTATTAAAATAATCTTCGATCTTTCAATTTCTACGTGAATAGCTAGTTGAGGGTTTTTTTTTTTTCCATAATTAGTTTTATTGTTAGAAGAGATAACATGAAAAATTCACTTAAATTGAAAGATTTATTGCACTTAGTACCTGTTTAAATTCATCGAAAATATGGTATACCTACATAAAAAAAAGTATGTAATAACATTTCCTTTAGAGAGAGGAAAGCATTTGAATAAAAAAGCACACACAGTGTAGGTTTGTCGAATTTTTTTATAAGTTCTTTAAAAATTGCAATAGTAAACAAACGCCAAGTGTTGAAAATCACTTGGGAGAAAAAAAGAGAATATCTTCATTGTCTAATTACAAGTATCTCAAACACAATGCAGGTTTTTATATTTAGCTGCCTTGAACCGCCATTAGGCTCATTAAAATGGGAAACTGCTGAGGGCTGGCAATAGAGCCTGCGTTATACAATATCAGTCGAAGGAGGGATGAACGGACTCGAAACATTTGTTTATTTAATTTTATTGATTTATTTATACGTTGAAGGCCAGTGGCTCAGTAAGTAGCGCTTCGCGCTTCCACGCCACAGGCTCGGGTTCTATTCCCAAGTTGGGCATGGTTGACTCAGCCGTTCATTCTTTCGATGGGTCAGTAAAATGAGTACCAAGCGTACTTGGGAACAAAACATTTGGGGTTCCGCGTTAGGATGACCATCTGCCTTGCACCCCTGGTCAGGAAAACTGAGTTACGGACTTGGTCCTCACAGGCAGTCCTGCCACAGTTTAGTTTTTATTTATACATTATAGCATTATTATTATTGTAATATATTTTTAGTTACAAAAACTAATGAAGAATTTCAATAAAAGGGAATATTTTTTTTTTCAAATTTGAAATCATTCGGTCCATTGCATTGTATTATAACATACGGTGCAAAAGATAAATTTAAAAATAGCGCTTAGATTTGTAGTTAATTTCAGGGGAAAAAAATCACCCTGACGTAAATGAGCGATTTACGTGAAAAAATTTAGCTATTTTGTTGTGCGTGAGAAAAATTGGAATTGATGAATTGAAAAGACATTTTTTGAAATTCAAACAAAAAAGAAAACTTGGGTATTCAGTAATTAGCAAATAAGAACTTATAAATGACGCTATAAAAAGATAGCGTCATTTATAAGTATAATATATATAGACGCGTAATATATATAGACGCTATAAAAAGTTAAGCATAAATTTTTAAATTGAAAAATAAAAATCTCTTGGATTTTGTTTTGCTTTTGCAACTTATGATCAAGATGAAAAAAAAGGAGGGTTTTTTTTTTTTTTGGCAAAATCGAATAATTTTTTTTTATTTCATCATTTCCTTTTTTTTATTTGCACCCCTCTCCCCCCCCCTTTTTTTTGAAGGGTGATGTATTTTCTGTTTTATGGGTGCAGAGATTTGTTAGGCAGTTAAAGTAAAAATTAAAATAACTACGGGCGAAAGGAAGATAGAAATAATTAGTAGTAATGTTCAAAATTCATTCAAACGATATGTTTTATAAATAATCATGTATGAATGAAACTCGTTCAATCATTAACTGTTTCACGAGTTCTTGAAGACTTAAATACAGTCAAATTATCTTAACCGGCATTCCTTCTCACAAATTCAGACATTTCTTTTTGGTAGAAACTTTTAAAACTCCAGTTGTTAATTCAGGTTATCCTCACACACGCGCACAAGTTTTCTTACTATGCACCTACTCTTGATGTTAGAATTTGTCTCCTCTGACTCTGTTAATAAGGAGTTTTATTGTAATTCATAAATTGATTTTATTATTTTAGGGCACTTATTACTAACAACCACAAAGCTGTAAGTGTTGCGATTAATATATTTTCTTAAACACAGTGCTTCGGTTTTCACGGAACCTAAGTATGCATTGCAGGTCCGCACAGTCTATTGTTGTTTCAAATATTCTGAAGATTAAATCAGTTAAGAATATAACCTTTGCGTTTTGAGAAGGAAAAAAAAAGAATAACTTTTTGAACAGCTATCCCAGCCCAGTTTCACAAGAAAACTCTCCATACAAATTGCAAGAATGCCTTTTACAGCTCCAGGATGAAGAAATACTTTTAATACTAAGACTGCTAAATTAATAAATCCAGCGTACTTGGCCTTCAATAAAAGACAAACTACCAAATCTTTTCTGACACATCATTAGTTTAAAAACTCTGGTCAGCTTTAAATTTTAAGTATTTAATACAAAAAGATTTCATTTTAAAACCAGTGAATCACAGTGCATTGTAACAGAAATCTATATTTAAGATATGCTGTAACATTCTTAAACCGTCCAGATGATAGGTTTTAGTATTTTAATGGTTTATGCAGGGTGACGAAGAAAAAAAAGAGAAGAAAAAGAAAACCAAAAAGAAGTCTGATGCTCCGCAAGAAACCGATGCAGCACAAGGGGAAGAAGCTCCTCCTACTCCAACACCCGAAATAACGGAAGCTCCAGTAGAAGTTGCCTCCTACTCCAGCTCCTCCTCCTGTTGAAAAGAAAGTATCTACGAAGAGAAAAGCTCAAAGATGCGGTTCCAATGTTTTTGCAATGTTTACACAAAGGAAAGTTCAAGAGTTCAAAGAGGTATGATAATATATATATATATATATATATATATATATATATATATATATATATATATATATATATATATATATATATATATATATATATATATATATATATATATATATATATATATATATATACAGTGGCTCCCAAAAGTGTTCGTACACCTTGAAATTTTGTAGTAAAATTAAAATAACGACAAACTGAATTCGAATATGAAGTTCAATTTTTTTTTCACACCATTCCTATGCCATTCTGAATAAAACCCAGTAGTTTTTTTTTTTTTCCAAAATATTGCAAGATTTTATTTTTGAAATTTGTCAAAAAGCGAAGAGACAGAAAAAAATACGCCACAAAAGTCATAGTATACTGAAATATTTTCGAATAATTCATGATTAAAATTATCATATGTGGTTTTTTTTATTATTTTTGAATTGTAATGACAGTGTAAAGTCATTTGCCTTTATTTTTTTTGTTTATTTATTCCCTAATATTCTGCTTATTATTTTAAAATGGCAGTTATGCGTAGAAAATAACAAACACGATTCGAAATTTGATTTTTTTCCCCTCACAGTAGACATAAATTGATTTAAAATGTCTCTAAATTAGTTAATTTATACCATTCTATAGTGAAGTGCTTAATAAAATGATTTAAAGACAAGAATCGGATCGAAAACAAGGTAAGAAAAGGTCAACTGGAAAAGTTAACTAAGCGTGATCGGAGGTTTACAGTTAAAAAATTATAAAAAATACACAGTTGAGTGCTGAAAAAGTTTCTGCAGAAGTGAATGAAACATTTTATGTTGAATTTTTACCTAAAAGTGTTTGCCAAATTCTCTGATTAGCTGAATTAAAGGGGAGCTCTTCACGCAGAAATTTTCTTGCTCGTGCGAAAAACAGTAAGCTTACGCTTTTCGTCGTAAAATCAATGATGAATAAGCTCAAAACGTTTTGAAACAACGTCTTACTTATACATAAAAATAAATTTAATATTTTGAGTTAAATTGTTGTATATCTGTCAATAGAAGAAAAAAAGTTAGGAATTTAATCTTAAGAACTTAGTTGAATCAGTTAATCAGGAAGGTGAAGGTGTTCTTGTGTGAGGGTGCATAACTGCATCAGGACTTGGGAATTTAGAATTTTTAGAAGAAATATTGAATCATGCTGTTCATTTAAATATTTTTAAAACAATTTTAAACTATTAGCCCAAAATTTGGTGATCAGAAACAACTTTGTTTTTTATCAAGATAACGATAAGAAGTAACACGTTTGCGTTTGGTGCCTCAAAAATTGTCCTTAAACTTAGAAATGTCTCCTCAATCGCTAGATTTAAATTTAATGGAACATATTTGGAGATATCTGGCGGCTAGAATACGAAAATACACCATTGAAACGAAAAGCGAAGTAGAAACAGTAAGATTCGAAGAGCGGCTGAACACTTACTCAGAAATTTCATAAAAAAAGAAAGAAAAATAAAATGAAATATATTCCCAGACGTTTAAAAGCTATTGTTGATACTGCATGATATTCTACTAAATAATAATTTTGTAAAAAGTTAGTTTATTAACTAATTTTTTGACATTTTTTCAAAGTGTACGAAGACTTTTGTGAGATAAAATTTCCGGTACTTTTTGGTTTTTGATTTTTAAAAAATTAAGTTTTAATGTTTCATTAAAAATTTTCGTGTAGTTTTGTTACAAATAGATCATAGATTTTATAATTAAATACCTATTTCGAAATATTAATACTAACCAATGCATGGGACCTATTTCATTGAAAGTCGTAGGTGTACGAACAACTTTTGGGAGCCACTGTATATATCCCTGAGCACTTTTTGAGGGCTTTCTTTCTTTCCTTATACTATGAATATCTTAAATTTCGGAGGGTTTAGATCTATTATTTTAATAAGATGTACGGTAAAAAGGAAAAAGCTTGGCGCCTACCGTTTCACACATACACATACAGTGGCTCCCAAAAGTGTTCGTACACTTTGAAATTTTTTAGTAAAACCAAAATAACTCGAAACTGAATTCGAATATGAAGTCCAATATTTTTTCACATCATTCCCATGTCATTCTAAATACATCCCAATGGTTTTTTCAAAATATTGACGGATCTTCTTTTCGAAATGGGTCAGAAAACGAAGAGACAGAGAAATAACACGCCACAAAAGTCATCGTACACTCAAATATTTTCGAATAAATTCATGATTAAAATTATCATATGCTGTTTTATTAATATTTTTGCATTGTGTTGACCCTTATAAGTCATTTGGCTTTAATTTTTTGTTTATTTATTCCTTAATATTGTGATTATTACTGTAAAGTGGCTGGTATTCGTAAAAAACCGCAAACACCATTCAAAATTTGAATTTTTCCCCCACAATAGGGATAAATTGGTTTGAAATGTCTCTAAATTAGTTAATTTATTTGTTTGTATAGTAAAGTGCTTGATAAATGCTTTAAAGAAAGGAATCGGACCGAAAACAAGGTAAGAAAAGGTCAACCGGCAAAGTTGACAAAACGTAATCGGAGATTTAAAGTTAAAAACTTTATGAAAAATACACATTTGAGTGCTGTAAAAGTTTCTGCAGAGTTAAATGAAACATTTTACATTTAATTTTTACCTAAAATTGTTCGCCAAGTTCTCTGATTAGCTGGATTAAATGGGACCTATTCTCGTAGAAATTTTCTTGGTCGTGCGAAAAACAGAAAGCTTATGCTTTTCGTCTGAAAATCAATGATAAATAAGCTAAAAACGTTTTCGAATCACGTCTTACTTACAGATAAAAATTAATTCAACATTTTTGGGTAAATTGCTGTATAACAGTAAGTAGAAGAAAAAATTAGGAACTTAATCTAAGAACTTATTTGGATCAGTTAATCAGGACGGTGGAGGTGTTCTAGCGTGAGGGTGCATAACAGCATCGGGACTTGGTAGTTTGTAATTTTTTGATGAAATAATGAATCATGCTGTTCCTTTAAATATTTTAAAAACCAATTTTGAACTCTTAGCCAAAAATTTGGTTATTGGAAACAACTTAGTTTTTTTTATCAAGATAATGATAAGAAGCACACGGTTTTCAACGTTTGCGTCTAGTGCCTCGAAAATTGTCCTAAGGTTTAGAAAATACCCCCTCAATCTCCAGATTTTAACTTAATGTAACGTATTTAGAGATATCTGGAGGCTAAATTACAAAAACAGGGCTTTAAAATGAAAATAGAGCTTGAAACAGTAAGACTCGAAGTATGGTTGAACACTTACTCAGAAATTACGCAAAAAAAGGAAAGAAAAAGAATGAAATCTATTCCCAGAGGTTTTAAAGGTGTTATGAATACCCTATGATACTCTACTAATTAATAACTTAATCAAAAGTTAGATTATTCAATAATATATAGACATTTTATAAAGTGTACGAAGACTTTTGTGAGATAAAATTTCCGGCACTTTTTGGTTTTTGATTTTTAAAAAATCAAGTTTTAATATTTTTAAAAATCTTTTCATGTAGTTTTGTTGAAAATTGATCAAAGATCTTATAATCAAATACCTATTCTGAAATATTAATTCTAGCCAATGGATTGGGGCCTATTTCGTTGAAAGTCGTAGGTGTACGAAGACTTTTGTGAGCCACTGTATATATATATATATATATATATATATATATATATATATATATATATATATATATATATATATATATATATATATATATATATATATATATATATATATATATATATATATATATATATATATATATATATATATATATATATATGTATATATATATATATATATATGTATATATATATATATATATATATATATATATATATATATATATATATATATATATATATATATATATATATATATATATATATATATATATATATATATATATATATATATATATATATATATATATATATATATATACATATATATTAGGGTGGTCCTTATTTATATGGGAAAAAAGAAATTTCGGAATTCAACAAGTGACGCCCCCTAGTTTTGTGACACTATAATAAAGAGTAATCAGTGCAAAATTTGAACTCGATCGGTTAATAATAACACGTGCCCCTAGGACGGTGAACTTTAACACTTTTGATAATTTTCCCACAAATCTTCGAGTTTTTATTTCCTACCCCGTACATCGTTTCTCCTACGTTTGTAAAATATTTTTACAGCGGGGTAGCACTAAAATTAATCTTTTTAATTACTTCATATCGTCTAAAGATTGTACACTGAATAATAATGAAATATTGCTTCAGAAATTTGACCTTAATCGTACGCTTTTCTCAATGTATCTCAATCATGTGCATTTTTTTTTCGATAGTCTTGGAGTGTCTGTAAAATACTAAACTGCTTTTGTGACTCATATTTGGTAAATTGATTGTGAAATTCTTCGTATAATTGTGCTCCTCTTTCAGTTGTATCATTCACAACTTTCAGCATTTTAACGATATCTCTTCCCTTTAAATAGCTTTCTTCATTTTGCCATGAATCAGGATCAAATAGGAAAACATCTTTTGGTGTTTGTAACATCAAACAGTTTTATTGATTTGTAATTGATTCTATAAAGAGGAAGATCTTTACTAAGAAAGTATTCCAAATCATCTACTGTTATTTGAAATTTTTTATACAGTCATCAGACACAGATCTTCCTATTCAGCAAGCAGTTTTTTTCTTCAATGTTAATTCCTTCATCCAATACGGACAAAGCTACTAGTTCATCCCCTAAGTACCATAAGTGATTTATGAATTTTTCAATCACTGCTTCTGCTGCATGTTTGTCATCATTTTGTACGCTGCAGGTTTTTCAGACACTAGACTTTATATTAATTTAAAAGGCCTAGAATGGGTTGCTGCGAAAAACTATATCTTCCTACAACATTTAACTGTTAAACAGCATTTACGGGCAATCTCTTCATGTAGTGTCAATTTAAATTGCCTCCTAAATATATCAATTTTCAAACAATAAATTCCTTTTGCCACCCCTCTGGCTCACAGATAAGCTCCAGGTTGACGAAAACATATCCCTGTAGGAGGGAGGACTTCACCAAGAAATATTATTACACGGTATTTTAATTCTCTGTAATATTTCTTAATTCCGCTTTCTATGAACAATAATATGTCATCCAATTCTTCTTTTAGAATTCAAGTGGTATGTGTAATTTTTGAATTTTGAAGCGCTTAAATAATAGAATATCGAAGTCTAGAACTAAGAAAGGCAAGAATTTCTTTAAAGACACTCTGCAGTACGATTTTGAGTGCATGATGATAGCAATACAAATGCAATATATCACCGTTCAGCTTTTGCTCTAAAACATTACATGCACAATTTATACGGCCGGTATTGTAAGCCGCTGTATAAAACACTACAGCTTGAACAGTTAGCAATAAAGAGCAATCATCTAAAATATCATATACAACTGAAGAAATGTCTCAGAAATTCTAAGTAGCTGTTCAACATTGGCACTTGAAGCTATCATGGTAAGCCTATCGGCGTTTTTTTCCAGTTACATCTGGATGTAGCTTTGTATCCCAGGGAATAACTAAAAAATCTAAATTTAAATTCATGAAATCTGATTTTACCTCTCGAAGATTTTCTCTTGCTCTCTTAAGGGATGTATGATTGATCAAAAGGGTATATTTGGATTTAAATTTACTGCATCTACATTGGCTGTTAATGAATGAGCAGCATCTTTGTCCCTAATATGGCATTTGTCTAACATTGATGAAATGCAAGCAGATCTCAATAGTTGTCAAGTTTTTTTGCGTTGTGGTAGACCGGGTATAGAAAAAAGGTTCAACAGGTTAGGATAGATACCCATTTCGGTTTCTAAATCTTGTGAATTGCAAGAGGAATTTGATGATAATAAAAGACTATGTACTGAAATAGAAGATAGTTTAAAGTATAGATTTTTACATTATTCCGATCTGGATTTTTTTTTAAATTTATATTTTAGATATGGAAAATAGAGTTTATTTTTATGGTAAGGTAGTCGAGGATTTTTCAAAATTTTAATTATAAGAATGCATAAACATTTAAGTATATAACTAAAGAACAGCGAATTAAAATATAATTTTCATTACTTATATTTATAGCAGGGAAACCTAGTGACCCTTTTTGCCGCACCTATTACATACACAGAAAATTTTCTAAATCAACACCCCCAAAGCCTGGAGGAGGCAATTTGTTGTTGTCAAAAATCATTCATTAATGGCCTAGGCCATTCATTAATGGCCTTTAGAATCCCTTGTGTCCATCTTGGTGGAAAGAAATGTTCCCCTATC
The DNA here is from genome assembly GCF_026930045.1 of Uloborus diversus. Lineage (NCBI taxonomy): Eukaryota > Metazoa > Arthropoda > Arachnida > Araneae > Uloboridae > Uloborus > Uloborus diversus. The sequence continues at coordinate 114,139,214 of NC_072733.1, forward strand.
GCTTGGTTTGAAACGAGCGTGAACAGCGGTATGCCTCTCCCAAGGTCATTGGTGTACATGTACCCTATGTAATATGTAAAATTTTACAGAATGAAAGTGAGAGAATGGTTGGTCTGGAAGTAGCAACATCTATTGAGGTTCAAAATTACTTTAAATATGAAACCTAGGAATATTTTAACATAAAAATGAGAAAATCCGCAATTTTTTCTTTAAAACTTAAAAAAGGGGGCTCTAGGGGCACGTGTTAATATTCATGGATTGGCTTAAAATTTTGCATGGATCATTTATTTGTATAATGGAACAAATTGAGGGGGCGTCGTGTAAAATATCTACAACTTCGAAAATAAGGACCACCCTAATATATATATATATATATATATATATATATATATATATATATATATATATATATATATATATATATATATATATCACATGATGCAGGGCCGCGCCGTCCCTATGTGCAGGGTCGAGCGGGGCACGACGGAGCCAGGGTCAAAAAGGCGCCAAGCTCTACCGTTCAAAAATGTTCCAAATAAGGGAAAAATAAAATCCCACCTAAAAACTAAAATTTTCATGAAGTCCCATGGTGACGGTGAAATTATACTGCTCATTGAAACATGCAATCCGTCTCGCTACCTATCTATAGAAGGAAAAATGATAACTTTGTTGTGTCTAAACATGCTAAAGCACTATCTTCTACACTGAAAATACGTGATGTTAATTAATGCATACATTATCATTTTTCGTCCTGTTGTGGAGCCGTAAATGCTATTTCGGTATGTCTATAGTACATAAGATTGAGCATTCGAGGTGCAACAAATTTGCTGTTCCTCATTTTGGTTCTTGTGATGAATATGTTGTATTATAATTTGTGCAACGTGTCTTTTTGTGATTTTTGACTACAGTTTGTGATAATGCGACTGCTTCATGTTATTATACACAAAAAAATACGGTAAGCACACTTGCATATTATTTACTTGTGCGTAATATTTTTGCATTGTAGACAACAATTTACGCTAATTTCTTAGTTCCAAAAAGTAAAGACTTGACCATAATTACTCGATTCTTTCTCTCTCCTCCCCCCTCCTTTTTTCAACTATTTGTGCATAAAATTAATAAGAAGGGCTTTGGACAATGTATTTGTTTTAGATATTAAATTCAATGCCTTTTTAACGATTCCGTATTTTAGATTTATTGCTTTTGCCGAAAAGGATTTCAGTTTCAGATTTTAAGGTGGATTATAATACTCCTCATTATTATACTTCAATTTGAAAATACAATGAGTACCCTGTTATCATGTTTTGACAGACATAAAAATTTGGTTAACTTTATTCATCAATTAGAGAAACATTTAGAGCTGTGTTGGCTTTGATATTTGAAATATTTTCTTTTTCCAAAACGCATTAGCATATCAGATGAGCTACTGAACTTGAAATAACTTCGAGATATGAAGTAAAAACGTACACTGTATTCTAAAATTAAATATTTACACACTGTTTTTTAAATAAATTAAATTTCAAACCTATTTTTTCCGCATTATATTTGACTACAAAACCTCACTCCAAGTGTTAACTAGATTTTTCTTGAACGCCACTGCATTAAGACACTAAAAAGACATTTGCACGACGGCACCGATGAGGCTTGGCACAGGCCTGATCACATGAGATACATTTAAAATACAAATTCAAATAAAATTGAAAGATTAAACACAAAAATGTACTGTAGTGACAGCGCAAAGCTGCTAGAAACAAAAACAGTACAAACATATTCAAGAAAAACAAGAACTAGAAATTGTAAAATGCCAGAACACAAAAACCACACCATAACGAGATAAAATGAAAAACGTGAACAAGGGACTGATACGTCGTCAGGGGGAAGACCAATCCCTTTACTCACAAGGCTCTTTCTATTTAGCACGAGGGAAGGTCCCAAACACATGCTACCTTAACCTACTAACCTCCATTTTGCCAGGCGCTAAACTATTAATTGACTTATCCATATGAAGTAAAAAAGACGAGATTTGCACTCAAAGCCAGCGCTAAACTGCTAGAAACTTTGAAGTGCAATATATATACATTTAAAACATGAGATACATTTCAAATACAAATTCAAATAAAATTGAAATACTAAACATAAAAATATAATATATTTTTCTGAAAAGCTTTAAAGCAAAGATAGCAATGGACGAGGTATATTTCAATACCATGTCCTAACCATATTTGGAAATTTATCCGCAAGGAAAAGAATTGCTATTCCTCATTTTCCATTAAATTTATTCTTGGAGGTAATTTTATTTCTTACCACACCCTGATATTGATAGTAATTTTTATGATTTCCATTTTTTTTTCTGTGTAATAAATATTTTAAATACATTTTAGAGTTTTTAATTTTCACTCGAATGCATTATATTATATTTTACAGGCTTTCCAATTAATCGACCAAGATAAAGATGGATTTATTACAAAGGCAGACTTAAAGCTTACGTTTGAGATGTTAGGTAAGTTTCTCAATTTTGTTTGTCAAGTGCAAGTCAAATGTTAGTAGGCGAATGTGGGGCAAAGTGAAATGGTTAAGATGACTGAGCTTTTTCAAAATGAACAAAGTGGAAATTTGTTTTGAAAATAACAGTACATAAAAAATAATGTTATATTTTATAATAAAACTTGCATTGAAACAATATTTTTTATTTTTAGCAGTAAAATTGTTCCATTAAAAAAAAAGGAAAATTATCACTTTTTTTTTTCATGGGGCAAACTGAAAAATTAAATATTTATCGAATGAAATATGTTCTATTTAAGTGTAAAATATATTTTTGAACAAACTAGTGAGCAATTAAAAGGGTAATTCAATAACTGAAAAGATAATGGAACAAAAAACTAATAAAAAAGTAAATTAAATAATTAATACAAGAAAAATAAATGAGTGAACAAAAAAGATAATGAATAAGAAAATAAGTGAATGAAATGAATGAATGAATAAATTATTAATGTAAATTATTTAATAAATGAAGACGTGAGCGATGTAGTAAATGATTGAACGAGAAAATGAAATGAACTATTTCACTTTGCCCCATCCACTTTACCCCGAATGCACTTGACTAAGTGTGAAAAATATTAAAAATACAAACACGCTAAATATTAACCAAATAAATACTGCACCGAATATTAGAAGGTCCCAACTAAATAATATTAAAAATGTTAATAAAAAGAACTTTATCCTTTGATAACCTCAAAATAATTTTTGATATACAGTAGACCCTCGTTTTACACGGGTTTATTTTACGCTGTTTCGATTATACGCGGTTTAAGATTCGACACCTTTATCTCATTTTACGAGGATGAGGCAATGCAAACAGATAAAATTTTCCCCTCTTTCAAAATCCAAACTCCTAAAGATTGCAAATTATGCGTAATCAACTGTATTTTGACGTGCTAATAATCGAGCTTTGGCCATTGGAGACATTTTATGCGATTGGTTCCAGAGTTCTTTCCGGAAGTAAAGTTATTTAACCCACACAGTTCAGAACTCACTAGAAGAAGAGCTTTTAGGAGAGACAAAGTTGCCAAAAACCAACGAGGAGGTGTGACAAAGGAGGTCAAAACCAACGAGGATACCGACGTCGGTGACGCACAGCCAAAGACGTTCACATTGAAAACTTTGAGCTAGTCCTAGACAATAGAAATGATCTTTCTGATTTGTTAGTGAAGGAAGATTCTATCATGGAAATGACGCAAGTGATCATGGATGCGTTAATGCTTTGCAAAGAATTACAGAGAAAAATTCTTAATGACTGCCAAAAGACGTATCATAGCTAGCTCCTCTTTATAAACAGAACACGAAATTAATTTATGTTTTCTTTGCGCATGTTGTGCATGGAAGTCGATATAAGTACACATTAAACTTATTATAAAATTAATCATCACTAGAGTGAAGTGTTTTGTTATCTACAAAACCAAACCCGTATTTTAAGTATTAGGTCTCTATTTACGCGGCATTTCCGTGGAACTTAACCACCGCGTAAAACGAGGGTCTACTGTACAACAAAATATTACAATTTGAGTGTCAATTTTTGAAAATTGCTTGTATTCCCAGGAAAAAATGTCAGCGTAAAACCTTTAAAAAAAAACCTCGTAAAACTAGCAGTTATTTCGGACTGATTTCCCTACGTAAAACCTGATCAAAACCTGCAGGCTCTGTTCAGGTTTTTTAGTCCGAAATAACTGCTAATAACCTGCGCCTTCGAGATACCTGAAGGTTCTATTCAGGTTTTTTAGTCCGAAATAACTGCTAATAACCTGCGGCTTTGATTTACCTGCAGGCTCTGTTCAGGTTTTTTAGTCCGAAATAACTGCTCATAACCTGTGCCTTCGATTTTCCTGCAGGCTCTGTTCAGGTTTTTTTGTCCGAATTCACTGTTAATAGCCTGCACCTTTGATTTACCCGCAGGCTTTGTACAGGCTTTTTAATCCATTATAACCGGCGTTGAAAAGCTTTCGATTTACGTTCAGACTCTGTACAGGTTCTATGTCTAAAAAAAGTCAAACACATGTAGTTGTTGTTGTCTTGTGCCAGCTGAGTTGGCAACTTTTGGGGTAGGTTGCTTCACTTTTCCAACTGCACTGTAATTTGGAGTAAAGTCTGATTTCTACTGTACACACACATGCCATAAGTTGCTCACACGTTTAACGGGTGAGCTATTATTCACAGAACATTCAAAGGCAGGGGCGGACTAGATCCCCCAAGAGGGTGTGAACCTTGATTCCCAAAAGGCGCAAAAATTAAAAATAAAGGTGCACAGGTTCGGGAAGCTTGAAATAGAAAAAAAAAAAAAAAACCAAAGGCGCACCAGTTTGAGGGCACAGGATGAAAACCGAGGGAGCAAAAGGATAAAAAATAAGGAGCACAGGTGTGAAAAAGCAGAAAAAAAAGCTGAAGCCAAAAAAAAAAAAACCTGTTCGAGGCATAAAAAAAATCTGTGAAGGTCACAGGTTTGAGAACGCAAAAAAAATGAAGTTCCAGTTTCGAGGGAGCACAGGCAGATGGAAGCACCGGCCCGTGGTCCGATGGGCCAGTCCGCCCCTGCACAAGGACAGGAGAGAGAAAGTACATCTATGCACCAATCGGGATTCGAACCTAGGATCTCCCCATTCAAAGTCAGACTTCTCACACCGCTAGACAAAGGGGTCAGCGCTGGTACTCACGGCTTCTTTATTACAGAGCCCCTCGTTTGAAACACCTATAGATAGATCACATGCAAAACTGCATCAAGATTTGTAAACACAAGGAGTGAAGAGCGGCTGAACTAATGGGTTGCGACAACATTCATGTATGATTAGTGCTCGGTAGTCTACAGAATGATTTGAAACAGTCTTGACGCATCCACCCACATTTATGCTTAGAATAAAGTATGCTAACTTGGAACTGGAACTCCTAATGCATGTTCCTTTAAAGCTAGATGCAGCTTAGAAAACAGCTCATAATACCTTCTTTACTGAATGACTGCAAAGCAACTTTTCTTTCATTGTTGTACAATGTCTGCTCTGTATTGTTCACCAGACAGAGAAAGAAATATCATTTTTCTTAGAAAAAACAGTATCTGTCCCTATGATACAATTGTTCAAGTTTGCAAAAATATATCTATTTTAAAAGAATAAGAAAATGAAAACAAAATTTTAAAATATCCACAAAATATTGGAGTTGCTGCAAAAACTACGAAACGGAAAATGTCAAAATGACCAAACTAAATAAATATATTTCAAAATGCAAAAAACTAGTTAACTGGCAAATTCTAATACATAAGCAGGTTAAAATCATTGAATAAATTTATTGGTATATATAGGATATAGTGAAAGAAAGTTTAAAATTTGAATTGAAAATAAAATCGCATACATAATTTTAACTAATTTTCTAGCTTGATCAAATGCTACACCTCTGTGATTCTGAAAATATTTAATTATTTAAGCTTCGGCAATTATAACATGTTATACAGTCGAACCTTGTTAAAACGAACTTGCTTAACGTGAATGAAATGCCATTCCTTGTCAGACAAAGCTACAAATTAGTCTTAAACCATTTCTTTAACATGAAGAGGATTTAGACGAAATCCCGCATAAGACAAAGAAAATTTCAAGGTCTTGAAGAAAAAGGGAAAAGAAAAAAGAAAATCTCCATACTTTAACATAAAATTACTTTCGAAAGTCGGAAGATCTGCATTTGAATGCAAGAGACATGGCTGGCAGCGAGAAAATTCCTTTCCTTGTGTAGGAAAATCGGGAAAACCACGTTGTTCAAGAAAGTACTAAATTTAGCTGTAGACTATGCTTACAGTAAAAAAGCTGGGATGAACAGTGAAATCTTCGACAAATGGCTGACAAACCTAGATTTAAAATTTCATTGTGAAAAAAAAAATCTAATTCTGGACACTTGTTCTGCCCAAGTAGAGGTTTAAGGTCTAAAAGCGATCAAGTGTTTTTTTTACCCATCAACACAGCAGTGAAATTCCAGTCTTGAGATCAAGGAAAAATCAGATGTTTGAAAATGCACTATCACAGAGAACTGGTTCGAATAGCCATTGCCTCTGTTTCGAATTACTTGTTTCTTACTTAGAAATTATAAACATAAATGCTTGGCTGTACATTTTTGTACAAAGGTACTTGGTTCTTATATTTTCTGAGACACAAGAACAAAAAAAAAATGTGTGCGTACACAAAATCCAGTAAACGTGGAAATCAGTTAACACGAAATTCGGTTAACACAAAATATTTTGGCATCCCTGTCGAGAACTTAAATGATTATTATTCGAATAATAGATCTGCATATGGAGAGCATGCTTGCATCTATATTATTTAACTACGACCTCCAAGGCAGAATAAACCCAAAGCGGTCAGGGCTTTACTAACTGGAGGTCCCTGCCTAACAACTGTGACATGACTCTCAGCAGTAAATAAGATTTATACAATTTAAGAAATAATAGCAATTAAATTTAAAGATGCATTGAGTACCAAATTTTGCTAAAAACCGAATATTTGGTCAAAATTCTAACTGAATATCTGGCTGAATACCAAATAACTGTGGTGAAATTTTTTAACCATATTATTTGTATCTTTATTTTAGGTCAATTTAAAGCAGTTCATGTATTTGTGTCTCAGGTGTAAAGTAAATTCATTTCAATTTAAAATCCTTAAATGTATCTAGCAGGGCTCAAAAATTATATTGCCCAACATACCTGGGGCTTGTAAAAATTCTGATTGGACAATTAACCCTTATATGCCCGGCTTGGCATATAATTATTATAATTTTTTTTTATTGATTATTGGTAATTTTACTGGCAACTTATTATGTACTATTTATTTAAACTTCCATTTTTGTTTAATACTGAAATAATTCTTGTTTCAGATATAATGCTGTTAAATTTTTTGTCTGATTAATGCTATATGACAAATTTAAATATTTTTGTTATTTTCAATAAAAAACCGAACATGTAAAATTTTTTATTTGGGCATCTATTTTTCAGACAAACATGACCGGCAGGGCATGTAAAATATTCAAGATATCAATTAGAATTCTTAATTATAATTAAATTTAAATATTAATTTGATTTCTTATTTCACCAGAAAAAAAACAATTAAAAAAACTTTAGATATTTTTAATTTGTTTTCTAAGTATTTGGCAAGACAACTATCTTTTATTTGGAAAATCAGCTTAATATAGGAAAAGGCCAGAAAAATTTTAGATGCACATGAGTTATTTGAAGGTCACTGTTTTTAATGGTCTCGATTATATGGCGTTTTTTTATATTCTCTCGACAAGAGCGATATAACGAGGGGCTACTGTATTATTATTAATCATCGTTAACTTATTAAATAGAGTCAAATCTCGATAACTTGAATATTCCTTTATCTCGAAATTTTCATCGTTTCCCAAACTCTTGAGACTGTTGTGGAAACTTCCCCATAGCTCAAACTACCAATAACTCGTACATTTTAGTTGGTCTTTTGGGACTTCAAGTTATTATGAGTTGACTGAATATTATTTTTTTATCATAAGCATAATTTTTTAAAAAATAGCTGTTTATTGACTTTACATATTTATATACACTTAGCATTAGAAGTTTTCTTTTCCTGTTACAATAATCAAATGTTTTGTTATAGTAAGGTTGATGTTGTATGTCTCATAAGATGTAAGAAAACTAAGTTGCATATTTCCATCAAGATTGCATTATTTGTAACGATCAGTTTTTACTGAAGTTAAGAAGGAAAGAAAAATTATCTCCTCAAAAAATGTGAGAGAGGCAAAATATTCTATTTTTCTGTAATGATTTGATATGACACCTCATTACCCTTCAAGTGCTACCTATTTTATTTTAAATTAGTGGTACCCACACGGCTTTGCCCTTAGTAGAAAATTAAAAGGTCTTTTGGCTCGCCTGTATATTTACAAAAAATGTATGGTGAATCTCTCCCCAATTGGCTGGCCCATGTTCCTCGTTATAACTTGGTAGTTTACTCATCCATCTTATGATAATTTTGCTCGGGAAAATGTTCTTAAAATTGGAATAGAAAAAGAACAAAATCATATAAATCATAAGTCAATAAATTTTTGAAAAAACGCCTTGAGGTGCACACTCCCATGCTACAAACTAACTTTGTTCCAAATTTTATGAAAATCGGCCGAACGGTCTAGGTGCTATGCACATCACAGAGATCCAGACAGAGCGACTTTCAGATGTATTATTACTAAAGATGTCATGTCATTTCAACTTAGGTTGGATCAAGCAATCATAAAATGTTGATGTGGTCTATGATGACTTGAATTTCTTTTATTAAAGTTATTAGCAATAATTAATTAAAGTTATTATTGAAGTATATATATTTAATGCAATTAATGTTATATATTAAATTAACTATAATTAAATGAAAACGTGCTGAAAAATTACTTTACACATAAAGTTTGCCCAATTTTCTCAGCATCAACTTAGCAGTTTTTAGTTTTCAAGTTTAAATCAGTTTTTGACATCAAAGTGGTTGAGAGTATTGCAAATAATATAATTTATACTTTCTGAAATAAAACCAAATGAAACATAAAAAAACTACTTCACTTACCTTTTAATTAATTTGAAACATTGAAAACAATATTTTTATTATTGTTGTACACTTAAGAGAGGCGGGGAAAAAAAGATTTCAAGACAATGTATGATTTTTCATGAAAATTTTCTATCACAATCCACAGGGTTGGTAAGTTTTTGACAGGTGATGGTTTTATCTGGCTTTGTGTGCGTGACCGCGGGTTTTACTGTGGTGTCAAAAACCTCTTTTTGACATAATTGTCAAAAACTTTAATTCATGTCCAAAACATATCTGAAATTATTGACACACAAAATTACCTTAACAGGTGGTCCTTCATTCTAGAAATTTTGATTTCAGACTCTGAAGAAAATTTCTGAACTGTTTTATATTTTTAGATGATGTGCTATATATGTAATAGTTTTTACTTCAACAAGCTGCTTCTTTGAAAAAAAAACGAGAGAGAGACTTTTTTCCGCCTGACTTCAATTTTGCTTTTAAAGTTTGTTTTGTCTTATTTAGAGACGTACCGAGTACTCGATACTCGGCCAAATTTTGATCAGGCACTCGGCGAATACCAAGTAGTTGTAAAAAATTATTTAGATATGGAAGTCTATACTACTATTGCAATGATTTCAAAATTCGTCACATGCGTGTCGATGGTTCTTCTTAAAACATAATTGGAACTCGGTACTCGGCCGAGTACTCGGTCAAACTGCTACTCGGTACGTCTCTAGTCTTATTTGTGTCATTCAAAAAAAAAAAGAAAATTTTAAGTTGCTCAAAAAAAAAAAAATCTTAATTTGTCGAATGATGTTCTGAATTTTATCAAGTGATAAAATACACGAGCATGAGCACAAACATGTATCTAAACATCTTTATTAATTTTTAAAAAATCATAATAATAATAATTTTAATGTGCAGTCTCTAAATTTACCGAAACACCAGAAAATTGTCGACAATGAACATTTTTGGTAGGTTTGTCACAGTGACCTGGACCTCCCATTGGGATCCCCTTGGATTCGTAGTCGGTGAGGTATTGATGCGTAGGTTTAGAGGAAAATTCTAAACCGGTTAAACGATATAGGATGTACACTGGCTTTTACGATACATGGCCCAGCCCTAGCGGCCACTCCCTTAAACCTTTAATCCCCTTTTATTCGATTTTTTTTTAAATAATAAAATTTAATTCACTTTTTTTTTCTGTTTGAGACATATATAAATCGAGAGGGAAGAATCACTAAAAACCTAAAACTGAATACAACTTTTTCTTACCATGGAATATTAGAAATAACAGATTGTGTGTATACGGAAGTCGTTTTTCAGCTCTTTTGATAATTAGACAGGTATATTGATAAATTTGATAGGCAATCAACAATCCTATTGTACACACAAGAAATAATCATAAGAAAACAAAATTAATTAATAATTAATATACAATCAACAATTCATTAATTAAAAATAGATAAATTTATCTAAATTTTACCTCGATTAATTCTTTTTCACACGTATTTTAATAAAAAGTTATCAAAAAAGTCTTCGGCTTGAAAGTTTTAAGCAGGTCTTTTATTAAACTTTATATTGAGCTGATTTTTGGATGATAATCAATAATAAAAGGAATTCAAACAATTCCTTTTGTCAATTTAATACGACAATAATTTTCTATTTTGTCATGACAAAATGGGAGCTTTTATAATTTAGTTACAGAAAGATTATAAAAATTTTTTTGAGATCATGATTAAAGATAAACGCAAAAAAAAAAGAAGATGCATCGAATACATTCTGGCAATGCATTTTGTACGAATTCTTGTGAGACCCAGCCTGCTGAGTAAGATCAAAATCGCATTGTACTGTACGAATCGCTAAGAGATATAGTACTAAAGAAAATTTTCAACTGTTTTTGAATATTAGTTTAGTGAAGTGCTACTGACTTCCGAAACTAAATAATAAACTGATATTCGCGGGGAAGATGAAAGATTAATATACATAATACTTATTTAACCAAGAGCAAAGAGCTGAAAATACACTTCCGTAAACAAACAGTCAACATGGCGATGGCGTGGCTTTTGGCTGTTGCCACTTTTTCGTGAACAAGCATCGTCGAAACCTCCCGCCTTTTACATTGTGCGCACGCGCAGTATCTGATTGCATGGTGAACAAAGTAATCTATTTTTAAAAAGCATGAAAAACTTATAATATTATGTCTTTTGTGCTCAAATGATGAATGTTTTTCGTTTTTCAAAAATTCTGTGAGGATCCACAGAAGTTTGTCAGCAAAAAGTCATTCAAGTCTCTTTTAATATTGATTTTCTTTGAGCTGGGTGTATCCGGCGGGGGGGGGGGGGGAGGGGCGATCATTGCGCCATTAAAATTTTCAGAAGGGATTCTTTCGACATTTTTTTCGCTTCTTTGGGGGATCTCGCTTCTTCGGAAGTTCAGTAGTTTTACAAGGGAGTGTTCTTGTGCTCTGGGGGGGGGGGGGGAGAACCCCTTTGCTTAAAAAAAGCATTTTTTACAAAAAATATATTGTTTTACCGGCAGGATAGAAAACTGATTTTTTTTTCACTTGAATGTTCTGAGTACCGCACGCTCTTCGTGGAGAGAAGCGGTGGGGGGGGGGGGGGGGAAGCAATTTTTTGAAACTACGGTTTTGAATAAATATATTTATTCAAAAGGGAAAAAAATAAGATGATAACAATTCAAAAATAGCTCATTTGAAATGGAAACCCAATCTAAAAGTATAACTATATTAAAGAAAATTGTCCGAAAAACTGATGCGTTACACCTGCATTGCAGGCTCTCCCTTTCGAGTTTTATAGGCTGACGAGAACAATGTAAGTTATACTAGGAGGAAAGAAAACAGCAAAAATCGCTCTCACATTCGTTTTCGAAAGCCAGGGGGGGGGGGGCTAATGAGGGTCTGCTGTTTTGTTTGTCAGAAGAAAACTATAAAGTCTTTCGAAAATGGTTGAATTTACTCCTCAAATACCTGTACTATTTTTTTAGAACCTTGAATTGCAATCATCATAGATTTAAAAAACCATGGGCGCCCATATGAGGGGGGATGGGGGCTCAAGCCCCCCTTCTCCTTTAGAAATTAGAACTTTTTTGCTTTTAGTACTCTTTTCTTTACAAAAACGTAAAAACATTTCTTCTCCAGCCGTTAATGAATAAGTTATTAAAAAATGTCAAATTTTAATTACTCTAACTGAAAACGCGGTTCCCACGTGGAAAATATCTTGCAAAACCACAACGAAAATATCTGAGCCCCCCCCCCCCCTTCTTCAAATTTTGCATATGGACGCCCATGTAAAAAGCTGTACATTACTAGAACTTTCCCTGCATAAAACCTGCTTTTAATTCTCCTTCGAAAAACCTGTACTGATGTCAGTAGAAAATTTTCTAAGTTCAAATTATTCTCCAGTGACTGCGCATTTACCTGTCAAATCCCTGTGTTGTTTTGTGCAAAGTTAAATTACCCTCCTAAAACCTGTTTATTACCTGCATTGTTCCTGCATTAAACCTGTATCCAAGTTTTCCCTTTGAAAAACCTGCATTAACCTTCCTAAAACCTGTAGTTCAATGCAGGTTTTATGCTGACATTTTTTCCTGGGTTATGATATGTTTTGATTTTCAGAGGTAATTTTTTTCTTGACTGGAATATATTTCATATGTTACTACATGGTTAAAATATTAGGTAAGTGACGCTAAAAGCGGAGTAAATATTTCACCATTTCACTTTGCCCCGCTATTTCACTTTGCCCCACATAGCCCTACTTTGTTTAACCTACTTATGCGTAGGTTTCTAAATGTAGAGCGGTATGCTATGCGATTATAAAGTTCTCAATTTAAGGCAATAATGGAAGAAGGCACCACAGTTAATTCCTGCAGCAAATGTTATCGGCCATACGCTTAGCTCTTTGTTTTAATAGGGCATCATACAGTCAAATTGTCGGAAAATATCAAAACTTAATATTGCGTCTAATTTCAGAATATTTTCTGCAAAATATTACTTAATGTGAATATTTTGGTGAATAAGTGTTCTAAACATGTAAAGAAATAATGTAAAAATGTTAAATAATGCGTATGTGCGTAGCGCAAAAGATTGAACTTCAGGTAAAATTATTGTCCTCAGTTTTAAGACTGTCTGCGTTTTCAAAATTATACGCACAATTTTTCTTCATTTTATTTTGTATTTCTTTCAGCCAATTAAGCTTAAAATCCTCTTGTTTTTCAAATTTTCATTTTTTAATACCTTCTGCTTAAAATGGGTAAAATACGTTTATGATGATTCGAAAATCTATTAGCATGCACTATAAATTCTGTGGGTATGCTGAAACATTCTAGCGTGTTTTATACATTTGAGCTATTATATAACAGCAAACTACTTCTTTTATTTCGATAAATATCTGAAAAAAAAGCAAAAAGTCTATGAGATGCCACTTGGTGATGTCTTTAAAAAGGTCTTTAAAAAGGTAATTTAAAGAACACTGGGGGCTGCATAATTCCTTACTTTCAAGGAGTAAAAAAATATAAAATATTTTGGCTTTCATTGAGTTGTATTTCTACGATATTTGTTGATCTTTTTAAAAATACAAACAACTTTTTAGAATTACTAGATAAAAATAACCTACATAAATTCAGTTTTTTTATGTTTGAAGTTACAATAGGTAACTTTTGGAAGATAACTTTCCTTTTGTGTTTTCACACTTTGGCTTTTAAAATAGATAACAACTCCCTGCAGCTTACACCAAAAATTGCGATCGCTATTTTACAAATAAGTAGTTTAATTTGATGTTAGATATCCAAGTCAACGTTTTGAATGATGATACAGACATTTTTTTTGTGTCATGATTTTTGATATCAGAAAAATTATTTTTGTGCCTACGATTAAGAAAATTAACTATTTTATGTAAAGAACTGATGAATTTCTTGTGTTAAAAAATACGAAATGCAACATCGCATCGCGTTGGCTTTATACTCCTTTGAATCCGGGCTCTGACCTGCCGTCTATGTGACCAGTCAATGGATTTTCGAGGTGGAGAAAATCGTCAGCGCCGATGTTGTTCACTTATGGGGCATGTAAAAGATCCCTTGAGTACTCGTTTGACTTTGAGTACTCTCGGCAAAATTAAATCACTACTGCAGTTTCGCCTCAAAGAAAGCCCAGGGGCCACCATCTGGTGGGAAACTGGGCGTCAACATTCTCTATGCCGTTGTCATCCGTGCCTTAATGGTCACAAATTAGAGACTGGATGCCATATTGCGGAACAGCACAAAGTCTCCAAAAAGAGACTCTCTAACGCAGCCCCATTAGAAAGAAGAAATATCATAACAATAATTATGTTAATTTAAAATACATAATTTTATACATAACGCCTGAACAATATGCAACAATATCTTTTTAAACTTTAGTATGAGAATAGTACATTGTATGAACTATTTTCATCCTTATACACTCAGAAATGCATCCTCAACTCTCACGAAATTACCATTGTATATCACGAAATGGATTCGTAAAAATTACTTTGATGAAATCTTTCGTCAAATTTGAGGAAATTTCGCGAGATTTGTGCATGAGTTTGCGTGTCAGCAAGTCAAATAATGGGTACGTCCTCATAAATGGGATGAAATTTGTTTAACAAGAAGTGGAAGATGCATTTTTGAGAGTGTAGACTTGTGGAAAATATTATTGAACTGGTGACAAATGTCTTGCTGTAATGATACCTTCATTATACTTTTATCGTTAATTAAAAAAAGATAAATATTTTTACTGTTCATAGAAATATCGTTTTATATAGAAATTTCATTATTCTTTTGCCTCAATTGAAACAAATGATGGCTTTAACCAGCAGACTCTTGTTAAAGTTTAGTTTTGACGTTTACCATGCTTCGGATCATTTTCATTTCTATGTGAAACTTATCCAGTTAAAAAACTTCGTTTCGGAAACCTTTGAAAATGATTTTCAATGTTATGACAACCACTTTAGTTTATAAAAAGCTTAAACGTTACTTTTGCTACCTGTTTTAAATTCACACCTTTTCCGTTATCCAAAAAAAAAAAAAAAAAAAAAAAAGATTAGAGAGAGAACAACTTTTTTAATCAGTTTTCTACATGATTTTTCTTCTCTACCTTCCATGCATAGCATATTGTCATCCTCATTTGCTTATAAAAGTAACGTTTTCAATTGCTTATTCTACTGAACAACTATTAAGCAAAACTTAAAGCATTTCATTGTTTTACTTTAAATATTTTGAAATTTGAAGTTGAATGAAGAGTATGTGTTTTAAAGGTCGTGAGGTAGATGACGAGGACTTGCAATCCATGTTGGCGGAAGCTCCGGGACCTATAAACTTTACCATGTTCTTAACAATATTTGGTGAAAGAATTTCAGGTACGTTACACGAATTAATTTTCAAAATTGATTTGTTCCTTGTCATTTAGCTATTCTTGAAGCGCGTTTCAATTGCAATCAAAATTTGTGAAATAATTTTTAAGAGTAAAAAAATGCACTTGTTTTCATTATTCTGTACTACTTTTAAAATTTCAAACCACACAAATGAAATTGAGTTTAAGAAAACCAACAATTAATGTTGCAAAATCTAGATTATTTCAAACTCAAAAAATACTTTAATGCATTCATACTTGTCTACTACAGTGAGAAATTTTGATAATTATTAAAACTACTGAAATAATTGACTCCATTAAGCAAGCATTTTGCTACAACAAGACATATGAATTAGCTCATTTAAAATGTTAAACACGGACGAAACACAATTTCTAAGTGTTTTGGAGATGAAATACTATATTCCATACTATTTTATAGTTGTAGTAATTGATGAAATACACTTTCAACTATAAATACACCGCCAGCTCAGTCATTTCCAGCCGAGAACTGCAGTTACTGCAGTCCTCGGCTGGAAATGACTGAGCTGGCGGTGTATTTCATGTATTTCTGCTTTAGCCCTGGCTATTGGGCGGTAATTTACTGAATATATATATATGTATTCTTGTATCTCAGAATTTTTATACTCTAACTGGATTCATTTAAAAATTAAATTGACTCTCTTTGGATTAGCTGTATATAATGGATAAATTCAATGTTCTCTAGCTCAAATTAAAAATTACATACATGGGTTTAGAGGAGTAAACGAACAAAAACATTGCAAAAACATAGGTTTATACTATTTCGTGACAAAAACATATCTGTACTACTCCCACAGTCATGGGTATAGCCAGAGGGGGCCCATAGAGGCGGAGGGGCAAACGCTCCTCCCAAGAAAAGAATCTC
Source organism: Uloborus diversus (assembly GCF_026930045.1). Classification (NCBI taxonomy): domain Eukaryota; kingdom Metazoa; phylum Arthropoda; class Arachnida; order Araneae; family Uloboridae; genus Uloborus; species Uloborus diversus. The sequence goes on from NC_072733.1 coordinate 114,155,571, forward strand.
CGACTCCCACGCTGTATCCAAATGTCACCGAAGATAATTTAAATTGCAACTTTTGGACATCAATTTCAAAATATTTCCAAAGGGAGCTGCATAACCGCTTTTTCTGTCCTCATCTAACCAAACATATCATAAAATGATTTTTTAAAGGGGGAGGAGAACTGTAATTTCGAGCAATTTCCGAGATCCGTGCTGGGGGGGGGGGGGAGTGCAACTGATCACCACAATCTTTTGACGCCTCTGCTTGCCCCTCTCTAACGGGAATCCTGGTTACGCCCATGCGCACAGTTATATATATTGACAATACAGAAAGGTTTCTTGCAATCTCTAAACATTCAAATTTCGATTCATTTTGTTGATATGGCAGCAAGAAACGATAGAAGGTAATATGATACTTTAAAATTTCAGGCACTGACGAAGAAGACGTCATACAGTCAGCTTTCTCAATTTTTGATGAGGGAGATGGAAAAATGAAAGAAGAAGTGTAAGTAAAAAATTTATCAATGAAACAATTATAAAAATGTTTATTAAAAGTTTATCTATTTTAAAATTAACCATCATGTGAGAAATTAAAAAAATATGTATATGTGTTTTAAAGGTTGAAAAGTACTTTGAAAAAACGAGGAGATAAGTTTACGGACGAAGAAGTAAGTTCTTGAAAATTCTCGAATTTTATATGCCTTCGTTTAAATTTTATGCAGTAACTTTTACGTTAAAAGAAGAGTATTCCGTTAGAGTTTGTAATTAAATGAATACTATGAAAGACTTTTCCGTTTCAGGCCGAAATTTGTTTGAACGAAGCTCCTGTGGACAAAGAAGGTTATATCAGCATTCGGAGATTCACTAGGGTTTTGACAAAAGGAGAAGAAGATGATGACACGGATGGAGGTTGATCTTGTTTTCCTTATTTTCTCCCCAATTTCTTATGCATTAAGTATGAGTTTGATAAATGACAGCGGCTGTGGAGTCGCAGTCGTGGAGTAGGAATCGAGCTGATTTTGGGGTACAGGAGTCGAAGTCAGTTAAAAAGCATGATGACTCCCCAGGATTTTTTTTCTTTTTTTTTTTTTTTTTTTGAAATAAATTTTTACTGATTTACACTTGGTTTAATTATTTGTGAAACTATGCCTTCTTTAAAAAAAAAACATATTTTTTGTAACCAATTGGCTTTATTATTTATAAAAAAACTTTCTGTACTTACTGCTGCCATTCGAGCCATAAAATTTGATACAAAATTCGTAAAGAGAACAATGGGGTGTGTACCTCACTTTGACTTTTTTTAAAAATTCGATTTTGTTCTTTCATTTTATTTGTAAACTTTCATAAAAATAACTTAATTTGGAGACGAAAAAAAAAATTTTTTTTCACTCACTTTTAAATTGCACATTAATCAAAATACAAGCTTAAAAGTAAACGCCCGCGTTTTTGTCTAAAATAAACAGAAAATATATTTATGCTATACCTCCAAGACGAACGAAATCGGGTCGAAATGCAATAAACCCCCATATTGTCGATCTTTGACCGCAAGCTGTACCTAGTATTAATTAGTCTGCATCCTTTTGCTGATTGTTTATCTGAAATACCAAAAGAGTATGAACGATATTAATTGAAGTACTCGGTGCAAGAATGTGATACGCCAAATAATGTAAATTTTTCATTAGGGCAATTTCCAACTTATAAATATATTTAAAGAATTTTTCAAAGGTATTATATATTCTATATTCTGCAATACTAAAACCAGATATGCTTTTCTCCTAATGACATGTTCCATTGTTATGTTTATTTCAATTTTAGTTATGAGAGACAAAAATTTTGATCTAAAAGTCACTCCTTGTGGCTTGTCACATTTCTGCCCCGAGCCCTTCAATTTAAAATGATGACTGAAAATACTTCACTCACTTTCAGTAAATACTCGAATTTACGTTAAATAAATTTACGTTTACTTTTAGCTCGGGCACGTCACACTATTCTTGACATACTTTAGTTAGTATGTCAAAGTGACATAAATTAGAATCATTTAAAGGTTACTGAAGTCACTGGAGGGGAGGGTGAAGCGAATGTAATCTTTGCACCAACCAAAGGAAAAAAAAAAAAAAGTAAAACACAATTCAGAGATTCCTCGACATTTCTTTTTTTTTAAAATAAGGATAAAATGTTGGTATGATTTACTTAAAATTTTCAGAAAAATATAATTTTGGAGCAGAAATTTAAGTTTTTTATTTTTGAAAATGTTCCAAGGAAAAACCGATTCAAACATGAAAGCTGTAAAAAATTACGTTTAGAAATCAAAACAAACATCGTTTTAGTGAGCTCTTTCTGATTACTTTCTTGCAGTACTCCGCAGAAACTATAGAAATAAGAGACTGAAAATATACAAAACACGAAGAAAATGTAAAATATTTTTATAGACCTTCAAGGCGCAACGCGTGCTTTTCAGATTTCAGACTACGCGTTTGTCAAAGTTCGGGACTGTAAATTAAATACATTCAATACTCATCCGGACATCGGACTCGCACTGAGATCCAGACACAGACATGCATAGCATTTTATATAAGTAGAAGCACAATGCATGATCTTCAATCTTTTAATCGAGTTGTATTTTTGTTTTGCCCTTCAAATTTTCAGAACTGGTGTGACTTAAATTATGATATGTATTTTCGAGTCTAGAAGATTCTTAATGCTCTTCGTACGTAAAACATGTTATTTTCTCAGTTTAAAAAAAAATGTTAAAACTTGCATTTTTCCGGCTCCTTGTAAGTTTTTTCTATTAATCAAGATTCGCTTTTTTTAAGCTATGTTTGGTTGAGCTTCCATTTTTCCAGCAAAAAAAAAAAAAAAAATCGACTTTCAAAATTTGAAAAAATAAAAGGTCCTTTAATTTCTTTTTAAATTTTTATGGTTGTTGGGCTAGGGGCCCTCAGTGCTGTCGCTCCCCCCTCGCACTGCTGGGTCTGCGAGTACGTAGATCCGGGCCTGGTTAGAGAGGTTTCATCTCAGAATCAGTGGAAAATAAACCAATGGCATATTGCTTGATACAGCATAGCCTACGTAGAAATAGGGTAGACGGTAAGTAGGCTGTCAACCTGAAACTGCTCCCCCCAATATTCGATGCTGTGATTATGCGGAAGTTTTTTTTTTTTTTAATCAAGTTTCATGCTTAAATATTTTTGAACGACGATAAATGACGAAGCTTTGTCGTATTCCAAATCGCAGCACACTTTCTTCTGCATGGACTGGTGCTATTTTGAATAACAGTGCCTCCAGCTGCAGTATCGAACCTGGAAGACTTTTTACTGTTACTATATGAAACTTGTACGATTGAAGTTTAAAAAATGATTTTATTCCAATAAATAGATTAAGGATTAGTACTATGCTATTCTGTTTGCCCCATTCAATATGAAACGCCCCATATTTAATGATTGAAGAAAATTTTTCAAAAAATATGAAAATTTCGATAAAAGGTAAGTCGTAATCTCATCAAAAACAACCCTGTTGTAAAAATTTCCGCGCCAAGAAAACCTTTAACTTTTCCGCACAAAAAAGAAAACTTGCATCCTAAACTCAAAAACCCTCAGCCATAAAAAGTTATGATATCTAGTTTGTCCGCCAAGTATCTGCCAAACTATCATCCTCCCTCTTCTCCTTTTTCATCACAGCTACTTCCATTAGAACCTCCTCGCACCTTCAACTCCTCAGAAATATGGATAGATCTTTTAAATTGTTTATCTTGTTTGGCGGGAAGCTTTTCAAAGTGAAGTGGTTGCTTGGTGAGCAAAAAACTTCCCGCCAAACAAGATAAACAAAGCTTTTCAAAGTGAAGTGGTTGCTTGGTGAGCAAAAAATTTTCAATTGAAACAACGCTGTTTTGTGTTTTTAAGGAACAATAATAGCTGGCCTAATTTTACGTCAAGTTATTTTCTGACTATTAAGATTCTATGTTCACTTTGCGAGAATTGGGCGGTTTAAATTTTATTGCAATCCTTGTATCCTCTCTGTTGCAAAGAAAACTTCTTGAATAATAAAATACTATATTTTAAATTATATTGTTTTCGAGTGTTTCACAACTTCGCAATAAATTCTATTACAGTTTCTTTATTTGACAGATTATTCAACATTTTCATGAAGGTTTCTTTAAATGTTTTACAGCTTGATGGCTCTTTTAATCTATTTTTTCACTTTTTGTTTAATTTCATTTTTTCTTAAATCGTGGATTATTTTACGTTTTATGGAATAATTTTAATTGTTTGGTGATTTATCTTTTTCTTGATAGAAGTCTTTGTCTTGTTTAATACCTAGTTTTGTTTAAAAGTTCATTTAAAAAACGAAATAACGCATGTTATCACCAAGCAAAAAAAAAAAAAAAAAAAAAAAAAACTAAACCATTAGATATTTTAAATTTGAATGTGTCACAAGATCTATACAACTTTACTCGATGTCAAATCGCGGATATCCCAAATTTGCCATAGCGAATGCGCTAAGTCTAGAGCTAAGTCTGCGCGCATGCGCAGTCGCTGTGGCAAATTTGCGATATCCGCGATTTAACGTCTAGTTGCAACTGTTGGATATGTTTTAGTCTTGATTGAATTTCATTTCCTAAGACAACTTTGGAATAACTGTTAAATCTGTTCTAACCTTGCAATTGCAGTCCGAGATAAACAAACCCTATGAGCTGAGAGTAAGTACATAAAAATTTAGGGAAAATTAGTGATTTTCAAACTTCAATTACTCCGGCCCATGATGTCCCTGGGGGTTGAATTTTCGTATATGTACTCAATGGCCCCCCAAGAATATGTATACAAAAAATCATTACCGTAGCCCCCCGGGGGGGGCTGTGATAGAACCCCGGGAAGGTACAATTTGGGGGGGGTAAAAACGAGGGGGGAAGGGGAGGGGGGTCAAATGGCACAAAAGGCACATCAGTAGGGCACAAGGAATGTGTGTGCGAAATTTCAGCTTGATCCCTCTTTTCGTCTGGGCTGTAGCCCTGTCAAAGAAAGCGAAAACTTTTTTGAACAGCGATTTTATAACTTTAATACTTCCTCTCCCTGATGGTCCAGGGGATTGTATTTTGGTTTAGGGCGTCAGGGGCCACTAGAGATGGAGTGTACCAAAAATCAACTCCACGGGTCTTCATGGGGCTGAGATACAGAGGGGTGAAAAACCCAAAAAACCCCAACTTGTTCTGTCGTGTAATCTTGTCCTTGGTCGCTTTTTTTTTTCGTCTTTGCCGGTGGATTTGCTTTTGTTGGCTGCTGACGTTTGGTTTCCTTGGCGGGGCGGAACGCTCCCGCGTCCCGTGATACATTGAAATCACTAACAGAGATTTCAATATTGCGACTCATTACGAAAGGTATATCGAAGCTAATAATTTAGACGGCATACATAAAAATTAAAAAACCTAATTTAAGTAATTTTTTGAACAGCAAAAATGTTATTTGTTTGTTCTTTTTTTCTCTAATAGCGAAGAAAAAATCTTTAAAATGATATCTTACTTTTGAACTTTGATGAAGTATTAAGCAAGTTATGGCGTACCGACAAAATAAGTTTTCGAAATAATGTTTCCCATAATACCATGTTAAAAAAGGGGGCTTTTCTTTGGTTTCGATGCAACAACACAATACAACTATGGTCTAGAATATTGCCCCAATGAATTACGATTATACATTCAGGGAAATTTGGAACAAAATTCTGCTTAAAACGATATTATCGACCTATGGGGTTCGAACGCGTGACCTAAGTATTGTTACCTAAATATAATGAGAAACACCAGCTTTCGACTCATACACGCATTGGTTTTTAAATCAAATCTAGATACTTACACTGAAGATGGAATTTTGTTCATTCATTTTTTTTTTTTTTTTTTTGCGTTTGAACATACTTAATTATTCGAAGTTTTCATTTATTTTTAGGTTAAATCTTCTCTTTGTCTATTGATGCAAGCATTGATTCTGACTGGCTGCATATACGGCACATATATCATGCATGTTACCCATCACTGTAAAATAGAAACTTCAAAAATTATAAAATAAAAATTATTCCTTGGCTTTGTTCGTAGATTTTTTCCTCCTCTAATGTGTTTGAACATTATTAGAAATAACGCCAAATTTACACAATGATGTTTTGTCATCAAGATCATATTTGGTTAAGTCTAACAAGCGTTGCCTAATTTTTCACATGGGCATGGAAGACCCATTTCTTGCTCACTGTCCTCTAAAGGATTATTACACAATACGGACTCTCATAAATCCGGATCACAAAAAAAAACGGGCCAATATTTTTTTTTCCTTTAATAAAACAAATTGCAAAACCTTTCGCGATTATTCCGCAGTGCATTAATGACATGCATTTTATACTTTCGGGTGCTACATGTTTCAACAAAATTGACGTCGCGTAGTTTATGATTCGGCCATTCGTCCCATTAGTCCGGATTTTCGAAAGTCTACTGTATTTTAAAAATCCGAATCAACTTAAAATTCACAAAACACAATAAGATTTGCCGACGCGGGTTTTAGTATTTGAAGGAAATATGTTTTCAATGCAAGAGAAGTTAGCTTATGAAGGAAAATACAATCGACACCAGCTTGTGTATTTTATGTTTATTTTGGTTTTTCAATACTTCACAGAAAGTAGACTACTACTTTTTCCAAATGAATTTATTTCAGGAATGGTAATAAGATTTTAAAGGTGTACTGCCTAAGGTTAAAAAGTAATTAATCAAGAGCAACTTCAGAAAACCTCAAGGTTATTTCGGATTTTATTACATTTGTGGGGTTTAGAATGAGAGTTGTGTGAGTCATACTAAAGCTGGACCACGAAAAGATGGCGGATGACCTCGAAGCAGAAACTTCATTTGTAATAGGTTGTTTGTTATTATTTTGTAACAGATAAGATCAGCGAGAACGTGCCTCTTAGAACTCGGTGTACAATTTTACCTATTACAAATGATGTTTCCGCTTCAAAGCCACCTCCCATCTCTCCGTGTTAAAACTTTAACTCAGTTCCGAGTAAATGAAGGTTTTGTAAAAACATCTGCGAAAAACTCAAAACTGTGTAAATTTCAACTTCAAGAGCGGGATTTTGATTTAAAGGTTGTTACTTTTTTATAAATTATGAATCAACTTTTATCAAAAGCTACTTATAACTTGTTTAAAAATAACTTGAAATGACTTAAACCACTGTCATTCTAAACTTACGATGAAAGAAAATCAAATATATATGCAAGGACTGTTATAAAATAAAGATACCAGAAAGTTATCTCTGCTGGTCTAACAAGAGACATGGAATCTCGCATCACATTCAGTCTCACCTGAATAGCAGTTTAAATTACCGGATAAATTTTGTGCGATTCTAGTGGCCAAAAGAAGGTAGATTGGCTGTAAAGCTCCGTACTTTATAAAATGTCGTAAAACTTGGCTCATTTTGTCATCAAGAATACTCTAGTAAGTACCCGAAATCACCGTTCTTTATTTAGTCATGTTAGCCGTTGTTTTGGCGGTAGAGAAATACACTGGTTAGTTTTAATATGTTTGAGGTCTGGGCTTTCTATTAGTCACTTAATGGGCTCCGCCTGCCTCTGCGGCGCGGCGCTACGCTAGATGGACCGTCACGTTGTCCATCACTTTGGGGGAAGACGACGAGCATTTTTTGGGGGTCCGATGCCCGTAGTTTTTGGACACGTTACTGGAAATGGAAATGATCCTACAACAAGCATCGTCCCAGAGGGATAATATAATTGGATAGATTACATAGTATGCATAAATTGACTCCAAGAACTGTTCTAAACTTGAAAACAAATGTGCAGTCTATGGAAAGTTGGAAGTATTACTTAAATGGAAAATGAAACATTAAAAATAACTAAATAGCAATGTTATTTGGATGTGAATATAATATTTTCACTAATGTATTTGATTTTAATAAACTGGAATTGATTTAAAAACACTGTTCGTTAACTTTCCAAGCGGCATTTTACGCCAAATGTATTGATCATCTTCCCCCCAAGATTGGGGTAAGAGACTGATGCCAACGTTTACAAATTATTAGTTTTTAAAAGAATTTGAAAATGGTCTTTCAAGGAGAAATATTTTTACTAATCATTAAAGTACATACATTGTTGATAAAATAGCCGATTAAAATTAAAACTAATGTGGTACTTTGTATGAATTAAAGTTAAAAACTACGGTTTCTTCCCCCAATTTACCCTATTTTAATATCTCTTATGTGCAATTGGTACACGTAATATAGGAACTAACGAGAAACCCAAATCCATGCTTCACTCTAAATGTAAACTTTTTGACTGATTGCACTATCATTCCAACCTGTCCATTTACAGAGTTCTCCAAAAAGTTGCAGAAGGTTGGACACGGGCAAACTATAGTTGGGGCAAACCTATCAGCATTGTGAAGGTTCCGTTGATTCTAATTAAAGCATTACAGCGCCTAGGTTTGGTTTATTGGAACTCTTTTAAAGGACAGGTCGGACCTATCCGACATTTTGGTTCTAAGGGGGCGTTGGATCCAGCCTTGTTTCAAGTATTTGTAACTGCGCTACTCAAGTTTTACTGGTTGCTACGTCGTAAAGATGATAAGTTGAGTAAAACGACACTTCAGCAAATGCAGCATGTTAACTGTATTCATGAATCGAATAATTGCATAACGGGAAATAGTTCCTGAACCATTGCATTTTCATATTTTACTTTCCGCGTTAAACCTGAATTGGTGAAATATTTTCCTTTGATAGACTAAAATAGTGAGCCATTAATCAAACAAAATATCTGAAAATTTGTAACCAGTTTTTTTCAATGTGGTTTTGGTACACATACTAATGGCATCGGGCATTTTCTTTTGGAACCAAAATGTCAGATAAGTCAGCTAACCTCATATCGCGGATTTAGTGCCAACAATACATGGCAGTAAAATAAAGAGATGCAGTAGTGAATTTGTATAGGGCGGAAGATAGTCGGTTCAGAAAGGTGGGTTGTTGCAGAGTGCGGCATCGAAATGAAGTGTCGTTCTTCTGCTCTAATAAAGTGTGTTTACAAAAATGGATCAGCTGCCGTCGATTAAAATCTGGTTTTTCCGTGCCCAAATGCACCAAAAAATTACGAATGCAGTGGGAAAATGCGTTAACGTATGTGACTGTTGCACGATGGGTCATATCATTTCATGTGGGTCAGAATGTGAATGAGGATTTGCACCGTACAGATTGTCCGTCATTCCTGAACGTTAGATTGACATCCTCAATGGTTTATTTTCTATTGACTGCGTATTGACTCTAGGAGAAATATCTGTTAGATGACGATATTAGTCATCAGTAGGGCGTTGTGTCACTGGTATGTGAACAGCCAACACCTTACAAACGGCTACCCGACATTTTGGAAAAGGCATAAAACTTTTCTGGTGAATAAGATGAAGCAATGTAACGTAGTTTTTCTTGTGAGTTCATTGAAAAATGTTTCTATCCATGTTGCCACTGCGCAATTTAATACTTTCGTAAAGACTGTTTCATTATTAAAGATATTATTTCAGTCATCCAAGTTTCAGTGGGAAAGTTTCGATTGCTTCATCTACTGAGTAGTTTAGTTTCTAAAAGTTGAAGAACTGACTTTTCTGACCCAAATTCGATGCATTAGGCATGAAGTATCATTGTAAAATCTGTACCTCAGAGCAAGAATAACGTAAGTCACATAATTGCCACTTTATAGGGGAGAGGAAAAAAGTTAGTCTGGCGCATGCTAAGGATAGGAGGCGCGCTCTTTTCATACTGGTAAAAAATTACAAAGGAATTATTTTTTTTAGGATTACGTTCACATGGCTCGATGCGGAATAGGATCTACATACAATGCACTAATAAAATGGAACGGAAAATTTGAACTTACGTTAGCATGTCGCTGAGGCACAGAAATACCAAACTACATTTCCTCTTAAGTTTTAAATACAATGTTGCATGAAACACCTGCCATAATCACAAATCAGAAAAAATCATACATGAACTTCAGTCAGCGAGATAAAATTGAAAGAATAATTTTCTTTATTTTATTAAAGTTTAAATATATTCATACACAAGACAACAAAACCATAAATGTGTGATGAGTGACATAATTTCATTGTTTTGTACAACCCAAAAACTAAAAGGGATTCCTTTGATTAGTCTTAATGCTTTTAAGTATGACGAACCACAATTCTGTCATAATATCGGTATGAAACGTCAGAAAAAATTGGCGTCTGTGGAAAGGTACAGCTAAAAATAAAGAGAGAAATTTTGAGAAACTTTGCACATTAGATGCCTTACACAAAGTACATTAATACTCTTCGCACAGAACAATTAAAGGAATTAATATCAAAAGAAAGATAGGCGCTTTTTATCTATTCTGTATTGATAAATTATCATTGCATTGTTTAGTTAGTTCTGAGGAAGAAATTTTAACTTTTGTTGAAGTGTGAGAGTAGAACTATTTGGTTTTCTCGAGGTTTAAAATGTTTCAAATCGGGAAATTTAAGTGCTCAAAAGTGTTTCTCATTTTTTGGAGCAAAGTATAATGTTGGGAAAAATTTCTTTTGACAATTTTTTTTCCTGAAGTAGCATCAGAAAAATTCAAGCGCTAAAATTTTTTATCAAATACGCTTCACTTTTTCCATTACAAAACAAAACGGTGCTTAGTATCAGCTTCATTTATGTGCGAGTGAACTTTAACAGCTTAAAGAGTAGATATTTAGATTTTTCTGCCGGAGAAACTTTTAAATTCTAAATCATAAATGAAATGTTTCAATGAAAATGTTCTACATATTTCTTTAATGTTAAGTCTCGAAAGCGTGTTCCTGCAGTTTTTAAACAAAAAGTCGGCAATTATTTTTTGAAATTTTGAAAATGATATTTTGAATTGCTTGATAAATTGCGAAACTTCAAATGGGTTGCGCTTCCTACATCCTCATTCGAAAAAGCTGATTTCAGTTTAATGACGGAATTAATCATTCGCGACTGCGTATGAAATGTAAAAGATACGATAGGTATGGTTCCACAGTTCTTGTAAAAGCACTTGGACTACCTACGGAATAAGGCAGCCTTGGCCTTTTGATTTCGCAAGGTTGACACACTGTGTTCGAGACGTGGTCTCTCGTAGATGTACAATCACACCATTGACACGCAAAGTACTGAGTCGCTTGCACGAACTTCCTTGAGAAAACACCTCGCCAGTTTTTAACGTCACTGGATGCGGATTTTTCTAAGGGATGAGTAGAGAAGAAGCTTCCATTGACGTCCTGAGACAACGCGACGCAGAGGTCCTTTGGCAGAGATACTTGAGATCGTAAATCTCGATCACCAACGAGAACCTTTTGTGTCACATCTTTTGCATGGTAAACGGTATCAGGATCCATACCTGAAAGGTGAAAAATATGCATTCTAATTAATTCAGAAATTTTTACTGGCCTTGATGATTGAAAACATTATGTTTCAATTTTAACACCTCCAAATTGTTTTTGAACTAAAAAGTGTTAGTTAAGAAATGAAAGTGTGATTGAGCGTATGTCATCCAGTACTTCATTTCTACTAGTTATATAACTACTGTTTCTACTGTTTTTGTCAGTATTCTTCAAGGTTTCTGTCAATCTTTTAAAACGTATTCAGCAGCATAAAACTAGAAACAGGAAATAAGGCTGCAAAAAATGCAAATCTGTCCTAAGAAATAAAAGTTTAAAATGCCTGAAAACTTAATTTTTCTGCAAGAGTTCAAAAATTTCATACTTAATGACCCCTTGAAATTGTCCAAATGATCTTATATTTTGCAGACATTGTTTTTTTTATTGAAAGAAAGATTAGTGGGAGTTAAAACGGTGACAAGATTACTTTTAATTGTTTATAAACATAAATTAGGCCCATTCGTAAAACGTGCAATGAACTACTAACGTAAACGCAGCGGGAAAGATTACTTAAAGCAGTACTTTACATAAGGCATTTTAGATGAATATGTGTTACAAAAGGCCATTAGATTCAGATCATACGTTAGTATACTGATTGCACTGCATTCATAATAAGCTCATTAATATCTTTCGAGTAATAGATTATTTAATTGATAGAGGTGGCAATCCAATTACTAGGGGTATCCCAAAAGTTCGTAAACACTTGCAAAAAATTGAAAGTTCACTTGCTAAGTAATAAAAAAAATATTTTTTTCCAAAATGCTAAAAACTCCATTTTTAGCTAGTGTTTACGATTTATTGGGAAAACCTAGTATTATTTGTCGTTCTTACTTATGTCACATTTTAAATGTATTTTAAAGGGTGTGGGTTTCATTAAAATCAGATTAAGTGGTCATGGAGCCCGGTCCAGTCAAAAGTAAAAACTTTCTTGCAATAATTTTACATGCGTTTCGAGATTCACATACGTTAAACATCAGCTATATTTCTATTAGGTTAATTTTCTTTTAGAATGTCCTTCAAGGATAATATACTGCAAAGTACTTAGGCACTTGGAAATTTCTTGTCTATACATGACGTTAATTTATGCGCATTTATTTTTGTGTGAGAAATATTCTCTAAAGAAAGTGCAAAACGTAAAGGAAAATGTATCTGCAATGAAATAATGAAAACTATTGCCAGTTCGAATAAACTGTACTGAATCACATGAACTTAATTCCATCGTAAATGTACATTTGTTGAGTAAAAACTTACCAATAATATCCTTTTCTTTGGCAGTGCTCTTTCGTACTGCAATCTCATTATTATTAATTACATGCAAACTAATTCCTCTTTCAAGAAGTATCTGTTGCACAACAGGATATTGCAGCTGAAAACAAGAGATTTGATAGTTAGCATAGTATGCAAGTTGTCATTCATTTAATTGCATTCAATTCATTTAAATATTGAAACATTGACATTGATTAATGAACACAATATATTATGACTCGTAAACATCTATTTCGTTTTAGACTGAAAACTGATTTTGCAAGTAGGGGAACATGGGGCAAAGTGAAATAGTTGGGCAAAGTGAAAAGGTGAAATATTTCCTCTGCTTTTAGCTCCACCTGTCTGGTATTATTTTAACTAGATAGTACTATAGGTAGTCTATTCCAGTCAGGAAAAAAAAAAAAAAACCGCCGAAGATTAAAGCATTTGGAAATACAGGCAATTAAAAAATAAAAAAATGTTACTTATATTGTAATATTTGACTCTAAATCCAAAATTATTTTTTCTTATTAAATGACAAAGTTCTTGCTATTAGCATTTTTAATATTAATTGAGACCTCCTAATCTCTAATGCAGTATTAATTTAGTTAATATTATGCTTATTTGTATTTTAAATAAATTCTAAAATTAGCCAAGTACATACGGGACAAAGTGGATGGGGCTAAGTGAAATAGTTTGTTTCATTTTCTCACTCAATCATAATCACCTACGTTACTATTTATTAATTAATTCATTTACTTTCTTTCATTATTAATTCACTTATTTATTTTTTCACTTATTTTCTAATTCATTCTTTTACTCTCATTTATTTTTCTTCATATATTAATTGATTTATTCATTTAATAATTCGTTTGTTTCATAATCCTTTCATTTATTCATTCAGCCTTTTATTTACTGATTCTTTTGACCAAAAATATGTTTTATAATCAAATAGAAAATATTTCATTAGAAAAACATTTTATTTTTTATTTTGCCCCATAGAAAAAAAAAAAGTGAAAATTTTCCACTTTTTTTTAAGACACAAATTTACTGCCAAAAATAAAAAATACTGTTTCAACGCAGGTTTTATTATAAAATACAATGTTCTTTCTTTATGTACTGCAATTTTCAAAACAAATTTCCGATTTGTTCATTTAGAAAAATCTAGTCTTCTTAACCATTTCAGTTTGCCCCACATTCCCCTACCATTTGACACTGAATGCTAAAAATAAGGAAGCCGTTACACTTAAAAATAAAGTTCAGTGATTCATCATAAGAAAGAGACAAATTTATCCCGCAATTTAACAGCAACCGTCATATTGGTGATAAGTTTTAACATTACAATGATGCTTTTACACATACAGTAAAACCTGTAAAGTTGATCACCCTCGTAAGTTGATCACCTGTCTATCTCGACTACCAATATGCACCCAATTTGGCTCAAAATCTTATAACAAACCTTTTGTAAGTTGACCACCTGTCTAAGTTGGCCACTAAAGTACTGCACCGCCAGTGGTCAACTTACACAGGTTTCACTGTACTTCTATCTTAGAGAAATGTTGAATTATTTTTTCTTTTAATGGTTGAAGTAAACTCAAGGTTTTTCTAAGCAACTAGCAGCTTTCTAAAGTCACCGAGTTTGTACAAAATGGTCTCCTGACACCCAACAATTTATGACTTCTGATTTATTTTCGACCACATCTCTTACACTTCTTACTTTCTTTCTTTTTATAGAAAAGTAAATATCCATGGCAGTACTAAAAGATATTTATATCTTCTTGACTTGCTTCTTAAATAGGAGTTTTACCTTAGTATTTCATTATACAGAGTTATTACAAATAAATAATTCATTCGTTTTCGAAACACCACACATTCAAAAGTCTTGCACTTACAACCATGAAGAATTCATGAAAATAACCATAAACATAAATATTTGTTAATCATGTGGTTATACGAGTGCAGTATTTTAAAAATGGCTACAAAGCGAGAAAACCGTTCATTTGTGTGTGAGTGTGTATGTTGCTTCCTGGTAGCTTCCAGCTTTTCCTGGTAAAGTCATCACTATCGCATGGATGCTACGCTTTTGGTAGTGGGGTCATTAATATGTTCCTAAAACACCGCAAGAACAGATAAGCATCACGCATAGTGATACACACACACACACATACGAAAAAAAAAACATCTTTTTTTCTTTTGTCGCTATTTAAAAAATACTGCACTCGTACTAGCACCCGATTACATAATTCCAAATCTTGATGAATTTGCGGTTATTTTCTTACGTTCCTCATCGATGTACGTGTAATACTTTTGGATTTACAGCGTTTCGAAAACGAATGAATTGTTTGAACTAACCCTGTACTTATATAATACAATCATATCTTTTTCTTAAAAATTTATTACATATCTGTATTGTATGAATAAATTTTGTTCGGGAAAATAATTCTCGGATTATGTGTCATTTGGTGGATATATTATTTGAATTTAAACTCTTTTCAAGGGTTCAAATATTTTTATTCGAGGAAACAGATTAATTGAATTTAAACTCTACAAATAAGACCCACCCACCTTTTTTCTCATTTTAAGTTTGATTAATTGAAGCGCTATTTTTAGCCACACAGCTAAAAACAGTAATGAACAAAACCACGTTAAAGGATTTCTATTTAGAAAGAAACATATTTATTTCATTGCAAGTTGACTTCTTGGGTATTTGGGCCAATAAATGTGTGAAAAATGAATATTTATAAACATATTAGAGTGAAGAATACGCAAAGATTTCATCACGCCATTTTATGATAAGAAATAGAACAAAAACAGCAAGCTGTTTCGCATGGAACATAAAGTGGTCAAAGCAATAAATGCTTAATCTTATTCAAATTGTCTGGATGAAAAATAAACTTATCTTGAAAGATATTTGAAAAATATTTGATATGATTTCCGGCAGTTAGCACACGTCCGCCATCTGCAGTTACAAGGTAAGTAATATTGAAGCAGACTTTGCTCTGTGTTGAACCAAGCGTGAGGTGAAAATAGGACTTGACTGATCATAATCATTTTACTGGGACCAGAAAATATGGTATCCTCTCTAAAAATGTATGAATCAACCGTTTTCATAGTAAAAAAAAAAGGAAGGATATTTTTCAAATGTGTAGTGTAACTGAGATATTTTTTAAATGTGTAATGTAACTGAAAACAAGTCTATTAAGCATATAAATGTTATTATTTGCAAAAAAAAAAAAGTTAAAAGAAAATTACATTTGAATTTCAAAATAGGAATTAAATTTAACTAGTATCATCATTTTGGAAAATTAATCAATTATTTCTGGCCTTGTAAAACACAACTGCGTCACAGTAAAAGTACATCTCTACAACAAACACACACTCGGAGGGAGGGGGGCAATGTAATAGACCTACTTTTACGGTTAGCTAAAGCGTAAAATTTTGTTAGTGTCAGTAGATAAAATTTAAATTCAAGGCGATTACTTACTGATTTATAATCATATTTGCAAGGTGAACAAGAAAACAGCACAAATGACTTCGCTGTATCACTCCTTTCTAGGTGTGTAACTGCAAATTTCATTGCTTCAAATGCTCTTGAGGTTTCCACTTTTTTACTTGTCATTTTCAAGCCTTGAACGACTGTAGCCACATCTCTAGAGCTAAAGAATGTTTTCCCGTTTGAAGTATATATTTTAGGGCTTCCAACGTCACCTCCAAAGCCAACAATTCCAAAAATGTTATCTTTGAAGCCTTCATTTTGCAATTCTCTATCAATGGATCGAGCTATGTTTCCGAGGTCGTTTCGCACTATTTTGTTGCAGGAACTGTCTTCAATTATCAACACAACATCACTAGACTTCTTGTCTAAGTTTTCATATTTCTTCCTATCACCATGTTCCAGCTTGGTTTTGTCAGGTGCTTCGCATGTTACTGAAAAGGAAGAAATGAAAAAGTCACTAAAAATTTAACGAACTATCGCACACTTAGCAGAACACTGTCACAACTCATAAGCAGAAAATTTTCAGACAGGGAAAATAAATTACTTTTGTAAAGACAATTAGTTATAGTGTACTCAATGATACATTATTTATGAATATTTCGGTTCAGTTGTATTCATAACATTTTTTAAACAAACGTTCCTCTTTGATTTGAAAATCATGGCTTCGTAAACATCCGTAAATATTTTGAACTAGAAACCACAGACGATACTTTCAAAATGAAGATAAGCTTCGTTTTAGAATGAGAAATCAACTTAAAATGAAGAATTAGGGGGTGTTCTAATTATCCCTCGAACTTCGTGAAGAAATCATATTAAGCATTTTTTAAGGGCTTTAAAATGCAGCAAAAAAGGAAGAAAAAATAACTTTTTTCGATAAGATATTTGCAAATTTATGATTTTCTTTAAAATTTGAATAAAAATCTTGATTCTTTTTTCTGAGTGAAAGGTACCCTAGGTTCTATTCTGCATCCCTGACAACATGTATACAAAATTTCATGATGATCAGTTAAGGAGTGAAAACGCTACAAACAAATTAACAAACTAACTCACTTTCGCATTTATAATATGAGGAAGGATTTTGACTTTTTGAGTTGTGCTACTATTCTTCTAGGTATGCGATACAAGCACCTCATTAGAAAATTCGCCATTAAATTCTTGCATAATAGGGTTTCCAATGTAATAATTCATTGTAACTTTTCATCCTCATATGTTTAAAACACATTCCCTTTTTGCAATACTCTTCAAGACACAATCATCCCGATTACTTTCTAAGCTGATTGATCCTAGAACAGTTGCAAATTTCATTTTGTTTCGATTCTGTAATGATTTGATATAAATGGAAAGAATTCTTGCTTTTCAGGGTAACTTCGGTCCCCGCGAAAACTTTGATAGATGTTGTGAAGAATTACAATCAACAGAGTATATTTCACACATTATTCTACTTTTAATGTTTCACAAGCAGAATTTAACCTTTTCAGTTTTATTGAATACTTCTTTTTTTAATTTTTGAGTTAAATCCTAATTCATTTTTTACAAAGCATTTAACTCAGGAGGATTCTGCGTTAAACTTTCATCAATTCCTGACTGCAAGCAGAAAACATAATCAAAACTTTTTATTTCAGTCTTAAAAAAATATGTTCATGCTGTGTTTTGTGTATAACCAAACATATAAATATATAGGTAGAATCCATGTCAATTCAGGGAGGGAGTTACCTTGTTAGTCTCGGAATTCGTTGAATTTAACAAATCGCACCTTAGCAAGAAAAGTGACAAAACTCAAAATTTGGCAAAAACGTTCTAGTTACTAATTTAAAATCTAAATTTAATACTCTTTCTGCCGCCTGCCTTGTCTAGTGGTCAGAGAAGTCTGACTGTGACAGGAAGGTCCGGGTTCGAATCCCGGCTCGGGCATGGACGTACTTTCTCTCTCCTGTCCTTGTCCTTTCTTTGTGTGAATGTGTTGTTATGATGTGAATGGTTGCCTACCCTATAAACGGGTCCTTATGGCATGTGTGTACTGTAGAAGTCGGACTTCACACCAAATTACGGTACAGTTGGAAAAGTGAAGCAGCGCACCCCAAATTGCCAGCCTAGCTGGCACACGACAACAACAACAATGCTCTTTCTTATCACAAAACTCCCAAAAAGTTAACGTACATAACGAGTGCGTATTGTAGTAAAAACGATATAATCAACAGTGAAACATCATTAAAATTGCGCTTTTCTGACGTTGTTTATGTTTACTTTACTGTTCAGCACAAAGGTATTTATTTATCTTATCACATAATAGTTTTTTGGGTATATTATAATATTTGAGACTATATATATATATATAAATCGCTTAAAACTACTATTGCGTAAAACCTTGATTTTCTCCAAAGCTGTTTTTTTTTTTTTTTTTTTTTTTTTTTTTTTGAGTGTCATTTTCCTTGCTCGGGGTTTGATATGTTAAAATACAGAAAAAAGTAAATAAGGAAAATATTTTTTGTCCCGAAAAATTTCTTTGCTCGAAATAACATCCAACGAGCAACACTTTGACTTCCGAAACCTAGCCAAAGATGACAACCTAGTCACCACTTCTCACTTCCGATTTTCGACCAAATTTCTAACTACTTTATCTAGAAAATGGTGCAATGTATTGCATCCCGGCCAGGAAAGTGACAAAGGTCAAAATTTTGGGAAAACTTACCAGTTATTGATTTAAAATCTACATTTAGTGCTCTTTCTTGCCACAAAACTCGTACAAAGTTAGCTCACATAACTGGTGCGCGGTGGCGTAAAAACGCCACCACGTATATAATCAACAGCACGTTGATATAATCAACAGCAATACATCGTTAATTTTTTATAATTTATAAGAATTAATTTCGAACTTTATGCATTTTTAATTTCGACAATAAAAACTAATCAGTAACATCGCATCATATTTTTTTGCTCTTATTGTAATATTTGAGACAGAATTATATACTTAAAACTACTATTACGTAAAATCTTGATTTTCTCCAATGTTAGTATTTTGAGTTGTTTCCTTGCCGGGGTGCGATATTTTTTTTTTTTTTTGTTGATAGGTAATTATTTTTTCTTTAGGGTGATGTGTACCAAATTTAAGGACTAAATCTGAGCATCACGCAGACTGTAGTGCTGTTTGTACATTTGATTTCAAACATTGAATACTTTAAAGTAGTGCTAAGGACAAATTTTCATGGCCACTATCTTGTTTATTTTCTATGTTTGAGAGATGTATTTAGATTTACTATGCAGTTCACAAATTTATAATATTCATATGTGAACGCAAGGAATTCTAAATATTTCTTATCATTATAGGATGATCAGAAATTTAAATAGAATTTATCAATTATACTTACGGCATTTTGAAGGAAGATTTAATTCTACATAATTTCTTTCACATTCCATGACATAAGCGGCTGAAATATCACACAGTCCTTTTTTATTGTCACCAAGCATTGCTAAATGGCGCAGGCATAGTTGAAAGTAATCTTTGGAGTCTACCTATAAATATACAAGGAAATATGCAAAAAGCTTTAGTCAGTTTTAATTTTAGAAAAATTACTGTAGCTCAGTTAAAAGCAAATGAAAATCCTAGAAAGTAATGTCAAACCAATTTTTTTTATAGCTAACTTACTCTGTATAAGCTTCTCATGTTCAGACTAAATGGTAAGACATGCTTTAAAACTGCAGGTGCTAATAGCGCTGAACTAAAGATTTTCATTAGGAGTATCATTTATGTTTTGATATTTTTTGGCAAATATTTTTCGAAACTTCTTGGAAAATATTTTCATTTGATTTTTGTTCTTTTTTTCCACTATAACAGGTTAAAGCTTATTTTATTTTGTTAAATGACCATTTCGATCGTTTTCTCTAAAGAGTAAGATTCTTACCCTTGCTTCAAAAATAACAAAATAAATTATATATAAACGAAACTGATGCCAGAATGCTTTCTGAAAAGTCGAGAATCGAAATATATTTGTAAGAATTCATTGTTTCATTTATTAACAAATGTTATGTAATGTTGTGAACGCAGAACTAAAGGCTTTTTAGTATTCCCATTTTTATGAAAAATAATAAAATATGCCCTTTTTTTATTTTGCTGTCATTCCCTTGTCATAAAAATAGAAATAACAATTATCGCATCTTGCTACAATTTCGCATCTTTTAACTTCCCAACAGTCTCATCCGTGATGAGTAGCCTCATCACCTTGATTTGTTCTTTTTGGAAATTTAAATGAAGTCAAGTATAGCTTGATGTTTTTTCTTGACGGTCACTACCCTATCTCGGCTACTTAATTTGATTTTGTAATAAATGCTTATTGAGTGATCAAGTCTCGTGTGTATGAAGGTTTTCTACCTTACTTAAAGTGATACTGACTATGTAGTTGCGATGACAGACAAATTAAACCTAATTTTAGTCATTCCCCTAATTTTATTTCTTCACCAAATGAATAGTAGGGAAATGACCGTTGTCACTATTTTTCAAGTATCGAAAGACTATTTCAGAAATTTTGATTTTTTTTTTCGCTTTGCGATGAACTAGATATCTTTTTCAAAGCACGTAAATTACACTAGTATGTTTTAAACTACATATTTTATATATAATTCATGTGTCCCTGTCTATTTAAAATTTAAAGATCTTGAAAATTTTCTTCTCTAAATTTTAAAACAAGCAATGTGCGGCATCTAGTTTCAAATTAGCTTTAGTCATGATATGGATCTTGTGTTTTCACTTTTCAATATCAAGGAAACGATTGGTTCAGGAATTTGGTTGGTGGACTGTATCCTAGACTTTACTGTAAATTGCGCTTAAGATATTAACCAAATAATGTGCTTTTTTACAAAATGCTGATGAACTTCATGGTTGAAAAGATACATTAAGGGAACGTTCTTAAAAATTGTTAAAAAAATGTACTGTAGCGTGTACAGACATAAATGTAGGATATTCTCACTGATCGAATACATTTTCAAAGATGAATCGCATACTTTTGAGGTATCGACGAGGCAACTGGAAGACGAATTTCATCATTTACGACGACTCTTTTCTTGTTACAACAGAAATTCATGTTCATATCTCCGGAAGTTTTGTCAACTTGACAAAAAGTTTATTTAAAGCATTTTTCACGATGCCATTTTGTCAAATACATCTAAAATTTCTTGAGATTTGAGTATGCGCTTCTGAGAGTCTAGAAAAGTTTAATCTTCGTTGACTCATCAATAGCTACGTTTAGACTTCAGAACTTTTTTTTTGTATTGATTTGATGCTATATTTTATTTCAAAATATTTAAAATGAACTTTAATTTCATTCAAGGAATTTTTAATATTCTTAAAACCTGAAAACAAAACTTAAATTTAATATATAAAAACTGTTGAACCTTGCTGTTATTTTCTTTTACAAAGTAAAGGAAATATTGTATTCTCGGAAAAAATTTCACTCAAATTTCGGCCTGAATTTTCATTCTGCTCACGAATATTGAGTTGTTTTTTCGGCCTGATGGCACGTGCATATATACCTAAGAACGTATGGACATCCGAAATATCCATTTTGACGATTCCCGAGTTAATTACCACGAGTTTTCTCGTGACGTCTGTATGAGCGTATGTATGTACGTATCTCTCATAACTCAAAAACGGTATGCCGTAGAAAGTTGAAATTTGGAATGAAGACTCCTAGTGGGGTCGGATTGTGCACCTCCCTTTTTGGTTGCATTCGGATGTTCTTAAAGGGGTCTTTTACACCTTTTTGAGGGCGAATCAGTGTTAATTTAAATGCAAACTCAAGTGATGTTATAATTTCGCAATTATTTGGTAATATGTCTCCGACCATTAGTCGCCAAGTTGGCGACAAGTTTGGCGAAAAAAATTATTTTTCGAATCTGGTTTCAATTTGCGCCAATTGACGATATTTAGAGAGTTAACCATTGAGTCCCTCTAAAATTGCCGATATTGGGAACATTAATTAATTCGGTTCGCGACAAACTAGGGGGAGGGAGGATATTTAAAATATTTCCTTGATTACTCTAAGGTACTATTATCATTAAATTGGCGTAAAAGGAAGTCATTTGAGGCACACATCAGCTCGTTTTACATGCATTTAATGCTGTTTTAATTGCTTGAAGTATGCCTACCTGTTTTATGTACTTCGGGTACATAAGTATCTCAGGAAAATATACAAGAGTTTCAAAGTGAAGTTTAACTTGAAAATTTGTTTCCCTTAAAAGCAAGATAAACTAGTACTTACCTCAGAAAAGCAAGCTGCCAAGAGAGAGCTACTCGATTCAAAATGGGACTGGCATAGCTTATAATAATCAGCATTTTTGTTGATCTGCACTTCTTGAATCAAGTTGGTTGTTTTACAACCGCGCTTCAATTCCCAACTCTTGGCTAGAACCGTTGCTGAATTGGCAATCTGCCCTTTTGGTCTTTTAAATTCATCATATGCTTCATAGTTATAAGTACCAAGAAGCCCAGCCGTTTTACCATAATACCATCCAGAGATAGTAAATTTACAAATTTGATGAATTAAATTGCATTTAACTTGTACACCATGCTTGTCATCGATGACGATGGTATGTCTTTCTATAGTAATAGAAAAGTCTTGAGATAAGTATGGCAACTCTACTGCATTTTCATTAGCTTTCACCTAAAAAAAAATAGTTCATACTGAAAGCCAGAACGAAAAAAAAACATTGTTAATCTTTACCATTACAAACATTTGCTAATATTTTCATAGATTATTCGAAATGTAAATTCAAAAATAACAAATTAGAGGTATTCGTCTCTGGTAAATACGCGGTTATATAAAGCTTGAGTAATAATAAGAATAGTGATATAATAGTGCTTTACTACTCTTCAAACAGGCAGCGAAATTTCCTGATACGCAAAACATTCATTTAAAAAATGCATTTTTTTTCTCACTTAATAGAAATCTAAAATATCGATATTATTGGAGTCTTTGTAATGAAATTTATAAGAGGACGTTTTTCCAAATTCCGTTAAGGTCAATTTTTCTATTTTTGAAAAAACGTAATTCTAGTGTGTAAGATTCAATACTAAATTTAAGGAAAAGGTCATATTTCCCGGAAAAACTATGGATGATAATAACGTTAAACTATATGGTTGAAAAGTCCTGACAGTATTGTTACTTAGAAATTAAAAGAGAAAAGAAAAGAAAACAAGACAACTCTTTTTGGAACGAAACTATACGACTTACGCCCTTTTGGCACCAACAAATAACAAAATGAAATGACTTTCAGTCAAGCCCGCTTTTAGAATATCAGTGAAAATAATATCCCGCTTAAAGTAATACATTTTCAATGTACCAAATCGTTGATATCTATTATTTTAATCCCATTTAATGGAATATCCCGCTTATTAGAATAATTTTTCGAGGAAAATTGGCTATTCCATTAAAGGGGCTCGACTTCCCTTTGAAAGTAATCCAAATATCTTGTGTTCATCAGCTTAAATTTTGGATACCCGATTTTGAAAGGTAGTTAGTTACCATTTTAGAGCTGGAATAAATGGAAGGAGCAAGTCCAATCATTGGCTTAGCAAAAGCTGACTCCCAGTCACGTGACTCATCAACGACGAATGTTTGGCACATTCTGCGTGAAACAAGCGAAAGAAACCTGATTTTCTCCAATGCTTTGCTTTAAAACTGTCACTTGACTTGGGGTCTGGGCTTCACGAATGAAAGTCTTCATTCCCTCCATTATATCTCTTTTCAATGGTTACGACAAATCTTCATTTACAAATTCAATTTCTTCTTCGCTATCATTAGTGTGACTTATGTTAGCGTTAGCCGTATAGTAGGACGGCGCCGATGGTTCAACAATTTAGCCATCTGCATCGGCGGCCGATGCTAACTTGCAGGAAACATCACCCCATCGGCCTTAAAAAACATCAAAAAGCCGATGGAATTGGCCGATGTTTTTTTAAAAAAAGGACCTTTGTTGTTTTACTTTTTAATATAAAGTAAAGGGAGTTATTGTTTTCATATAAAATTGTTTACATAAATTTCAGTATGAATTTCTATTTTAGTCACCCCTGAAAGAGTTTTTAATTACTGCATTCAGGTACCAAACAAGTTAATTATTGCGTTGTTTCTTGCGGCTGGATGTACTTATGTATCTCTCATAAGTCATAACTCAAAATGGTAAGCTGTAGAAGGCTAAATTTTCGCATGTGGGGTGGGGTGTGTGTACGTTCCAGTTGTGCACTTCCCTTTTTGTTTTCGATCGGGTGTTCTAAAAAGCCTATTTACTCATTTTTTGTGGCTATCAATTACTTATTTCAATGCAAAATTAATATAGCGTCTCAGACTGACGATTATTTGATGATATATTGCCGAATTGAAGACCATGGAAACAAATATGAGATGGTGAAATCGGTTTTGTTTCATTTTATTAGATTCCCGCTGAACCGACGGTAATTTTTTAATTTTTCGATATTTGTAATATAAATCACCGTAATGCAGTCTTTTCTGTATCGCTTCGGCGGAGCTACAAGTTTGAAGCCCGTCGAAATACATTTTG
The DNA here is from genome assembly GCF_026930045.1 of Uloborus diversus. Lineage (NCBI taxonomy): Eukaryota > Metazoa > Arthropoda > Arachnida > Araneae > Uloboridae > Uloborus > Uloborus diversus. The sequence goes on from NC_072733.1 coordinate 114,180,270, forward strand.
GGGCCCTATTTATCTATCACAGAGGTTGTAAAACATTTATCATAAGCATTTTTGTGACTCCTACGGTGCCCCCATGGTTATGGGGCCTTTCGCGCAATTGCAACATTTGCTACATTTTAAATCCCCCACTGCACGTCAAAACAAAATCAGGTGCAAGTTTTAAAAGGGTTTTTCTGTTTAATGTTTATGATTATTTTGAACTCACTTTTTTACGACTATTTTTTGCATTTCGAGAACACTTGCGTGCCCCTCCTCCCACTCATTCAATTTCTGAAATTAAACTCTAGTTGTATTTCTGAGTTGTTTAAAACTCACTCCATTCATAAAATGAGAGATTTTTTTTTTTTCAAGCTTTATCTATTGTTTAGGAAGAATTTAGAACATCAATGTAAGAAATTGATTAAAGACGTTTTGAATGGTGACATAATTCGAAACTCAAAGGGACTTTTGAATTTTTTCTTTGAAAGTGCTGAAGGATATTCAGCAACTCTTCCGAGGCGTTGGTGGTAGCGGTTCTGTACCAAAAAAAATGAGACCGAAGTTGGGGGCGAAGTTTAATGTTGTGAGTTAATCCAAAATCAGAGGGTGAATCGTCTAAACCACCCCCGTCGTTTCAAGCATTTCTTAAATATTTAGCGATTATTTATTTTGGTCAAGAAATGACATTTTGCGTATTTCTTATACTTGTTTCACCTATATTTCGTAATGCGCCATCTTTTTTGCATCATTAATAGCGATCGATTTTTTTTCTGTTGTAAGTAACTATTTTTGTGTATTTATATAAAATCAATGAGTAAGTTATTTTTGTTTTCATCATATTTTTAATAATATGTTATAGAAAAGTTCCAAGGATTTTCTGTTATGCAATTTTTTAAATTTCAGAAAATTATTGTTAAATTGAAAAATTTAATTTGAACTTGTTTGTAGAGCTTCATAAAAGATTAAACAATCAAATTGTTCAATATTACGTGTGCAAACATCAGATCAAGTAGCATATGTATTCAGTTATTAACTTGGTATTAAGTATATAATGAGTTTGTTTATTGTAGCTGCGTTTTAAGAACCTCGCTCTTTTCATGGCTATTTCTTTTTTCCGCAAAATTTATGTCACTGTTATAGCTTTTATGAAAAATGCAAACTTTTCTATTCACAAGTTTTAAATAAGTATAAAAATATTCCTATTATGATTTAATATTGTAATTTATCTGTTAACTTTTTTGTTTAATTTGATGACTAAAAATGTCTACGTGCAATCTTTCCACTCTAATTGCGTAATTTGTTGACGGTTTCATAGTTTTGCTCTTAATTTTTTTTTTAATGACTAAACAACATAATTTGATGTTTTTTAACTATGTTAAGTATACCTAAATCCATACATTATTACAATATTACTGAAATCTTAGTTATATGTTCAATTTAAAAAAAATAATAAAAAACAAATCAATTGGTTATTAAACAGTCTCTTTGTTTTTCTTCCTTTTTTTTCTTTCTTTTTTTTCTTTTTTTTTTTTTGGCTGTTATTCTTTGTCTTCCATCATACAGCATGAAAGCGGCGTCCATGTAAATGTTTTTTTGCTGGGAACAGGTAAAAGTCACACGGAGCTAAGTTCGACGAAACGTTATATTATTTGTTTATCATATCAGACTATTGACCAATCGAACCGTTTATCCTCAACATGAAAGTCGCCTTCTTCCCCACGATGAAGTTAAAGCAGCAGTGCAAAAGGCCTAACAGGAGGTTGCGATAAATGTCTTCCAGGAGTCCTTTTAAAAGCTATACGAACGTTGGCAGAAGTGCATAGTGGTTCAAGGTGACTACAGTCGACGCTCGATATAACGACCATCTCTGTCCCAGAGAAAAAGGTCTTTATAACGAGTGGTCGTTATAAGAGGTATAAATTTAAAAAATGTACACCGTCATTATGCATGCCCAAGTAAATGCCCAAATTTTTTTTATCATAAGAATTTTTAGAAAAGTCGTGTGCAAAATATTGACAGAATATTAAACAAGTTTTAAAGTAGAAAATATAGGGAGGAAAATGTTACACACTTTCAAATCTGCTACTAATACTACAACAATTTCTGAAGATAAAACCAGAAACAGAGGTCTGCCTTTTTAGCAGACGTGATGTTTGCAAAACATTATTTTCTGTTTCAGATATAGGTGATAAATTGTGTTTCTCTTGCTTTCCAAAGAAACATTTAAAAGTCCCTCTAGAACCCCAAATCTTTAAAACCACCAAATTCAAACACCAAACTACCAATACATCTGTCAACTCCTTTTCTTAGGAATCTGGAAATTTCTAGATTTTTCCTCCCATTATTTTTTCTGTGCTAGCTGTGGTGAATGGTAATCCCCCCCCCCCCCCACCCCTCTTAAAGTTGGATTTGACATTGAAAACTTCAGGCAGATGTCCGTAAACAATAATGTCATTCCAAGCTACAAATTTGTTTTATTGGAAAGAACACAAGAAATAGCGTCCGCTGATCCGGTCGCTGTATTGGATTAGACGATACAGAACGGTCGTTATAACGAAAGCAAATTAACATAGAGTTTATAGGAACAAAGTTGGGACTTTAACCACTGGTCGTTATAATGGAACGGTCTTTATAATGTGTGGTCGTTATAATGAGCGTCGACTGTATTTTGTAGATAGATGCACTTCGGTAATGTGTACTATTCAGGGTAAGGCTTTATAAAACTTGTCCTCGAACTTTTGGATCATACTACGTACGTATGAGTTTTCCACGTACTATTTCATAACGTTTTTGAGTGACGCATGTTTACGCACATGAAGACATCACAAGAGAATTTGCGATAATTAACTAAGGAGGCGTTCAAAATGGATATTTCAGTCATCTATATGTTCTTAGGTACATATGCATGTACAGATGTGCCGAAAAAACTTGTGAAGTTTAAATTGGGGATCGTAAAATAGAAATTTAGGTCGAAATCTGATTTTTTTTTTAATTACAATTTCTTATTTGTAGAAAGGAAGTAAAGTGAAATGAATCAATGATCCTTTAAATCCCTGACAATTTTATCAATTTATTTCAGTTAGATTTTTTTTTTTTTGCCAACGGCATCGGCCATCGGCAATCGGCCATTTGGAGGAAAACAATCGGCCATCGGCCACCTTTGAACAATCGGCCGACAATCGGCATCGGCCCATCGGCCAAAAAATGCCATCGGTCGTGCCCTACCGTATAGCTGAAATAGTTGTTAATAATAAAGAAAACATTCGTGCAATTTGTAAATAACCAAAAAGCAATTTCAAAACACTTTTTCTTTTTCTTTTTTTGCTTTTGATTGTTTCGTATTGTTTTTAAGCTTTATCTCCGAAAGGGAGCATTGGAGAATCTTTTCCCGTGGTGAGTCTTTATGAGACTTCCCACGTGATCCCAAGAAACGCTGCAATTGCTTAAATTTTACTTAATCCATTTCAGCTGAAAATTTACATGCGACTTAATTCTTTTCAGAAAAAACACGAATTTCACCCTCTGTTACGAATACACTTCTACTTATTACAACTACATGGTTAGTTATGCTCTGCTATCGTTTCCATTGCAAAACCAGTTTTAAAAAAATGCCTTTTTTAAACAAGCTCTTCAATTTTCAAAATTATGTGTTTGAACTTGGTTTAGAGTTGAGGTTCCCTAACCTCCAGGTGAAAACAAGCTACCCGGGTCTGTGCTGAGTAAGACTGGCTAATGTCAGAATTTTAATACCGCGATATATCGCTCTCCAAATATCGATATTTTCGATATATCGTCAAAATTGGAGGGGGGGGATGCAAAGGATTGAAAAACAGAAAAAACCTTTCCAAATATCTTAAACAAAATTATTTCTCTAATTCAAAACTTTCCTGGAGGGGGGGAGGAGGGTGTGCAAATGGTATAGCTCAATGCATGACAAAAGCGCTGAAAAAGTTTTAAATCTTTCAATTCGAGCAGTCTCAATAGTTTGAATGTACTTTGAACTATATTTCGTATTGACGTCTTAAATAGCTTATTTTTAGTCATTTAATAGCTCTTGCTTTAAGACTTTTTACTTGTTAGTTGAGTAACATTAAGTAAAATACCAATAATAAATCTCTTTAAAGATTGCAGCTATAAATTTTGGAAACTATCACACCATAAACCCATTAAGCCCACAGAACTATGAAATATACTTTTGATTTATGTGTCACTAGCTGCATTACCCGACGTTGCGAGGTCTACCTCGAAAATAAATATATCGTCTAGTGACACATAATTAACAATCAGGTTTAAAAAAGAAGGAAAAAAAATAGCACAAACATTTCCCGTCAATTTGTAGAAAGTACAATTTTATGACTCAAAATTTAAATTTAGACATCATTGGATTTTTTCGTAATCATTATGGATTTTCCGGCGAAACCCCCAAGGTGGTCCCCGTACACCCCATTTTGATGAGAAAAAACTTATGTGAATTCCTGAGCATCAAAGGACCGCTGCGTCATGTTTGGGAAAAAATCCAACGAAAACTGGATTTGCATAAGGAATACCCCTCGTGGGGTGTATTCGCACCCTCCCTCCTTTCCTCATAGGTAGGCGAAAACCCCTATGACAATTCCTGACCATCAAAGAACCGCTGTGCCAAATTTGGCAAATATCCAACGAAAACTGTGAATCTATATAAAGAAATCCCCTGTGGGAGGGAGGATGGCCCCCATTGCGAACGAAAACTACCCTAAGTGAATTCTTGAGCATCAAAGGACCTGTCTGCAAAATTTTTGCAAAAATCCGACGTAAACTGGAATTTGCTTAGGGAAAACCTCCGTGGGGTGTTTTCGCCCCCCCCTCCCTCATCGATAGGCTATGAAAATTCCTAAGCATCAAAGAACCGCTGTGCCAAATATGGCAAAGATCCGACGGAAACTGTGGATCTGTATAAAGATCTGTAATTTTTCTTCAGCAGATCCAATCCAAAATCCATATTATTAGGTAAACCAATTATCTCATCATTGTCATTATTTCACAAGCAATTTAACCGAAAAACGAATACGAAATTTCATTAACTTTTTCAATTCCGGTATTTGAGAACGACTCTTAAACTGATGTCAAAAAATACGAAACATAAGGGCTGCAATGAAGTGCCGAAGTATTGTAAAACGGGGTACTTACGCGGTTTATAAGCGTGTACTTACATAAAAACCCTATTTTCGTGATGCATCGCAGAAGTTCCTTCAGTCGGAAGTTCGCAGATAATAGCGTCTATTTTAGATTCTATCTCTTACGGCAACCCTGTTGGCTTTTAACACGACGCGGCGCTGCTTTCCAGATCCACAAAACGCTCCTAGCACCAAAATTGGCGAGATACAATTTTTTTGTTCTGCAAAGCATGAAAATACTCAAATTTTGCTCATGATCAGGTCAACGAAAAAAGGCATGAAAATCCATGAAACTTCTAGGAAATCTGGAGGAATTTGCAGGCATGATCCACTCATTAAGCACAAAGAATTATGAATGAATATGTATTTTTAAGTCGTTATTTCAATTAGCTCTTAAGTCCGGTTCCTCGATATATCTGACAGATTGAAATCTGAACATCGTTACCGCGGTAATGAATTTATATCGATATGTTACGATACATCGGTTATATCGCCCAGCCGTAGTGCTGAGTGTACTAATTACTTATTTTTCTGTTTTTTGTGGAACCCTTACCCACTTCAAGTTAAGAATTAACTAACCGGTGTAATAAAATTCAATCGTTCCAAAGCAGAATGAATAAGATGGCTAAAAAGTTTTGCCCAATGCGTTCGAAATCCATTAGATAAAAGCAGAATGTATGGAAATGTTACAGACAAGTTAAACATTTACCTAACAGTGTCAAAGTTTATAGCAAGGGTCTTGGATTGCACTTTAATAGTATTTCCCCATAATTATTTTAGTATTTAAGAAAATGCACGATGCAGTTTTCTTTTAGTTGTTTGCAAATATTTTTGCGTGAGTTTACTTCGAAGTTACGAATATTTTAGAAACTTCCAATTTTCTTTCATCTTATTGCATTTAAATCAGTTTTTGTATTTGCAATAATTAAAATGGTTCTTCAGTTTTGTACCATTGTCTTTGCGTGTTAACAATTGAAGAGCAGTTCTTGTCTGAAAATTCCGTTTCGAAATAAATTTGCTACAAAACGAGAATACAAATAAGTGAATTATGAAATGAAAAATTGACCGAAAACAATGTTATTAAATCCTACAATTGAAAAAAATGTTGCATATACGTGTTTCGAGGCTATAAAGACCATTTTCTAAAATTCAGGAACCATTTAGAGATTCTAAAACCAAACAGCTATACCCCCCCCCCTTCCAAAAAAAGCACTTTGCGCCTCAAAATAAACCTAACATAATTTCGCAATAGATGAAATGATTATTTTACCGGTCAGTTGGGTATGATTTACATGTGACAGAAGTTTCAGTACTAACCGTGATTTGAGGCTGTAATGTATGAACTGCAGATACTTACAGATTTGTCAGAACCGATTTCTATTCCAGTATCTTTAAATATGACGAAAACATTTGGTTCCTTCTCAGCTTCTTTGGCCGTCAGAACGAATGTAAAATTACCATCTTCAAAATCTCGAGAAAGAAGATAGCCGCATTCTCCAGAAAAGTCATAAAATTGTTTATCGAATGTTATGAAGTGATGGTTCCTAATGACCATTGCTTGAGCTGTAAGTAGAATGAAAATGTTAGATATAACAAAAACACAAAGATCTATACGAAATACACCGCCGGCTCAGTCATTTCCAGCCGAGGACTGCAGTTTCGTGCATATTAGCACTCATCAGCCCGGCATAGGAAAGTGACTGAGCTGGAGATGGAAAACCTCTTAAGGTATCCGACTGCGTTAAAATCAACATTTTCGATGAAATATTCGTAATTGTTTTTATGATTTCATTTTGTAGTCTGATTCATTAGCTTTCCAAAACTGTCTTAGTTTTTACTCTACGTGAATTACAACTGGAGTTATAGCTGTATTATTGCAGAGTCGTACACTGAACTCCAGACCGGAAGCTGCATTTAAACGCGTTTTCTGAAGACCGATATTTTTGAAGAAAGCTGTCTACTGTAACAATGATATCTCAAAAAGTTATTCGAGTATTGATGTGAAATTTTCTGAGATAGTTCTCTGTAATATGCTTGATGTTTTCCTCTAAAATCTAAGCTGAATTTCATTATTAAGTAATATTTTCATGCGGATAAGTTTAAACAAAGGCGTTTGTTAAGGAAAATATACCAGTATAGGCACTTTGCTCTGCTATATTTCAGTACGTTTTTAAAAAACAATAAAACTTTTAGAGCAAAATACACATTACTGTGTGATTCGAACCAAATTTTGTCCAGAGCTGTTAGCGTAAGATACGTTTTTCGCTATTTTTCTTCAAATTTTTCCTTTTTTTTTAAAAAATAATATTTTAAAAGCTTGGTTTTACATTTTTTTCATAGTTTTCAAACATATGTAGTTAAAAAATAACATTTAAAAAAATGTCCAGGTTATTTTTCAAAAAAATGTCTTCGAACGCAGTCGGATACCTTAAGGAAGCCAAGAGTGCGAAACAAACTGGTAGCAAATATAGAATTAGCAGACCAGACGAGTGACCGAAGCAATGGTTCGGTTCAACTCGAAGATTGAACGCGAGGCAAGGTATATTCAGTAATTTACTGAATACAAAGATCTATTTTTAGTACAATATTTTGCTATAAGTTAGAAGCTTTTAAATTCCTATGCAAATTTAAATGCAGAGGAAACTATTTGAAACAAAAATTGTAGTTCTAGTGGCAGTAATTTTATACAACCGTAAAATAGTTTTTATTATGAACTTCAGACGATGAATGCTGCACATTTTACACATCAACGTGCTGCTTCATAGAACATTCAGTTGCATGTCGCATCTAACAGGGGTGCCCACCCCCGTAAGAGCAAGGGCGCACCACCCTAAATATCGAGATGACCCCCCCAAAAACAAGAGCCCCCCCTAAGAATGAGAAAAATACCCCTCAAAACCACTCTAAAAATTTCAATGGCACTCCTGCATCTAATCCCTTTGTACAAATAAAATAATTACTACCCCAAATTGAAATTACGCTTTTCATTTAGTTAACCTATGAATATCTATTAGAATACGAAGCAAAACATTAAAATTACAAACACTTCGATGGGTAAAGTATTATTATTTTTTTTCTCTTTCGAAAAAAAAACAAATAGCCAGTCACATTTTTACTACATTCGAAAAGCTACGCTTAGAAAACGAACTTAGTTCAATTGATTTTGTATATAACCGTGCGGTTAAGGAGTCACAGTACCTTTCAAGCAATTTCTTTTAATTTATATAAATTTTATATTTCTTTGAAACCATAACATGCATACTTATTTCGTAATCAATAATTTATTTTCAAAATTTAAAAAAATTGCCTACTTTTTTTGAAAATTCAAAAAATTGAGGAAAATTTCACCTTTTTAAAATCTCTAAGTTTTTTTTATTTTTGCACTAATTTAAAAAACGTTTTTTGCAAAACGATCACTGTAATCATCTCTAAAAATCTGTGCATTCATTTGCTTATGAGTTCATTCGAAAATTTTCTGTAATTAATTATGTAAAAAATCAAAGTTTTTTTTTAAAAAAATTTGGTTTTTAAAGGTTTAACGTGCTCTAAATATTAGAGTAATTTATAAAATGCATATCCAATGCACAGTTTTGTCAAATATGTTATCCCAATTGCAAAAAGTATTACTTTAAAGCTGTATCTTTAATAGAAAAATATCCTTAGGGATTCTAATGACATGAAAACGCAAAAAAAACCATCATCGAGAAAAAGCAATTTAAAGTTTTTCTTTTGCATAAGAACACATAGGGAGCATGCCTAAAACCACTCATAACTTTTTAAATATTTGAGCTAAAGCATTGAAACTTTTCCCCTGTGTTCAGAATAGTTTCTTGTTTTGAAATAAGCAATAATTTTTTTTTTTTTTGATCGTTTCATCATTTTTGAGGTAAATTCTTAAATGATAAACACGTGCTGCCATCTAAGCCGTAACAGTTCAAGCATCCTGCAATAACAAATTGTATACATTTTCAAAAATAAAAACACTTGTCTTCAATATCTTATCTTAGATATTATTTCTGTGGCTTATTTTTCTGTCGGTATGCGAGATCTTTCTTCTTTCTTGACGAAATTCCCCCCCCCCTCATATTAAAGCTTGCCCGGCCGGCTAATGACGAAAAATAGACCTACGGTCGAAAAATCAATTTTTCGGAAACGCCCCTTGCTGCTGCAAAACCTTAATCGAAGGGTGTTTTTTCTTTTTTTAAGTTTTGACTCCGTTCAGATAACTAAGCATAATCTATCTATACTAATAATATAAAGCAGTAGCGTTTGTTTGTTTGAACGCGCTAATCTCGGGAACTACTGGTTCGAATTGAAAAAAAAAATTTTTGTTGAATAGTTCATTTATTGAGGAAGGCTATAGGCTATTTTTTGAGTGATAACTTTTTATGGGAGAGTAACCCGAATTGTGACATAACGCGCGTAATGGCGCAAATCTCGTCTGGCATTCCTTTCGTTCGCGCATACGACAGAAACGCGCATGGTCGGGGAAATTTTGTTTCTTTACTCTTTGGGTCAGCTTTAAGCGTTAAGTGATAGTAGAAAAAGTAATGAAACTAACAGAAGATGGATGATCGTCGCAAAATAACGCAATCTCCTAACGAAAAGTGAGTTTAATAATACAATATAATACCAGTAACATTGTAAACAATATATATTCAAAACAGCATTTAATCTTTAAATTCATTTTCAAAACAAAAACATTTTTGTGATTAGTTATACTAAAAATATCTCGCTTCATCTAGGAGTTTGAACTGTGATAACGTGTACATATTTTAAACGAACTTCATCCCCGCAGACTCCGCAACGCGAGGGTTGAGGACGAACGAGAAAACAAAAAATAATTAAAAAAAAACATTTAATTAGTGCATGACAGAATAAAATCTAAACTAACTTTAACTTTAAAACAATCACTCGTTAAAAAGTTAGTTATTCGGGGAGGGGGATCAAATAAAGTGTGCGGTTAGGGTCCCTAGTGATTTTTTGGAGGGGGGGGGGCAAAAATGATGATACTAAAATTATCCCATCTTTTAAACGTATTGTACAGTTAAAGCGACAAAATATAACAGTAGGAGGCGTAGCAGTTTATCAGAATGATCTTGATTGCATAAATATTGTCACTCCAAATATAGGATTACATGTTAATAATGCTACAAGCTGTAATACGGTTACACAAAACGATATTGGTGAAATGTGTATAGTGAAATGTCTCAATTAAGCAAAGAAACAAATTATTATTGCCAACATATATATATATATATATATATATATATATATATATATATATATATATATATATATATATATATATATATATATATATATATACTCTCCAAGCAAAAGTATTTCAAGTATTATTCAAGTAATTTATAAACAGCTTTTAAATTATACACAAAAAGGTTCTGCTTTAGTTAATGAAGAACATTTATACAATTCCTTTAATTTTAACCAGAGATTTTAATGTTAATTTTGCTTCTGATCGAGCTAAAAATTTACCATCGTTTCTACAATCCAAATTACAATTACAAATGATCACTATGCCAGTAGAAGCCATTACAAGTCACGGAACTGTACTTGATGCAGTCTTTGCAAGGTTTTTAGATAACATACAATGCAAAAATTTCCTACCATAAGCCAATTGTTACTTTCATAGGATTAAAAATTGATAATAATTTAATCCTGTGAAAGTTATCACCCACTTCTGCCGAGCGTCCCGTGACGCACTTTTTTTTCATTACTACAGTCACACTGCAAGATTGTAACAAGAATGGCTCTGACATATCTTCGCCTCAGAGCAATAGTAAGACAACCAATTCCAGGAATAATAGTAAGATATCCTACTCTTGTGCTAATTCGACGATATTTACATTCTTTCATGGTCAGCTGGATCTGGTGGTATGGAGTCACATAAGACGAAGCTAAATATAACATCTTCAAGGTCTCCGAGACCCAAGGTGGGCTTAGGGCCTCTTGTCAGTTTGGTCTCCGAAACTCTCTCGTTCCCATAAAACTTATACTGTAAAGTTGACCACCTTTGTAAGTTGACCACCTGTCTATGTTGACCGCTTTTGTCAGGAACGGAAATAGTCCTATCTTGTATAATGAAGGAAAACCTCTGTAACTTGACCACCTTTCTATCTTGACCACCTGTCTATCTTGACCACTAATGTACCCCAAATTTGGTTTGGAGTATTGTAAAAAAACCTTCGTAAGTTGACCACTTGATTTTCATTTTTAAAACTGAATTTAGCAAATTATTTTATTTTATTATTATTTTTTTTATAGCTTTCCAAGAATGTTTTTGATGCCAGACCAGCATTTTACCAACTGAATAAAACAGCAGCATAACTAAACCTCCTTGTAAGTTTAACCACATTGGAAAACTACTAAGAACCCTTTTATTCTCTAAACTTGTTTTTCTTTTGTTGTTCTATTTGAGATTACCTTTTGTACTCTCTAATTAATGAAAAAAATGTGTCAGTAGAAAAGTACAAAGCATTTTTTTTTCCAGTTGCAATATTTTGTGGCAACACTGGAATTGTTCTAGAGTAAAAGTTACTTGAATAGCAGTATTTCTGGTGCAAGGGATTAAGAGATAGGACATTTTCATTTCCAACTGCCTTTTAGAACTATGAGAGTCCAGCTTGTTGCTCTTTGTGTTTTACATAAAATGGCTTCAAAAAGAAAGTTAGCTGAACTTGAGATTGATAAAAAGTATGAAATATTAAAATTAATTGAAAAGCGAGGAATCCAGAGAAAAGTAGCTAACATATATGGAATTTCCACAACTAGTGTCTAATCAGTGCGCCAAACTTCAATAAGGAGTTATTTTGTTGAAAAGTAGATCATCATGGTAATAAATGTGAGAAAAAAAATAAGCGAAAAATTTGTTATTTTTGATTAGCTATGAAATTTTAGGAACTATTAATCTCCAATAACTTTTTATAAACAACGATTTTTTTTGATCAATTTACTGAAATTTTAAATTACATGACACATTATACGTCATTTTGAGAGAATAACCTCTAAAAATATTTGAATAACATTTTAAATTATTGTTTCAAAGTAATGTTAAACAATGAAAGTGAGTTGAACGGAAAGAGTAAGCGTCAATTAGTCAAAAAATGAATACATGGTGCAAGAAATGACAAAAAAAAAAAAAAAAAAAATCATTACCCCCTTTATAAGTTGACCACCTGTCTAAGTTGACCACCAAAGTACTGCACCGCAAGTGGTCAACTTACACAGGTTTCACTGTACTACTTTTCGATTCACATTAATGTAGACTCAGCACCCTCCTTTCAAGCGTATTAACTTATAGCAACCCTATACTTTCATAAACATTGTACTTGTCCCTGCAATAAATGAGGCTTTTGCTTCGATCTTATAATTATTTACTTATATTAACCCTACACTTTAATGTAAAATTTTTTGTTCCCATTACATTATGCCTTTGTGATGCTCTAATATTTATGTCTGTAATGCATATAAATGCACTCATAACTTGCCAAAAATATTTATTCGATGCACTTTTATCAAACCTAAAAGCATCGCGTTTAAAGGGGAGGAAGCACTGTATTTAAAAAACGTTAAAAAAAGTACTGGGGTTAAAGGGAAATCAATATTTGTGACATTAGCCTATTTGTTTAATTTGCTACATGAACCTGAAGTTGCAACCAGCTATAACTAGTAGCTAACAGTTCATTTCTCAAATATGTAGTGGTTAGCTAGAATGTCAGTTTATGTCATTACAGGCGAAACTTGAGGGATAAAAAATCTGGAGGATAAGGAAAGTGAAAAACAAAAAGAAAAATTAGTCAAGTTTCACAGAAAAACATGCCTATATTAAAAGATTGAAGTTGGGCCAGTTGTCTCCTTCACATTTGTTCTTAGTTTTCTTATGTCAGCTTTTACGTTTGTATACAATAATTCCGTACTTATTAGCTCGATATGTGTTTTCTTCAAAAATTTCGCTCTCATACATTTTAAATAACGCACTGTGTAAATGACCTTTTAGGGATGCAAGGCAGCTCGTTGATAAAAATCTCTCGTCAAACAAATTATGAGGCGAGATGCCATTCTTCGTGGTGAGTTCAATTAAGTGTACTATGTATTAATAGCACGCTATAAGTTCAGATTATATTTAGCCGGCAGAGTGTCGTAGTGGTTGAGTGTTTGATTTTTAGGTGCCAAAAACGCGAATTTCCCCAAGTGTATTTAAGGCCAAACGAATATCCAAGGGATCTGTACATGCCGCATAATTATTTGTCGTGACGCTGACAATTTTCTGCATCTTGAAAATCCAGACTAGAGCTGGCTTCGAAAGTAGATGAAAAAGGCCGGTTCACCGACAACGGCGGCTCTCCGGCTCATAGCCACCGTCCATTGCGCCTCCACCGCCTCCCACTCTCCCACCACCGTCCCCCTTGGCTGCGCCTCTGACCTTGGGTTGATCCGCCTCCCCGGGACCGCCGCGTTTTCGCACGACCGCGTTTTCGCGCTTTTTCATGAAAGATTAAGAGGGTTTAGTTTCGGTTTCGGAATAAGTTTTTGGACGTTGTCGTTTTTAACTTTTGGGGAATGGCAACACTTTGTAGAAGATTAGGGGGTTTTTACTTTTTGGATGGCAACACCAAAGTTTTTAGTTTTCGAGTGGCAACACTTGTTGCTATGTTTTTACTTTTCGATTTTTACTTTTAAGAACGTTCGTGGCGCCATCTATCGGGACTTTGAGTATTTTTTTCTGGACTTAGATTATTTCTGCGAATTTAATTATTTTTATTTTACAGAGTGTCGGGAATCGAACACCCAAACTTTGAGGTAGCAAAAACGTATGCTAACCACTATGCTATATTTTCCATTACTCTTTCAGTCTTAATGTGAATCTGTACCATGACAACGAATATTACAATTTAATTAATTTTAAAACCATCAATTAATTTACTCTTTAGTACTAATCAAGACACATCATTAACTAAATTTCAGCTCATAATTGAAACTATCATCATTATTATTCTTATTTTCCATAGGAACACAGTTTTTCACTTAAGTAAAGATTTATATAAATACAACCCATTCGAGATTTTTGATTTATTCCAATGCTTTGTGGACTTGAAATATATTTTAAACTTTGATTTTCTTTTTCATGCATTTCAAACTGTATCATTTTTTTTACAACATTGATTCTTTGCATGAATTTCAAAACTTGCAATCAATTTACTCTTAGCATTAATTAACACTTATCATTAACAAATTTTCACGGAATTTTTTAAAATCATCTTAAATATGTTTTTTTTTTCATTTTTTACTTTTATAAAACAAAATATTTTTTGTAACTTGTTAAATTTTCTTAACTATTTTTTTTTCTTTGTCAAATTTACAAAACATTTTTTCTAACTTGTTAAAATTTCGAAGAAATAATTTTCTTAACTATTTTTTTTTACTCGTAAATTTTTTTTTATTACGAATAAAAATGAAATCATTTTTTTTTTTTTTAAACTTTCATACAACAAAATATTTTTTCTTACTTGTTAAATTTTCGAAGAAATAATTAACTTAAATATTCTTTCATATATTTTGAATTTTAACGTTTTTTCCTGTCATTTAGCACTTTGATTATTTTTTTTTCACTATTTTAGCGTTTTTCAATTATTTTCAGTCTTTAACTATTTTCTTACTTTTTAATCTTTAACTAATTTCAAGCATTTCAGACTTAGATTATTTTTTCGTGATTTCGATTTTTTTAAATATATTTTAGAGTTTGATCATTTTCTTGCTTGTTTTTATTTTATCGTTTTTTTTCCGATATTTTTAAACTTAGAAATTTTTCACAATTAGTGACAGGAATCGAACCCTCAAATTTTTCGAAACATTATCAGGTCTACAATTTTCATCCAACTAATTTAATTTAAAAACTTGCAATCAATTTACTCTTAGTAGTAATTAACACTTATCATTAACAAATTTTCATGAATTTTAAAAAATCAACTTATTTAATTTTTTTCCAGTAAGCAAATTTCGTACTCAAGTTACATTTCATCACTACATATGCTTTTCAAGAGTTTCATTTAATATATCACATTTTATTTAGTCAACTCTAATAATTATTTTTTGATTAGTATTTAACTTAGTCATTTCATCGCATAGTATTTTACTTTATTATATTTTTTTTCATACAAACACTCTTGTTAGAATAAAACAAAATTTTCACGAAGTAGATTCACTTTGACTATTTAATTTTCTCAATAATATTTTATTTTACTTTACCATACTTTACTACTTTACTTACCGCGTTTTACTATTTATCATTCATTTACCAAAGTGATGAAAAATGTTCCCGCTATTATATTCAAAACACATCACGTTCAATATAGTTATTTTCGAAGACGAGAGTTTACAGCTTTTCCAAAATATTACTTTACAACCAACTAATTTCATTAACAGAATTTTCATTACAATTTATAAATTTCAGTTTTATTTAATTATTTTTACCTACGGTAAAATGAAACACATCACATAAAAATGTTAAACATCAATGAAGAACCCAAGAAATGTTAAAATTATAAGTCGAGTATCAAAACTTCATGTCTGCATTCCTATAAATTTTAAAAATAGACTCACCGAAAAATAACTGCTACTGAAATTAATTTCAAAACTTACAATCAATTTACTCTTAGCATTAATAAACACTTATCATTAAGAAATTTTCATGGATTTTAAAAATCATCTTTAATAATTTTTTCATGTAAGCAAATTTCGAGCTCAAGTTACATTTTATCACTACATATGCTTTTCAAGAGTTTTATTGAATTTATCACATTTTATTTAATTATTTTTTGATTAGTATTTAAATTAGTCATTTTATCGCTTAGTATTTAACTTAATCATTTTCACGCTTGTTTTTACTTTATCGTTTTTTTTCCGATATTTTTAAACTTAGAAATTTTTTACAATTAGTGACAGGAATCGAACCCTCAAATTTTTCGAAACATTATCAGGTCTACAATTTTCATCCAACTAATTTAATTTAAAAACTTGCAATCAATTTACTCTTAGTAGTAATTAACACTTATCATTAACAAATTTTCACGAATTTTAAAAAATCAACTTATTTAATTTTTTCCAGTAAGCAAATTTCGCACTCAAGTTACATTTCATCACTTTATATGCTTTTCAAGAGTTTCATTTAATTTATCACATTTTATTTAATCAACTGTAATAATTATTTTTTGATTAGTATTTAACTTAGTAATTTCATCGCATAGTATTTTACTTTATTATTTTTTTTCATACAAGCACTCTTGTTAGAATAAAACAAAATTTTCAACTTTCATGAATTAGAATCACTTTGACTATTTCATTTTCCCAATAATATTTTATTTTACTTTAACAACTAATTTCTTTAACAAAATCGATATCATTTATTTTAGTCTTTATCCTTTTCAAACGATACATTCAAATGGTCAGCTATACGTTAAATTAAGAAACTTAATCTAAAATTTGACAAATTAAGTTATAACTAAATACTGAGAAAAATTAAGTACAAAAGAATAACCTTTTTAGGGTGAAATCCCTCAAGTACCAGCTATCGCGAAGTTATTTAAAAAGAATGAATGAAATTGTAATAATTGGATTGTTAATTATAACTCAATCTCACAAATTACAACTACACGCATGTTTTATTTGAAATCGCTGCATACGGCTGGCGGCCCATCGTCGATTCGCAGAAGGCATGCCGTGATATCGGCAAATCAACGCGGCTGTTGAAAAAAGCTACCCTGATCCTACAGAACTTCGGATTGTCCACACACACCGATGCGAATTGAGGAAATGACTTTATCAATATTGCTATCTACCCCTTTACCGATAACAGATAACAAACCCCACGTGCGAGTATTATTCACTCCTAGCCTACATCTTTCAAGTGACGTCACTGTTTCTGACCAATTAAAAATAGTTCACGTTTCTCAAACTTCACAGCAAATCTCAATCATAGATCGTCAATAGCCTGATGCCAGCTTTTCCAAACGAAATTTTAGATTTTAATTCGTAGTTTCGAATTAATTTCTTTTTCATTTCAAACTTATAAAAACAATTTCCAACTTGTAAGAATATTTCTTTCAAAAACAGATTTTTGATTCAAAAAATTTTGTAACATAATATATTTTTTTTCTTTTTAATCTTTTTTTTTTTGCAAAACTATTTTTTTTTCAAAAATTTTCAAACTTACAAAACAAAATTTTTTCAACTGAATCTTCAAATGAAATGATTTAATTAAATTTAAAACTCTATATCACTTTACTCTTAATATTAATAACCAATAGCACTTAACTATTTACTCTTTGCACTCTAAGTATTAATTAACACACACGCATTACAAATAATAATAATAATAATAATGTTTAAGATACTTACAAATCATCTACTCAAGCTTCCAAATATCCATCTAGCATGTTATTGTTCATTCGTGTGAGGGAACTTGTAATTAAACTTTACTCATCAACCGAAATTATAAGCGAAAATATCACATTTTTAGCACTTAATATAATCATACAATTAACAAATTGGTTTTAACTTTGAATTTATGAAAAATAAAAACTATTACACGCTTAGTAACATATCTATCGATATTATTTAATGACGAATCACAAATAGGTGAGGTTCTTTTATTGGTCATGTAACCAACTAAGTTAAGAAAGAGCGTTCTTATCTCATATGAGAATTTGAAGATCTATATTAAAATTTTTCTCCAGTATAAGTATATAGACACGTACGAGTTTGTGTATGTGAATATAACTGTGTATTGTTTTCAAACCATTGACATGTTTAAGCATTATGCTTCTAATTTTGACTTTCCACTTAGCATAAGTCGAAGTCCTTCGCATGTATAAATCTATTGAAATATCACAAAAATTATATTTTCATTCAGTCTCAATTACAAAACCATACAATAAGATGAAGACAACACCGATAGTATAAAGATTACTTACAAGAAAGTGCATATAAAAAATATATGTAAGAGTGATTTCAAAGTATAATCCATCAACCATATTCAACAACTCAATAAAAACACAAGTCTCTTTTAAAATGATAAACACAATTTATTCACACACACAGTAAAAGACAATTAAATAAACTTACATCTTTAAGTAAAACTCTTCAAAACTTTCAAGCATATTTTTAACATCGATTGCATCAAATAAATCAGACACAAGACATTTTAAACATGGACTATCAACATTCAAAGTAACGAAGTCACGAGCCAAGTTTTCCCAATTAACATTATAAAGAGCCTGTTCGAAAAAAGTGTCGAACTTTCGACCCCTTGTTAATGATTCACATTCATGCACTCTCATGTAAAAAATGAATCCATTTTTACAATCCACACATTCTTTTTTAGAAAGGTAGTTTATGTTGCGTATGAGCTCATCAAATAGACACTTACGTAGAGAATCAGCCAATTTACTAACTTCTTGTGATGTATATGTGCTGATTTTATCACATCGACAATCACAGGGATATTTTTTCTCAATTTCCGAAAGGATGTACTCTTTTAGAGTATATGTCATAAGTTTGTCTTTGACACTACGTGAGATACAAGGGGACGCGTAACACAATTTGTCAATCTGGCTTTCCAAAAGTAGAACTCTATCAGGCATCAACTGGAACACTTCTCGTTTCAGTTTGAACAATCTTTGCAATCTAACACATATGTTACCATTCGCACTCTCGTTGAATGCACATAAGTCCTTTTTTATAACAAAAGTGAAATCACTGTCTTTGATTAATTTTTGATTTATAGTTTTACGTAGGCTTGAAATAAGTGATCTCCGCACATCTGGTTCTAAGGAAATACCATCCTTAGTTGGTCGAAGAATACCATCTTTCCCACACGTATATCTTCTAATATGCAGGCGTGTACGTTTCCGAAAAGTATTCACTAAAGTGAAAATACAATCACCAAAGTGTATCATATCGTCAGACTGTGGAGTAGGCTTAATGTTCGTTTTCGTGCTCGTTACATTCATCTGTTCATCTTCAGGTTTCAAAGTTTCAGAATGATTTTCACCAGCGTTACTCATTCTTAACTCTCATAGGATTAGGAGTCACAATACTAAAATAACTTCCTGTGAACTTAAAAAATAAATCAAACTAGGTTTTAACACTAGCGGGTGAAGAAAAATCCTAAGTACATAGAACAAAATTTCACGACGTCTTTCAAAGCTCAGAATCACTCTGAAAATGATTCTCTAAACATCCACTATAAACCAATGAATATTCACTTTAACCAATAAGAAGTGTACATAAGTCTCTTGCTACTGACGTCATAGAATATCACACGAACTTTTGAGCAGAGTTGAGTTGTTTTCCACAGTATTCAGATTTTTAGAAAATGCCAACACTTTGACTTCCAACTTCATCCTGACCTACTACGAGTAATTTTAAGATGGCAACAGGTTTTCACATCACACCGAATGTCGATGATGTTTTCGCATCTCGCGCATGACATGGTCAATCACGTGTAATTGTCACACGAGATGCGAAAACCTGTTGCCATCTTAAAATTACTCGTAGTAGGTCAGGATGAAGTTGGAAGTCAAAGTGTTGGCATTTTCTAAAAATCTGAATACTGTGGAAAACAACTCAACTCTGCTCAAAAGTTCGTGTGATATTCTATGACGTCAGTAGCAAGAGACTTGTGTACACTTCTTATTGGTTAAAGCGAATATTCTTTGGATTATAGTGGATGTTTGGAGAATCATTTTCAGAGTGATTCTGAGCTTTGAAAGACGTCGTGAAATTTTGTTCTATGTACTTAGGATTTTTCTTCACCCGCTAGTGTTAAAACCTAGTTTGATTTATTTTTTAAGTTCACAGGAAGTTATTTTAGTATTGTTACAAATCCTGTAAATAGTAATTATTGTAGGAACGTAACCTGTAAATAGTTTCCCGTAATGAATATACAACCCCTTTTCATATGGCTAAAGTATACGACCCCTATTTCCTTTTTGTTCATTGATAAAATTTGATAACGGTCTACTACTTTACAGAAGCGTGTGGAATATTTGAGAAATTTCTTTTCGGTGTCTATATAAGCCGTTAGCGATGGATAAACAGTGAGTTTCGATTGATATTTCGAACTGAGAGCATTTTTGCTCTGTTGCGAGGCATTTCGCTGTGTTGTTTTCGTATTTGGAAGTAAATACGTGTGTAAACGTTGAGTTTACGGTGTTGTGTGATAATTGCTTAATTGCTGATGAATAATTTAGCAGTTGTTGACGATCTTTCCTGTACATAGTGTAAATAAATTTCCTGTGCTTTTATCAAGAACTGTGTCTTAATTTCAAGAAAGTGGAAGTCGCACCGAATCCGTTACAATTTGGCGCCCAACGTAAGGCTTCTTCTGGACTTTCTTGGAGTAAGTGTGACTTTGGAAATTTTTTCATAAAGACTTTTTTTTGAATTAGGACTTTATTTTTATGGTGATTACTCGCGCAATGGATGAACAATTAAAACAACTTCTTGACGCAATCACCTCTGTGAAGAGTGATATGGCAGCTAATCAAGAACAATTAAAAAATGATATGGCGGCTAATCAAAACCAATTGAAAAGTGATTTAACGGTGCTGAAAAATGACCTAGTTTCTAACCAAGAGGAAATTAAAAACGATCTTACTTCGGTAAAGACTGTGATGGAAAATAAATTTAATGAGATAGAGCATCGAGTTGATGCTGTTGAAGGAAAGTTTGAGGCAGTTGAAGGCCGATTCATCGCAGTGGAAAATAAAAT